>NC_092126.1:128562649-129167024 GCF_043159975.1 Macaca nemestrina | reverse complement strand
GGAGTAAGGATTATACAGTTATTGCTTAGTACTGCTATCTGGCTCATTGAAAGTGCTTAATAAGTGTTCACTGTCATCTCAAGTCCAATTGGTCCAGTTAGAATTCTAATAGAGTATCTTTTCAAGAATTTGGAGTATTCTTGAAGGGCACAGACACCTGTGTCTTTAGAGTCCACTCAGCATTCTGAATGTAGAGACACTTGATTTCAGCTTTTGGTGAGGCCATGCAGCTGTTTATGAGGGCATGCCATAAGCTCACATCAGCTATATTACTTTATCAATAGGGGAACATTGTCTTTCTGCTTTTTGTATGTAAATCCTTTGTTTATTTTTTTTCTGAACAGATGTTATTCCACTATCTTAGTTTAACTGGAATAAATACAAGAACCACCAAAGGCTGTAAATAATGAAAAAAATCAAGATATGGAATTTAAACCTAAGCTTGCTTTTCTTTCCATGCTTAATTCAAATTTTTTCTCACTGTGGGATGAAATTTATAATAAAAAGATTCACCAAGAGAAAAGAACAGAGAAGGCAGGCAGAAAATGATAATAAAGCGAATTTCCTGAAGTGCTAGCAAAATGTTTCATGCTTGCTCATGCGGGGAGTTAAATGTAAATAGTAGCTTCTTGAGCTTCATCAGCATACATAAATCTGTCTCGCAGCCTCTCTCTCACATCACACTCACCACACGTTTCTTTTTTATTTATATTTTTTAACTTTTATAGAAACATGACTAAAAGAACAATAGTCTTTGTACCACTCGGGGAATAGCTTCCATCTCTGCATGTGTGATGAGGTACCCACTGTCTGTAGTCATGTGTGGTGTGTGCCTGTTATTGTCAGCCCCATAGTGGGGTGGCAGCACTTGAGATTAGCGAGAGATGAGGACCTGCTGTGAGAAATAAAGCCTAGCTCCCCATATTCTGTTAGGGGGCTTTTGGTGTGGCTCAGACCATTGGTCTACAAATCTTAGCAGATATTAGAATCATCTGGAAGGCTTGTTAAAACACAGATTGCTGACCCTCCACCCCTAGAATTTCTAATTCTATCAAGTCCTGGGGTAGAGACCAGTCATTTTTATTTCATGTAAGTTTTTGGGTATTGCTACTGCTGCCAGTCTCACGGGACCATACTTAGCGAACCACTGGCTTAGACTAACCTGGGAGACAATGAACACCCTCCACCTCCACACCAAGTATTGCTTGAACTCTACCCCAACAATTACTTAAGGAGAATTCCTTACCTGGAGAGGCAGAACCAACATCTAGACCAGGACTTAGCAAACTGTGGCCCAAGGGGCAAATCTACTGCCTCTTTCTGTAAATAAACTTTCATTGAAAAACAACTTCATGTACATGTTGTCACTGGCTGCTTTCACACTACAGAAGCAGAATTGAGCAGTTGGATAGAGTTCATATGCACTATGAAGGCTGGAAAATAGTTGTTATCTTAGCTTTTTATGGAAATATTTTGCTGACCCCTGACCTAGACCAATTGAATGTTTAGAGAAGGGAGGTTGGAAGTAATTGTATAAAGACAGGCCTGCTGAATGTTCTTTATTTGTGTATTTTTTTAGATGTGAGAGTTTTTGTTTTTTTAGTTGAATAAATATGATCATGACAGTCATTCATTATTTCTCACTAAGCCATTCTCCAAATTAATTTTCTTACTAGAACAAGTAGTTTCTCAAAATGAAGGGAACAGTTTTACCATTGTGTAGTCTCTTTAATACATTGTTGACATCTGTTCAAATTATTGGTAGAAAAATTTTTAAAAACCGTAAGTAAAATGTGAAAAATTATTCTCATTTTGACACTGTAATTGTCAGGTGAGTTATGTTGAATGTCTTCCAGATTTGGTAGAAACTGCCATAACCTTTATATAAAGCATTTTGTGAGTATTTATCAAGAACCTTTAAAATAATATACTCATCGATCTAGTAATTCTACTTCTAGGAAATTTCAGCAAATTTTATGTTTAAAGTTTTTTATTACAGCATTATTGCATAATCTTGGCTCACTGCAACCTCTGCCTCCCAGGTTCAAGCGATTCTCCTGCCTTAGTCTCCCAAGTAGCTGGGATTAGAGGAGCCTGCCACCAAGCCTGTCTAATATTTTTGTATTTTTGGTAGAGGTGGGGTTTCACCATGGTGGCCAGGCTGGTCTCGAACTGCTGACCTCATGTGACCTCCTGTGATCCACCCACCTCAGCCTCCCAAAGTGCTGGGGTTACAGGCATGAGCCACCGCATTCAGCCGCAAATGTCTATTAACATGAAACTCATAATAATGCCGTGAGTTTATGTACGTATTTTGGAGCCATTTAAGATAAAACTGGATGAAGGAAAGCTAATACGATGTTTCTGGAGGGAATTTGTATCAAGGACCTTAAACATTTTTGTGCTTTTTGTTCCAATATCTCCACTTCAAAGATCTCAAGAAAATAATCAGAAGTACGCAGATCGATTTTGTGCAAGGAGGATAATCAAAGTAGAAACAATTTTTATGCCTACTAATTGATAATAGGTTAAATATGTTGTGATGAATTGATGAGATAAAATACTACATAGCCCTTAAAAGTATATTTTTGAGCACTAATATTGCAAATGCTTATGAATTATTTGTTAGAAAATGTAGATATAAATCCACATATGTGGCATGATCCCACACATCCTATACTTAATAGATACCTAATAGATCTCTGTATTCCACTCAAAGCTGTTCATTACTAGTTAAGCACAAACATTGGTTTCCTTTTTGATTCCATTGCATGTGGTGTCTTCCTCCATCATGTCGCCAAACTGTATCAGTTCCAGGTTTAAATTACATCTCTTCTCTGCCCCTTCCTGCCCTTCTTCCCAGACACTCCCTTAGTCCAGGCCACTTTAGGATTGTATGATCAGCTCTACTGGCTTCTTCTGACTCTCGCCTCTACACATGACCCTGTGTGTGCATACACGCTACACAACTGCAAAAGAAACCTCAATATTTAGATCATGTCCTCTACCTCCATGACTCAAATCCTGTCAGTGCATTCTTACACATGTAGAATAAAATGTAAGCTCTTTATCATGGCCTGCAAGGCACACAATTGTCTGGCCACTGCTTCTCTCTCTCTCTTTTCAAAAATTTCAATAGTATTTGGGGTACAGGTGGCTTTTGGTTATATGGATGAGTTCTTTAGTGGTGAATTCTGAGATTTTAGTGCATCTGTCACCGAGCAGTGCACATGGCACCCAGTGTGTAGTCTTTTATCCCTCACCCCCTTCTCGATCTCCCTTCCTACATCCCCAAAGTCCATTATATCACTCTGTATGTCTTTTTGTCCTCATAGCTTAGCTCCTGCTTATAAGTGAGAACTTATGGTATTTGGCTTTCCATCGCTTCACTTAGAATAATGGCCTCCAGCTTCATCTAAGTTGCTGCAAAAGACATTATTTTGTTCCTTTTTATGGCTGAGTAGTATTCCATGGTGTATAGATATCACATTTTTCATTATCCACTAGTGCTTCTCTTTTTAACCTCAACCTGAGACACCCTCTGTTGGAGCTTCATGCTGTTTCTCTAGCATACCAACCTCTTGCCTACTTCCAAAACTTTTGCACATGCCGTTCACTCTGCCTGGAATATTCTTTCTCCAACACTTTGCAGATCTAGCTAGCCTCTCATCCTTCTTTAGTTCTCACCTTAACAATTGCCTCTGCCTGGAGGTCATCTCTGTTCATCCTTCCTAAAGCAGGCATGTACCCTGCTGCTCAGGGGCTCTGTGTTGTCCTTGTTGCATCCTCAGGGGTCACAGGGTGTTTAGCTCTAGGCACTTAATAAATACATGTTGAATTAATGAATGAAACTCCGCAAATGTATAAGAGTATTATAAATGTGCATGTATGTTTCTAGGTGTGTAGGCATACAGAGGAGACCATACCAAAATATTAATTGTGCTGTAAATGAAGTCACAGGTTATTTTAACTTTCTTTGTTGTACTTTTGTGCATTTTTAAAATCTTGTGATTAATTCATATTGCTTTTTTATTGTGCTTAAATATATACAACATAAAGTTGACCGTTTTTTCCTTTTTTAAGTGTGTGATTCTGTAGCGTTAAGTACATTTACATTGTTGTGCATCCGTCACCAACTTCCATTTCTAAAACTTTTTCAGCATCCACAACTGAAACTCCACACCCATTAAAGGGTAACTCTCCAGTGATTTATATTGCTTTTACAATAAGAAAAAATTGTAGAAAATATATTAGACAAAACAAGTAGCAAACATCCTTTTCAGACAAGGTCACTTAATTGAATTTTGGGTTGTGAGTTCGAGTGACTATAAAACAAGTTGTTTTTCAATTTATAATTTTGTGTTTAAAAAATCCTATTCTTTATAAAACTGAAGTGCTGAACTGATGGATTTTTTTTTTTTTTTGCTGTAATAGCTCCACTGCAGTATAAACCATTTGTTTTTGCCCTAATAAATGGACTTTTCCTACAACTATAATCATTTTTTGAAGAAATTGTGTGCTAAAGCAGAATCACCTGAAAGTGCGACCAGTTCAGAATCCTTATGCAAGTTCTCCTCAGCATCGACAATTTGAAATGTATTTCAGTGTCAATTCTAATTGTAATGAAATACCATTCTTCGACCTTCTGGATGTGGATGTAGCTGTGGAGCTCATGTAATACAGACAGGGAATTGTATTCTGCCCTCTCGGTCACAGATGGGTACATTAAGAAGACTGCAAAGTGTTCCCTCAGGAAACCTGGTTTCTTGACCACAAAGATTCTTTCTACTGAGCAACATTCCTTTTCGGATCTCTATCCTAGGAGGTAGAGATCAGTCCAAGCAGGGTCCCCTCATCATCCATCACCTTGAAAAGATGCTTCTGATAAGAGTTGGCCAAAAACTCTCTAGCAGGTGAGAGAAAAATTTGGAGAAGCGACACGTCTCAGTTATATTAGGGGATCATTTTATGTTTAAATAATGACAGGCAAAATTTATACCATAAGTAAGTGCTAAAGGAACCCTATCCAGAATATGTAAGAATATCTCTTTATATCAAGAATAACTAGATAACCTCATAGGAAAACGTACAAGAAATGTGAACAGGCAAGTCACAGAAAGGAAAACATAAAAGACAATTTAAAAACTATAATAGAATGTTCAGTCTCAGTTGTAATCAGTAATTATAAATTAATATAACACCAAGATATCATTTTATATTTAGTAGATTAGGAAACATTTATAAAGTTGGAATGTGCAGAAAAGAGTTAGTGGCAGCTGGATGGAATGCTAAGGTGGCCCTTGGCTGGCATCTGGGAACTTGCATTTCAGAGAATTTCTTCTATTCTAATAACCGATAAGAGTGACTCACTATGTCTAGACTGTATGCCCAAATGCTATCATTTATACTTTTTTTTCCGAGAGTCTGGAGATTTATTTTGTGCCAGGCAAAGGCTGCTTACATGACCAACTCCCAGTAAAAGCCCTGGGCCCTGGGTGTCTAAGGAGCTTCTCTCGTGGGCAGCTTTTCACATGGTTTCTTTGGGGGATGTACATGTGTCCTATGTGATGCCATTTGGAGAGGACACTTAGAAACTTAACACCGATTTTCTCTGGACTTTGTTCTGTGAGGCTTTTTCCTTTGCTGATTTCACTTTGTATCTTTTTGCTAGAATAAACCATAGCCATGAGTACAACTATATAACGAGTCCTCTGAAACTTCTTAGTGAATCATCCGGTCAGGAGTGGTTTTGGGGACCTGAAAGATAGTGACAATAGCAAACGTTGGCCTAAGTGTGGGAAAACAGGACTGCCAAAACTATTTATGGAAAGGCAAATTGGTACCACCATTTTGGGGATGAATTCAAAAATATTAAAATAAATCGAAGATATCTATGTCCACTTTTAGGTTTAGATAATCTAAAGAGAAAAACCCCAAACATTTGCTAAAAAAAAAGTTGGAGGAGGGAGGCATTACAGAGACTTTTATAGCAGCATTGTTTATATTGGAAATTGCTTAATTTTCTATGAAGGATAAATATATTTCGGTTTATTTTAATATTAAATATTATACAACATTTAAAATAACAAAAATTACATCCATCAAACGTGATTAACATTCTGTAAACTCATATGGGTGAAAAAAAGCAGAGTTATATTGCTGTAAATGTAAAAGACACAGAATTCCAGATGTATAGAGATAAGATACAGAAATATAAAATAATGGCAGATCAAGAGAGCATCTAAGCCCCATTTTCCCCAGTTAAGATATAAAATTGTCTTACATTAAGCTCTGAAACCCTTTCTTGGAAAAAGCTCTACATATAGTCGTATGTTGCATAATGACTGGAATACGTTCTGAGAAATGTGGTCTTAGGTGATTTAGTCGTGCACACATCATAGAGTGCACTTACATAAACCCAGTTGGTATAGCCTACTACACACACTTATGCTATATAGTATAGCCCATTGCTCCTAAGCTACAATCTGCACAGCGTGTTACTTTCCTGAATACTGTAGGCATTTGTAACACAGTGGTAAGTATTTGTGAATCTAAACATATACAAACAGAGAGAAGGTACAGAAAAAATACAGTGTTGTAATTTTGGACCCATGGTACATATGGCTTTGACTGGAACTTTGCTATATAGTGTATGACTGTATTTCTGACCTATATTCTCTTTTCTATTTACAAAACAAATCTTGAATTTCAGAGAAAGTGAAGATGCTATGACAAGCTGTCTTCCAACTTATTTTATTGGCTCACTGCCCTTGAAATTAGTAGACGATTTATAGATATGTCCCTTGAATAACTGGCAATTAATTTGATATTAGATGCCAAAATGTACAGTATTTTTAATAAAATGTGAAGGTTGAGGCTTTTCATGTCCAAATGTGATGGAACTCAAAAGTAAATGTTAACTGGCAGCATAGTAAACCCTGTCCTTTTGCACATCTGCAGTAGAGGGGAGTTTTAGTTTGTTGACCATAAACCCTAGCTACCTTGGTTAGTTTGAGTATAAGCTTAGGTGTAAACCAAGAGCTTATACTTAAGAATGCCTTCTAGGTGGGGCACGGTGGCTCACACTTGTAATCCCAGCGCTTTGGGAGGCTGAGACAGGAGGATTGCTTGAGCCCAGGAGTTCAAGACCAGCCTGGGCAACATAGCAAGAACCTGTATCTACAAAAATTTTAAAAATAGCTGGACATAATGGTGCATGCCTGTAGTCCCAGCTACTTGGGAAGCTGAGGCTGGAGGATTGCTTGAGCCTGAAAGGTCAAGGCTACTGTGAGCCATGATAACACCAATGCACTCCAGCCTGGGTGATAGGGTGAGACTCTGTCTCCAGAAAAATAAAAAAAATAGAATGCTTTCCAATCTATATACCCCTGGTTTATCTTGATAGTTACCACATGTGATCCATAAGGATGTACAAATCTTTGTTATATATGTGATAAAAAGATATTGTATCTGAAAACTCCTTTGGAATGTTGCTTTTGATTTAAGCATTTTGGATATCATAGACATCTTGCCATGGCACAAATGATAACTGTTAGTGTCTTTTTAATGTCAAGAACTCTTGTCACCTAAGAGAAATTTAAAACCCTACATTGCAGGCAATGGGAATTTTAACTCAATTTCTAGAGCGCCTTATACCTCAAGCTAGAGTTAGCAGGTCGAGATATCACATATCAGTGACTTACTAGTTGATTTCATTTCCTGAACTTCAGCTCCAGCACAATGCCTGGAATATATTAAGCACACACTAAATGTTTGTTAATGAGTTTACATAGGTCCACACTATTTTAGCACAAGTAGATTTTTATTCACTTCTAAAAACATTAGAAATATCCTTTCATCCAAATCTCCATAAGTCTTTATTTTGTTTCTAGCTATTTCTAAGCCAATAGAATAAATTTTGTTTGCATGGATTTTTTTTTTTTAAAAGAGTAAGAGTTCATGTTTGGACTGATTTTCTTTCTTTGGCCCCTCACCTCAACAATCATCCATTCAACAACATAACAATTATAATTTCCATCTTTCACTGAGTGCTTTCTTTTTGCCAGGCACTGTCTGAATGTATCATCCCATTTAATCCTCACAACAATCTTGTGACAGAGCTAATATTACATCAGTGTTCTATTTTTACAGTTGAGGAAAGCAAGGTTCAGAGATTAAACCCTGTGCTCAGACTCACCAACTGATAAACAGTTGAACCAGGATTCAGAAGTAGGCACGTCTGGCTTAACTACCTAGATTTACTTTCTTTTTCCTTCGCTTCAACTCTCTAAAGAGAGAACTATGCAACCTGAACATTGACTCACACCTAGAACTCATCCAATCATCCAATCATTATATGTATTTTAAACTTTTGAAATCGATTTTATTGGTATAGCTTACATATAATAAAACATACTTGTTTGTGTATATAGTTCTGTGAATTTTGACAAATATATAAACCCATGTTATTAATCTCGATCAAGAATATTATATTGGGGCCAGGAGTGGTGGCTCACACCTGTAATCCCAGCACTTTGGGACGCCGAGGTGGGCAGATCACTTGAAGGTGGAGTTCGAGACCAGCCTGGCCGACATGGTAAAACCCCATCTCTACTATAAATATGAAAACTCGCCACGCATGGTGGAAGATGCCTGTAATCCCTGCTACTCGGAAGGCTGAGGCATGAAAATCGCTTGAGCCTGGGATGCAGAGGTTGCAGTGAGCTGAGATTGTGCCACTGCACACGAGCCTGGGCAACAAAATGAGGCTCCATCTCAAAAAAAGAAAATATTATATTGGCATCTCCTCCAGAATCTTCCCTTGTGCTCCCCATTTTAAAAAACTGGTGTTGAAAATATTATATATTCACAGGATATTACAAAAAATAATATAGAGGCCCCATGTATAGAATCCTGGATGTATAGAAATCATATAGAAGTCCTTCACCCTGTTTTCCCCAATGGGAAAGACCCATAGATCCATAGATCTTATTCCCTTATGCCCTTTGCAGTTAGTTTTTACTTACCTTCAGCTCTCTGTAACAACAAAACTGTTTTCTCTCACTATAAATTAGTCCGTTCCAAATTTTTTAGTGCATCCCCAAACTTTGTATATGAATGAAATCATGCAATATTTTATCTTTTGTATCTGACTTCTTTTGCTTAACATTCTGTGTTTGAGATTCATCAGTATTAATGCATGCATTAGTAGTTTCTTTTAATTGCTGTATAGCACCCCAGTGCTTGATTATACCACAGTTTGCTTATTCATTCACCTTCCGATGGACATTTGGATTGTTTCCAATTTTTGGCTATTTGTAAGTAAAGTTGCTGTGAAGATTCATCTGCAAGATTTTTTTTATGGACTTGTTTTCATTTCTCTTATGTAAGTAAGGGTGGAATTGTTGGGTCACTTGGCTATTGAAGGTATGACTTTCTAAGATATTGACAAATTGTTTCCCTAAGAGGATGAACCATTTTGTATGCCTGCTAAACAATATATTTGAGTTCCTGTTTCTCTACAACCTTGCCAACACTTGATATTTTCAGTCTTTTTAATTTTTGTTATTCAAGTAGTTATTTAATGGGATCTCATTATGATTTTATTATTTTTCCTCTAGTGACTAAGGATGTCTAACATCTTTTTATATGCTTAATAGTCACATATATTCCATTGTGAACTGTCCAAACCTTGTGCTGATTTTTTTGGGGGGGTGGGTTCATGTGGCATGGCATGTGGGTGTCTTCATTCAGTAAATACTTGATGAATGATTGAATGACTTAAGATTGGTTTGAATATGTGTATTTTCCTTTTGAGCACTTGAAACAGTAGATATAATACCAAATAAAATAGCTCAAACTGGGTTTTATTATCTATTTCAAAATGAGCAGGTGTAGCCAGAATCTTATATTGAACGTGATGTTAAAGTAAAAGATCAGTAGTTTCCTGCCCTAGGTAGGAAATACCATCATCTTAACCATCACTGTCATCCTCATGATTTACTCTTTTTGACCATAGGGAAGTTATCGTTTGAAGACATGAGTTTTATAGCTCACATGACTCCTGGGTTGCTGCATTGTTTCTCTAAGGCTAAAAATGCTCTTACCTAATTTATATCTTGTCTAAAAATGGAAAGACAGTCTCAGCCTAGTTAGTTTTAGCTGTCATTGAAGCATCTTTCTCCATTAAGAGTGAATGCTAGTTAGGTTGATCTACAAGACTTCTGTTGATCCTGTAGACTGTAATTTGTGATTATGATTTTTTAAAATGTGTCTCTTTTCGATGACACATTTTTGTGATAATATATTTTTAGCTTTTCTTTTGTTCTGTTAAGTGTAGACAATTGCAAAGAAATAAACACAGACTCACTTAGATAACTATGCTTTAACAACAACAACAACAACAACAAAGCAACATACATTTAGTGTTTGAAAAGCAACACAGGGTAGGGAGATGTCTGTGTCTATGTCTGTGTCTGTCTGTCTGTCTGTGTGATGAAGAGTGAAGTCTACGTATTTATCCCGAGCTCAAGTCCTTTGTCCTAAATGAAATTGCTTTTAAAACTTTCTTCTGATTCCTCCTATTAATATCCAGTCTCTCCTTTTCCAAATTCATTTTTACAGAAAAGGAATCAGACATTATGCATAGTCCCACACATTTTCTCCCAATATCAACCCATGAAAATCTAGCTTATGCAAAGTAGTTGTTATATGGATGAATTGTGCTTTAATTGCTCCCTTTTGGTTGTTACCAGGTTTTTGTTTTTATTTATTTACTGTCATTAAAAAAAGCTATATTAGGGCCAGGTGCAGTGACTCACACCTGTCATCCCAACACTTTGGGAGGCTGAGGCGGGCAGATCACTTGAGGCCGGGAGTTTGAGACCAGCCTGTTCTACATGGTGAAGCCCTGTCTCTACTAATAATACAAAAATTAGCTGGGTGTGGTGGTGGATGCCTGTAACCCCAGCTACTCAGGAGGCTGAGGCAGGAGAATCGCTTGAATCTGGGAAGCAGCTCACTTGAATCAGTGAGCTGAGGTCGTGCCACTGCACTCTAGCCTAGGTGACAGAGTGAGACTCCATTTCAAAAAATAAAAATTAAAAAAAGTTAAAAAACTATAGTAAATGCTCATGGAAATTTGAGGAGATTACAAGTATACCTGTAGAGTAAATTCCTACCAATCAAATCCCTGGTCAAAGAACATTTTATAATTTGATAGTTATTGCTGGATTGTCTTCTTTAAGGTTTCAGTAATTTACGCTTCTAGTAATAGGGTCTACAAGTGTCGATGGCACATATTTAAATGTAATAGCCTATGTTAAACACTTTGATATTTTGGCCTTCTAGTATGATGTGAGATAGGAGCTCCAAATTAATGCTTTGCCAGTGCTGTTTTATCTTTATGACATTCCTTCTTGACTTTACCCTAGCAGAGGAAAATCTAAAGTACATCCTCCTAATGACTAGGGGTGGCAGGCTAGAATTGCATCCTGTGGCTTTCTCGCACTCAGTTCTTGGCTACTCCTTTTCTAGGAGGCCCTGTTGTTGATGTGGTATGTCTATTTTATGTATTTCCTGCAGGAGGAAGGCTGAACAAGGACCTGCGACATTTTCTCAATCAGCGGTTCCAGAAGGGGTCTCCTGATCATGAGCTCCAGCAGACCATAAGGGATAACCTTTACCGCCATGCTGTGCCTTGTAAGTAGCCAGACTTTGGCATCTCACTGCTGGGTGCGTGTGTGTGTGTGAAAGGTCCAGGGGAGAAAGGAGATCTCAACAACCGATTGTGGAACACCTGGTGGCTTGCCTACTGAGTGACTCCTTGACTCAAGTAAATCATAATTGAATAATACAGTGTCGTGGTGTGCCTGGGTTTCAGTCGTTTCTCTGTAATGTGGGGCAAATTATCTACCCTTTGTAAGGCCCACTTTTCACATTAGTGGAAAGGACATGTCAGTAATACCAGCTTCATGGAACTGCTATGAGGAGTCAATGAGATCAGGCACAGAAGGCGTTTTGTAAGATAATGGTGTGCTGTAAGCCTCCATAAATGTGAACCATTGCTGTTATTAATGGAGTAGACTGGGCCAGCAGCCTTCACACTGACCTTTGTGGAGACCCCCAGTGAAGGGAATACCCCAGTGGGCTCTTTCTTCCTTCCCAGGGTTCTCCTTTTGGTCAACTTCATCAGATTGTTAAGTCAGGATTTTATATAATTTTGTTTGAAGAAATGATTTCCACAGATAAAAAAAATCCCAAACCCCCAAACCATTAGATTACACCAAATCTGAAAAAAAACAAGACACAGAACACAGGATCGCTGAAAGCAGAGTGTCTGTGTAAAGAAAGGCAGCCTGTCTGTCTGTCTGTCTGTCTGTCTGTGTATGGGTGGACAAATTGACAGCTCCATTGTAGTGAAGTTTCACTGTGCTGCGGCACACTGTGTTCCTGGTTGTTTAATTTCTTTTAAAATACGAGGAAAGAATGATTCTGGTTTTATTACTTAGAATTTTTCTTTCTCCTATTACCCAGTCCTTCAAAGTTTGGAATTTATTTTTCTAGAAATATCATTTTTTAAACCAGCAAAAGAAAGGAGGAATAATTTTATGTTCAAGGTACCCTGTTTATTTCTATGTTTTGTTTGCTATAAATGGTTTGCTTAAAAAAAAAAAAAAAAAAAAAAGCCTTGCAAATGATATGCTAGAGTGCTAATGTTTTCTGATACTGCTGTGAAAGAACAAGCAGAACTAATCTAAGGCATTCTGTAGATTTGAAAAGACTTAGACTGTAGTTCTAGATGATAACCTCCATAGATCAGATTCTAGAATAGCCCCTGGCTCTCTATTTTACTCATAAATAAAACAGAAGCTCTGAGAGGAAAAGAAGTTTGCTACAAGTAACTTGGGACAGGGCCCCAAGATTGCCTCTGTCCATGGAGTGGCTAAGCTGCATTTGACGGAGAGGAGTGTGATGATGTGTTAATGTGAACTTGTGGTCCTCAGTTCTTTTAGTCTTTTAGCTTTGAAGTTGTAAACTGTAATCCTGGTAATACCCTCATAATAATGTATTATATTTTGGCTTAATAATAATTAATTCCTAATGCTAATCACATAGATGGGGCAGGGATTATCATTCTATTTTTGTAAATCAAGAAACTGAGGCAATGAGGAAGCCAATAAGATGAAAGCCAAAGGTGATCAGGGCTTCGAGTCGCCTGAGTTCATCATTGCCCTGCCTCTTCTGCACTGTCAGGCATTCCTCCTGTAGTAACCCTTTGAAGTTGGGAGTCTTTGACACCCATATTACAGATGAAGAAACAAAGTCACAGGGAGGGTCAGTAAGTGGCAGATCTGGTCTTTTTAACTCTTATGTCATCTAGGGCTGTTTTCATAGCTGCCCTGTAGCTGCCTCTGAAATTATAGCACAGCAGGTTGAATACAATTTTGCAGAAATCAGTAATTGCAGAATCATGATTGTTCTCTGTGTAATTTTTCCCCTACTTAGATTCCAATTTAAGAAATGGGGATGAAGCAAATGAGCGCACCATTTCTTGATGCATCTGTGGTGTTACCATGGTTACATTTTGGCATGCTCTCCCGTTTATTTTTTCCACTGATTTATTGGACCTGACTGTGAGCTAAATGGCTTGATTTTAAGCTTACCACTATGTAGGAATTGGGGCAAAAACGACCTCTGTCTTTTAAAAACAGTGGAAAAATCATGTTTGTTTTTGCTTGTATAAAGCCCTTGGCATTGATGTTTTATGGCTGTGAAACCAGTAAATCAGGAATTTGGAAAGCAGAAATGGTGTTCCTACTAAAAGAGAAAACAGGTAACAATTCATTTTACACTTCCTTCATAAAATGGGAAGGAAATTCAGAAGAGGTCTGTTTTGGAGTCTGGTGGAGCGTGTGTGCCTTTGAACATGAGTAGACTGGGGCTGACTTGGGATTCTTTCGACTTGTGTTCCTCTGGCCACATTTGTGTTTATTTTGATTCTCTGGCCCATATGACTGGGAAGGCCAAGCTCTCCACCAGCCCGTTGTGCTAATGGATTAGGAAGCCGTGGATTTGGGGAATGGATTCTCTTGATGATGATGTAACTGTGCTGCAGGGAAATGGGCTCGTGTAATCTGTACGTTCCAGAACTTCCTGCCACTGACATTTCAGTGACTTCAGTATTTTGAGAAGAGATGACCTCATGAACAGGTGCTTGTGGTGGGGGTAGACTTCTTTCCTTGTACATTTTAGGAGGCTCATGGGTCATTGGCAATGAAGAAATAAAGCTCCTTCACTCTCAGGTTATTTTTAGTGTTGCCGTAATGTATTGGAGCTGTATGTGCATCATAGCACACTTTACCACTTAGGGCTCAGTTTATCTTAATTCTCTGGCAGAGGAAATGCAGATAATAGCACCCCTGTTTTACTGGCCAAAAGATGAAGCAACAAAATTGAACTTTCTCAAAATTGTACCATTTGAAATGCCGTATTACTCATTTCTCATCTGCTGCTATTTTACTTTTCAAAATTTGTAACGGTGTTGTTGAGATATAATTCACATACCATACAATTTACCCATTTAAAGTGTTCATCCAGTGCTATTTTTGTTACGGTTATTATTATTCTCGACTCCCCTTTTATTTTCCCTTTATTCAAGAACTTTTATTATTTCTACAGTAAGAAGAAAGGGTATGTTAGTTGAAATTTAATTATATTTGCCATTGAAAATACCCCTAGAAAAACCCCAACAGAAAAGAGATGCAGTTGCAGAATGAGTTCAGGGGCCTGCTGTGAAGTCTGAGGGCTGCTCTGCTGGCTGTGTGGCCTGGTACAAGTCACATAACCTCTCTGAATCTCGTTGACTCTTCAGTAAAATGGAAATAGTAGTACTGACTCAACCATTGTCTTATCAGATGCACATAGCAATCCTATAAGGTGAGTTTTATTAAGGGAAACAGGTTCAGAGAGGTTACCAGTTTGCTTAAGGTCACACAGCAAGTAGCATGGTCAGGGTTAAACCAGTTCTCTGTAACTCCCAAGTTGGGTGTTATTAGTAATAGCCTGATTAGAGTAATATACAGACTATTGAGAGTAAAAGGAAAAAATATTTCTGATGGCTGATTTAGAGCTCTAGTTGTTGAAAATAATGATATTTTCTGTCTTGGGGTTGGGAGCAATGGCAGGCATAATACCTTAAAAATAAGTATATTCTCTCTGATGTTCAATTAATTCACTGGTATGTACAATATAATTTTAATTAATGATTTAGATTCAGAAAAATCATTACATGATTTTCTTAGCATATCTAGGTTATCTTATTTTCCATTAGATCTTTTCTTTGTGTACCTATAGAAAACCATAATAAATGGGTTTACAATGCTTGTAAACATGCCTACTTCTCTCATTCCTCAGAACCATCTAGCTAATATTTCTGTCTTTCTCCCCCTCTAGTTTTGTTCACATTCCCAACCCCTCCCAATCTGCGCTTCAACCCTACAAACTTCGTCTTCCAAACACACTTTGTGTCTTCTTATAAATGGGTACATATTATTTTTTCTATTCCGCCGCCTCTCTATCTGACCAGTTCACAGTCTTCTTTTTAAGTTTTAGCCAGATGCCACTTCCTCCACGAAGTCCTCCGTTGCTTCTGCAGATTGGGCCTGTTGCCCTCCTCCCCACTCCCCAAGCCGCACTCTGTGACTTCCTTCATGCCTTTTTTGTGCCTGATTGTAGTGCCTGCTGCGTGCCTGCCTGTTCTAATTAGATTCCAACTTTCAGGAGTCAGGCAGCATATCTAACTGAGTGACCAGGCCACTCCTAGGTTAGTGCCTGGACTATAGGATAAGTATTTGTTGAACAAATGAACAAATGAAGAAATGGAAAAAGATGTTCTTTGTTTTTCTTCTTTTATTTTTTTCTTCCTTACTTAGCATTTGAGAAAAACAGAAGAATTGCTTTGACCCTAAGACTTTCAGCATAAAAAGAAGGTCAGAGTCTTGAGCCCCAAAAAGGGTCATAGATGACTGATAAGGATTTCACTAATTACGTGGCTGGTAATCGAGGCACACAAGAAGAATGTCAGAGCTCCCATGAGCTTGGAGCTGGAGTGCCCGTTCACAGCTCCTCCTAATTGTAGTCTAGATATCACCGTACCTCCTGCAATGATAGCCTTCCTGTTTTATGACTTCTTATCCTAGCTGATGTGACAACATCTGAGATTCTTGCTTTGGAATGGCCGCTTTTCCCATGAAGATAGATGCATTACCTGACAGGGCTTGTCATTTACTATACTGCTGCTGTCAAAACGAGATACAACTCATCCAGTAGTGCCGGTTCTCTGGAATGCTGAACAATGCCCCTCCCATTCCTCTTCACTTTTCTAGGCTCAACTGTCATCTTTCTTTTCAAGCAAAGGTTGCCTAAAAGAGGAAAGGATAAGTCAGTTTTGTTCTCCAGCTTAACACTTTGTTCATCAAGGCTCTTCCCAATACTGAGACCATTGTAACCAGTCTAAGAGGTATTGATCATTGACTTAAAGGACTTCACAGAGGGATTACGTGTATTTGATCTACAAGGCGATTTAAATTTGATGTGGTAAACATAGGTGATACTGGTCTTTATATGATAGCTATATTCAAACGGGCGTTTTAGCATCTGCTAACATTGTCTATTATTTTAAATGGGGCCACAAATTACCATTAGTTCTATTTGAACTTACAGTTTTCTCTTAAGCATAGTTGTTTCCAGTATGGCTTGCCTAAAATCAACCCCTTTTCCTGTGATCTTTGACAATTAGAGCTGATGACATAAACTAGACCTATTTGTTGGCAAGCATCCAGGATAAAGAACTGGATGCTGAAAAATAGTTTGTCTCCTGGAATGTGCATACCTGTGTTCAGGTTGTATTGGACACTGGTAGAATGCTTCTGGTCATAACTCATGAACTAGAGAGTTTTGCAAGCATCATAGGACTGATCAGATAAAGAGATAAAGGTCACTGGAAACTCTCTCTCTATTGCTATTTCTCTGCCGTTGTCCTCTATGTAAACTAAGGGCTGTCTGAAAGGATTGCTTTAGCCTTTGCAAAGTCTAGCCTGTGGCAAAACTATGACTACTAACAATAGCAATAGCTCTCCAGCTTTTGGACACCTACTGTGTACCAGATTCTCTGTCATGATATCTCTCTCTTTCCCTTTCTTTCTCTCTATCCTGTCATCTCTAACTTTAACTTCATCTAAAGTACACAAACTCTTAAGGATCTGAACTCTTCGACTCTACCCCTTTTCTATTTAACCACAGATGTTTGTTGCTTATAATGTAAAACATTTATCTTGATCAGCTTTCTACTGTTTTTCTCCCATTCTCTTCTACCCATCATGACTGTATTTTCCCATGTGCCCTTGGCTTGTCTATGATACGGGGACTCCTCCCACCTACTGGCCCACCCCTTGACTGCTTACACCTGTCCTTCTCCATTGAAACTTATTTGCTATGCATTGGTTTGCTATTGGGCTTCCTTTAAGAAGACAAGCATTGGAACAAAGAAGTGAATGTTTCTTGCTGTGGTATGAGGTTCCCCTGTCCATCATGTATTTGTGACTTTAAATGTGGTTCTGTCCAAAATATCCTGTGTAAGAGGATGTTCCAACAGAGGACATTCATGGATAGCAATGACTTCTTATGCTTTTGATTTGTTTTTATACTCCTCATGATGTTTAGCACAAACTGTGTGCATAGAAATCACTTTAAACACCAGATTGCCCACGTCAAGGGTGTTACTGTGTCAAGGGCATCACTGCACTGCTTATACGTAGTTTCCTATTTCACCATGTATAAGGTGAGCTATGATTTATGTTTCACAAAGTAAGGTAATAGTCCAGGCAAGGAGTTTTGTGCCAAATGAAAAAATCATGAGACTAGATAACAATGCTTTTCGTTTAGGTGTGATTTGGAGCCAGAGTATGGGCTCAGATAACTGTAAACACATTTTTATCCATGGGACTCTCCGATGGAGCACTGGAAGGTGCTGAGGGAAGCAGGAAGCTTCTTTGTTATTCTGGAGTTTTATTCATTGAGGAACTTGGAGCATCCCTGGAACCCTCCTCATAAATGCCAGCAGCATCCCCCATATTTGTGACAACTCCGAGCAGAAAACCACTTCGCATTTCTGCAGTGTGCCCCTTCAGGAGCATTGAAGTGTGGAATCTCTATTTCCCTCTTGCCAGGGGAGAAGTGAGCTTTCCTGTCAGTGAGCTTATGAGAGGGACCTGGAAATTCCTGACCATGACAATTCCTGTTCTCTTGGGGGCTCTGTCTGATCCCAGGGAAGCGTGCATTCACTGTCCATCTTTGCTGGAAATCTTCTTTGGGTGGACCTCATGGGGAAGACAGTGGTTTTGAGATTTGCTGGGGAATGGGTTTGGTAGTGTAATTTTGGGGGTGATTTATTAACAATCCCCTTGTTAACAAAGATCTAAAGCCATTTTCTCCATTGTAGCTTTTGTCAGTAATAAAAGTGACATTGTGATCGGTGGATTGTGCTATTTATTACAAGGTGTTTATTCTAGTCCATGTCAGGTACTTCTGTTGATACTCTACCTTACTTACCTTTTTCTGTCTTGCTTTTTCTTTTTCTTTTTTTTTCTTATTTATTTATTTATTTGTTTATTTATTTATTTATTTTTTGAGACACAGTCTCACTCTGTCTCCCAGGCTGGAGTACAGTGGCATGATCGTAGCTTAGTGCAGCCTCCAACTCCTGGGCTCAAGTGATCCTCCCACCTCAGCCTCCAGAGTAGCTGGAATTACAGACACATGCCACCATCCCTGACTCTTTTTTATTTCTGTTTTTCATCTTACGTATTTTATGTATCCTTCTCCTTAGAGCTTATCTAGAGTCATTTTTTTAAAGCTTTAAGATCGGTTCTGAAATTCTTAATTCTGCACTAGACAGGGCAGCTGGCATTCATCACTCTTTGTCAGTAGAGAGCCTATGTACTTTACAAATATTGTTTGATTAGTTGTACTATGATGCTAGTGGTAGTTATTACTGTCATTACATATGAGGTAAAGCGGGAGTAGAGAGACTGAATAACTCATCTGACACCATGCTTTCTAATTTAAAAATTAATAACTTTTTTTAAAAAAATCAAGTCCTGTTTATCAAGTATGCCCAGTGTGTCAGGAACTCTGTTAAACACATTACTTACATTATTGCCTTTAATCCCCTTAATGTTTTGAAGTGTAAGCTATTATTATATCCATTTTCCAATGAAGAAAATGAGATTTAGAGAGGCTCAGGTACATACACTTACAGAGCTGAGTTTGATTTCAGTCTGATGGATCCCAAAGTTATTATCTTAAACCTCTGCATTTTACAGCCATTTGTACTATTAGTTTTCTTTGGCACAATGGTGTATGTAATGGAAAAGAGAACCACTGGAAAGGCCCTTCAGCATCTTCAGGCCACTGGAAAGAGCCCATTCAGCATAGTACACTTGGACTCATGCCCTGCCCCTGTGTGTCATTAGCGCTTGTCTTGTTGAGTCTAGAACATTCAGATGTGATGGGCTTTCACGTGTGGTGGACCTGAGAAGCTGGCAGGCTCTACCACTTACCAGTTTTGTTGGCTTGGGCAGGTTACTCATGCTTCCTGTGACTCAGTTTCCTCATTATCTTTACTGATCTTTACAAGAAGTATGATGCACCCAGCCATGAGCTTGACACTTCATAGGCCCTCTGTTAAGATTGATTGTTCTTCCTTACCCCTTTCCCTTCCCTTTCTAGCATGACTTCCCAAACACTCTTTTCAATTTCTCTTTAGGCTTTGAGGCCTTATTTATACGAAGATTCTTTTCTTTTCTTTAAACAAGCTAAGTTTTAAAAAACTGACTTTCCAGCATTTGTTGAGTAACAACCCAACACTAGATGCCAGGCAAGAATATAGTGAAGATTAATAATTGGATGATTTAGCCAATAATAGGCATGCTTGAAACAGCACATTTTTTGCCTTTTCCCAGCATCAGCTAATTCCCCAATGTTCTGTGTCTTTGTATTTCTTATTATACATTGTTAACCCTAATTGCCATTGTATAGTTGCTGAGTGGATAGAGTCCTATTGGAGAAAAAATGGGGAAAAAATTACAAATGTAAAAGCTTGTAACACTGGACTTCATTTATGTGTGTCTGCTAATAGATTCAAATAAACATGGTTTGGCTGGTGTTCTTTATTCTAAGGTTCTCAGGGATGTTGAAAAAGGGAAAGCCAAAGGAGTTTTAGATTAAATTTAATTAGAGTTGTGGTAATTTATAATCTTCTTATGAAAACATGTTAGACCAGACCTCACCACTTAATAATAACGTCTGTCATTAATTGAGCACTTACTGTATGCACCAGGCAGTGTGCTAAGTGATTTACAAGCTTTGTCTCTGTTAACCTTCTCTGAACCCTGCAGGGGGTAGTGTTATCAGACCTGTATTCTGTATTCTGCAGTATGAGTGCAGCAATTGAGGTGTGGAGAGCTTAGGTAGTGGCATCTCCAAGGAGGCACAGTTTAATAATGATGGAACTCAGATTCAAACCTAGTTCTAACCACCTCCAGAGTCCAAGCTCTTGGTTTATTTTTCTGCCTACCATCACCTTAAAGACCGTATTTAAAAATTAACATATTAAATTGTAAAAAAGAGTCTCCTCCTAATAACATATGGATTAGTCTTTGGCTGAGTGTAGGATACTAATATATCTATTTGGCAGTCATGTTAATTTATTTAATTGCTTTATAATTTTAGCTGACATTTTTCATCAAGATTTGTTGCAATTATAAAGCAATTTCCATGACAATTTATGAAGGTACATGAAAGTTTTCACAGTATCCTTACTATGTATTATTTATTTTAAGGAAAGGATGTTTTAGTTTCCCAAGAATCATTTGAGTCAAGAGAATGAGGAATAATATATTTTTAAAAATTTCCTTGTATCAAATGTGTTCAATAAACATAAGTAAAATTTCTGGCTTCTGTAGTGGATTGTGTGTATTTCTTCTGTGGTCCAAGTAAGGAAATTTCACCAGTTGTGTTCTGATTCCCCTGCCTAGTTTGTGTTGGGGAAGGAACTGCCCAAAATTTAAACAAGAAAATGTCAATTGTGTTATTTTCACTACAATATGAATAAAGTAGACTTTTAAAAGGATCAATGACATATTTTTCTATTGCATTTAAAATTAACCAATAACACATCACTATTTTCAGGAAATATATGCAAATGTATTTAGGGGTAAACACATTTCAGTCTGATAAATGTGTGATGCAACTTATGCTCAAATGACTACAAAGCATTAAAAATGGTTAAAAATATATTATGTATGGGAAGAGGGAGAGAGAGAACAAATGACAGGCTGGTATGTTAATAACCGGCAAGTCTGAGTAAAATGTGTATGGTATTATTTGTACTATTCTTGTTCTTGCACTGTTCTGTAAATTTGATATTTTCTATAAAAGGAAAATTAACCTATATCAAAAAAAAATAGTCAACCGATTATAGTTTGGGAGAAAGGGGATTATATGTGAATGTTATGTTTTTGTCTCTCTTCCCCCTCATTTATATCAGTGTTTTTAGCTTATAATTGAGATTTTGTTACTACCTTGATAGACTATGTTCATTAAAGTGCAGAGTGACTAGCCTGAAAGATGTTGTGCACATATTAAAACAAGAATCTAGCACTTACAGAATACCAAGTTTATGCTAAGTGTTTTCGTTATACTTTCCCATTGAATACTTGTAGAAATCTTATAAAGGAAGTAATTACTACTAGTATCTTCACTGATGAGGAAACTGAAGCTAATAAAGTTAAGTGACTTGGCTTACAATTATCAAATAGGACTGCACACTCAGTCAGGTTGGTTACTAGAACCCCCACTAATAACCACCACTGTTTCTTTCCTCAGACTATATATGTGTATATATACTATGTATATATGGCGTATACACATATATAAACATATACTATACTGTATATACACATATATAGTATACTGTATAGTGTCATATGTGTATATACTGTATATAGTATATATAGTATTCTATCTGCTGTATATACATATATAGTATATATGTGTGTATACATACGTGTGTATATATAATATATATACAGTATACATACATATACTATATATGTATATACAGTACACTGTGTATACTGTACATACTATATGTGTACAGCATATACTATATATAAGCAGTATAAACAGTATACTATGTATATACTATGCACAGTATACATATATACTATGTATGTATATACAGTACAGTGTATACTGTACATACTATATATGTATATGTACTGTATATACTATTTATGTATACACAGCATATACATATACTGTGTATACTGTCTATACATATATAGCATATATGTATGTATACTGTGTATACAGTATATATAGTATACTGTTTATACTGTATATGTACTATATACACATGTGTATACACACATATACCATGTGTGTATATATAGCATAGATAGAATACTGTATATATACTATATACTGTATATACACACATGTACTATAGTATATATACACTATGTGTGTATACAGTATATATGCACTATATACATGTACATACTATATATAGTATATAGCATATATACTATATATGCATCATATATATGCATATGTAGTATTTAAATGCATAGTACATATACACATATATAGTCTGAGGAAAGAAACAATAGTGGTTATTAGTGGGGGTTCTAGTAACCAACCTGACTGTATACTGTATATGGTATACTCTATATAGTATATGTATAGTATATATAGCATATGTGTACAGTATATAGTGTATATATATTATATGTACATATAGTATATACATATAGAATACTATACAATATGCTATATACTATATACTATATGCTATGTGTATATGTACATACTGTATACAATATGCTATATAGTATATAGTATATATATGTATGCACAGTATAATATACAAATATATATACATAGTCTGAGGGAAGAAACAATGGTCATTATTAGTACATCTATATAGTTACATATACACATACATGAATATATCAAGACAGTAAGTTAGGAAAAATGATTTTAAATGGATCCTGAGTATCTGCTAGTTGGATTCTAGGTGAGTATAAAATTATGTTAATAATTATTATTTGTCATTAACATATATTGAATACTTGCCTCGTGCTAGATTTGCTAGATTTTATTCTTTTGTTTTTTTTTGAGACAGAGTCTCGCTCTGTCGCTCA
Organism: Macaca nemestrina; assembly: GCF_043159975.1. Classification (NCBI taxonomy): domain Eukaryota; kingdom Metazoa; phylum Chordata; class Mammalia; order Primates; family Cercopithecidae; genus Macaca; species Macaca nemestrina. The sequence goes on along the minus strand of NC_092126.1, from coordinate 129,143,757 downwards.
GGCTGGAGTTCAGTGGCGCGATCTCGGCCCACTGCAAGCTCTGCCTCCCGGGTTCACACCATTCTCCTGCTTCAGCCTCCCAAGTAGGTGGGGACTACAGGCGCCCGCCACTACGCCCGGCTAATTTTTTGTATTTTTTATTAGAGACAGGGTTTCACTGTGTTAACCAGGATGGTCTCGATCTCCTGACCTCATGATCTGCCCACCTCAGCCTCCCAAAGTGCTGGGATTACAGGCATTAGCCACTGCGCCCGGCCTAGATTTTATTCTGTAATAGTGTTGTAACTCATTTAACCCTCACAGTGATCCTATGATATAAGTGCTTTTATTCTCCATATTCAAGGAAACTGAAGCATGGAAGGTTAAACAACTTGCTATAGATACCACAACTAAGGTAGAGCTGTGCTGTGCCATTCTAGAAGTTTCATTCTAAATCAGTGGCTTATACTGCCTATTATTTAAACTTCCAAAAAATATAAAAACAAAAAAATAGGAAAAAGAATAAGTAATTAAACCTTCTTTTTCTTGGGGAAGGGGTGTCACTTTTTAATTCTCTCTTCTGTAGTGTAATTATATCCTAGTCTTAGATCCCATCAAAGCCACCACAGTACACAAGTCTGGGGGGAACTATTCCGTTTCTAATCTGTGTGAATAGTGCCCTTGGTGACTGACTGCATGGCCTTATGCAGAGGCCATGTTTCAGTAGCAGATACTCAGCTAGATATAAAACCTCAAAAATAGGGAGAATCAAACTACCATTCATCTTGGAGGCAAATGGCTCAACCATGCTTTCTAAATGTGTTGAGATGGTGCCTTACTTATTGCGGGTAATATCCATGAATACTTGATCATCAGAAACCTAATCCAATCTGGTTACAAGATCTCTCCATTCTTAATTCAGCTTATTACAGGATGGAGATAGTATTAGAATTGGATCTTACGGGGTAGTGACTCTTGCTTTTTTTTTCTATCTGTCAATCAGTTGATGCATCTGTTCATTCAGTCATTCTCCATTAATCTACTTCTCTGCCCATTGACCAAATGTATATTGAAAACAACTGTGAGCAGGTGACCCCATGTTGGGTGGTCAGCATTTAGAAGTAAACTGGGCAAATTTCCTGCTCTCAGGGAGTTTCCAGTGTAGTGGGAAGACGAGAGGCATTTACAATAGAATTTGATGAACTCTGTGATAGGATGAGGCCAGGACTATAAGATGTACAAGGAGGGGTACTGAGCTAGATCTTGAGACCAGTGAATCAGTGTGACACAAAAAGTGAAATAAATACCAAAGAAGAGGCCAAAAAAATTTTTAAAAAAATTTTAAAAAGGGCATGGGACCTCTTTCCCAGGAAGAATCAGGAAACATGTACCTGTGTGATCTGGGCATGGGACTTAACATATCTAAGCCTATTTTTTCTTTAAAAAGTAATCTGTGTATTAGGGGAACAATAGACACATTAAGCATCCTAAACTCCCAGGCCCAATCCCAAGATAATGTAGTCCTGTGGGTGGGACTTGCTCCTTAAGACCTTGACCTCTTAAGTGTTGAGAGATCACTTCTGGTTTTGAATCTCCAGAAATATTTAAAAACTGAAAACCGGTGCTACAACAAATGTTAGGACTTGGTTTTAATGGTTACAACTTAATTAATGCTTTTAAATATACTCAGCAATGTAGTATCATTGTGCTATTCACTAATTGCCATATGTATAATACATTAACTCAAATATGCCAAAGATGGTATAGTCTGGCAATTGTCCTCAGGTTTAAATATCTTTTATTCCTTCTAATGTGTCTTTGTACTGTAGACATAACTTTATTTGAAGAGAACAACAGAATTCTAAATTGGAGGCCCTTCATGAATAGAGGACCTGGGGCAAATGACCTCCTTGCCCTGCCCCTCCTTGCCACCCTTGATACGTGTGGGATGCAATGGGATGATTCCTTTGGACCAAGGTGTGGCTGCTTCAGACCCAGATTCAGTTGCTTCCGTTAAAGGGAGAAGCTTAAGGAGGGTAAGGAACAAGTCTCCAGGGACCATCTAAGGAAGCAACAGGAGCTCTGCCAGAACCCTAGTCTTTTAGCAGGGCCCTTTCTTTTTACTGTATTTCTAATTACTCCCATCACTAGAAGGAAAACTCTTTATTCCTTGGACCATTCCTTCTGAGGTTGCCATCTTTGAAGTTGGGACTTCTCTACTCTTGTGACCTGCTTTTAAAAGCAGGGCCAAGGCCAGGTACAGTGGCTCATGCATGTAATCCCAGCATTTTGGGAGGCCTAGGTGGGTGGATCACTTGAGGCCAGGAGTTCCAGATCAGCCTGGTCAACATGGTGAAACCCCATCTCTACCAAAAATACAAAAATCAACCAGGCATGGTGGTGGGTACCTGTAATCCCAGCTATTCAGGAGGCTGAGGCAGGAGAATTGCTTGAACCTGGTAAGCGGAGGTTGCAATGAGCTGAGATTGACTCACTGTACTTCAGTCTGGATGACAGAGTGAGACCCTGTCTCAAAACAAAAACAAACAAACAAAAACCAACCCAACAAAAAACAAGTAGGGCCATTCTATTGTTGTCTTAAGTGCTTCGCTTTGAAAAGTGAGACAAAAATGGGTTATACTGGAAATGAAATCATTTCCAATGTCACCAAGACCTATAAAAGATTTATGACTTTGACTTTCTAATCATTGTTCCTGTACCTAAATGAACGTGATAGTTTTCTCTTTTCTCAACTCATAGGATAAGATTACAAACAGACCTTATAGAATTATTGGAGTTGCAGTCTCTATATTCTTAGATTTCATCAATTGACTTGAGGGATACATATTCCTTATTTCCATCTTGAAATGACTTTACACAGTCTCAAGTTCACTTAATGAGTGACTTGGGGGAAAAAAGATAAATCTGTTTCAGTGGAATTTTGAAAAAAATGTTGCCTGAGTTGTAGGTAAAGTGTTCTTTAAATGTGTAATATGACTGGAAATAAGACATCATGTGAAATAATCTGGTAGACTGAAATTCTGTTCGAATTCTATCAGTGTTGCCTGCCTGACCCTAGCTAATTTTGGGAATCTAGATGGCTTTTTCCCCAGTGGATAGAAGTTTGTGGCTAATACAGGTTTCATTAACTTTTTTGTTTGCTGTTCAATTCTAGTTCTCCCAGAGGCGAGCTATTGAAAGGTGGGCATTCAGCCTCATGCATTGCTTGAGAATTAGATGCACCATACCAACCCACTTGAGTCAAGGATGCTGTAGGGGAATTTTGTAACTTCTTAGCTCACTGTTGAGTGGATCATTTACAAATCAAGAAATGGTTAGATATCTAAGGAACATGGAGTAGGTAAAAAAAAAAAAAAAAACTTGTTGATATAATAATTGCTGTTTTGTTCTGAATTTGTATTATATACTTAAGGGTCTGACCTGTCCAGGCATATCAAAGTCTCTTTCCCTTCCTCTGTTCTTTTCTTATCTCCCTCTCTCCTTCTCTTCTTCCAGTTCCTTCCCCTTCTCTTTTTCCTTCCTTTCCTGCTACCTCAGACTGGTCCATTTCTTTCCCTTATTCCAGATTCTGGCAGTAGAATGCAACGATTCTAAACAATTACTTGTGCTAGTTATATCTGGGTTCTAACAGAGACTCTTTTAAAAAAATGAAGGAAGCAGGGCATGGTGGCTCATGCCTGTAATCCCAGCACTTTGGGAAGCCAAGGTGGGCAGATCATTTGAGCCCAGGAGTTTGAGACCAACCTAGGCAACATGGTGAAACCCCATCTCTACAAAAAATACAAAAATTAGCTGGGCCAGGTGCAGCGGCTCATGCCTGTCATCCCAGTACTTTGGGAGGCTGAGGCAGGTGGATCACTTAAGGTCAGGAGTTCAAGACCTGCCTGGCCAACATGATGAAACCCCATCTCTACTGAAAATACGAAATTTAGCCTGGCATGGTGGTGGGCACCTGTAATTCCAGCTACTCAGGAGTCTGAGGCAGGAGAATCTCTTGAGCCTGGGAGGTGGAGGTTACAGTGAGCAAAGATCATGCCACTGTACTCCAGTCTGGGTGACAGAGCAAGATTCGATCTCAAAACTAAACAAACAAACAAATAAATAAATATCCGGGTGTGGTGGCATGCTGTAGTCACAGCTACTCTGGGGGCTAAGGTGGGAGGATCTTGCTCTGTCACCCAGGCAGGAGTACAGTGGCACAATCTTGGCTCACTGCAACCTACCAGTTTGGTTGCTTTAAGAACCCATATCAGTGTTGCCTAGGCCGATCTCGAACTCCTGAGCTCAATTGATCCACCCACCTCAGCCTCCCAGAGTGCTGGGATTATGGGTGTGAGCCACCACTCCTGGCCTAAGACTGCTTTTCCTAACAATTCTCTTGAAACCCAGATTCTGGTCGATACTGGTTGACACTGGTCGACCAAGAGAGGCTCTGGCACATAGTAGGTGCTCAAACTGCAAAAATACGTCCATGTATCTGATGAGTAGAAATGCACATTTCTGTGCTAATTGAAATAATCATTTAGGAGGCAGAGTTGAATGGATGCAAAGGAAGCGGGAAAGGGTGTTTTACATGTAACTACCCTGCACACAGTAGGACTTACTGGATCTCCTCTCTGGGTTGTGGGTAGAAGTGGACTTTCATTTCAGAGTTTGGTTCTGTAATTCTTTCATCAAAATATTTGTTGTTTCCTAGAGCAGTTGCAATTGAGATGTGTCTCCTATATAAGTAATCCACCATTGAACCCAAGTTGGATAATGTATACTTTACTAATATAAGGCACACTTCTGGGCACACTAAAATAGTAAGTGTGATTGTAGACTTATTTTTTCCTCTCTCCTTCATTAACTCTGATCTGCTGAAAGCCCTTCAGCATGCTTTAAAAGTAGGTCAGACACTATAGAAGGGTCTGGTTGGCCTATAAGGACTGGTTTTTCTTTTATTGCCAACTCCTGGCTCTCCATCATTGAGTTTGTCTGTCTGAAGGAAGATGAGCACTTCCTTCAGTTGTGCATGGCCTACAGGGAGCACAATTACTTTCACATCATACTTCCCAGCAAGTATCAAATCTATAATTTCTGCCGCCTTTATTTATTCATCGTGACAGATTTTTTCAGGAGCTCATTTGGCTGGTATGTGTAGTGTAAAGTTTCACCGGTGAAAATTTTCAGAGATGCACATGGTGAGCATGCTGTTGAGAGCCCTAATTTGTGTTCTGAAGCCAGCAAGAGTCACAACACAAAATACAAAAGGATGATACCAGCACAGGTTCACTGTAAATTGCACAGTTTTAAGGATAAAGGGATGTGTTCCTGTAAAACAGGTCATTTATAGTGAAGTCTGGTCAAACAAATTTAAAGGGTCGTTATGACATCCCTTGTACAATCAATGTTTGAAGTTTCTGGAACTTTATCTTTGATAGAGCTGTTGCAGAATGGTTCTTCTCTCATTAGCCATCTTAAGTTGCATATTTTCATGGCATGAGTCATTTTCAGGCGTAACAACTGGAAGCTTGCTGCTTTTGTGTTTTCTTGGAAAGCCTGTAAAAGAGCCCATTTGAGTACATTCCAAAAAGATGGTCATCTTTTGCACCTTGGAGGGAAGTCATGCTAGATAGTAACACATTAAGGAAAATGTTCCACATCTGTTCTATTTTCACTTCTTGTTGAAATTTACAGTCATAGGAATTCTGTTTATTCCCCATTTGCTGTTTGATTCTCCAGTTGACTAATAAAAGCCAGAGAGTTGTCAATGGAGTTTTTTGTTTTTTGTTTTTTTTTTAAAAATAAGCAGTTCACTTCTTCACACATTTGTGGCAATTCAAGGTAAATCCAGTGGGAAAATAGCATTTCAAGTTGGTGGTTTTGGTTTCTTTTTTCTTATATGGTGGAAATCAAAGGTTCTTATAAGGAAAACACCCATCTCTATGAATAGATAAATAACAAGTGATTTATTGTTTGTCTTTGACATTATATGAAAGTCATCGTATTCCACAAGCCAGGAAAAACATCCACAGTAGCAACTCTGATAGCATTTCTCTGTTATTATTTTTAGGCCCTTGGCCAATTTAAAAAGCATCAGATAAATTGAGTAATTTTTGTTTTGCTTGCCTTTCCCCAGCAGTGTTTGCTATTTCTTAAATAATCTTTATACATTAATGTCAATATCTAACTAAACATCATTATCCAGGCACAACTTTGCTGTAGAATCCAACATAGCTTAACATGTTATCATTGGAAGAGTGTTTTGCATTTTTATCAGTGTCTTCTTTCTCATATAACACCAATATTTCTTGATCCTCAGGTGCTTTTTTTTTTTGCATTTGGGTGTTTTTAAACATAGATGTATATATTTAATGCCGTAGTTTTCTTTTTTCCTGAAAAGCCATAAATTGAAAGTTGTATCTTATAACTAATTACATCTTAGAACTAAGGAAATTTTGGTATTGTGAAAATTACAAAGTGCTATAATGTGAATGTATCACCCAAAATTCATGTGTTGAATCCTAATGGCCAGTATGTATTAAGAGATGGGGCCTTTCTGAGGTGATTCAGTCATGAGGGTGGAACCTTATAAACAGACTTGAGAGAGTGGGTTTCCTTTCTTCCAGTGTTCTGCCATGTGAGGACCCAGCGTTATCCCCTCCGGGGATGCTGTAACAGGGCGCTATCTTGGAACGAGAGACCAGGCCTTCAACTGACAAACTTGCCAGCGCCTGGATCTTGGAATTCCCTGCCTCCAGAACTACGATAAATAAATTTCTGTTCTTTATAAACTACTGTCTTAGGTATTTTCTTATAGCAGCACAAAGAAAGACAAGGCTCTTCCTTTTTGTTAGTTCTGCTTTAACTTTATATTCAGGCTTACAAGACCAGCATGTAGGAGGCTTTTCAGTTTCTTAGGGATTTTACCTACAATTAGAGTAACTTTCTGTTCAATGGCAATAATGCCTCCCTCTTATCTGCGCTCTGTGGTTCAATCTGCTAGACAGAAAATTTAATGCATGTTTCCAAATAATGCCTTAATTTTTTATTCCAAATAATTGTCAAAATTTTATTATGTAAATTGTCATATAAATTATTTTATTCAAAATAGAAGCAGCACCATGAATTTCAGTGTCCCCTTTGACCATCTCAACACTGTGCTATATCTATTTTTTGGTCTTGTAAGCATAGATTATCATTTTTTAAATATTCACCTGAGATCTTTTTCTGGTTATTCATAATATGCATGAACCTGTAGAAAATATATAATAAATAGTACAGAAAGTATGTGTGTTTGGATGTGCATGAAGGGTATCACACTCTTCTTTGAAAGCTTGGTAAAATCTGTCCGTAACATATCTTGGCCTGATACGTATTTTTTTCTTTGCAGTAGCTAGGAAAAGGGAAGGAGGAGATAGTTCTTTAACTTCATTTTAGTTATAGTCATTGCTCTATCCACATTTTCTATTGCTTTTTAAGATAGTTTCATTAATTTGTTATTCTAGAAAATGATCCATTCTGTCTAGATTTTCAAATTAATTGGTATAAAGTTGTACATGGTATTCTCTTATACATGAAAATAAAGCGTTTTAATATTTGTATTGCCTCCTTTTTTGCTCCTAAGGTTGATTATATATGATTTCTCCTTTCCCCACTCATGGCCTTATTTGCCAAAGGTTTTTCTATTTTAATAGTGCTTCCCTAGAAACAGTTTTTCTCTCGATTTTTTTTTTATTGCCAACAGTGTCCAGTATAAATGTCTACCTTAATTTCATTATTTCTTCTTTCTACCTTTTAAAAATAGCTTTATTGAAATATAGTTCCCATACTACATAATTGACCTATTTTTAAAAACTCATTTTTTTTAGATTATTCTCAAGGTGTACAACTGTCACCACAAAATTATAGAATGTTTTTATCACCCTGAGAAAGAAACCCTATACCCATTAATAGTCACATCCCATTTCCTTCTAACTCCCACAGCTATAGGTAACTTCTGATTTACCTTCTGTCTCTATATATTCACCTATGGTGTAGATTGCATATAAATAGAATAACACAATATGTGACATGTTGTGTCTTCTTTTACTCAGCATAATGTTTTCAGGTTTATCCATGTTGTATCAGTATTTCATTCCTTTTTATTGCCCAGTAGTATCCTCTCATATGGCTGTGCCACATTTTATTCATTCATCAGTTGGTGAACATTTGAATTATTTCTACTTTTTGGCTATTATGAGTAATAATGCTGCTATAACGTTCATGTATATGTTTTTATTTCTCTTGGGTGTATACCGAGGGAATCATTTGGTCATATCATAAATTTAACTTTTTGAGGAACTGCCAGACTGTTTTCCAAAGTGGCTAAACCGTTTTATATTAGCATACAGGACACTTCCAATTATCAACATCTTTACTCACTTGTCCTTTTGATTAGAGCCATTTTAGTGGGTATGAATGGGATCTCATTGTAGTTTGGATATGTTGAGCATCTTCCCATATGCTTGTTGGCCATCTGTGTATTGTCTTTGGAGAAATGCCTATTGAATTCCTTTGCCTATTTTTATTGGATTATTTGTCTTTTTATTGTTTAGTTGAAGTTTTTCACATATTCTAGATACAAGTACCTTATCAGATAAATGCTTCACCAGTATTTTCTTTCATTCCATGGGTTTCTTTTCACTAACTTGGTAATACTGTTTTCAGCACAAAAGTTTAAAATTTTAATACAGTCTAATCTAATTTTTTTTTTTAATTTTTGCTTTTGGTGTTACCCAGGATAAAAAAGATTTACTCCTTTGTTATCTTTTAAGATTTTTTAATTTTAGATATCACATTTAGGTCCATGATGCATTTTGAATTAATCTTTGTGTTTGGTGTGGAGGTAGGGGTCCAGCTTCATTCTTTTGCATGTGGATATCCAGTTGTCCCAACACTGTTGAATTTTCTACTTTTGTTTTTGAATCTATTTCATTTTAATTTTTATAGCATCATGCATAGAAAGCATAATTAATTTCTGCCTTTCTTATTCTCTAATAAATGCATTTAAGGCTATAATTTCCTTCTGTGTGGGCATATGGGTATATCCCGCAGATTTTATTATGAATTTTTGCTTTCCCTTTGACTGTTAATGGCTCTTCTTATTGCATTTTAGTCAGTGAATGTGGCCTGTGTTATGTGAGTTATATTTTATCCAAAGGATATTTCTGTTAAAAAAACAAACAAACAAACAATAAAACCCCTTTCTAACCCCATGGATGTATTCTACCTCTTTATTATATCCAACAGAGCTATATGCTTGGTATGTGCTCAGTAAATATTTGTGGAAAGACATATGCAGAGCAAGCATTTAGAGGGAATTCACACCTAAGAGTTAGCAGTGTTGATGTGCCAGTAATAATACTTAGCACTTTCTCTGTGTCGGGAACTCATCTAAGTACGATGCCCTCTATTCACCCAGTTAGTCTTCATCACAGTTCCATGAGGCAGGAACTCTTTTTACTCCCATTTTCCAGGTGAAAAAGTAGAGTCATTGTAAGGTCAAGTTTGCCCAGTGGTTCACACTGAGAAAGCCAGAGGTGGGGTTTTGAACTGGTCTGGCCCCAGATCCCACTCTCATAACCCGTATGTTCTACTGCCTTGCAAGTGGTCACTTTTCCACAACATTTAATCTGATTCCTAAACATTTCTCTAATTACTTTGAATGTGTTCAGTGAGAGAAACTCTCGACCTTTTTCTCACAGTTATTTTTCAAAAATTGCTAGTAAAGAAGTGTCTACATTTCACTGCCTCTCTAAACTGCACTCTCAAGGCACTGCAGCCATAGCTTGCCCTTGGGCTCTATAAGCCTGGCACCCATGAAGCTGGCTAGCCCAGGACCTACTGGTTTTAATTTTGTGTGTGCGACAAAAGAGACTTTCAAAGAAATGCAACTAAGCATCTCTCCTGGCTCATGCTGGAGACCACACAAGCTGGGAGAGCCTTGGTTTTTGAGATCGAGTGTGTCGAGATACTACACCTCTGAGAAAACCAAGTAGATTTTCATGGACTCTTTTCCTTGTGCTTCTCTTGCACATAGAGAAACCTGGTCTTTGGAGCTCTGATTGAAAATAATTTGTTATTATTAGGGATATTTCCTAACCAAAATGACAGCTATTTTTCTTTCCCTATTGAAGATTGGAAAGCTACATCCTTGAATACTTATTGAATAAAAGTTCCCTTCTTTCTCTCATAAAAAGAATGCCTTTTGTATTTTTGTTCCCTTCAGGGAAGTTTCTATGCAGCTTCCTTGCAAAAGAGCAATTTAATTTGTACTGCACAATCATTTTCTTGTGGAAAACTAATAAAATACAAATTCCATTTTTCAGCATTAGGTTGTGGCTAAAGGCTTTTGAAAGTTTTATGTAGTATCTGCTTTTCTTTTTCCGTTTTTAAAAATAATGATCAAGAGGAAAAATGATGTAAATGCTCATATGTATTATGTACATGGTTGATAAAGTATTCCCTTAAGTTTATTGTTTTTCTCAAACAAAACATGTAGGTGAATACTTTGCATGTAACTCTCAAGGCCTTTCACCTTCCTGCAAGTAGATGTGAATCAAGAATGAAGCCGGCGAATCTGTGTTTCTTCTGCGACATCTTACTCACTTTTTTCTGGCAGGTCCAGGATGTCTAGGGTTCTGCTCTTTGCATTTCACTAATTAAAGCCCTGGGAGCTGTTCCATTTTGCGGGTCCCCTCAGAAGTAGAAGATGAGCGCTTGCATTTGGCTGAGATGTTTTACACAGAAACAATCATAATAGTAGCAGTAGTGATAGGTGACATTTAGGGAGCACCTGTTGTGTATGGTGAACTGCACCAAGCACTTTGTATGTATGATCTGCGTAATAAGTAGAGAGTTATTGTTCCATTTTATATGCCAGGGGAATCAAGCAAGTAATTTATCTGCAGTCGCACAGCTGGAAAATGGAAAGATGGGGTTGGAACCTACTGAGTCTGACTCCAGTATTGAGTCTTTTGACCACAGTGAGTGACTAGAAGGAAAAGGAGCCTTCAACATGCTGTCCTTCCACACCCTGGATTTTTCAGATGGACATGACTAGGTTTACTGAGTAGCAAATATGAAGGAACAAAATTTATTTTCTCATCTGCTGTGAAATCCAGCCAATACTGCCTTCGAAGGAAAGATCTATGCTGCCTTGTTATCTGAATGGCTCACTGCCCTCTCAGCTTTCTCCTGCACCTGTAAGTCTGCATTGCCATCCTATGATCCACCCATTTGTAATCTAGCTTCTGCATTGCCTCCCCTGACACACCCCAGAAAGAAGCATGCCCTTGCTTCCTTTCCCCTCTTGCCTCATTTTCTTGGCATTCTTCATCTCAGAACATCTTCCAGCCCCTTTATCTCCTCCTGTCCAAGTCGTAGTAATGAATTCTTGGAGGATGCTTGCACGCGACTCTGTAGCACCTGGATTATGAGAAGGAAGGCAGTAGATAGAGTCCTTTCTTTGACAGTCTGGAGGCATTCACTCTCTTGCTACAAGGTATAGCTTCAGCAGTGACTGACCGTTTGAAAATAGAGAAAACTTACCTTTCCAAAGCTAGAGGCCTCTCAATAAAGTTTTCTCACTAAGGTGGATGAAGAGGAAGGATCCCTCAAAAGAAACAGGATGGAGATGATACCACTGGCTCTTACAGAATCTTTTAAAGAGGCAGCTTTGCCAGGCATCTGCTCCAGAGCCCAGCCTCTCCCTATCCACTATCCTATCACTCCTTAAAAACAGTGAGTTTTATTGACAGAGAGGTGAGCAGTAAAGAAGCAGCTTGATTCTGAGTCAGATTGTACCCTTGATTCTTGAAGTGTCAATTCCTTGAAAGTGGATTCTTCAAATTCATTTTCTAAGCCACTCCATAGTCTTTAGTTTAACTCCAAAGGAAGACAATTATTTCAAACATAAGAGTTATTATCTATTGGAATTTCTTACAAAGTTGGGGAAGAGGCAGAAGGGCAGAAGTCAGTTTCATCAGAAGGGACTTCTGTCCCTTGCTCTTGGGAAGTGAGGGTTGCATCCCTAACCAAGAAAGGGAGTCACGCCCCTTCCCTCAGCCTCATCCACCCACTCATGCACTCAGCCTCCAGCATGTCGCAAATGGGGCAACCCTATTTCCCGCCTTTCCATGCCCAGGGGCTCCCACAGGGCCACGCGGGTGATGGGGACCTGACACGCCCCAGCAGGGAGAGGCTCGCTCGGTCCCCGCCCCGTCCGCAGGTGCGGCCCTAATCCCCCCCGGCCTAGATATCCGGCAGCCTCTAGGAGCCCGGGCTCTGTGATGTAATGCTCTTTTTTCACACTCCGGGCTTAAATACAGATGGAAATTGTTGTCATGTGTTAGAAATGTCGCCAGTAATATAAAAGGCGCAAGCCTGGGCATCTTCTTTCCCTTCTCGCACCATCAGCTGTTCCTGCTGCCAGCACCTCTTCCCTCGAAAACCCGCTCTGTGGTCAGGTGGCCCAGGCGCCCCCAGTTCTCCTAGGAAGGGGTTCGGATCCCACCCCCCTACCCCCGCCTCTCTTTACAACCGCTGCAGAGCCGAGGACCAGCGTGGTGGGAGGCGGTTTCAGGCTCACAAAGGGAAGGATTAATCTTGGCGATTGGGCTGGGGTTTGCAGGCAAGTACAAGTGGTCCATGATCTCCTCTCGCCACCCCTCCACCGCCCCCTGCCCACCTCTGGATTCGAACGCTCTGCCGCTGGAGGAAGCCTGGGGACAGGCAGGCGGCGGCAGAGGCGCCCTGCCACCGGAGGTTTGAGCTTGGGTTGTGGGAACATCCATGGAGGTGAAGATGCCGTGTGTGGTGTGTGGACCAGGGAGGAGGGGCGGGGAGAAACCCGGCCAGCTTGGGAGGGCCAGATGGCTGCGGCTGCGTTTTAATTCACCAGGCAGGCCCGTTTGGCCAGGATGGGAGGAAGGGGGAGGGGGGAAAAAAAAAAACAGAGGTCAGTGGATAGGGAGAGGCTGGGCTCTGGAGCAGATGCCTGGCGAACAATGGGGCTTTTGAAGGGGATGCTGGAGGAAGTGTGGCGCGCGCTTTGTATTGCCTCCTCCGCATTGCAGGTTGGAATCGGGCAGCTAAATTTTAATGAAGTGCATTCCAAAGTGTGCTCGTCAGCCCGGGCTTTTGGAGCGAGGGGCTCGGCTGAATGGGGACTGGGGGTGGGAGGGGGAGGGGGCCGGCGAAATGAGTTCCTGATGGATGGTAAAGGAGGAGATGAAAGCCTGCTCAGTGTGGAGGGCAAGGGAAGGGAGGGGGGAAAAATCAATACGTCCCCGTGCATATTAATAGGCTCCAGCAGGTGTTGGTAAATGTATGTTGCTGCATTGTTCCGGCGCCCAGGCTGGGGAAGGCGGGGGAGAGGGAGAGCTGCTTCCCCGGGCAGCTCGGTGGGCAAATGCCTTTGCACTTTGGAGGGCTTTGTAAGCTCTGGGGGAAAATAAGAAACGGAAGAGCTGCGATTCTCCTCTGTCCTTTTTCCTATTTCTAAAAGGAAGAATGTACGTGCAGAAGGCTTTTTAAGTTTGCTTCCTGGAAATTAACATGTGTATGTTAGAGCACTGTCTTATCTAGGTAAGAGATGTATGTCTGTGGGTATCAGAAAACAGAATCCAGAGTCTGGCTTGCTGAGTGCTTGGGAGCTAAAAGGCTTTTCTCCCTGTCTGGTTTCCTAAGTGAATGGGCGAAACCAGGAAGGCTGGGGGATTTTTGAAGATTCAGGAGGGCTATCCCTCCCTTCCTCTTCCTAAGTCCTAAGTCTGACTGACCTGGGTACCAGGGGGCAGTGGAGTGCACAAGGAAGCTGTCTTGTCCACAGTGTTGGTATATAGACTTTGTCTCACACACAAAGGGAGTGGATTTGTGCCTGAACTAAATTATTTGAGGGTATGTATAGCTTATTTGTAAGGATTAGGTATGTTGGACCCTTTTCTCTTTCCCAGAGTTTACCATGCTCAACACCCTGTCAATTGAGAATCAATTAGGAGACTACTTATGAGTGTGTGCTAGCCAAATAACCCTTGCTGATTTATAGTGTTGTTTGTTTTACTGCTCCTCTTGGATGAGTATTCAGTGCTTTCAAAAGGTTCAGACATATTTGTTGGGGTTTTCAGTAAAATGGGAAGCTTTTGCATGAGGGCATTGTGACTTTTATATTGAAAACATAAAAACTCCATATGCACATGGTAACCCACGGAATGACGTACTGTCTTTGGGGTTCTGGGAAAATAAATGCCTTTCTTAGTTGAGAAAATCTTGTCTTTTATCATCTATAAGGCTCATACTTTCTGAAAAACTGGTGTTTTTTTGATCACTTAGAAGCCTGTATTAATTAGATGTGAAGTTGGATTCTTTTCGTGATTTAACTTGCACTGAAACTCGTCAACAAGGCGCAGCTCATCACTTGCCAATGAATTTTAGTGCTGTTGAAAGCTTTAGCAGATTAATGGTATCAACAGAGACTTGATTCCTCCATTTCTCAACTGAGCAAACAGAAGCAGTCTGGCCCTGTCTCTCAATGCCTTTCCTCTTTTGGCTTTGGGAAAGGGGATGGGGCAGAGAGAAAGGATTCCTGATGAGGACACTTCTAACTCCTCACCCCCATCGCACCCACCCCGAGGAGTTAAAAACTGAAGCTTACCCATTTGCTTCCCTGTGTAGTTTCTTTCTTACGCTGTATATTTCAAGTTGTATTTCTGTATTTAAAAAGATGCTTGAGGTCTGGTGTTTGGATTTGTTGTGTTTGTGCTAGAGAGATGTGGAATCGGTCCGTTATTCTTTTCACTCAATTATGGCTCTTAAATTGGTCTGTTCTTATGATTAGACTTGAGGCTCTTCTCTTGATCCTTGCTGAGCAAAAGCATGGGCATGTGTGTTTGATATGAAACCACCCCCAGGGGAGACTAGAGCCTCACTGCCTCTTCAGTTAACTGTGGCCAGAAGAGGCAATTTGTGAGGTGGCCCCTGGTGTGTCCACTGGAACTGCCAACCCTGAGTCTAGATTCTCTAAAAGCTTGTGGCAAAACAGTTTCATTCACATGGGTTTTATTAACAGAAAGGAGCTCTTTGAACCTTTATGTATGATACCCAAGACTGTTTTTGTGATGAACAGTTGTATAGATCTTTTGGCATTCTTGATAAGAACAGAAACTATGCCCATGAATTAATGGTGCCATAGAAGTAATGATTATAGCTGATTTTACCAAGACACATCTAGCAAAGACTTTGGATGAGACAAGCTCTCCTTTCCCCTTGTTTTCTATTCATTCTTGGCATATGGATGGGGGTAGAGGAGTGGAAAGAGAAAACAGAAAGAATGAGATCTCCATATTTACAAAGGAGCTAAACACCGTGCTTAATTGACACCAGTTATTGAAAAATTTAATTGTAATTTCTCTTTGACCCTGTGTTGTGTAATATAAAGCAGGTGATGTGATACCAACTGAAACTGCCTATTTAATGACTCCAATAAATAAATACACAGACCCATGCATTATTCTGATGTTGGCTTATTAGACTTGTATGGAATAGAATTTGGGAGACACTGAGCACTGAAGGTAAAAGGATTTCTAAAGCTGAAAGTAAATATAGAGATGATAGTACTAGAAAAAGCTAAATCAAAAGCCTCCCCCCCCACCAGAATACCGCAAATATTTCTTTTTCTTTGCAACTGTATTTGCATAATAAAATTCTGTTCATTTAGTAATCACCATTTTCTCAGCATGTTTGTTTCTTCCTTTGAAAAAAAAACATTTCTTATGTTGATAATCAGACCCCAAATATTTGAATGTAAGCACATCCCTCGCAGTCATACTGACACCCTCTGGCACCAGAAAAACTGTCAGCATTTTTTGAGATGTCTGGTGGGAAGAAAAGGCAACAATGCCAGCCATTAATTCAGTAACTCTGCTGATCTCTCTGTCTGATAGTAGGCCAGTTCTTCATGACTTTTAGGTTTTTGAAGTGTTATAAACACTAAAAATGTAAAGATGCTGCCTTCCTTTGCTTCCTGGGTCTTGTTGACAAGTTTCTGCTACTGTTGGCCTTCAGTAAATTTACATGACTAATTTGGGATGTCAACAGCCAGGAAAATTATGACTAAACAATGTTTCTGAATAGTGGGATCTGCCGTTTTTTATTGGTAAACCTGTTTGACAGGTGGTTCCATTTGATAAAGATGGCACTCAATCCATTTGCTTTTCAAGAATCTAGTGAGTTGATGACTGATGCCATCTAGATATCTGGTTTTGTTTTGTTTTGTTTTTTCAAATACAGTCCTTGTGCTGCTGTTGCTGATTATTATTTCTTCATCCATGGAGGGTGACATCCTTAAAGTTTTGATAGGTGGTCACATGCAAGAATAAAAACAGGATGGAGAAAATGTTACCTGACTTTTACCAAGATGTTTGAGAAGATCTTAGGCATGAGAGTAAAAATGGGAGGTCTTGGGCTTGAAAGTGACTCACCAGGCTGAATGTTCTTGGATGAAAAGATTTTTAAATGATTATCTGACCTGAAAGGGGGGGAAAAACATATTTCTTTTAATTCCATTCTGTGAGGCTCACCCTTTTGTTTGTGGAGATTTTTAAATTATTTCTCTTTCAATATCCCAATATATCTATATCTATAGAATGAGATATCAGTATGTATTCCAATATTTCTATATCTAGTCCTAAGCACAATGCTTAGCACGTAATACACGTTCAATAAATACTTGAATGGGCCCATTAAGAACTTTGACCTTATGAAGTCATTATGAAGTTCAAGCTGTTTCCTAGAGTGCTATTGTAATTATCAAAGCAATGCAAAAAAGTACAACTCCTTGAAAAATCATTTTGAAAATAGAAAATGAAACATAGGTTTGTTTGTATTTAATGATACATATTATTTTCCACCAACCAGATAGTTTATCCTGTATTCTTTTGGAAGTAAAAAAGCATTTAGATTTCTGCTCACTATTTAATTGTTCTGAAAAGTTGATACTGCTCTCCTGATGAAAGAATCTCCTTTTCCCCCATCCTTCACAATCTACTAGTCCTTGCCTCTGAATTACTGCACTGGGTATATTTCTTTGCCACAGTAAAGATTAGATCAGTGGGAATCTACAAATTTGACAACAACTGTTTGAAATAACTTGGCTATAAGACAGCAAGTGCTGTAATTTTCTCATTAATTGTGGAGTCATGCCAAAGAGAGTTGCTTTAAAAATATATGATTATAGATAGTGACCTGAAAGGGAAGCAAAAAAGTCTGTAAACATTTAAACTCCTTTTTATGAGGCTTAACACTCCAGTTTATGGACACTTTTGCTATATCCCTTTCTAGCTTGGGACTTTTTAATTTACTGCTTATAATTTTACATGAAGGTTACGTCATATTGAGAATAACTTATCATATTTGAGTGCCTACTGTGTGCTAGGTGCTTTTTAGGCACTGGAGATCATAGCCCCATGAACAAAATATAAAAGCCCCCTGCCCTTCTGTAGTTTGTATTAGAATCTGTCTTAATTTACTTTTAATAAGATCAGGGAATAGGGATTAAGGTAGAAATGATTAGTTAAAATGAGCTCTTTCCACTATGGGAAGTTTTCCCAAAAGTTACTGTGGTTGGCAAAACAGAAGTTGTGTTGATTGCTTGCAAAAATGTCAAGCACAATGGAAAAATGCAACATAAAATTACACGCTAGCCCTCATTCTTTCTGAAGTCCAACTCCCCAAAAGTAGCTGCATGTGCATGTGTGCCTTTGTTTCCCTCCCAACTTTTCTCCACTAATACATATATGCACACAGCTTTTTGCTTTTTTCTTTCAAAGAAGATACTATCATACTCTACCTCCTGTTCAGTCAGTAAGTCAATTTCTTTTTCCCATCTGAAATTGACATCTTAACATATAACACAAATATCCTACCTAATTCTTGGTAACAACCACCTAATGTCCCCAAGTATGGTGGGAGGATGGTATAGTATGTTTAACCCTAGCCCTGATGGTGAGATGTGAGCATGTTTCTATTTTTTCAGTATTACTGATAGTGCTGTATTAACTCTCCTTTGCATGCTAGTTCAGTTGCACACTTTGCATTCAGTTACAACTTGGCTTTTCTTATTGTCGTTACATCTGGGTAACTTTCCATGTCAGTAGATGCATGCCTACTTTATTCTTTCTAATAATAACTGGAACCTACTTTTGTTAGGTTGCTATGTGCTAGGGCTGGCTGATTTAGTCCTCACAAAAACACTAAGATATATTTATTTGTTCAACAAGTATTTATTTAACAACCTTTATGTGCTAGGAACTGTGTTCTGCCTGCCTGGTATATATGATCAACCAAAACAGATGAAGATCCCTAATAGAGTTTATGTTCTAGTCAGGTGAAATCAAAGCAGTACATGTAATAGTTGAGTAAATCATTTCGTATATTAGAAGGCGGGACATTATATGAAGGTGGGGGAGAAGCAGAGCAGAGTAAGGGGGTTGAGTGTGGAGACTGGGCATGTTGCAGTTTTTAAATAGAGTTGTCAAGGTGTCAAGGGTAGACCTCACTGGGAAAGTAACATATAAGCACAAACTTGAATGTGTGAGGGAAGGAGCCATGTGCATAACCGGGTAAAAGCCAATCCAATGCAAAGGCCCTGTTGCAGAATTGGTACCTGCATTTTCAGAGGAACAGCAAGAAGGCCAGAGTGGCAGAAATAGAGTGAACAAGGGTTAGAACTGTGGGAGGAGAGGTCAGAGTATAAGGAAGAATGACACATTATGCTAGACATTTTAGACCCTAACCAACCACACCACCCAGAATGAAATAGGAGCCATTGCAGAGTCTTGATCCAGGCAGTAACATGCTCTCAATGAACATTTGCAGAGCCTCACTGAAGGTAGTAGGATGAGGTTTTCTGAAGGAGCGGAAGCAGAGAGCACTGACAAGAAGTTTTTATAATCCTGGTGTGAGATTATGGTGGCCAGACCAGAGGAATAGTAGTGGAGGTGTACAAAGTGGTTATATATATTTTGAGAGTAGACTCATGCCTGATGGATGGCCTGAGGGGTGTGAGAAAAAGAGAGGAGTCGAGAATGACTCCAAGGGTTTTGGTTTTTTGTTTTTTAACATAAACAGCTGGAAGGACAGAGTTGCCATTTGCTAGATAGGGGACACCGGGGACTGGTCATCTCTTAGTTTAAGATCAGGAGTTTCATTTTGGACATAGTGAGCTTGACTGTCAGGACTCTCAAGAAGGGCAGTGGTTGTAGATTGTGGAGTTTATGGAAAATTTTGCTGTACCATGATTTAGCCCATCATTCCCCAGTTTTTGAATGATGGAAATAGTGATGAAAGGAACATCCTTGCGCACATAGCTTTTGTGTATTGTGAATTCTTCTGTAGGTTAAACTCCTGAGAGTGACATCACTGAGTTAAAGAGAATGCACGTTTTAGGGTTTGAAATACTCCCAAATTGTTCCACTAAAAGAATTATATAATTTACATTCCCACCAGCATGTGTAAGCGTGTTTGTTTTCTTGTTTCTTAAAGTTTTGCTGGTTTGATAGATGAAAAAACATGAACTTGTTATAGTCTTTACTACAAGTTCATGTTTCCTTTTGCTTTAGAGACTCTGTCCAGGTTCTGGAAGATGTAGGAATTTATTCTGTCCTGTGAAGATTTGCCTATCCTGGACACAGTAGTGACGTAAGTCACATTTGGTAGGATAGACTAATTGCTTGAGGACTTAGCTCTCCTCAAGAGGATGTAACATATTCAGCATTGTTCAAGCAGCTAATTAAAGAATAATGGGGGGGACAGCTAAGTAGCAGTTTTAAAGTACATCTCCTTTAAAAGGGGAAATTTTGAATTATATCATCCTCAGAAAGAACAGTTTATTCTGACATTTGGACAAGTTTTAATAGCAAGTGTTGAATTAAAATAGTTGGCACAACCAAGATAGTTAAGAGCACCGAGTGAATTCAGATTTCTTTACAGTTATACGAGGTCAAAGGAGTACCAAGTTGAAATCTTTATGATTTTTTTTTTACTGATTAATCAAATAGTTGTTATGACCCAAATATGTTTATAAGCCTGATATTATGCTGGGTGTTAAAGATACAAAGTTGTACAAAACAGCTTTACCCTCACAGGTGAATTGGTGGTGGTGAGAGACACAAACATGGCCAATTACATCCCACTGTCACATTGGTTGTAAGAGAAGTATGTCAAGGTGCTGGGGGAGCATAGAGACTGACCTGACTTTGTCTAAAATTCAGGTCAGGGAAGATTTCATGGTAGAGGAGATACTGGTGATGGGTTTTAAAGGCTGGATGGGAGTTTTTCAGAGGAAATGGAGACATTCCTGGAAGAGGACCCAACCATGTATATTTCAAGTCTTAAGAGGCTAGTGTTTCTGGGAAGGGATTAAGTCATGGATCATTGAATGTGCAATTTTAAGAGTTATGAGAGACAGGCAGGGGGATGGACACAGAGATGCCAAGGAACCTGGAACTTATCCTGAGGGTGATGGCTATCTTGGAAGAGTTTAGGCAGGAGAGTCACATGGTTCTATTTGTGTTTTTTTGAAAACCACCCTGGCAGCTATCTAAGGCAAGGATCATTCAAGTAGGATCCTGAGGTCAGATTTGGCCCATTGCATGTTGTGGTAAATAAAGTTTTATTGGAACCTGGTCATCTGGTTATTGCATTTTTTTTTTAATGACTGCTTTTGTGCCACAGTGGGAGTGTTGAGTAATTGTGACAGAGACTACACAGCCTCCAAAGCCTATTTTCTATTTACTCTCTGACCCTTGACAGAAAAAATCTCCCAACCCTTGATTTAGGGAATGAAGTTCATGCAGGGGGGTCAACAAGGAAGCTATGGTCAAAGTGAAAGCCCAAGTTAAGGCAGGGAAGATAGGGGAGATACCCAATAAATAAATATTCAGGGAGAGAAAGAACTTGGTGAGTACTGGAGCAGGAAGTACAAGGGAGAGGAAGAGGTCCAAGATGACATGCATGGTCCTAGGAAGAGTGACTTGGTAGATGGGAAAGTCACAAGGGTCATGCAAGTGGGCTGTCCAGCAGAGTGTGGGATCTGTAAGCCTGGGAGTGGCCTAAGTGGTTGTCCAAAATGGCGTGTTTAAGTTTGGACCTGTTTTCGTAGTATCTTGTTAATGTATAAAAATATAGAAGCATGTTGTTTCACTGCCCCATTATAAGGAAATGAATCCTCATTGCCGTCATTTTAAATCATTTTTAACTATTCAAGTTTCCTGTCTCCCCAGTTTTCTGTCCACATACTGCAGGAAGCCGTCCATGCATACTGTAAACTGTTTACTCTGACCTATCCCTGCTGTGAACCTAGCAACATTAGAAAACTCTTTACTTCCTGGATGGTTCTCTTCTTAAGCTAACATTTCTTGTTTCGCTATCTAGAATATAGGTTTAAGGATAACTTCAGTGTCTCATACATTTTTGTGTTCCTAGGGTCTATCATGAAATCACAATTTAGGTGTATAAATATTTATTTCTTAATTACAGAACCCGATAGTCGAATGCTGGAGCCAGGCAAACTTATCCTGACTCTACCATCATTCATCATTCATCATTTGTTCAATAAAAATTTATTGAGCATGTTGTATATGCCAAGCACTCTGCAAGGTACCAAGGGTACAATAATCAACGCTTCTTTCCCTTAGGGAACTTTTATTTTAGTGGAGAATGACAGACAGTACATTGACCTTCGTACTTTCTTAAGTCCTAGAACTACAGAACATAATATTGCAAGAGAACTCTGAGGTGTTATTTCTGTTCAATCCTCTCAGTTTACAGATGCTTAACTGCACAGAGATAGAATTTCAACTGCCCATCTCACCAGTAGAGTGGTGAGACTTTTATCTGTGTTGCCTAGATTGAAAAATGTGATTTGATTCACACTGAAGGGCATAGTCACCCATTGTTTTAATGTGCCTTTTACATATGGGGAGTAGTTTGTCATCTTTGGTCAATGTTGATTCTGAAGGTAGCATTTTTTATTTTTGTTATTGATACACCCCTACCAGACTTGCCTTTGAATGCAAGCGCTCCACCTTAATGGGGTCAAATTTAGGGAGGAATGCTTCACCCTTAAAGCAAGTTCTTATCTCATATAACATGCTGCTATCTCTATTCTTGAAAACTGATGTGGCAAATAAGGGAGCATAGAGTTTTCGGCAGCTTCCCGTTTTCATCGTTACAGGAGTTGAAAGCATCAATTTTCATTTCATGCTTTGAATTGCTTGTTATATGGGTTTTTACTGAGCCTTTGGTAGGCAGATGAGCCAGCACTTTGGGGCTGTTCAGAAAAGGAGCCTCTAAGGAAAGCCAGAGAATAGGCTCTAGAGTCTTGGGGAAAGAACCAAATGTGTGCTGGAGAATTGAGATCCAGATGTATTGCTCCCCCAACACTGGGAAGGTGAGCTTCTCTCAGACTTGCCATACATTTTGTAGAATTACTCCCTGATTGAGAGCTTCTATTAGTTTCATTGTGTTGTAATGCAAAGAAGGGAGGGAGGGTGTGGTTAATACAGCTGGTCGAGTTACAACCTAATTTCTCGACTTTAGAATGGTAAAGTAGGCTGGGCACCGTGGTTCACGTCTGTAATTCTAGCACTTTAGGAGGCCGAGGCGGGTGGATTGCTTCAGCTCAGGAGTTCGAGACTGGCCTGGGCAACATGGCAAAACCCCGTCTCTACAGAAAAATAGAACAATTAACTGGGCATGGTGGCATGTGCCTGTAGTCCCAGCTACTTGAGAGGTGGAAGCTGGAAGGTGGAAGCCCAGGAGGTGGAGGTTGCAGTGAGCTGAGATCACACTAGTGCACTCCAGCCTGGGCGACAGAGTGAAACCCTGTCTCAAAAAAAAAAGAAAAAAAAAAGTAATAATAAAATAAAATGGCAAAGAAATGCCGTATGCATTCAGTAGAAACCATACTTCGAGTATCCATACAACTGTTCTTTTTTTAACTTTCAGTACAGTATTCAATAAATTACATGTGATATTCAACACTTTGTTATAAAATAGACTTTGTGTTAGATGATTTTGCCCAGCTGTAGGCTAACGTAAGTGTTTTGAGCACGTTTGAGATAGGCCAGCCTAAGCTATGATGTTCAGTAGGTTAGGTGCGTTTGCAGTAAACCAGTGGTTTATTGGAACATAACCCCATAGTGAGTCAAGGAGCATCTGTATTCTAATGACATTAAGAAAAAAGCAGCAAGGTCTTGGGCCCAGCAATATCTTATTGGGGAATGTCAAAGATTTCAAAAGAGCTTCAATCCCAACTCCAAAAGCAAAGCCCTTACACACCAATAGATAGGGATCCCAGGACAATTCACCAGGTTGTTTTATGGTGCCTCTTCCATAATGGGAAAGCAGCAGGCCTTTGGGAAATTTTAGCTTCTCCTGTGAAGAAAAATGTTCTCTGCACCAGCTTTTGTGACCTGTTACAGACTAAGGGGAAACCTTCATTCTCCTATACCAGAAGCTTCCCTGTGCCCTGTTTGCATTTTCCAGAATGCAGAATGAAGGTATTGGAGTGAACCGTTCTGCTTGCCAACCAGTGAGAAGGTGTTAAAAAAAAAAATTGGTTACTTGCCAATTTGAAATTGTTCATGTTCCAACATTTTGTCATTAAGAATACGTCTTATAGTCTGGGACAGCTTTAGGCAAAATTTTAGTATTTTTGTATATCTTTAAGAGGTGTTTAATTTCTGTTATTCAAATCACAATTTGTTGAAGCAAATTTTATTCACTTTTAAAATTAACTTGCAATAAAAGTTACTCTTTTTGGTGTGCAGTGCTCTGAGTTTCGGCAGTTGCATACAATCATGTCACTACCACTTCATTCAAGCTGTAGAATAATAGTACTATCACCCCTAAAAATTAGCATTCCTAAAATTACTTCCTACTGACCCTTTGTAGTCAATCCTTTCTCCCTTCTCCAAGCAATTATATCTATTTTCTATTCCTAATAATTTTGCCTTTTTTCTGAATATCATGTAAATGGGATAATCTAGTGTAACGGTTTAGATTTAGCTTTTCTCACTTAATAAAATGGACTTAAACTTCATCCATTTTGTTGCTCCCCGCTGCCCGCCTTTTTTTTTTTTTTTTTTTTTTAGACACAATCTCTTTCTGTTGCTCAGGTTAGAGTGCACTGGCATGACCATGGCTCACTCACTCCAACCTTGACCTCCTGGGCTCAAGAAATACCCTCACCACAGTCATCCAAGTAGCTGGGAGTACAGGCATGCGCCACCACACCCTGCTGATTTTTAAAATTTTTTGTACAGACAGGGTCTCACTATATTGCCAGGGCTGGTCTCAACTCCTGGGCTCAACCGATCCTCCTGCTTCAATCTCCCAAAGTACTGGGATTACAGGTGTAAGCCACTGCACCTGGCCTATGTTTTTGCTAGTGTCATTATTTTGTTCCTTTGTATTGCTGCATATTATTCCATTGTATGAATATGCTGTAGTATGTGTAGCAGTTCACCAGTTAAAGAACAGTAAAATTGTTCTCATTTTTGAGAATTAAGAATGACGTTGACAAAGGAACCTTCAAAGATAGCAAGAGAATAGGTTCAGAGGGCCAGAGAGAGAACGAAATATGTATTAGATAGGTTTTTCTGTCAACAGTGGTTTTCACTTTGCTTGGTAAATACCTAGAAGTGAGACCTCTGTGTAGTAGGGCACATATGTGTCCAACTTTATAAAAAACTGTCAAGCTTTTTCCAGAGTGGCTGTACCATTTTTCATTTTCGCCAACAACATCTAAGAGTTCCAGAAGCTCTGCATCTTCACCTGCCCTTGGTATTAAAATTGAAAACATTTTTTCTGTGCCTTTCTAGCAGCGTGGTGGTATTTCATTGTGATTTTAACTTGCATTTTGCAAATGATTAAGGATGTTGAACATGTTTTCATCTGCTTATTTGCCATCTGTATATTTTCTTTTGTGAAGTGTCTGTTCAGATCCTTTATCCACATTTAAAATTGGGTTATTTATAATCATACATTTTAATGCATTGCACAAGCTGTCAGTCAATCCTACTCACCATTGATTTGCCTGATTTTTTTAATACCAAGATGATATCTTATTTTCAGACATTAAGTTTATGATAGGAGTTGGACAGATCTGGGCTTATATCTTTGCTTTGTCCTTGACTGTTCTGAATGGCCTTGGCAAATCATTTGACCTCTGTAAGGCTCAGTTACCTCATCAGTAAATGGTCTTAGTGCCTAATTGCTGATGTTGTTAGGATTAAATGAGTCCCTCACATAGAACCTGAAACATGATAGGCATTCACTGAATGGTAGTTCTTATTACATGTCAGTAAGTGTTTCTGACTTGGGTGAATCTATTTGGCCCATCTCCCTTCCTCATAATGGATGTGAAGGTCCCTGAATGCGGGTCCTTGTTGGGTTCAGTTTCCCATTGTAGCACCAGTGTCTAGCACAGTACCTGGTACAAGAAAGACTTAAATGAACTGGTCGAATGGACAAATGAATGAAATAAAGAATGAGTACTGTTATACTTGACTTGACGAGAGTATCACAAATATAGTTTTGTGAGGCACTATCCTGAATCTAGAAATGTTTGTTGAACTATATCTTTATTACATTTTCCATTTATTTTAGTTCTATAGTCATTGATAATCTTTGTACCACACACTTCAAATTTATTTTTAGGTTGGCTGAGGGCATAAAGATGTGGCAATGTGATGTACTTGCTTCCTTCCTTCTGATTTTACATGCTTTTTCAAAGGCCGAAAGAGCTGTGACCTGCGTCTTGTTCCTAGGTTGCTCGTCCACTTGAATGTGAAATCTATGAGTAACTGCAAAGTAAATCAATGGCTTCCCAGCTTTTTGCCAAACACTGCTTATCACTCAGATCTACTGAGGTTGTTGCCAGTTGTGTCTTGGCTCTTTTTAGGATAGTGGGTATGTTGTAGTCTGGTTTTTTTCTCTCTCCAAGAAACCAGGCCAGTAGATAAAGCATCTGGGTTCCTGTAAGCTGACCCCATTTTAAGGAAATTGCTGACTCTGGCAGGGTGCTGTCAGAGCCTCACCAATTCCAGCATTGGCCTCCTGAAAAGCATTGTTCCAACTGGTCTCTGCTGAGTCAGCTGTTAGAACTAGGCCAGAGTAGCTCATTCTGTAGACTGAGCAATGCTTGATAACAACCTCCCATGGAAAGGAAAAAAATTAACTTTAAACCAGTTTGCTTTTTTTTTTTTTTTTTCAAGAGGAGATTATTGAGGCCCTGGCTAATGGAAATAGGGGTAGAGAATGTCAAAGTCTGGATGCGCTGTGATGTGTTAATTATTATTTTATTGCTATGAACTTCACACCACTGTCACTGTGGAAAGTTCTCCAGATTGAACTGCCTTTCATATTCTGGTGATCCATTTCACCTTTGAAAGACTAGTAGAAGCCACAGTCTCATCTTCAGGGAGAAAATGGCAGAGCTTTTCTTAGTATAGATTGTCAAAACAACTTTCATCTGGTGAATTAGCACCTAACCTGAAGGTGTTCTTTAGTTCTTCTTCATTTAAAACTTGGTTAGAATATTCCTTTGTGTCCTAAAAGAGCCCTATTTTTCTTCAGCCTCATTTTGGTTATACCTGTTTAAACACTAAGAGCTGGTCCACGAGAGTGCAGTTTATAATGAGAAGGTGATTGTACTTGAACTTTTTCCTGCTTCCAACCTCCTTTCTGTTGCTGTTCAGTTTATCTTTTGGTGATGGTGTTGGCAGAGCTGTTTAAAAAAAACAAAACAAAAACCCTGTAGTCAGCACACATATTTCCCTGCTGTCAGTAAGAAACACCATTCTTAGAATCTTAGGAATGTCATTGGAGTTCAACAAAATGGGGTTCTAGTTAGAGATTAGAGAAACAAATGTATTATTTGTGACTCTCAGAGACAGGGTAACTCTATCCTAGTTAGCAGCCCTCTCCCACTGTAACATTGCTTCATTTAACTGTCTTGCAAGATGCATGTTTTGGTGCTGAGAGTAATGAAAGTAGTGTCATCATAGGTTAGAAGACTTTCAAAATCAGTTCTAAGATCCTTAAGTAGTGTAAATCTAAGAGCAACAATAACATCTTGGGAGAGAAGGTGCTTGACATCTGGACTCACACTGTCCAGGTCAGTAGTCACTAGCCACATGTGACTGTTAGAGCCTTTGAGATATGTGGTCAATGTAAAGTGGACCCCAATTTTGAAGACTTAGTATGAGAGATAAAGGCAAAATATCTCATTAATAATTTTATATTGATTTCATGTTGAAATTAGAGTAGTTTGGATATATTGGGTTAGAGAAAATACACTATTAAGTGCATTTCACTTGTTTGGTTTGACTTATTTTTAACATTATAGAACTTAAAATCATATATGTGGTTTACATTATGTCTGTGTTGCACAGTGCTGATGGACTGGTGTGACAATGATACCTGTAATTCTAGAAGTTGTAGAGGGAGAAGTCATGTGTCATGTCAGAGTTCATTTGCTGATGAGGTGTGTGTATCTTTGGAAAACACACATTCATGGAAGTAAAACCTTTAACAGTCACGGTCGGTCAGAGGTGATTGGGGTAGGTGACTGCTCAGGTGACTTCCATGAGGCTTTGGGCTCGTAGTGGCCTTGGTGTAAAGTTCAAGACAGAGAATTGAGGTAACCAGGGTGCAAAGGGAAATCCCTGCAATTTCTCTGGAAAAGCTTGTTTTCAACAGAAGTCTTATTTGACCTAGATTTTGTACTCAGAATCGTCAGGCGTGTCAACATCAGAGAGCCTCTCTTTGATGTGATGCACCTAATAGGAATTCCAAAGGGCTGCCACCTGAAGTAAAGCGCTTATGTAGCAAGTTTAAAATCATCCTCTCCGTTAATACCCCTGAGAATATTGAGGAAGGCCTGTGCATATTGTTGCTAACTGTGATTTTTTTAACCAACCATGAGGAGACTAGGTAGAGTACATAAACAAGGCTGAGCCTCTCCCACGTGCCTGGTGCTCTTCCTACCTGCCGGATAGAATCAGAAATGTAACACATACAAGACTGTTATTCCTTGTTCACAGGGAGCTTACTCATTCACTAAATATTGCATGCTTCTCTATGTCATGCACTGTTCTAGAGCAGGGAATGCAGTAGCAGGAAAGCAGCCTAAAATCCTTGCCTTCAGGGTGCTTACACTCCAGTAAGTGTACAGTAAGTATAGTACAGCCTATAATCAAGTTTAAAACTCAAGCCTGTAATCCCAGCACTTTGGGAGGCCGAGACGGGCGGATCACGAGGTCAGGAGATCGAGACCATTCTGGCTAACACAGTGAAACCCCGTCTCTACTAAAAATATAAAAAACTAGCCGGGCGAGGTGGCGGACACCTG
This sequence comes from Macaca nemestrina, assembly GCF_043159975.1. Lineage (NCBI taxonomy): Eukaryota > Metazoa > Chordata > Mammalia > Primates > Cercopithecidae > Macaca > Macaca nemestrina. Next base: position 129,115,319 of record NC_092126.1, on the reverse strand, counting down.
TAGTCCCAGCTACTCCGGAGGCTGAGGCAGGAGAATGGCGTAAACCCGGGAGGCGGAGCTTGCAGTGAGCTGAGATCCGGCCACTGCACTCCAGCCCGGGCGACAGAGCAAGACTCCGTCTCAAAACAAAACAAAACAAAACACTCACTTGGAATGCATTTATGAGCTGAAGAGGGACTTGGCGATTATGTAGGCCAACCCGTTTATTTAACAAAGTAACAGTTATTTTACATGTTGAATCTACCGTAGGGGCTAGCACAATGCCTGACATACACTAGGTTCCAGTTGTGTACACTTTTTTTCAAAAGATATTTATCAAACATCTACAATGTTCCTGGCACTTTTCTAAGTGTCAGGGATATAGTCAGGATTGGAAGGAAGATTTTTATTCTCAAGGAGTTTAAGATTGTAACTGGAGGTGAGTAAGGGAGAGATAGATAAAGACCACAGAATATTAGTGAGTGAGTTATATGGTATGTCTGAAAATGATAATGCCTATGAGTGGAAAAGGAAAAGTAGAGCAAGGTAAGAGATATTGGGAATGCTGATGGGAGATGAATGGCAGGTTTCAGTAGGGTTTAATTAGGAATGTGATATTTGTGCAAGAGATAGAGTGGAGAGTATTAACTTTACAGATGGCAGGGGAGGAGGGATTCCAGGTAAAGGGAACAGCCAGTGCCAGGTCACTAAGGGAGGACCATGCCTAAATTGTATGAATAGCAGCAGGGTGGTGGGGGCAGTGTGGCTGGGACAAAGTGAGCAGAGGAAGAGAAAGTACTAGAAGATGAAGTTAAAGCAGTAGTAGGGAATCGGGTCATGTGGCAACTTCAGCACATACAATATAGGTTTTCGAGAGAGAATTTCTGTGGCCTGATTTGCCTCTTTTTTTTTTTTTTAATAGTAATGTTTCTTTTCCTTTTTACTAGACAGTAAAATTCTCTTATTCGTGTACATTTCTGTGAACGTTAGCAAAGGTTCACATTCAAGTCATATAGTCACGCCATCATTTCAGAAAAGTCCCTTGTGCTGCCTCCTTTTTGACTCAACATTTCAAAGAATGATTCTGAAATGTTAGGACATACAGTGTGCCTCTCAGACTATAGGGAGTCAAGCTTGGATGCAGAAGACTGGTTATGAGGCTTGTGCAGCTATCAAGGTGAGCAGTGATGGGAGCTGGCACAGGGTGTGTAGATATTTTTGATGGGAGGTGTGAGAGGAAGGCAGGAGAAAAGGATGATATTAATATCATGACTCTCGCCCTAAGCCCAGAGGAAGGCTGGAGTCATCATTTACTGAGATGGGACAGATTGCAGGTGGAGCCAATTTGAAGGGGAAGATTATTGTTTAACTCTGGATATTTTTAATCTAAATATCTATTAGATATGCAGGCAGAAATATCACCAGGAAAGTCAGCTGAATTGAAATGCACACATTAATGTGTGGAAACTGGTGTGCACACTGTAAGAGAAACAACTGACCAAAAAAATTGTGATTCTTATAGAAGCCACTTGTCAGTCTTTAGCATTCAGAGGTGCTTGAGCAATCTGATAGCCCAAGATTGGTATCTGCCACATATTTTTTTTTTAAATTGTCCTTCACTTCTTTATTCATGCTTTGGTAGAAAGATATATTTACTTTCTGTGCAGAAAATACCACAAAGTTCAATACAATTGTAATTGTCCTGGTGTTTGCGTGACTTGTTAATTGAAAAAATAACCTTTGTTAGGAGTAAGGAAGAACTGGTTCAGAGGATTCTTTTTATTCTACAAAAGTTGTTTGACTCCGGGAAGAACTTTTGGTGTTTGACTTTGGGTCACTGTGTATCGATTTGCTCATTTCTGATGTCTGTAGCTGTCAGTGTACTTGAATTGAAGAAGAGAGAACTAAAGAGAAGGTTAAAATTAAAAGCAAGATGCGAGATTACTTGGCCAAAAAAAAAAAAAAGGAGAAAAAAGAAAAGACAAACCAAATGGGATACAAAATTCTTTATATAGTCTAATCTCAAATTATGAAAACTTGTATGTACATGTACAGAATACATTCTGGAAAGTGCTAACAGTTGCTATCTCTGTGTTGCTAATTGATGGGAGAGTTTGCTTCATTTTAAATGTTTTTTCTATGCTTTCAGGACTTTCTCAATGAACAGATACATTTTTCTTTTTAAAACTTATTCAGGAACTGTTTATTTTATATTGAGTTAGGACCTGGACTAGGGATAGACCAGTGAATGAGGCAGAAAAAGTCTTTGTCCTCAGGGAGCTAAGAGTCTTATAAGATCATGTGAAGTTTTTATACTTTTTTAATCAGAAAAAAGGATACATTAATTAATGAAAAAAGAGTGCCAGCGAGCTTGTCTAGTTTCATTGGCTTTTTTAATGTCCCGATGATACTGAGCGAGTTCTTTTTCTTTTTTTTTTTGAGATGGAGTTCCGCTCTTGTTGCCCAGGCTAGAGTGCAATGGCGCGATCTTGGCCCACTGCAACCACCACCTCCCAGTTTCAGGTGATTCTGCTGCCTCAGCCTGTCGAGTAGCCGGGATTATAGGTGCCCGCCACCATGCCCAGCTACTTTTTCGTATTTTTAGTAGAGATGGGGTTTCACTATGTTGGCCAGACTGGTCTTGAACTGCTGACCTCAGGTGATCTACCTGCCTTGGCCTCCCAAAGTGCTGGGATTACAGGCGTGAACCACTGTGCCCGGCCAGTGAGCGAGTTCTTTATGGATCACTCTCCATTCATGTTTATCCCTGTTACAGTTTTCTCAGAGGTTCTAAGAACAGACATTTGTAACTGTGGGGACTCCTGGCTGCATTTTGGAAGTCACTTGTGTACTGTGGTGTATCTGGTAGTAATAGGGCATGGGGAGTCAGTTGACTTAACCACAGAAAGGAACTGTATAAGGCCCAAGTATGTGGCAGTCCTGCAATCAAATGATCCCACCACAGAGCAGCAGAAAATATCCTAGATTTTTGGCAGAAGCTTGGGTAGATGGTCGCACCTGCTGCCATCATGACCTAGGTAAGACAAGTCACCTGGTCTTGCTAAGCCTCTGTTACCTTATCTGGAAAATACTTGGGATGAGCTAGTAGAATCTGAGATGTTCTGACTCCAGGATTTGCACAGTGGTGAGACTGGACAATGTGATTCTGACTTCAAGGACGTTTGCCTGATGGATATGTGTATGAACGTAATTATCCAATCTTCTTTCTGCTTTGAGAGGCTCAGTGCCAAGGCAATATTTTGTATTAGTGACCCCCCCCCCCCGGCCGCCAAAAAAAAAATGCCTCTGATTTAGGAGAGCTTGCAGGGAATTTTCCCTTCCCTCCCCTCCCCTCCCCTCCCCTCTCGGAGACAGAGTGTTACTCTGTCACCCAGGCTGCATTGCAGTGGCACGATCACGAGTGCTTCTCGTGCCTCAGCCTCTCAAGTAGCTGGGGGTACAGGGATGTGCCACCAAGTCCCGCTAATTTCTTGTGTTTTTAGTAGAGATGGGGTTTCACCATATTGGCCAGGCTGGTCTTGAACTCCTGATCTCAAGTGATCCACACACCTTGGCATCCCAAAGTGTTAGGATTATAGACGTGAGCCGCAGCACCTGGCCTGAATATCTGTTCTCATTAGATTTGGACCCGTGAAGATTTCATTTTCCCCCATAACTGTCTCTCCTTGTAGGGTTAAATATGTTTACTGGAGTTGGCATCCAGCTCTTATATTTGTTGGTGATTGGCTAGATGCCACAAGTGGGAACAAAGAAGAACAGGAGAGGACAGTTTATACTTCAAGATTTGGAACCTGCAAAAAATGTTTTTCTGATATCTTCTCTCTACTGGATCTCATAACTGGTTGATTTTTCACCCTCCTCTTTTATTTCCCTTTCTTCTTGTGTGCAAATGTTGGTAGGGTGATTTCTTTCTAATTTTATCAAATACAGTATGTCCAGAAACAAAACAGAACCATGTTTCTGTGTGTGATTCCTGGCAGAAATGGTGCGATTTCATCTCAGGATAAAACTGTGAATTTATGGGAAGCAACATGGTATGGGTGCTTAGGGAAAGCAAAAGGAATACATAGCCTGGCTGCCAGAGTCGCCTTTGTCTTGGCGACTGGAGGAAATCACTAGTGATTTGTGGGAGCTGAGGCTCCTGAGGATGGAGGCAGAACCCGCCAGTCGCTCAACAAGCAGGCATGCTGGGTAGAAAGCCAAGGGGCGGGCAGCGTTGCATTTCCAGTAGAATCACATTATTTATTCATTCAAGTTACACAAGTCATGTGTGTGAGAGTGTGTGTGAGAGAGAAAGAGAGAGAGACAGAGAGAGCACAAACAGGAGTGAATAAAGACAAATAAAATAATGTGGTTGATTCCGCCTGCCTTGGAGTCTGTGCCTGAGCCAGGGTGAGATGAGAGACATGGTTCCACTGTTCTTGGGTCCCAGGAGCCTCCCATAGCATCAGCACCCCGCCGAGCCAAGTGTGAGTCTGCTGTGTAAAGACACGTTTTGTATACAGCCTGGCTCCTTACGTGTAAGCCATCTCCTTCATCTAGGGCTCACTTGGAGAAAAGTAGCACTGTTCCAATACTAAAGGCAAACTGGTGCTGTTGAATTTAATGAGAGTAGAATATTATATTTTGTAGATAGTTAAGTAAGGGATTCTTCAAGGACTATTTTGACAGCTGTGCAGGGCCAGGTTTGGGGTGACACAAGGGAGGCACTCACTTCTGGCACAGAATTGAAGGGAGTGCTAGAAACCTCAGTAATCAGGATAAATAATATTTTAGTGCAATATGTTTTAATCAAAATTATTTTACGTGAAGACAGGAGCCGTGTTTGGTTTTTCATTTTGCCTCAGGCTTTGATATGGCTCAGTCCTGCACTGTTACTAATTTTGCCTTTGTTTAAAACTGATGTTTTGTTCATCATGGATTCTTTGCATTATTTTTATTTTAAAAAACATTGCATGAAATATTATTTCTCTCATATGTGGAGTTTTTTTTGGTGTATCCTTTAAATTTACATTCCAGGATTATGATTCATTTGTTTCACTCTAGTCCAGCTCTGCCTGTGATATTTGCCTTGACTTCTAACTATAGAAACCCTGAGTAAAATATAGCTCCAAGGGACAAAAAGAGCATCTAGGGTGACTGTCTTCAAGTAGCTGAGTCATTATAGAGTATTAATTGTGTATGTGGATCGAATTTAATGTGCCATGATATGTGAAAGACTACTTACATATTTACTTAGAGCTATTTATTGAACACTTACTCTGTGTCTGGCACTATTGTAGGTACTAGGGTTATACAAACTAGACAAAATGTCTGAATTTGTGGAGTTTACATCCCAGGGGTAACCATACGTCATCTCTAGTCCTGAAGACAACTCTGCAATATAAGTATCAATTTACAGGTAAGAAAAGTGAAGCTCAGAGAATAATCCTGGCGGCAGATACCTAAATGTGGTATTGTCTAGCACGGAATCTAGTATTGAAAGGATTCAGAAAAAGTCAAGTTTATTATGACCTGAGCTTGGTCAATAGGAGGCTTCCTGGAATATACGAGTTCTGAATTGGCTCTTAAAGGAAACCATTACTTAAATGTAAGACAAAATTCAGGTAGCAATACAACGCTCATTTTTCTTGATTTAAGCAAAGCAACAAGATAGCACAGAGATAGCCTGGCAAAAAGATGAAGATAAAAATGTATTTGCCTACTTCAGTCAGGCATCATCAGCGTCATCAACAAGACCCCTGGATGGCAGAGCGGGTTCACCTTTTGTATTAGCTCCAGCCTGTTAGAGCTGGAGTCTTTTATTCAGGCTCAGAGAGGAAGAGTGTGGGGTTTGATTAACATTGTCTGTATAGGACTGACAAGGATCACCACTAATTTCATGCTAATGTGTCACACACGTCATGATATTGGTGTCACTATATTGATTGTTCTAGCACCTCGAGCTGAATTTTGAGAGGGCCACTGTTAGAATTATTATTGAACAGATTATTAATACGTGTTACTTGATTAATGAGAGATTTAGAAACAAGAAGCAAACAGAAAACTGCTAAAAATGCTAATTATGCATGCTTTACATTTTATAAAATCTATGTGTATATAGACATAAAGGAATTAGAAAACAAAATTAGACAAATATCTAATGACTCTTTAAAAACATCTTTATCGAAGTAGAATTAATATACAATATCCTGTCCATGCTTAGAATGTATTATTTGATAAGTCTTGACTTGTGCATACACCCATAAAACCAGCACCACAATTAAGAAAACGAACATACATTACGTCCCCCAAAAATGTCCTTGTGCCCCTTTATAATCACTCTCCTCTACCCTGTATCTCCCCATTTCAAGACAACCAGTAACATGTTATCTGGCACTAAGTTTGTTTTATCTGTAATTATATGTGAATGTAATCATGTGGTATGTATTCTTTTTGTGGCATGAGGAATCTGACTTCATTCGTAGCATAATAGTGAATTATACATCATTTACTAGCACAGTTTTTTGAGAGCCATTCATGTTGTAGCATATAGCAACAGCTCACTATTTTTGTTGCTGAGTAGTATCTCATGGTATGGATGTATCATCTTTTGTTTGTTTATTCACCCATTGATAGGTATTTGGTTTGTTTCCAGTTTGTCTACTACAGATTAAGCTGCTGTGAACGTTTGTGTGTAAGTCTTTATATGGATGTATGCTTTCATTTCTCTTGGGTAAATATCTATGGGTGGAATTACTGGGTCACATGATCATCTCTCTTTTTAAGAAATCTCTTAACTTTCCCAGAGTGATTGCATCACTTTATATTCCTGCCCAGCAGTGTAGGAGAGTTTCAGTTCCACATTTTCGTCAGTACTTGGTTTGGTCAGCCTTTTTAATTTTAACCTTTCTAATAGTATATCATGGTACCCCATTATGGTTTTAATTTTTATTTCTATAATGACGAATAATGTCGCATCTTTTCATGTGCTCATTTGCCGTCCATATGCCTTTTTTGTTAAAGTGTTTATTCAAATATTTTACTCTGTTTTTAGTTGGTGTTTTGTAGTCTTATTAAGTTTTTGGAACTCTTTATAGATTCTGAATATAAGACCTTTTTTCAGATATATGATTTGTACATACTTTTTCCCAATCTGTGCCTTATGTTTTCATCCTCTTAACAGCGTCTTTTGGAGAACAGAGATTTTTAACTTTGAAGCAATACAAATTACCAATTGGTTCCTTAATAGGTTGTGTTTTTGGTGTGATATCTAAGTTTATTTTACTTAACCTAAAGTCACAAAAGTTTTCTTCTATAAGTTTTATAGTTTTGGTTTTAGTTTTATATCTATGATCCATTCCGAATTGAAGTTGATTTTTTCAAATGTGAAAGTCCAATTGTTTGAGTGTCATTTGTTGAAAAGATTTCCTTTCTCCACTTAATTATCTTTGCATCTTTGTCAGTAATTAGTTGTCCATATATGTGAGGGTTTATTTCTTGATTCTCTGTTCTGTTTCACTGATCTACTCACCTGTCTTTACACCAGTGCAGCACTGTCTTGATTACTGGAGATGTATAATGTCTTGAAGTTAGGTACTATTGGTTTTCCAACTTTATTCTTCATTTTCAAATTTTTCAAATTTGTTTTGGCTATTCTAGGTCCTTCAGTATTCCGTGTAAATTTTAGAATCACCTTGTCCATTTTGACAAAATGTATGGTGGGATTTTGGTTGGGATTGCATTGAATATCTAGATACAGATCAATATGGGGAAAATGGACATTTTAAAAGTATTGCCCATGAATAGGGTAGATTTTAAAATTTCTCTCAGTACATTTTTTTTTTAGTTTCTATGCAAGTCATTTACATCTCCAGTCAGATTTACTCCTGGGTATTTTATATATTTTGTTGCTGTCATAAATGCTGTGTTAAAATTTTTGTTCCTGTAAATACTATTGGGTACTATACTTATTACCCAGGTGATGAAATTATCTGCACAACAAACCCCCATAACATGCAGTTTACATATATATATGTAAACTGCATATATATGTATATATGTATGTATATATATGTAAACTGCATGTGTATATATATACATATATACACACGTATATATGTATATATACAGGTTTTTACATATATATGTACATATGTACGTGTGTGTATATATATATGTAAAAACCTTCACATGCATCCCTGAACCTAAAATAATAGTTAAAAAATAAAAAATAAAATTTCTATTTGTGATTACAAGTTACAAGCAGAAAGAAATATAATAGATTTTAATATATTAATCTTATATTCTGTAGTGTATCTGAACTTGCTTATTACTCCTAGTAGTTTTATTGTAGATTTTATCAGATTTTCTACGTAGATCAGGGGTCAGCAAACTTTCTTAAAAGGCCAGATAATAAATAATTTAAGCTTATGTGTCTCTGTGGCAATTACTCAACTGCCCATAGTAGTTGAGTAATTAGTAGGGTGAAAGCAGCTGTAGATAATACACAAGTGAATGGGTGTGACTGTATTCTTACAAAAGTTAATAACAAAACTGCCACATTTTGCCAAACCCTGACACAGACAAGCATGCCATCTGAGAAGTAATAAAAATTTTACATCTTCCTTTTCTATTCTAAATGCCTTTTATTTTCTTTCGTTGCCTTACTGCACTGGCTATAGCCTCTAGTGAAGTGTTAGAAAAGGGGAATGAAGATATTCTTGTTCTCAGTCTTGGGGAAAAAACATTCACTCTTTCACCATTAACTATTATGTTAGCTGTAGGTTTCTCATAAATTATTTTTATCAGGTTGAAGAAGTTCTTTGCCATTTATAGATTATCAGATTTTTTTTTAATCAGGAATCAATGTTGGAATTTCTGAAATACTTTTTCTGTGTCTACTGAGAGGACTAGTTGGTTTTTATGTAGTTTATTAGTGTGATATATAATTTATTAGTGTGATAAATTATAGCAATAGATTTTCCGATGTTAAAATTATCTTACATTACTGGGATGAACCCTATTTCCCTATTTGCTCATGATATATTCTGCTTTTTATTTATTGTTGGATATGATTGGTTAAATTTTTATTTTGAATTTTTGCATCTTTGTTCATGTGAAATATTGGTTTGAAATTTTTTTGTTCTAATGATTTTAAATGTCTATAATATTAAGTAGAAAAAATGAGTGGTATAATATGTGCAGTTTGTTTCTATTTGAATTAAAATAAATTAACTCCTTATATATGTATCTATATGTTTATAGTTTTGTTAAAGGAATGAATATCAAACACCAAAATATTAGCACTAGTTGTTTGGGGCATGTAATTGGCAGATAGGGATAAGATGATTAACTTTGTCTTCATATGTATGTAACATTTTTTTCACTTGTCAAAATATGTGCAAGTCTAAATTAAAATTCTTGAATAGACTATACCTCTGAGAATTGTGAATGTTGGAGAGAAACAATCTGCTCTTTGGCCAGAGTTTGACCCTTCTGAAAACAAATCAAATGTTCCTATGATCTAGTTGCTCCTTTGGGGAAAAAAGGTGGTGTAGTGGGCATGGGTTTTTGTAACTAGACAGGTCTGACCTTGAATCCTGGACCTGCTATAGACCTTTGATTTCTCTGTGTTTAAGATGAACATAATAATACTTATGGGACAGTATTGTTATAAGGATAAAGGATAATAAAGATAATAAAGGAAAACAGCATATCATAAATAGTAATTTCTACTGCCACATATATGGCTGCTGCTTCTACTTATAGGATCAGAGAAACTCAAGATCTTTAGTTCAACTTTGCACTCAATGCCTGAGTCCCGTCTCCATGTTTGACAGGCAGCCTCTTGCCTCTGCTTAACTACTTTGAAGGATAGATGTCTGTGACCCTGTGATGCAGTCTTCTTTCTTCCCCTGGAGTGGACAGTAGTAACTCCTCAGCGGATTATTCAGTTTCCCCTCATTTTGTGCAATGCAATAGAATGCACTCTGGAAAGGGTGGCTGGCTTTCTTTCCCTTTAACACCATTCACTCGTTGCTAGTTGCTGGTGTTTACATTAACTGCCCTCATAGCCTTGGCAAATTCAGCTCTCCTCTAAGGTCATTTGACCTTAGATCATCCTCTAACCTCTTTGAGTCTTAATTTAATTGTTGATAAAAATGAGATAATAATAGTTCCTTTCTATAGGGTGATATTGATGAGACATTATTCTTAAAGTATTGAGGATGGTACCTGGCACATAATAAATGCCCAGTGTTATAAACTTGTCTACTCTGCCTCATTTTTGTTAGAATTAAATAGGATGAATACCTTCCTCGTTTTTCACATTACTGTTCTGTTAAAGGATAATCTCTTTCTGTCCCTTTCTCCTATAAACTTTTTTCTAATTTGTGCATATATGCTTATTTTTTATCTCCACCCAAAGAGTAGAACTTTTGTTTTTTAATCTGTTATGAGGTTGGGTATACTTGCCAAAACTGAAGAAATGAGTTAAAGCCCTCATTTGGTGCATAATTTTATGCATCAAATGATCAGTACTGTCTTACAGCTATTTTTGGTCAGCATGCCATTTATGTTTTTGTTTAATACATGTATACATTATTAACGGGACCAAATCAAACACAAAGGCCATCTCTCAAAATGTGTTCATCGACTACACCTGTGGGTGTAGTTGTCCTGTTACTCATGGCTCCTCCTTTATAGAAAAACCCTACCAAGTGTCTTTTTGAAATCTAATTGCCCTTTGCTACGTTCTTTGACCTATTGTCTAAAATAAAGTGTAATAAATTACTTCAAGAACTTGGTTGCTTATAGCTTTTTCTGAATAAACCCATGGTATATTCCAGTAATCATATCTTGCTTTTGAAGGATGCATTTAGTGAACTCATTAAGTAGTAAGATTTGTTAGTCTTCTGAAATTTTAGCTAGGGATTCAATTTAAGATCATTTGGATCCTCTTACAAATAACACTATACCATTTTCTTTGAGTGGTAAGCCCTTATTACATGTATTCATCATTTAAAATACCATTTAAAGAGCATTTATTTCTTCCACATTTTCTGAAACACAAAATTTGAGGAAAAATTTGTATCATATATTTGTATTGCCTTGATGAAAAGTTATATAAAATAATTTGCATACAGTTGAGTAAAGGGAGGAAAATGACCCTCAGTTTCATTCACTGCAACTTTTAAAATAGAATTTTTCAAGCAATTAATCAGTCCCTAATGTGGGCAGGTGCATTTGGGTTTTTCATTTTCTGCAAGTATTTCATGTTCAAAATTGTAATGAAAAACAATAAAAAGCAAACTGGTTTATAGGTTTTTGGAAAAAGAGATGCTTTTCTGTTTGTTCTCTTCAAGTTAACAAAATTAGTAAGTGCATCTGATTTTGAGGCTTTTCAAAAAAATGTAAGCCTCCTTTTCTACAGATGCTATTGGCAAAATTGAGTGTTATTTGGTAATTGAGTTTGGTTTGCTTGTTTTGTCCTAGCAGTTCTTTTGAACCATTGCATTTGAAAGAGCCCCCCAAACAACCAGGCAGCCTGAAATGGGGTAGGAGAGTGAGAAAAAGAGTTTAGTCTCTATTTCTTGCTTATTCTGTTTTCTATAGGTAACATGATCTGGATTTTTTCTACGTAAGTCAAAAGAATGGTGTAATGAATCTAGATGCCCAGATGCCCATCACATAGCTTTAACAGTGGTCAACTTTTAGCCAATCTTATTTCATCTGTATCACCATTCTGGTTTATTTTCCTGCCACCAAATTATTTTGTAGCAAACCCTGGATATCATATAATTTCATTTTTAAATATTTCCCTGTGTTTGATCTGGTTTATAAGCCTTAAATATAAATGGCATTCCTAATATTTGATATTCTTTATACTTTAGTGCACCTTTTAATTTCTAAGCTATATATAATTTTTCTTCATTGTTGTATTTTTAATCTGAGCTGATTAAACTTTTTTTTTCTTTTTTTTACGAAGTATTGTAGAAAGGCCAGGTGTAGTGGCTCATGCCTGTAATCCCAGCACTTTAGGAGGCTGAGGCTGGTGGATCACTTGAAGTCAGGAGTTTGAGACCAGCCTGGCCAACATGATGAAACCCCGTCTCTACTAAAAACATAAAAATTAGCTGGGCGTAGTGGTGCACGTCTATAGTCCCAGCCACTCAGAGGCTGAGGCAGGAGAATCATTTGAACCTAGGAGGCTGAGGTTGCAGTAAGCCAAGATCGCAACACTGTACTCCAGCCTTGGCAACAGAGTGAGACTCTGTCTCAAAAAAAAAAATTAAAAAAAAAGAAGAAGAAGAAGAAGAAGAAGGAGAAGGAGAAGAAAGAGAGAGAGAGAGAGAGAGAGAGAGAAGGAAAGAAAGAAAGAAAGAAAGAAAGAAAGAAAGAAAGAAAGAAAGAAAGAAAGAAAGAAAGAGAGAGAGAGAGAGAGAAAGAAAGAAGCATTGTAGGAATGGAAAGAGCTCACCTAGTGGTTGAGACAGTATACTACCTCTCATGTTTCTAATGTTGCAAAGTCCCCCCCTTGCCTTGTCCCATCTAAGTATTTCAGTAAAAATAATTCAAGAGCCAACATTCACCAGATAAATATTCCTGAAACTTTTTTTTTTTTTTTCTGAGACAGGGTCTTGCTGTATTGCCCAGACTGGAATGCAGTGGTACAATCATGGCTCACTGCAGCCTTGACGTCCCAGGCTCAAGAGATCTTCCCACATCAGCCCCCCAAGTAGCAGGGACTACAGGCGCATGCCATCATGCATGGCTAATTTATTTTTTTGTTTTTAGAGACAGGGTCTCATTATGTTGCCCAGGCTGGTCTCCAACTCCTGGGCTCAAGCAGTCCTCCCACATTGGCCTCTCAAAGTGCTGGGATTACAGGCACGAGCCACCGTGCCTGGCCTCATAAACATTTAAATCTTAAAGGATCCTTTAAAAATTGTGGAAGGATTTATATACTTTAAACTTACCTACAGTTTTGATTTCCACAGTGCACACATATTCATTTGTATAAGTGGAGAAGGTTTTTTCAACCTTTTTTATAGTGGTAAAATATACATAACAAGAATTTACCATTTTAACAATTTTAAGTGCATATTTCAGTCACATTAAGTACATTATGCTATTGTGCAACCATCGTCTACATCCAACTCAAGAACTTTTTCATCATCCTACACTCAAACTATGTACTCATTAAATGACAGTTCTCCATTCTCATCCCTCTCACCCCTAGTAACTGCAATTCTCCTTTCTGTGTCTATGAATTTGGCTATTCTAGGTACTTCTTATAAGAGGAATCATGCAATATTTTTCCTTTTGTGTCTGGATTATTTCATTTAGCATAATCATAATGTCTTCAGAGTTCATCCATGTTGTAGCATGTGTCACAACTTCATTCTTATTTAAGGCTGAATTGTATGTATGTACCACATTTTGTTTATCTGTTCATCTATCTATAGACACTTGGGTTGCTTGGCAAGTTATTTTAAAAAAGAATTTAAAGTACTGTGTGAGCCAAATAAAACATTTATCAGCTGGCAGGATTTAGCACATGGGCTGCTATTTGATGTCAGCTGCTCTATATGGAAAATAAAATTACACATGGATATTATTATGAACTCATTGCTATAGGTCATAGAAACCTTGGAAATGCAGAGGATAAAGTAACCCTGGAAATCACAATAAAATGACAGACCTCTTTCTATTTAAAGGCTTGACTAATTAGAAATTTATGGAGCATTATCAGACTTTTCTGAACACCCTGAACTGGCATTTAATAGTCAACATGGCTCAAGCCCTAAAGCAAACTTGGCAGCAATCCTCCTCCTTTGGGAGCCAACATACAGCACCCTGCACAAGATTTTGCCCAGAGCAGGCGCTAAACAGGTGTAGAATGAATGAATACATTTTAGACTTGAGTGTGCAGTCCCTATTATCCAGTACACTGCTATAGAAATTAAATCTATTGGCAAATCAGCCAACCTGAGCAGAGCATGAGTATAATCAAGTGAGAGCTCCTTGCTCATACACAGTGACCCCCCAACTCAGCGTTTCACCAAGTTGACTCTATTGTGTGCCTTGATTTGATGAAGGTTAAGGTTTTACCTGACCAACCATAACAAGAAATCACCTAGATTGCTTGCATGGATATAACAAGGGCTTTCTAGCTCCTGTGCACAACCAAAAAGCAAAAAACATGTGTTCAGTCAAAAAATACTTTATTTTTATTGCCACGAAGCTTGGAATATGAACTGGGGAAACGAGAGGGAAATGAGATGGGGAAACAATTCCAGCTTCAATATCAACAAGTGCCTTGCCTACTGCTTACCCAGATGTGTGAAGAATGAATGATGACTTGGTCTTTGGGCAGGAGTTTGGCCCTTCACCAGTCTTCCACGTTAAGTGCCTCTGGTTGTGTCCTTTACCTAATAAATAGATTCACTTGGGATTGTGCTTTGAAAGGTTTCTGTGTTGGTGTTGACATGGATGCTGACCTCAGGATTTATATCCTGACATCCCTTTGAAGGAAACACTTAACTACCAAAGAGATTTGCTTAGAGTCAGATTCAGCCTAAATTAAATGTAAATATCACATAACATGCCAGTGGGATGTTACAGCAATGTATGAAGATAGAATGAGCTTCTCTCTCTTTCTTTTTTTTTTTTCTTTTGATTTTGGAGACAGAGTCTCCATGTGTCTCCCAGGCTGGAGTGCAGTGGCATGATCATGGCTCACTGCAACCTCTACCTCCCAGACTCAAGCGATTCTCCTGCCTCAGCCTCCCAAGTAGCTGGAATTGCAGGTGTGCACTGCCACACCTGGTTAATTTTTGTATTTTTAGTATAGATGGGGTTTCCCATGTTGGCCAGGCTGGTCTTGAACTCCTGACCTCAAGTGATCCACCAGCCTTGACCTCCCAAAATGCTGGGATTACTGGTGTGAGCCACTGTGCCCAGCCATTCTTTTCCTCTTTCTTCTTTAGTTAGATGTGAAGAAATGATTCGGGATACAATTATAGGGCTTTCCATCAATGCTTTCTGTAGTAGGACTTTTTTTATTTTTAAATTTTAGTAGTTGTCCTTCTATTAGAGGTATTTTCTGGTCTTCATCCGTCAGCCTTGCCTGTGTAATTTTTTTTTTAATGGTCAGTGGGGGTCATTCCTTTTCATACTTTTTACAGGGTCAGCATGAGTGTGGAGGGAGCAGGGAGCAGGAATGGCCTGAAATACAGACTTTTGTCATTATCTCCAAACAAAATTTGATGTACAGCCATGTAGATACATTCACAAGATTTTAATTAATATATCTAAAAATAATAGCTCAACTTTTAAAACCATATTTAGCTATTTCATACTAGAGGTCTTAAAAATTATGAGTGTCCTGGGCCTCTTCTGACATCTCAGAGGTCCTGTCAGTTTTGTTTGCTTTCAGAAGCAATCCCACTTAAAAGTGTCTGTATGTCATTTCTTTTCATACTTTTTACAGGGTCAGCATGAGTATGAAGGAGCAGGGAGCAGGAATGGCCTCAGATGTAGACTTTTATCGTCATCTCCAAACAATGTTGATGTACAGCCATGTAGATACATTCACAAGATTTTAATTAATATATCTAAAGATGGCCGGGCACGGTGGCTCACGCCTGTAATCCCAGCACTTTGGGAGGCCAAGGCAGGTGGATCACCAGGTCAGGAGAGATCTCAAAAATTACGAGTGTCCTGGGCCTCTTCTGACATCTCAGAGGTCCTGCCAGTTTTTCCTGCTTTAAGAAGCAATGCCGTTTAAAAAACATTTAAAAATGTGTTGTCTTTTGGGTTGTTTATTGCTAAATGACTAAACTCTTGGACACAAGTATATGATCCACATTCCAAAGCAAACAAACAGAAACCCAGTAATACGGACTTGGGAAAATGGACCTCTGAGTATGTATGCCACCTTAGACAAAGCCTTAACTCTGGAACCAAATTTCCCTGGGTTATTAGTGTGAGGTATATGCTTTTTGCTTTTGCTGCCATTTACATGTAACTATCACAGAGATCATTTGTAGTAACTATGAAAAAAAAACAAAGGTGAGCAAAACGGCAGACATAAAAATCACCCTGAATCTTTACTACTTAGTCCCTGTTAATGTTCTGATGTTAATAACCTTCATGCCTTTCTGAGTATATAGATAATACATGTAGATAAGTAATGTGTGCCTATATTAACCAAACTTGCTTTATGTCTTTTTTTCTTTTTTTGAGATGGAGTCTCACTCTGTTGCCCAGGCTGGAGTGCAGTGGCCTGCGTGATCTTGGCTCACTGGAACCTCCACCTCTTGGGTTCAAGCGATTCTTCTGCCTCCTCTCCCGAATAGCTGGGACTGCAGGCGCCTGC
The DNA here is from genome assembly GCF_043159975.1 of Macaca nemestrina. Taxonomy (NCBI): domain Eukaryota; kingdom Metazoa; phylum Chordata; class Mammalia; order Primates; family Cercopithecidae; genus Macaca; species Macaca nemestrina. Next base: position 129,098,956 of record NC_092126.1, on the reverse strand, counting down.
CACCATGCCTGGCTAATTTTCCTATTTTTAGTAGAAACCCCATCTGGTTTCACCATATTGGCGAGGCTGGTCTCGAACTCCTGACCTCGTGATCTGCCTGCCTTGGCCTCCCAAAGTGCTGGTATTATAGGCATGAGCCACCACAAACTTAAAATATTATGACATTTTTTCTCTGCCTGTTAATATTACTGTTGCATCGTATAGTAAGGACTCCCTCCAAATCCACTGTCCATTGTGTCATAGCAATGTTTCTTTCTTTCTTTTCTTTTTTCTTTTTTTTTGTTTTTGAGACTGAGTCTTGCCCTGTCTCCTAGTCTGGAGTGCAGTGATGCGATCTTGGCTCACTGCAGTGTCTGCTTCCCGGGTTCAAGCAACTCTCCTGCCTCAGCCTCCTGAGTAGCTGGGATTACAGGTGTGCACCACCACACCTGGCTAATTTTTGTATTTTTAATAGAGACAGGGTTTCTCCATATTGGCCAGACTGCTCTTGAACTCCTAACCTCGAGTGATCTGCCTGCCTCAGCCTCCCAAAGTGCTGGGATTACAGGCATGAGGCACCACGTCCGGCCATAAGCAATGTTTCTTAATGAGAGTACTGTTGTCTAAACTGAGCCACACTGTCATACTGGAGAAGTTGAGGAGCTGAGAAGTGAAGTGACTCAAAACACTGACTTTAACAACCGTGAGCACAAATGACCACTGAGTTTTGTTTTTTATTTTGTTTTTGATTTTCTTAAGTACTACTGTCGAAATATTTGCTGGCCATGAATGGTCCTCTGTATTTTCTAATTAGTATTTACATACTGGGTTTGGCTATATATTGTAGATTAACAGTAAGGAATATGATAGACTATTGATAAAAATATTTTCTATGGGAGTTAGCCTGCACCTGACATAAGCTACAGCATCTGATACTGAAGAAAAGGGAATGGAAAAAGATGTCTTAAATCATGCACCTTTTTCCGGTTGCTCAGCTGTCACTAGAGATGTGTTTTACCTTTTAATGAACTGTTTGTGCACGTATATGTGTGTGTGCACCCGTGTGTATGCAGAAGTGCTTGCAGGCTTGTTTTGGAGCCTATTGGTGGTATCCAGGTTTGGAAAGAATGAAATAATTGTCACGGTATCTCAGCAGTTCAGCTGACCTTGACTGAAGGTCAGTTGTTTTAATGTCCTCTGGGTAGCAGTATTCAGGAGATGCAGCCCCTACTGGCTCATCTCTTAAGTTGTCACCTCACTTGGTCTACAGCCTTTGGAAGCGTATTGTGTTTCTGCCATTGATGAGCTGGTTGGCAGTATGGGGCCAGTAAACTTACTCTCACACAGGCATTTAATGATGAGAAAAAAATTAGTAATGTCATTTAAGAGCACTTTTGACAACTAGTCCCTCTGCTAGAGACCCTAGCTGCAGGTTAGAGTACTGTTAGGACATCGAAATGCACACAAATAAATCTTTCGGTTGCTATTGAACATGAGATGAGGCTGTGCCTATGTTTAATTTCCCAGGGGATTCAGGAATAGCCACTGCATGGCCTACTATTTTTACTTATTTATTTATTTATTTTTGGTCTTCATGTTGTTACTATTGTAAATTGGATGACAATTCTTTGTCCACAGTTATTTCAAGATTTCTGCAGGGAGTTATTTATAAGCTATCTCTTTTAAAAATCTCATTCATTCTTATGCCATCTAATTGTCTCTTTGCCTTGGCTACATCTATTCAGCAAACAAGAAAAATCAGAATTAGATGTGGAAGAAGGCCAAAAACAGGGGCAGAAGATGGCAGTGGAAATATTCAAATCAGGGCATTCGTGAAGCACATTGTAATTGTAAAAGGAAGGAAAGAATCTTTAAAATAGATTTGTTCTGCTGTTTGTTTTTTTCTTAGAAGATTTGTTATCCATTTTTGAAGCCTTGTCTAAGGCAGAGGAGCTGGTCCCGGCTTCATGAGGTCACTTGCCAGCCCTGCACTCCGTTCCAGTTGGTTTTTCCTGACCTAGTCAGGAGGGTGGCTTTGGATAGAGTGAAACAATGGGAAAGCGTAAATGCAGGAGCTCCGGTGGCCCTTTTAGCTACTGGAGATCTGCATCTTGTTCCCTAGGAACCCAGTTTCCAGTTGCATGAAAGCCTTAATGTCGTTACATGTGCTGTTGCTGGAAGCCACATTTATTAAGTATTTTCCATGTGCCAGGCACTATTATCTACTTTAGTAAATGAGAAGAGAAGGGCTTATGACCATGATAATAATGAATATGAATATAAAGGCTTGACATAGTGGTCTCATACAAGTAAGCACTCAGTAACTATCAAGTGCCAGCAATATTTGTCTTGAATTTGTAACAACTCCTGGTAACTACCCTAATGAATCAGCACCATCGTTATCAACCCATTTTACTGAAGAGAACATTGAATCTTAGAGAGCAGAGTGACCTTGGGTAAGGTTACTCTGCTACTAAGTGGCTGAGTCTGGGTTCATATCCAGGTTGGTCTGATTTGACTGTTTGATCCACTCTCAAGGTGTCTCACTGGAATATCTGGTCAGTTCACACTGGGTTTTGGCAGGAAGCTATGTGGACTTCTCACTAGGGTTGTTTGAGGGATCTCATGGCATGGCAGGCAGCATCCCTAGAACAAAAGACCAAAGACAGAGCAAGTTGGAAGTTTTCATGTCTTTTATGACCTCACTTCAGGAATCACATTCCATCATTTCTGCAACATCAGGCCAGCTCTCTTCATGTGGGAGGGGGACTAACTACATTGGAGCTTGAACACCTGGAGGCAAGAATCATTGAGTGTCACCTTGAAAGCTGGTGTTCAGTTGCATACTGATGTTCCCACTGTGAGTTGCAAGCTGTCCAATAGTCTGTTGTTTGTTCTCAAACCTGCTTATATCATGTTGCTCTAACAATATAATTTAATTAAATATTATGTAAACCAATGAAATGCAAGTGGGGAGGGAAAGCTGATATTTCCCTGAAAATTTGTTGGAATGTATTAGGATGGCTTCATAAAGGTCTGTTGCTTAAAAATTGCTGTTAAATTAGGTGTACGTAAAGACTGTAAAATATAAAGGGAAGTCATAAAAAATCTAAAGCACTCAAATTGGTTTGCAAGTATCTTTACATTATCACTCTGTTTCAAATAAGCCCAAATTAGAAATCATAGACACTGAATTATAAGTATGGTTTATATCATGAAAGATACTACAGAATCCCAAACAGGGAACTTAGGTTCAAAAAAAGTTCTCAGTCTACTTTAAAAGATGGATGCAAGAATGAACACTGTGTGTGTTAAAATAAAATGCTTTAAATATGTATGAATAATTTTATATGATTTCTTGCTTTGTGCAAGAATTAACTCATCGTTTACTGGTCTCAAATGTGTTGGAAAAAGGGCTTTTAATTTATGAGATGTTCCACAGGTTCTTTCTTACCTGTTAATTACTACAAAAAGAAGTTTACCATATTGTGTTCTTTCAAGAGTCATAAATCAGTCTGGCAAATTGGCTTGCACTTGTAATCCCACCTGCCCAGAAGGCTGAGATGAGAGGATTGCTTGAACCCAAAAGTTCAAGACTGCAGTGAGCTATATAGCCTGGGAAACAGAGAAAGACCCTGTCTCTAAAAAACAAAAACAAAAAACACAGCAAAGAACAAAGCATAACAAAACAAACCAAGGGTCCTATAAGTCATTACTTTTTTACAATACCATATTTATCAATTCTAAGATGCATAGTGTTCTACATTTTAACATTTCAGAAATCAAAATGCATTCTATGAGTGACATTCTGTAATTTAATTGCCAGTATGTTTTCTGCCTTGTTGCTTCATAAGCTATAATTGTTGCCTCAGATTTGATAAAACATGGTAAGTTTTATTATTTTGTTATCTAGAAAATACAGTAGTCCCCTTCTTATCCTCAGGGGATACATTCCAGGACTCCCAGTGGATGCCTGAAACTGCGGATAGTACATAAACCTATATATACTCTGTTTATTCCTATACATACATACCTATGACACAGTTAAATTTATAAATTAAGGACAGTAAGAGATTAGCAACTATTAATAAAATAGAGCAATTATAATGATATACTGTAATTAAATTTATTATGAATAAATACATGTAGTGAATATGGTCTCTCTCAAAAAATATCTTATTGTACCATAAGCATCTATTTTCAAACTTTGGTTGAACGAGAGTATCTGAAACCATAGAAAGTGAAACTGGATTGGGGGGACTACTGTATGTTAAATTCATGTGAATTACTGGTTTGTTAGAGTTGAGTTGCGTATTTCTGCCCAGTTGTAGTTTGACTCTGTCTCAACTTGCTAATAAAGTTTTATAAAGTGATGGATTAATTTAAGAAGTGAGAAACTCATTTGATTTTATTTCAGTGAAGTGGTAAATATCACATCTGTATGTCTTAGTTTTCTCATGTATAAAATGAGAGTTGATGTAAATTATTTCTAAAACTCCTTTTCAGCTTGTGCGTCTCAAGATTCTGAGCCTTTTCTAGAAGAAACCAGAACTTCATACTTAATCTGTCTCATGTATTTTCAGGGGGTTCGTAGACCCCCTAAGCTTGTTTCTGAATACTTCAGGATCATTTGAGTTCAAGTTAAGCACCTCCTTGAATTTTGCTTCTTATGTTTAGATTTTTCTGGGTGGTGGGTTTCGTTTCTTAAGGCTTAAGCCTTTGCAAATAATCCCTTCCTTAGTCCTGCTAGAGTTCTTAGTACCATTTGCCCCAGCCATAGATTGAGTGTCCTGTTGCTAAGGGTGAGGGAGAAAATACAACAAAAGAGGGGAAACAAAAGCTCTCAAAATACTTTAATCAAATGATCTTTCTTCTATAAATAACTCATAGCTCTGCCAAATAGGGAAGATTTATTGATAGAAAAAGATTGCTGTCTTATTTCCAAGTTTTCCTAGCAGTGTTTGAAGATCTATAAAAGCTTTTTCTACCTGGAGGTACAAAGTCTTGACAAAAACCTCAGGTACAGAGTCCATTAGAGAAACAGGGAAAGTACCAGGTGTAACACTGTCTAAGTGCCTTGGACAGCTTGTTTTTATTTATTCCCTATATATCTGCCATACATATTGTTTTGTGTCCCTAAGAATTACTGAAGGAAGGATCTACCGGCACAACCATTTTCAAAAAGTGGGCTTCATTTGTGCTCATGCAAAAATTTATGGATCACTTTCTCTGATGCTCAAATTAGCCAATGTAGTAGTTCCCATCTGGACTAATCACTGAGCAGTCTTCCTCCCAGACTTCCCAGTGTCTGGAGATTTTGCCACATATCTTTTGTTGTTTGTGGTGGGTACCATAGTAGAAAACCCACCCACATTGGCCTGCCTCATCACTGTGACTGTACCAGATGGGTTTCACTTGGTGACTTTTCTTTGTCCTTTGCGGAGCTGTTTCTTTCCTATGTCCCTCTTTTCCTATCTGGAGGGGGAGGGGGTGGGAGGAGCAGGAAACTGTTTACATTTCCTCCAGTGTCATTAAATTAATTGCAGATGACCAGTTCCTTTAGAATCTAGAACTATCTTTAGAATTTGTTCTAGTAGTTATAGTGTCTCCTTATTAAAGGATAGAAAAGGTGATGAGTACATTTTCAAAAATTCCTTAAAAATTTTATCTTACATTTTTGTGGGTCCGTAGTTGGTATACATATTTATGGGGTACATGGACATGCAATGCATCATAATCACATTATGAAAAATCGGGTATCCATCCCCTCAAGTATTTATCCTTTGTATTACAAACGATCCAGTTATAAGGAGTACATTTTTCAGTGCACCATCATAATGGATGCTTTTAATTCAAAACAGGCTAATTTAGTAGCAATAATGTGATACTTTCACTAAAGTGATAGAAAAATCAACACTGATATGTACCAGGGAGTCCCCTATATAGTTCTCTTAAAATAGTATTTTTAACGTCACAGTGGGAAGATGTTAAATATTTTATCCTATATATATGGAGTTTTGTATTTTGCTGAACAAACAAGCTTTGAAGTCAGATGTGTGGTTTTTTTTTTTGTTTTTTTTTTTTTTTTTTTTTGAGGCAAGATCTCACTCTTTTGCCCAGGCTGGAGTGTAGTGGTACAATCTTGGCTCACTGTAGCCGTGACCTCCCGGGCTCAGATGATCCTCCCACCTCATCCTCCCGAATAGCTGGGACTACAGTTGCGTGCCACAGTACCTGGCTAGCTTTTTGTATATTTTATACAAAATAGAGTCTTACTGTGTTGCTCAGGCTTGTGTCAAACTCTTCACCTCAAGGGATCTTCCTGCTGGCCTCCCATAGTGCTAGAATTACAGGCATGAGCCACCATGCCAGGCCCAGACGTGTTTTAAATCCTGGTTTGTCACCCGTGAGCCAAGAGAACTTAGACAAGTTTTGTAGGCTCTCTGACCTTCCACTTTCTGATCTATAATAAGGGAATAACGATCCCTACTTTGTAGGAGTGTTGGCTGATGAAAAGAAGTAGGGGATGAAATCACATAGTGTAGTCCCTGGCACACAGTAAGCACTGTATGAATGTTAGAATATTAGAGATAAATCTATTTCAACAGAGAGCAAAGAAAAACAAGTAAAAGTAAATTTAAAAATTTAAAAATATGTAGATAAGTATTTTCAAGTTATGATTAGTATTTTGGAAACTGAAAATATTATGGACTTCATTCAATCATGTGGAAGTGTCCCCTCAAATTTTCAGACAGATTGATTTAAAAGTAGTTTGAGAGTTGCGGTCAAAACCTTCTTCTTCTTCATGACCCATGAAGGATGAGAAAGACTGGCTAAGAAAACTGTTAGGATTATTTAATCCTCTAATTTTGAAAGTCCTGTTTTTTAATGTAATGAATAACTGACAGGAGAAAATAACCTTTCTGGTAATTTTTCTTAGATGCTCAGCTTCTGAAAGGGATATTCTTAAAGAGATACTAAAGTCAGTTTTTTATTTGTGAGTTCACTGAGGAAAATGGACTCCAAGAAGAATTCTGTTGTCTTCTTTGTTGTTGTAAAACCTTTTTTTTTTAACTTCACCTATTGTGAAAAGGACTTTGAGCTGTCACGTGTGCAGTATGTATAATTTGGCCCTTTGGTTCCTTTGTGAGAAGCCTAATCTAGCAGAGGAGTATACTTGAGAATGAAATTACTTAAGTTTTTTGCTTTAGAAGGTTTGTAGTTTTCCTCAGTTTTCTGTCATTTGACTTACAACAAATATTTGGATTTGTAGCTCATTATAATGGAAATGGTTTTAGGTGATGTATGAACTTTTATGTATATAATCTAGTTTTTTAGTTAGTGGTTAAAATTGTAGATTGCCAGGCTCCTCCTCTGAAAATTCTGACTCAGTAGATCAGGATGGGATCCCAAATCTGCAGGGTATTTTTGTGTGTGTTTGTTTTTAGCATGCACCACATTTGAAGATCAACCAACCCATTGGAAGTGTTGGCTGAAACTCATGGGTTTCTTGGAAGTTAAACTTAGCTTTTCTCTACCATAAAACCTGAATTTGAGGAAATGAATGAGAGAGAATGATGTAAGAAGATAATAGGATCTACTGTCAGCTGTTTTTTTGTTTTTGTTTTTTTTCTAATAAAGAGACAGGGTTGTGCTATGTTGCCCAGGCTGGTCTCAAGTTCGTAGTCTCAAGTGATCCTCTTGCCTCAGCTATCATCAGCTTTGAATAAACATTGTGTGCTGATGGCCTTCTGCTCTCTTCGTGGTACTACTGGCTGTATTTTGCTTAGTAATTCTTTCCACTTGCAACCAATAGTCATAATGTTCCAGAGAGGAGGCCAGTAGAGTGTCTGTCATCCATGAGAAATAAAAATCAAGCAATCAAAAAATGGAAACATTTAGACACAGATGGGGACACTTGGACTCCTGATTGGGTATTGATAGCATCTATGTCTATTAATAAAGCAGGACATTGTACTTAACATGAGAATGATGATAATTATCCTTCAAGGGTGAGAAAGCCTGTTGGTGCTCTGGACTCATAGATCTGTAAGACAGTGACAGTAGAGAGACTGCAGTCTGGACAGACCTGGATCAGATCCTATTTTATTGTTATTAATTGACTCGTGGGTGGAAGGCAGTTTATCTCCCTATTGAAGGCATACTGCAGAGTGAAACTGATGGTGGATGAGGCCGTGGTTGGGGGACCTCTCTACATGGTTATCTTCTATTAATTACTGACTGATTTTAGGGCTCACATTACGTGTTAACTCCCTACCAAAAGCAAATTTAGCAGAGCAATTAAGTTATTGAAGGGAAGTCTTCCAGTTGTATTGCTAGGACAATTAATTCACCCACCTAATGTTTTTGAGGGCCTACTTTTTGCCTGTCACAAAGTTCTGGAAATACTGTGGTGAAATTAGGAGACAAAACTGATGAGGAGACTGACACTGATTGATTTAGTTCAACAAATATGTAATTACCAAGTGAGATATGCAAAAGGAACAATATTCCATGAGAGGATATGACAGAGACATCTAACCAAGCATGTTCATTATCTATTGCTAGGTTTTAGGGTAATTTCTTACTGAGAAAGCTAAAATGATATACTGTAATGATCTCATACAGTTTCTGAGGGTCAGGAATCCAGGAGTGGTATAGCTGGGTGGTCTTGGCTCAAGAACTCTCATGAGGATACAGTTATCTGTCGGGCAGGGATACAGTCATCTGAAAACACAGCTGGGGCTGAAGGATGGACTTTGACTATCACTTACATGGCTGTTGACAGGAGGCTTTAGTTCCTCACTATGTGTGACTCTTACCACGTGGTAGCTGGCTTCCCCCAAAGCAGATACTCCAAGAGGAAGACAGAGAGAATGCATAGAACCAAGGTGGAAGGAATAGTGTCTTATAACCTAATTCTAAGGGTAACATACTGTCACTTCTCCTATATTCTATTAGTCATCCAGACTAGGTTTGTTCACTGTGGAAAGACAATACACAAGAGTCTGAATACCAGGAAACGGGGCTCATTAATGTCCACCTTGGAGGTCAACAACACACTGAGTATGGGGATTTGTTGGAAAGTTCTTCTGATAAGTTGCTGTTCAAGTTGACACACAAAGAATAAACAGGGGGAAGGAAGGGTACTTTGGTAGAGAGCCTTTCCCAGGTGGTCAGAGCATGGAATGTTTTGAAGCAGTGAACAAAGGCCAGTGCGGATTGAGCAGAAAGAGTCTGGAATCTGAGAGATGATGCTGCAGAGGTTGGCAGAGACCAGACCATAAAAGGACATGTCCTTTTAGGTCATATTAAGGATCTTGTTCTTTGGAGACTCAAGCTGTGGAATGACATAATCAGATTTACTTCGTGTTGGTTTTTACTTTTTAAAAAGATCTGTCTGCCTTCTGTGAATAGTGTGGATTATAGGTAGGGAAGCCAGCTTGAAAGCTATTATAGTAGTCTAGGCAAAAGATCATGGTGGATGAGAACATTGGCAGGAGAAATTGTAGTGAACTCATGAAATATATTTAGGAGGAAAATTGTCAGAATTTAGAGACAAAGTGAAGAGAGTTTTCCAGGATGATTTCTCAGGCTTTGGCTTTTATAATGAGATGGATGCAGATGGCATTCACTGATAATGAGAACTCTGAAAGTGGACCAGACTTATGAAATACATTACAGAACTGATCTTGAAATTAGTGACATCACTATATGTAGTGAGTAAATGTCTCAGGTGGTTCAGGGCAGGGGGACCAGCAGGGAGGTATTTCTAAGAAAAATGTAATTCTAGTCTAAGTGACAAAAGCATGTTGCATTTTTAAAGCCATATGACAAATTTGGTTTTTAATTTTAATTTGTGTAAGTAGCTAATGTGTGGAAAAGTACATCAAAGATTTCTTGGTGTTTCTCTTTTGATGATCATTCTTGTCTTTCAAAGTGAGAAGATGCAGTCTTTTAAGTACCAGCTTATGTCTTGAAGTGTTAAGGTCCATTGGGATGTACTAGTTCAGGCCTCTATTTCTCCGTTCCACTACTTCCAAACTAATTCACTAACTCTCTCTCATACAATCTCTCCCTATCACACACACACAAACACACATACATTCTTGTTTGTCAAAGAATCAAGTATGACATATAAAATTATAACATTTGAGAGTCTGCAGAGACCAACAGCTGATCATTCTTATATTCTAAGCAAGAAACATGTTAAGTGAATGCCTATTTTCACCAGGCTCTGTATCAAGGGCGTTTGGTTTTTTGTTTGTTTGTTTGTTTGTTTGTTTTGTTTTGAGACAGGGTCTTGCTCTGTCACCCAGGCTAGAGTGCAGTGGCATGAATATGGCTTACTGTAGCCTCAACCTGTGGGCTGAAACGATTTTCCTGCGTCAGCCTCCCAAGTAGCTGGGACTACAAGCACGCATCACTATGCCTGGCAATTTTTAAAATTTTTTTGTAGCGAGGTAGTCTCACTTTGTTGCCCAGCCTGGTCTTGACTTGGCTCAAGCATTCCTGCAGCCTTGGCCTTGCAAAGTGCTGGGATTACAGGTATGAGCCACCGCACCAGGCTGGGTATTCATATTTTTTTTAATTTTTTAAATTTAACCTCCTCTCACCTATCAAAGATCTACTATGTTCAAGCAGTGTTCTAGGCATGTGCTACATACCAGGCAGTGGACATAGGAGCTCACCTCCCCATCCACTCCCATGAGTGAAAGGCAGAGAACAGGAGCCATTCCCTGTCCCTAATGTGAGGAGATATGACAAGAGCAGATGAATTTGACATGGCAGTAGTAGACAGGATAAGACTTATAAGGCATGGCCTCATAGCTATTCTGAGGCAGAAAGGAATTCCTAGAATACTATGTTAACCATGATATTAGCGATGATTGTCTTGTTTTGTTCATAGCTGATTCCCAAGCCTCTGGAAGGGCCTAGCATGGGTAGGCCTTTAAAATACATTTGTTGAAAAAATTGAATGAGTAAATCACCATTAAAAAAAAAAACTTTTAATTTTGAAATAATTTAGACTTGGGGAAAAGTTGCAAAAATTGTATGGAGCATTCCCATTTATTCTCCTCTCAGCTTTCCCTAATGTTGACATCTTACATAACCATGGTATCGTGATCAAAATCAAGAAATTAACATTGGCTATTAACTAAACCATGTACTATTAACACGTACAGTACTATTACCTAAACCATGACTATTTGGAGTTCACCATTTTCCCCTCCACTCATGTCCTTTTTGTGTTGCAGGATCCAATCCAGTGTCTCACCTTGCATATCTTTGTTATGTCTCCAGTGGAGACAGTTCCTTAGCCTTGCCTTTTCTTTCATGATGTTGACACTTTTGAAGAAATGTTCTGGTTATTCTGTAGAATGCCCTTCAGTTTAATTCAGGGTTGTCTGATGACTGAGGGTCCTTTGTGCTAGAAAGATTTCATGAAGGAAGGGGGACTTTTAGTGTGTTTGATGTAGGGATGAGACTTGGATGGACAGAGGGGTAGAAAGGAGATTTTTCAGGCAAAATGAACTGTGCCTAGAAGTATCTATTCTGGAGCACTTTGATGTTGTGTTGCTGCTTCTTTGCATGTGTAAATGATGGGTAGTCTTAGCTGACTTGTTAAGAGATGTGATCACCCTTATCCAGCGCTCTAATGCTTGGCGTCTTGTCTTTTCCCCATTGGTAAGAAAATAAGAATGTCTTCTTGGTTCATGCACAACCCCAGCCTCCAACAGACTCTTTGTTGTTGAATTCAGGCTTTGGTTTCCTGGGTGTCAGAGCTGATGTGCCTCTTGTCATCTTTTACCAGACTTTACTCAGACCTTCTCTAGTCTAGGGATATAGAAGCGTATTATTTATTTTGGAGATTATTACTGTTATATTTGCTAAGATTCAGCAAGCACTGCATGACTCTATATCACATAGTGTCCAAAGTGACTCTTGACCATGCCTTCTCAAAGGGAAGTGATGTCTCCCCTAAGGGAGGTGAACACTGGTTCTTAGGGGGTGAAACAAAGCTTACCCTTTTTATGTAGAAAGTACAGATGTACCTACAATACCTAAATAGATATACAGTATATCTGTGGTATTACAATATCATTGGAAAGCAGGGGTTGATTAGGAGAAAAAGAAATCTAAAAAAGCTAATTGGTTAGAGCAATAATGAAGAAAAGGGTGAGCAACACTACTGTAGTCCAAATGGTTTGCCTATATTGTCTCATTTAAATTTTACAACATTATCTTGAGGAAAGTATTCTCAGTTTCTTCATTTGTATTTTCTAATGGAGATAATGAGAATTAGTGAAACTGAGAATTAGCTCAAGGTCACAGAGCAAGTGAATATGGATCATGGGGATACCCAATCAGGACAGACAGACTCCAGAGTCCAAGGTCTAAACATAGTTCATTGCTGTCAATTTGTAACCTTACTCACATTAAAAAAACAATTAGTAAGTCTGTGGAAAAAATATATGCATATCCTAAAACCAGGGAAAAACTTTGTGAGGTTTATTCATTCATTTGTGTTAATATGTCGCATTGCACTACTGTTATTAGGGCTGATAATTATAGTGCACTCTATATATACTTGCAACATTGATGTCAGGATTCTGGTCAGGCACAAGTATATCATCACCGTGTCTATTCATTGTTACATCTCCATCATCTAAAACAATGCAGCACATACGAAGTGCTTTAAAAAAATGTGTTGAGTGAATAAAGGAGAAAGGATGTTATATTCAATAAAATTTTTTCAAGACCAAACTGAATTCATGCTGTTTGATGTTAGGGCAATACTGTTTACACTTAAAAAATAAATAAACATGACCAAAATGTAGGACAAGACTCATACCTACCACAGAGAATATAAGTTCTGGGTGGCCAAGTGAGTTTGATGTAGAAACTGCCTCTAGCTACTTACACTCCAAATATATGACTTAATATTGTTATACCATGCATAGCTGATAGATTAAATCAGACTTAATTTTTCCATCCATCTTCAGGGGCTCAAAAAAAAAAAATCCAACAACTCAGTATTGTTATTTTAAATAGAATGGTATTAATGCAGTTGAGTGAAGTTATAATTAAGGCATCTTTTTTTCTTTTTCATCTGAGTATCAAGAATAGCTATTTATGTTTGAAGTGGGGACTAAACATCCCTTAGATGTATTACCACACTGAACAGATCAGCAAAAACCTCAAGTTGCAGGAGGATGTAATTCCCTCTCCTGGAGAAATGTTACGTTTACCATCTGTGAACAGGAGACATAAGTTAATCAGTATATTACACAAAACCTATGAATTCATCTCATAATTAAACCAAGGCATAACACAAGCATCTGGTTGAGGTATGTTGAAGGTTCATATGTCATGTCAAGAGTGGCTATGGAATGAATTAAGTTAGATTTCCTAAACTTCCCTCTATAGGCAGATGCAAATTTCAGTTTTCACAGGCCCTTCCCAAAGTAATTCATAGGATCAAGGCCCCAAGAAAAGCTAGATTTGCTCAAAGGAGACCCATTTTCATCTCTATGAGTGGAGACAGACAAAAGAATGGTGACATCACCACCAAGCCCTCATTTTCTTGTCCCCGATGGCATTTACCCATAGTCTTGAGAGGGCTTCTAAGAGAATCTATCATGAGTGCAAATGAAACCAGGAAGTTGTGTAGCTCAGAATCTGAGAGTAGTTAGGAATTTTGCTGGCTGCTTCAAAGGATAAACCACTCTTTTACCCCTGTATTAAATGCAAGCTTCTTTTGGAAATGGGTTCAAATATCTTTTTTCTCTAAATCATTGTTTGCTTTTAATTCTCATTTTCCCACTCCCCTGAAGCTTATCAGATTTGGCATAATTAGATGTTCATGTTGGGAAATTGGAACGGGCACACACACACACACACACACACACACGCACACACTCCTGAGCTGAGCCCTATTACCTGGACAGGCTGTACTCCAATCCTCTTCATCAGAGAGGGTGGGTGCTTCAGGGCTTCTAATTACAGGCTTTCTGCCTCCTAACACTCAGCCTTCGAGAACCCTCTCAGCAGGAATGCTGTGTACTAGACACTCCATTCCACACAATGAATGACCTAATATAATTATTTGAAATTGAAAATCACTTTCACTCTGACAGGAATATCTCAACGCCTCCCCCACTTTGGAGTTAACAACTTACACATTCCTTTTCTGCCTCTTATCAGCATCGGGCTTATCTAGTCCTCTGATGAGCCCCACATAGGGAAATTGTACCAGCTTTGCTTTGGGGAACCTCTCATGTCAAATTACTCCTCTGTGTCTGCTTTAAAAAAAGAGGAGTAAATGTGATGTTACTCACTCTCTTAGCTAATGCATTTATGCATTTCCACACGTTGGAAGGAAGGTCTGTTTCAGAGGCTTAGTGTGGATTGTATAGTCTTCTGCTTCTGTAAGTCACATGAAAAAATCATTCTAATATTATGTGAAGTGTAACAAATAATTGCTTTTGGCTTTCTTCTTGGGTGTGTTAGTCCATTTTCACACTGCTATAAACTTCCCTGAGACCGGGTAATTTATAAAGGAAAGTGGTTTAATTGACTCACAGTTCCTCATGGCTGGGGAGTCCTCAGGAAACTTAGAATCATGGCAGAAGGGGAAGCAGGCACCTTAACAAGTCAGCAGGAAAGAAAAGCAAGCAAAGGGAGAAGAGCTCCTTACAAAACTGTTAGATCTCCTGAGAACTCACCATCATGAGAACAGCATGGCAGAAACCACCCCCATGATCCAGTTACCTCTCTCCCTCCACACATGGGGATTACAGGTCCCTCCCTGGATTACAATTCCAGATGAGATTTGGGTGGGGACACAGAGCCAAACCTATCATTGGGGATTCCATTACCTTTTTTTTTTTTTTTTTAAAGACAGGGTCTGTATTGCCCAGGTTGGAGTGTAGTGGCACAATCACAGCTCAGTGCAGCCTCAGACTCCTAGGCCCCTGCAATCCTCTCACTTCAGCCTCCCAAGTTGCTGGGACTACAGGTGCATGCCAACATGCCCAGCTAGGTTTTTTTTTGTTTGTTTTTGTTTTTTGTAGACACGGGGTCTCCCTCTGTTGTCAAAGCTGGTCACGGCCGGGCGCGGTGGCTCACGCCTGTAATCCCAACACTTTGGGAGGCCGAGGCGGGCGGATCACAAGGTCAGGAGATCGAGACCACGGTGAAACCCCGTCTCTACTAAAAATACAAAAAATTAGGCCGGGCGCGGTGGCTCACGCCTGTAATCCCAGCACTTTGGGAGGCCGAGGCGGGCGGATCACAAGGTCAGGAGATCGAGACCACGGTGAAACCCCGTCTCTACTAAAAATACAAAAAATTAGCCGGGCGCGGTTGTGGGCGCCTGTAGTCGCAGCTACTCGGGAGGCTGAGGCAGGAGAATGGCGTGAACCCGGGAGGCGGAGCTTGCAGTGAGCCGAGATCGCGCCACTGCACTCCAGCCTGGGCGACAGAGCGAGACTCCGTCTCAAAAAAAAAAAAAAAAAAAATTAGCCAGACACGGTAGTGGGCGCCCATAGTCCCAGCTACCCGGGAGGCTGAGGCAGGAGAATGGCGTGAACCCGGGAGGCGAAGCTTGCAGTGAGCCGAGATCGCGCCACTGCACTCCAGCCTGGGGGACACAGCGAGACTCCGTCTCAAAAAAAAAAAAAAAAAAAAAAAAAGCTGGTCACAAACTTGGGGGCTCAAGTGATCCTCCTGTCTTGGCCTCCCAGATTGCTGGGATTGTAAGCATCAGCTATGGTGCTTAGCTTTGGGAATTCCATTTCTTCTTGCCATTCCAGGTAGTGATGTGAGCATGCTGGGGGCCAATCCCAATTTAGCCAAATTGATTATTTCCCATCACTATTGCTGTGGTCCACCTGAAACTAAAACTAAAATTGTATATGAATAAAAGGAAGAGCTGCCCAGAGGTGACAGGTTCAAACAGGGCTCTCTGGGATTTTCTTCTTGGCCTAAGGAGTCCAATTTCTTTCAAGTTTTATTCTTGCCAATGAAGAGGTGAGATATCATCCAGAACTCAAAAGGGTGTGATGCCCTCTTGGCCTTAGAAGTTTACTAAAAGCAGTAGCATGGAGAGACCAAGATCCAGGACTTTGAACTTGGACTGACCTGGGGCATTGCTCCAGCATTTCTTAGCTGAGTGACCTTTGGCAATTACTTAACCTCTCCAAGCTTTGTCTTTCTGATCTTTAATAAAAAGACAAATACTTAACGCCCTCCTGGGGTTTCTTGAGGGTGAGATGCGTCAGATTTGAGGCTAGAGAGTAGGGCCAGGATAGAAACGTAAGGGCCCTTGAATGCAGAGCTAATGTGGGTAGCTTTTCTTCTATGGAATGGGGCCAGCAGAGGTTTCCACTGAGAAGAGGGAAGATGTGATCCTGTCTGTATTAACCGAAGTGCCAGGTGGTGGACCCAGGATACACAGGCTTTTAAAATGTTCTGTACCAGAAGGGAATTTTTTGGCTCATAGTTATCACTTAATAAAATGGCAGATGCTATTTAATAATAATCATAAGTAAAATAGTGATGATGATGATAATGAAAGGTTCGGCTTTCTTCCTGCCATATTTCGAAGTCAACCCCACACTCCAGTGTTTGATCGGCTCCTCCATATTCATTTTAAGGTGGTAGCAGTTCTTGGTGGGCCCCTCTTACCCTGGCTACCCAGGGCCAGAACCATGTGACTCCCTTCCCCTAGTGGGTGCCCTGAAAGCCGTGTTTGTCCGCCACCCCCACCCCTGTCCAAGGCCCTGTGGATGGGGGCGGGCAGGCAGTCGCGCACTCCTAGGGGGTGTGTAGGGGGGTACCAGCCGCAGCCCAGAGTGTGAATAGCGCGCATTGACGCTGCTGCCGCCCGAGCGGGCTGGGGACACCCTGGCCGAGCCTCCAGCCTGCGAGCCCCATAAAAGGAGCAGCTGCCGCCGGGCCGCTCAGACGCGCGGGGATGAGGCGGGCGGCCACTGAGCGCGCGCCTGGGCTCCGGCAGTGACCGAGGCGGACCTCGGGGCCGCTCCGGGGTCCTCAGGTAACGGTTTTGTCCTTGGGTTTGGAAGTGACAGCAGGAAGAGGGGAGGTGAGGGGGTTAGGAAGGGAGGAAGGAGGCTGGGCGGGAATGAGGAAGAGGGAAGACGGAAAAAGGGAGGAAAGGGAAGGAAGGAGAAGGCGAGGAAGTGGCGGCGCCGGGGAGCTGCTGGAACGCGCTGCACTTGCCGCCCGCCCGGGCGTTCAAGTTCCCCCCCCCCCGCCTTCCCGGGCTGGCGGTCGCGTCCCTCCCGCGCCCGGCGCTCGCAGCTCGGAGGCTCCAGCCAGCCATGTTTCTTGGGCGAGCATCTCTGGCCGCGCCGCGGAGCGCAGGGCCCGCGCGGGGACTGCCTTGGCTGCGGCGCCAGGGCAGGTGCAAGCAGACGCGGGCGGCCCATCAGCTGCAGGCTCGCTCCACCTGGGGCGGGAGTCCCTTGGAGTACAGTTTACTTTGGCTCCAATGGGTTGAGAGCCAGGTTCCCTTCCCCCTTGCTGCCTCCCGTTCCCGCCGTACCCGCTTCCCTGAACTGCTGCCACTTAATGAACTGTTGGCTCACCCCCACCCTTCCAGTAGCCTGCATTTTGAGCTTAAGAGTGTTGTTTGCAGCCGGGCGTGGTGGCTCACACCTGTAATCTCAGTACTTTGGGAGACCGAGTTGGGCGGATCACTTGAGGTCAGGAGTTTGAGACCAGCCTGCCCAACATGGTGAAACCCCGTCTCTACGCAAAATACAAAAATTAGCCGGGCGTGGTGGCGCATGCTTGTTGTCCCAGCTACTAGGGAGGCTGAGGCAGGAGAGAATAGCTTGAACCTGGGAGGCAGAGGTTGCAGTGAGCCGAGATCGTGCCAGTGCACTCCAGCCTGGGCGAGAGGAAGAGACTCCATCTCAAAAAAAAAAAAAAAAAAAAAAAAAAGAGTGTTGTTTGCATAAAGCTGGGCTCAGCTGGAGAAAATGGAGATGAATTGAAATGGGAAGCCCTTTTATGCAGAGCCTTATTGTAGAGCCGCTTTTCTCCACTGGCCCTGAGCCTCTCGTGGTCCCCAGTGCAGGGAGAGGGGATAGTAGGGTGCCCAGGCCTTCTTGCGAGCTGTGTACCAGCTGCCCCTTCTCTCATTGGAATGCTTCATCTGTGGGCAGAAGGCTCCTCTGAGGTGGTGAGAGCCTCATTTCACCTGGGATGCCCCCAATACCCCATGGCTCCAGTTTCCATGGCTTCCTGCTCACTCACAGGAAATGTAACTTCTGGCAGTCAGGCCTATCTGCCATGAGCAGAGCTTCTTCCTCCAGAGCAAAGTGTATTCACATCAGGCTGAATGGGTTCCAGTCTGCAGGACTGGTTATTGCTCCATGGCTGCAGGAGGTTATTGGAGACCTTTGCTTGAGGAGCTCTAGGATGGTAGTTTTGGAGTTCCTCAATTACTTCATTTGTTCCTTATTTGAACATTGTTCTTAATTTTTCTTCATTGTTCTAAGCTCCTAATGAAGGTTCATAGTTGGCCTTTTTTCTCAACATGTGGTATGTTTGAACTCCAGGCTCTGCCCTGAGTCTGGAATAGAACATACCTGATTGTAATTCTGTTATGGAGTGAATATGGGCAGATAACCATAGTTGCAAGCTATATGGAGTATCTAAACATAGGCCAGACACTGTTATTCCTCTTCAATACACTCAGACACCAAGAATATCATTCCCACTAAACAGATAAACAGAAGTGGGATTTGTCCAGTGCACACAGCTACCATGTGACTGTGCTCGGATTTGAATCTAGGCAGTAGCCCTCCAGAGCTCCTACTTTTAACCCTGCCTCTTTGCAGAAAGTGGGCAGTACAGCTTCTCCATGGTTTCATTCTGGGGTACCTCGAGGTGACCAAAAAGAATACCCAGCTGTGGAGTAGATAGATGTGGGTTGAATCATGGATCCCACATTTACAAAAAGCATCAGTTAATCTATATAAATCCTACATGATGTTTTATACTGTGGTAATAGATATAAAATGCCATCTCATAATTATAAGCAGGCATTATCAGATGTATTTAGAAGTTACAGTAGTGTCATACCCTTTATAGAGATTTTAAAGCAGAGGCTGTCTATGCTGACGTTCAACTCTGTCGCTTAGAGGTTGAATAAATGTGGCAAAGTATCTAAGCCGCTCTAAGAGTCAGCTTTCCTATCCTTCATTGAGTTATTTTGCGTAAGAGGTGCACTTAAAACAGCACGGAACCTGGCACACATTTTAGGTGCTCAAGAAATGTTGGGGTTATTGTTTTATAAGTCAGCATGGACTCTTGTATTGGGTATGTATTTATTATGTAAGATGGATTGATGTAACAGTGGTTCAGCATTACTCCTTCAGCTGCAGTGCATCATAGACCTTCTATGAACGTTAGCTTACATACATGTACATGCACCCTCACATGTATGCATACACACATATATACACATACATAGTGTCCAGAAGGTCTACATTTGAAATTATAAGAACTTAGTGAATTCTGACTTGTTCAGTAAGGGCCCTGTTTTTCTTGGCAAAGCAATCATTGACCTTTTTTTTAAGGGTTAGAGAAACTTCAAAGTTAATTTTAAAGCTGTCTGAAAACCAGCTGGGAGAATTAACACCACACCTAACAGTTGCAAGGAAAAAAAATGGATTGACTACGACATTTACTTTCTTCATAGGCTGTTAAAAACTGTAATGTAATTTGCTAAACTGTTACAAATAATCAACCGGAAACTTAACTTAGTTAAACAGTTCTAGAATGAATATCTTCCCTGATGTGATTGTATAGATGTTGATAAGTGAAAAATAAGTCATTGAATGAGGCATTTTCAAAATACAACCTTGACGTAGATGAACATGTTTTAAACAGCTCTTCAGGGTTTGGCCAAAATATTTGCTTATAAAAGAAGAGGATGCTGCAAGCCCAGTGTTCATAAAAAAGAATGTGCAAAGTGGAAAGCAAACTGAATGTCGATCCATAAAGGACTGTAAATTGTAGCATATACTTACAACAGCATGAATATGCAGTTATTGAAATAATGAGGTATTGTTTATATGCTGTATGGAATGGCCCATTGAGATACCACCTCCATGGGGGCAAGAGTTTTGTCTGTTTTGACTGCTTTTTTAGTGGTTCCTAGAATAATTGTTAAATAACAAGTAAATGAACGTGTGAATATTGTTCAACGAGACAAAGCAAAGTATTTAACAGGGTCCATAGTGGCCGTTTATGATTTTAAATGTATGTATATATGCAAGTGTGCGTGTGCATAGAAAACATTAGTTGTTTCTGGGGAGGGACTGGAAGGCTATAGTTGAGAGGAAGGGAGATTTGCTTTTATAGTTTGAGAGTGTGTGTGTGTGTGTGTGTGTGTGTGTGTGTGTGTGTGTGTGTGTGTTTTAAATCATACCCCATTATGCCCATGTACTAATTAAAAATAAAAGTTCAGAGGACCTGGTTCCCCTGAGTTTGGTGTTATTTTTTTATTCTGCATAACATAACCTTTCTGTGATCCCTTTACTACATACAGGCTGTTTAATTTTCTCGCCTCGGTTAAGTGCCTGCAAGCTTTTGGTGGGATAATCACATTTTTTTGAGGGGATGGGTGTCTACTAGATGGAATTCCTATATAACAAATGGTGCATCATCCTGTCTGTGGAGATTGCTCATGAGGGAGTCCTTTGGAGAAGTCTTCATGGACCTCTGACACCTTAGACCAAGCTAGGTCCTTCTTAGGAACCCTGTAGATACTTAAGAATGAATAGATGGCTAGAATATGAGTCACCTAAGAATTTATAATTTCATCACAATAAAGGCCTGTCTGAAAGTAAGCAAGTTTTGCTTCACTGTGGGTACTTCCTGGCCTTTGACACACATCTTATGTACAATTCCACTATTCTGACCTCTTGTCATTAGGTCTTTTAAGGAAGTAGTCTCCAAAGTGCGAGATGACCCAAGAGAATACAGGAAGAAACCCTCAGGAGTTCCAGGTATATACATTTTTTAAATGTTACCTTTTTAATATCACATATACACCACATGTTACTGGTTTGCCATATTTTCCTCTCTCTCTCTCTCTCTCTGTCTTTCTCTGTCTCTCTCTCACTCTCTCTTTATTTGGCTGAACCATTGAAAGTAAGTTGCTGACATTATGCCACTTTGCCTTTGGCCACATTTTCCATTTCTTAAATTTCTTTTAAATTACTATGTTTTGGGATAGGTGTTAAATTTTTTTCTTACGGATTTGTCAGAAGTGACACATTATGAGGGGATGCCTATTGTAAGAGTTGTGTCTGAAGTTTTCACATGTGTCCATTTCTAAGATTTAGGTCTTAATTTCTGTCATCTCTGACCATTTTGGTCAACTGAAACTAATGTACAAGTTTCTGTTGCAGCCCGCCCCTTTCCAAAGATACAGATCCTCCTGCACTAGATGGTATTGATATAAATGACAGTGATGGTGAAGATATTAGCAACATGGTAACATGCATGTGGCTGTTTATATTTATAAATCACACTCACATGTATTACATAATCTACAAAATAACCCCATCAGGTTTGCATTATGTTTGTTTTCAGAAATAACCCTAATCATATTTCTTGCTTCTGAATATTTCTGACAGCTTATATATTCTTTGATATTTGGGAACTGGCCTGGTACTATCAGGCATTGGGGTTGCTCGTGGCTTGGTGATGGATCAAAACAAAAACGAGACCCCTTGTAATCACGCCTTAACACAGACAAAACATGAAAAGTGTCCAAACCACAAAAATGACCACACATCCTCCCATTCTGGCTAATATGAGTGACGGCTGCTTCTTTAAATATTATAGTTGTAGCATAGCTTCCTTCTTTCTGCATGCTAGGTAAGATTTGTTAGGAAACACAATCATAGAATTACCTCCATGTCTTAACAGCATCTAGTCCAGAACAAAGCCCTACTTCCTTGAACCCTCCCCCAAATCACGTAAAGTTACCCAACACATGTGCAACTCCTATAAAAGTTCTTTGCAATCTCCTCTTTCTGAGATCCCACAGTTCCTCACAGTGTGCATTATCCCTGCTGCATTGAGTGATAAATTGACTAGTACGACTACAGGTATGTTCCTAATGGTCTCGGAAGCATTTGCTATTTAGTTGTTTACAAACAGAAGAACTTTCCAGAAGTCATTGGGTAATATTTTATTGTAAAATACAGCATTTTAAAATAAAGTAGTCATTATTTATTATAATTTGTAAAATATAAAAATATAAAAGGCACCAAGAATGAAAGAAAAATGTACATTAATTTCATAATCCAGGAATAATCTTGTTGAATATCTGGATATATCTTCTTTATATATCAGCTTCTATGTCTACTATACCTCTCTCTCTCCCCATATATACCCACACACATACACACACTCATACACATGAGACATAGATAATTGGTATCATCCTGTGTATGTGGTTTTTTATCCTGCTTTTTTCATTTAACATGATTATCATGACTATTTCTTATACAATCTGATTTTCCTCCAAACATATTTTTAATCATTAGTATCTTGTCATATGAGAACAGAAAGGTGTTCATTCGTTTTTCTGTCTAAAATGATTGGGTTTTCCTTTTTAAATAGCTGTGATAAACATCTTCATGTTTTTTATTATTATTATACTTGTAAGTTCTGGGATACATGTACAGAATGTGCAGATTTCTTACATAGGTATACACGTGCTATGGTGGTTTGCTGCACCCATCAACCCGTCATCTACATTAGGTATTTCTCCTAATGCTGTCCGTCTTGTAGCCCCCCAACCCCAACAGACCCCACAGTGTGTGATGTTCCCCTCCCTGTGCCCATGTGTTCTCATTGTTCAACTCCCACTTATGAGTGAGAACATGTGGTGTTTGGTTTTCTGTTCCTGTGTTAGTTTGCTGAGAATGATGGTTTCCAGTTTCATCCATGTCCCTGCAAAGGACATGAACTCATCCTTTTTTTATGGCTGCATTGTATTCCATGGTATATACGTGCCACATTTTCTTTATCCAGTCTATCACTGATGGGCATTTGGGTTGGTTACAAGTCTTTGCTATTGTGAATAGTGCTGCAGTAAAAATATGTGAGCTTGTATCTTTGTAGTAGAATGATTTATAATCCTTTGGGTATAGACCCAGTAATGAGATTGCTGGGTCAAATGGTATTTCTGGTTCTAGATCCTTGAGGAATTGCCACACTGTCTTCCACAATGGTTGAACTAATTTACACTCTCACCAATAGTGTAAAAGTGTTCCTATTTCTCTACATCCTCTCCAGCATCTGCTGTTTCCTGACTTTTTAATGATAGCCATTCTAACTGATGTGAGATGGTATCTCATTGTGGTTGTGCTTTGCATTTCTCTAATGACCAGTGGTGATGAGCTTTTTTTCATGTTTGTTGGCCACATAAATGTCTTATTTTGAGAAGTGTGTGTTCATATCCTTTGCCCACTTTTTGATGGGGTTGTTTGGTTTTTTTTCTTGAAAATTTGTTTAAGTTCCATATAGATTCTAGGTATTAGCCCTTTGTCAGATGGATAGATTGCAAACAAGTTCTCCCATTCTGTAGGTTGCCTGTTCACTCTGATGATAGTTTCTTTTGCTGTGCAGAAGCTCTTTAGTTTAATTAGATCCCATTTGTCAATTTTGGCTTTTGTTGCCATTGCTTTTGGTGTTTTAGTCATGAAGTCTTTGCCCAAGCTTATATCCTGAATAGTATTGCCTAGGTTTTCTTCTAGGGTTTTATGGTTTTAGGTGTTATGTTTAAGTCTTTCATCCATCTCCAGTTAATTTTTTTATAAGGTGTGAGAAAGGGGTCCAGTTTCAGTTTCTGCATATGGCTAGCCAGTTTTCCCAACACCATTTATTAAATAGGGAGTACTTTCCCCATTGCTTGTTTTTGTCAGGTTTGTCAAGTCATATGGTTGTAGATGTGTGGTGTTATTTCTGAGGTCTCTGTTCTGCTCCATTTGTTTATGTAACTGTTTTGGTACCAGTACCATGCTGTTTTGGTTACTGTAGCCTTGTAGTATAGTTTGAAGTCAGGTAGTGTGATGCCTCTAGCTTTGTTCTTTTTGCTTAGGATTGCTCTTTTTTGGTTCCATGTGAAATTTAAAGTAGTTTTTTCTAATTCTGTGAAGAAAGTCAATGGTAGCTTGATGGGGCTAGCATTGAATTAAAACTTACTTTGGACAGTATGGCCATTTTCATAATGTTGACTCTTCCTGTCCATGAGCATGGAATGTTTTTCTGTTTGTTTGTGTCCTGTCTTATTTCCTTGAGCAGTGGTTTCTAGTTCTCCTTGAAGAGTTCCTTCACATCCCTTGTAAGTTGTATTACTAGATATTTAATTTTCTTTGAAGCAATTGTGAATGGGAGTTCACTCATTATTTGGCTCTCTGTTTGTCTATTATTGATGTATAGGAATGCTGGTGATTTTTGCACATTGATTTGGTGTCCTCAGGCTTTACTAATGTTGCTTATCAGCTTAAGGAGATTTGGGGTTGAGACGATGGGGTTTTCTAAATATACAATCATGTCATTTGCAAACAGGGACAATTTGACTTCCTCTTTTCCTAATTGAATACCCTTTATTTCCTTCTCTTGCCTGATTGCCCTGGCCAGAACTTCCAACACTATGTTGAATAGGGGTGGTGAGAGAGGGCATCCCTGTCTTGTGCCCATTTTCAAAGGGAATGCTTCCAGTTTTTGCCCATTCAACATGATATTTGCTGTGGGTTTGTCATAAATAGCTCTTATTATTTTGATATGTTCCATCAGTACCTAGTTTATTGAAAGTTTTTAGTATGAAGCGGTGTGGAATTTTATCAAAGGCCTTTTCTGCATATATTGAGATAATCACGGGATTTTTGTCATTGGTTCTGTTTATGTAACAGATTACGTTTATTGATTTGCGTTATGCTGAACCAGACTTGCATCCCAGGGATGAAGCTGACTTGATCGTGGTGGATAAGCTTTTTGATGTGCTGCTGGATTCAGTTTGCCAGTATTTTATTGAGGATTTTGTATCAATGTTCATCAGGGATGTTGGCCTGAAATTTTCTTTTTTTGTTGTGTCTCTGCCAGGTTTTGGTATCAGGATGATGCTGGCCTCATAAAGTGAGTTAGGGAGGAGTCCCTCTTTTTCTGTTGTTTGGAATGGTTTCAGAAGGAATGGTACCAGCTCCTCTTTGTACCTTTGGTAGAATTCGACTGTGACTCTCTCTGGTCCTGGGCTTTTTTTGGTTAGTAGGTTATTAATTATTGCCTCAATTTCAGAACTTGTTATTGGTCTATTCAGGGATTGGACTTCTTCCTGGTTTAGTCTTGGGAGGGTGTTTGTTTCCAGGAATTTGTCCTTTTCTTCTAGATTTTCTAGTTTATTTGCATAGAGGTGTTTATAGTATTCTCTGATGGTAGTTTATATTTCTGTGCGATCAGTGTTTTAATATATGTTCAGATTTCAGTTTTTTCTTTAGGATAGTTGTCCCTTGGAAAGAATATATCTTTTCAAACTTTTTTATGTGTTGCCTGATTATTTTTAAAACATTGTTTTTGATACATACACCATCCAGATTTAGTAACAGTTGGGCCCTGGGGCTTGCTGCAACACAGGGAGCCCTGAATCCCTTTCTCAGCCTCACTGCTCTTCCCAGCACATCTGCTTCCTTCCTCTGTCACAGCAGACTGGTTATTACATTTTAGCAACATGGCTGCATTTGCAGTCTCCACGTGGAAGAAGGGAGAGGGGCACCTACCAGTGAAGGAAGAATGATTGTGCATTGAAGATGCAATCCAGTGTGTATGAACTAAAACCTCTTTAAGGGCAGACTCTGATGAATCATTACCTCTTTCTCAGCACCTGGCAAGCAGCTTTGTGAAATGCTCTGTCCAATAGATATTTTTTTGAATAAATAGATAATAAATCCATTTTAGATGTAAAGCAACCTGCAGTATCAAAAATCCTTTTAATAAAACACAACCCCATCTCAAAACAAATGTAAAAATCGATAGCCCCCTATATTTTTAAAATGTATATTCATTCTACCATCTTGCAGGTATTTATTGAGGGTGTCTGTTTGCCAGGCACTTTTTTAGGCACTGGGAATGTAGTAATGAGTTCAACCAAGCTTACATTATGGAGCATGAATATAGAAGAAACACCCAAAATAAATATAAAATGCCAGGAAGTTATATATGCTGTTATGTAAAA
This sequence comes from Macaca nemestrina, assembly GCF_043159975.1. Taxonomy (NCBI): domain Eukaryota; kingdom Metazoa; phylum Chordata; class Mammalia; order Primates; family Cercopithecidae; genus Macaca; species Macaca nemestrina. The sequence goes on along the minus strand of NC_092126.1, from coordinate 129,072,687 downwards.
TAACGAAGAAGGGTGAGGGGGGTAGAAAATAAAGGGGGTTTGATGTAATTTTAGATAGAGTAATCCAGGAAGACATGTATAAAGTAAGAAGTCTCCTATTGGTTGTGATTACTGATCTCAAATATTCCTTTTAGCTTAGAAGTTACTGAGTATAACATATAGCATAAGTTGTTATAGCATAAGTGGCTATTGTATGTGGTTTATGACTTTCCCTTTGAGCCCATCTTGGTGTTAAGCACTTCCCATATGTTGTTTAATATTCCCGTTGATCTTACGAGAAAGCTCTTAAAAGCTTTTCTGTGGAAGGGAGTGTAGGGGAAGTGAGAGAGGTTACCTTACTTGCCTGAGTTCAGGTAGTAAGTGGCAGAGCTGATCCCGAAATCCAAACTTTGTTTAAAACCCCTGGAAACCTATCGTTAGCAAGGACTGAGAAGCCTAGGGTTAGGCCTCTCCCAGGTTCCTGAGGCTAAGATGGGAAACGCACTTGTGGTCAAAACTACTGTGGTGAAAGGTTAATTAGAAAGCATTGGTATGTAAACTGTATTTATATAGACGACAGACTGCTTTTGTTTCCAGAAAGTGGGTACAGGCACCGGCCTCTCTTCATATGCTAAATAGTTGCCACAGTCTGCTAGAGTGCCCAGGAAGCCAGCTCCCTTTGTGTCTAGGAATAGTGTGGAAAGCCTGGCCAGGCTTTTGATCCAAATATATTTCCTTGCACCCTCCTCATTGAGCACTTCTGCTTTGGCCATGATCACAAATGAGGATACAGGTTAAAAGGACACAGGCATCTTTTTTGTTTGTTCTTGGTCCCAGAGAACACAGTATCCATTTCAGATGGTTGCTTGGCCATCTTGTGCAGAAGAGGTTTTCTCTTTGACAGTGGTTGGTATGTGTTTCTAGTTGACAGTAGTTGGTTTGTGTCTGTTTGATGGTAGTTGGTGTGTGTTTGTTTGATAGTAGTTGGTACGTGTTTCTGGTTGACAGTAGCTGGTATGTGTTTCTGTTTGATGGTAGTTGGTATTTGTTTCTGTTTCACAGTAGTTGGTGTGTATGTCTGTTTGTTGGTAGTTGTTACATGTTTCTGGTTGACAGTAGTTGGTATATGTTTTCAGTTGATGGTAGTTGGTACATGTGCCTGTTTGACGGTAGTTGGTATATATGTGTCTATTTGATGGTAGTTGGTGTGTGTGACTGCTTGATGGTAGCTAGTATGTGTTTCTGTTTGATGGTAGTTGGTACGTTTGTCTTATTTAATAGGAGAAAAATATTGAGGATCGAACAGAGAAACGAGTGCTCTGGGTCTGACTGCTGCCCTTCCTGTCCGTCTGGCATGGATATTAATGTTGCTCTGAGGGTTAGATGAGAGCACGGCATCTAGTGGACCTTCCTGATTGAAGAGAATCACATTGAGGCTATAATTAATTTTTCAGCTCAATTACAGGCTTCTTTTGATAGCCTTAATGTTGTATTTGCCAGATTTCTAAGAGCTTTGGTAACATTGCAGTTCAATGCCAGCCTAACTTGGTATAAATTTAACTACAGGGAATTGATTTCTGGATAGTTACTTCTTTTAGAAAATGCTTAACACACGAGAAAAAGTGTTTTTGGATGAGAGAGAAGGAGGTAGATAGAGATCAGTGTTTTTTATCACCACGTGAAAGGATGATGTGTATCTTTTAATCTGGCCAGAGAATATCCCCTGAGTTCATGCCACTTAAAGCATTATTCTTAGCTGTGGTATTTTGTTGTTTCTATTGAGAATTTAGAAGTCTTGAAGCCATTGGTTTTCTGGTTCCCAATAATGCTATCTTCTGGTTTTATCCTATACTCCAACGTGTAGGTTAGTGGAAAACGCAGAGGGTGTTGTAAACATAACTGTTTACATTTATTTGTGTATTTATTTTTTATTGAGATGGAGCTTTGCTCTTGTTGCCCAGGCTGGAGTGCAGTGGTGTGATCTTAGCTCACTGCAACCTCCGCTTCGTGGGTTCAAGCGATTCTCCTGACTCAGCCTCCGAAGTAGCTGAGATTAAAGGCAGCCACCACCACACCCACTTTTATTTTTTTATTTTTATTTTTTATTTTTTATTTTTTAGTAGAGACGAAGTTTCACCATGTTGGCCATGCTGGTCTTGAACTCCTATCCTCAGGTGATCTAACCGTCTTGGCCTCCCAAAGAGCTGAGATTACAGGTGTGAGCCACCGCATTCGATACGTTTAAAAGATAATTCTCTTCATAATCTGTCTTTTTAAATGTGTGATTTTCAGGGTGTTGGGGAACAGCATGAGATCCTAATTTGACTATTAAATAACGACTGTTTCCTTTGCATTTACTTAAAAAGTCTAGTGATTTTTTTCAGTGGAAGGTGAAAAGTTGGGAGGTCATTTCGAATCCAGGAATGATTTCCTGATATCGTTTTCATTACAAGCTATGCCCAAGTTCTGAAGACTCTTAATCAGAGTTCATCCTTCTTCTCTGCCCTGCACAACCATAACATTCCCGCACTGCTTTTCTTTCCTCCTTCTCACTTATTGAACATTAAACTATGAGGAGATAAAGGTGAATAAGTTACAGTTTGGGGAGAAACACATGAATAAATAACAGTGAACCAATGTGGCAAATGCCACAAGATGCCATAAATTATGGGGAAAATGCAAAAGGGAACACAGAGAAAGGAGTGAAAGGGACCATGGAGAAGGGAGTGCTTGTTCCTGCTTATGAATATATAGCTTTCAGAGAAAAATGGGCTTTGTAATATCAATAGGAGTTTCCTGGGCAGAGAAAGCAGGAAAGATCTCAAAGGGACAGGTAACAGCTTGAGCAAAGTCATGTTGGCATAAATGTGTTTGATCTATTCATGGACAGTGTGTAGTGGAGTGCATTTAGAACTTAAATTCACAGAATGGATGAGGGGTGATGGCAGAGGAGCTTAGACTACATAGGTCGGGATATATTGTAAAGGACTTGAGTTTTATAAGCCTGTGGAATCCCCCGTAACACTTCTGTTTCACTTAAAATTCATTCCATTGTCATAGCCTGAAGAATTCAGACTCAAACAGAAAAGAGAATTTATGTGCTTACCTAATGAAAAAGTCCAAAGATAAACTACCTACAGGCATGGCTGGCTTTGGGTACCCAAAACATGTTAGCAATCTGCCCTTGTATCTCTCTTCTGCCCACTGCTGTATTGGTGCCATTCTCAGTCTTATCTCTGGTGGGAAGCAAATTGTTCCTAGCAGTGTTAGAGTCCCATCCTTGAAGCTTAGCATCCTTCATGAAAAATGAATTTTTCTCCTTTTTCTCAATGGTTATAACCCGTGTCCCAAGATTGAATCCAGTTAGATTAGCCAGGGTCATATGGCCATCCCTGAACACTTTGACTAGAGAATGGATTATGCTGATTAGCTTGGTCAGGGTCATATGCACCTCAGGAGCTGGGAGCTGGTGGGCAGAAAATGGGTAATAGTGACTAGATAGACTGAAACAGTGCATTTCCGATCTAAATCCCACCCTACCCTATTGGCTCCTTTGAAAAGGTCCTGGAATCCTTTTTTTATTCCTTTTGCCTTTATAACTGTTGCAAGGAAGCCAGCCAGAAGGCTCATTATCATTTTTGTACAAATGCCCAGGAAGGGTAACTCTAGCAGTATTTCAGGGAGACAAATATGTATGTATCCAGGTCACTTTTTATTTTCATTCGTATTATCCCATACAGGTTTCCTGAGACCTTCCGATATGGGAAATTCTAGAAGCTAGGAATCTATAGTATGCTAGGAGCTATTATACAAAGATGAATCTAGGCTTCACAGAACTTGTAGCTTAGTAGGGGTGATAAGATTAGAACAACAACAAAAATATACAGTGAAACATCAGTATATATGTATATAACAGACAAAATCAACAGTGTGTACCTTTATAATCAACATATAAATGTAAATAACACAGTCCACGCCAGCTACCTTTGCACATGGTGTATGAAGGTCCCGAAGTGAACAGGAGTTTAGGCTTAGGCTTGAGTTGGATGTTTCCATTTGTTTTCAGGTCCCACGTGCCCCTCATGGGGTGAGCACCTCACCAAGTGGGTGTGATTGTAGTATCTTACTATGTATTTTTAAAAATCCAACATGGTCCTTAAAGTTAAGTGGCTTCCTTAGCTGCTGTTTAACCAAAGAAGCTTTAAGCTGTCAAGAAAAAATATTGAAGTGTCATAATTAAGATAGAGGTTACCTAACTGATCTCTATTTTAAGAAATACTAATTTTCATTTTGCCAAATAAAACCTTACCTTTTTTCCTTTGAATCATCCCCTTGTAGTTACATGCATAAAATAGCTTTCAGTTGAATGAGTGATGGTATTTGAATGCCATTGATATTTTCATTCCATTAGAAGAGAAAGAAACAGAACATTTAGATTGCTTTTCAGATTTGAAAGAGTCCGGTGTTCATTGTTTTCCTGGTGTGAAGCATGCCTGAATCCTTACAGAAATTCACTGAGTCCTTGTTCCCTGTTCTTTTTCTTGAACACAAACTTTACTTATAGAAAATGGGTAGGGTTGAATCTATACAGCTTCCTTCTTCCTATTCCTGTTGCTATCTCTGGCTTATTGACTGGAATCAGCAGCTTATTTTAGAGCTGCAAGAGACAAGGCATCTCATTTAGTTCACCTGCCTTCTTTTGGAGACAAGGCGAGTGAGGCTGTTAAGCTTCTTCAAAGTTAACAATAGTCTTCTCTTGAAGCACATCTTCCCTTTGAAGAGCTATTCATGCACCAGGCTTTTAGGAAAAAGGAAAATTGTTTTAATGAGCTGGTATTAGAACTCTCCACTATCATCAGACTTCCTTTTCCTCTTTCATATCTTTTTCAAATTCATGGTAAGGAGTGTCAGTAAAGTCCCTTGGGGAACAAGAACACCACCACCAAGAAGGAGCTGACCTGGGCTGACTTCTTCTACCAGCCGTGTTGGATTCTGCCAGAGTTATTTTTGTCCTTGGCAGTCTTCTTCCTTCCTAATTGCTGGGCCATATGGTGCCTTGTCCCCCACATGGAGAGTTGGCACTTCCCCTCCATTCAATCTCTATCATTTCTGTTGCACAAATTACCTGCCATGGTGATGGGGTTGAACAACCTCACCCCCTAGAGGCTCTGCAGCATCCATGCCTTAGAAATCAGAGCTGAAACCTCCTACTGATGCCCTGGATTGGTGACCAGGAATGAATAAACTGAACAAGAAATAGTGAAATGGGATTGAGTTTGGAAGCAGCCAGACCTGGGTTCAAATCTTTCTGCTCTCTTGCCATCATCGTCAGTGATCTTACTGACATCACAGTCAATGTGAATTGAGTGCTTACTGTATGTGTATGCCAGGCACTGTGGTCTCATTTCCTGATCTCATTTGTTTGTCACGTTAGCTCTTAGGGAATAGTTATTAGTGACATGGAGTAGTTATTAAGACACTTGCCCAAGTCACATGACTTGGGCTAGTTTCAGACGCTGATCTCTCTCTTTCCAAATCCCACACTCTTTTTTTTCTTTTTTAGAGACAGGATCTCACTCTCTCACCAAGGCTGGAGTGCAGCAGTACATTCACAGCTCACTGCAGCCTTGAACTCCTAGGCTCGGGTAATCCTCCACCTCAGCCTCCTGAGTATCTGGGACTACAGGTGCGCACCACTACGCCTGGCTAATTTTCATTTATTTATTTATTTTTGTAGAGATGAGATCCTGCCATCTTGCCCAGGCTGGTCTCAAATTCCTGGACTCAAACGATCCTCCCACCTTGGCCTCCTAAAGTGCTGGGATTGTAGGCATGAGCCCTGCACCTTGCTCCAAATACCACACTCTTAACCAATGATGACTTCTAACTCTGAAATATTATCCGAGATGGATATTAAATTGTGCCTTTAAACTGTATTCCATGCCATTAACATAATTTGGAAATAGGACTGCCAGTGATCATGCTTTAGAAAAACACACACACAAACATACAACAAACATTTATTCTCTCACCAGGTTTCTAAGTATCGGGAATCCAGGAGCAGCGTAGCTGGGTAGTTCTGACTTAGGTAGTTCTGGGTAGTTCTCTCTCTCAGAAGCTTGCAATCAAACTGTCAAGCTTCAGTCATCTCCAGCCTTGAGTATGGCCAGAGAATCCACTTCTAAGCTAGTCTTTGTGCTTTTTGTAAAACATTCTGAGTCTAGAATTTACATAAGCCATATAAGCGCTCATGAATGATCTTATCTAGTAGTGGAGAATTTTGGATTGGATGGACGTAATATTTGGGATGATTTCATGAGACTTTGAAGGTTGAATTTTTAAAGCCGCCACCAAGAAATGGCCTTAACCACATGGATTCAAATGCTCAGAGAATGTTTTGATAGAGGAGATCTTTTAGAAGCTGCCGCATTGGGGGAATATTTGGTCTTGTTAAAAGAAATGTGTGTATAGCTTTCTATATGGTTTTGGTAGAATCCTACATGTCACTTTCCTCAGAGGGTAGTGAAAGTCTTTGAATTCTAGAAAGTGATTTTGGGGCGATCATGGTACAATGACAGAATTTTTCAATAATTACATATTTAATGACATTTTGAAACTGTATTTTGGAAGTTCTCTGTATTTTGTGATAGTCACAACACTAAAGTAATGATTGCAGTGTGTTCAAAAATGAATCTAAAAATGACAATTATGGGTACAGTCTGAGTTTCTTCCTAAGTAAACACAACACAAAAGTTACTGTCAACTTGTCTTTTCCTTCAGTGTTTGATTCTGTGATGAGAAGAGCAGACTGCAGTGTTACCATGAAGCCCCTGGGGTCAGTGACCACACCTTCTTTTGTCTTTATTTCTCCAGTGTCTACCACAGTGTCTCCATCCAATAAGTGCTTCATAAATGTTGGACTGAGCTAAATCTACTAATTTGAGATGATAAGGAAAACCATCCAGTATTTGGAGGAAACACAGAACCAGGTCATTCACACCTACCATAAGGAAGCCAGTCAAAAAATAGGGATTGCCTTCTTTTTGCAATACCGGAGCTGTTTTAAGTGTGCGGGGCTACAGAAGATGTCCCCCAAAAGTTTATCTTTAGGTAGAAGGAGACAGACGTTTACAAAGTAGATAAAGAATTCCTGTGCTATCACATGCTGCAAACAAGAAAGCATAGAGTCACATGATGTAGACCAGGAGAGAGGGAAGGGTCCTGCTAAACCAGTGACACCCCTAATGTTGTACCATTTGAGGGGAGGCTTGATCAGTGAGAAGGAGGCAGCCACACATGGATCCATGGGGAAAATTGCTCTGCAAGGAACGGGGGAATGATCATAAATTAAAGCAGCTTACACGATGGGAGTGCATTGTCTGTTTCTTCTTCTCAGAAGTAAGTAACCTAGAGCTGGTGATGCAACTTGATGATCACCTGGACCCAGACTCCTTCTGTATGTTTGCCTTTCCCTCCACAGATTTTTGGCTCCTTCTGTCTTGTTAATTGCATTTTTCCAAACACATGCTCCAAGCTTGGGCTGCTGTTTTTGCACTGCAGCCAGTCTGACCCAGAAAGAGCAAAAGAGAGATGTGCCTTCTCTATTTAAGGTCTCTTCCCGAAAGTTACACATACTTCTGCTTAGATCCCATTGGTAGAATGTCATTGTTTGGCTATGTCTAGCTGCAAAGTAGGCTACATATGTAGTCTCTATTCTAGGGCACCATGTGGCCCTGACAAACTGAGTGTTTGAAAGCATGGGAGAATGAACATTTGAGATTAAGTCACAGTCCATGCCACAAACAGCAAGTGCAAAAGCTTTGGCATGCTCAAAGCCATTGTGTCTTAGTGAAGAGAACAGAGGCAGATGAGGTCAGAAAAGAAAGCAGGAGTGAGATCATATAGAATTTTTTAGCCCATTATTAAGAGTTTTTCAAAGAATTGCTCCCAATAGGAAACGATTGGAACATTGAATAGAAACCATTGGAGTAAAAGATAAGATGATTTGTTTTAGAATTTAGAAAGTTTTCTCTAACTATTATGGAAAATGAATCCTAGGAGGAGAAGGTTGGGAACAGAGATATGATAGGAACATGTACGGATTTATAGGAATTGATGATGGTGGTGGGGTTATACTAGAGTTGTTGGCAGCTGAGAGGATGAGAAGTGGTCAGGTTTAGAATACATGTTGGATGTAAGTGTAGGGCTAAGGGAAAATAATAATAATGATGGCTAATTCTTTATTGAAAATCTGCAACGAGAAGTGAACCATTAAAAGAGTGAAGCAACTCACTCTTTTAATCTGTATAATAACTGTGTGCTATAGATTCTATGTATTCTCATTTTATGGATAGGGAAACTGAAATTTAGAAAAGTCAAGGAACTGGCCTGAGGTCACTTAGCTGGAAACTGGAAGAGCCATGACTCAAACCCAGCAGTCTGGCCCCAAGGCATGTATGTTCTTAATGCTGCTGTATTGCACTTGAGGGTGATGCCCAAGTGCTTCATCTGAGCAGTTGGTTGGACAGTGGTTCATTTACAAAGATGGATAGGGAAATTGGAACTGGAGAGCAAACCTATAGTAGTTCAGTTTGAGAATGTTAATCTTATTATTAGAAATAAGTATTATAACTATAATAATTGTGTTACAAATATTATTATAAATAAATATTGTAACTTTAAATTTTGAAATAGTTTGACTCATAAAGTTGCAAGCATAGTAGAGTTCCTGTGTACCCTTCACCTGAGTTCCCCTGATGATAATGTATTAGGCATGCATTGTATTAATTCTAAGCTGTCTCTTAACAGGTCTAGGTGGAAATTTCATGTAGGCAGTTGGATGATCCGCAAGTCAGTTGCTCAGATGGCAACCCTAGCTATAAATTTGAGATATAATTTGAGATCCATTAGTGTATTGATATAAAGCCATGGATCTGGATTGGAACATTTGGGGTTGTTTTTTTTCAGATTTTTTTTTTGTGTCCTGAGAGAATTTAATGTAAGAAAAGAGATTTTGCTTATGCTAGGAACCTACTTAATTAATGATAAGCAGTACCATTAATCTGTGGGCCGAGCACTTTGTTAAGCATTACACGTGACTTATGTCATTTAATTCTCATAGCAACCTGAAAGCATGGGGATTATTGTCCTTATTTTTCAGAGAAGCAAAGAGAAATTTTTGAGAACTACAAATAATATACACACACACACACACACACATCATACACATACCACACACACATACGTGTGTGTCTTGCTCTGTTGCCCAGGCTGGAGTAGTGTGCAATCTTGGCTCACTGCAACCTCTGCCTCCTGGGCTCAAGCGATCCTCCCACCTCAGTCTCTCCAGTAGCAGCTGGAACTACAGGCACACACCACCACACCCAGCTAATTTTGGTATTTTTTGTAGAGACAGGGTCTCACTACATTGCCTAGGCTGGTCTAGAACTCCTGGGCTCAAGCAGTACACCTACCTCAGCCTCTCCAAACCTGTATTTTTAGCCACTGTGCTATATGGTTCTGGAGGAGTTTGTGATGGAGAAAAGGAGCGAAAGACTCACCTAATTCAATGACGTGGATGAATTAGCACTCATCTAATTCAGTGACATGGATGACATTAATGACGGGTATCCAGAAAGTGACATTCAAAGGAGCACTCTGAACACTAGGGATCACCTTCTCTATGTTAACCTTGGATATGATTATGGAGTTGATCTTGCTACAGGTGCGTGCTCTATTTGTGCTATATGCAAGGTATTGCTTCATTCGTTCATTCATTTGTTCATTTTTTTCCAACAAATACCTACTGATCCCCTAGCTAGGCACTCTCACAGATATATGGGTGATGTGTGAACAGGTGGAATATGGAAAGGACTTCAAGTCATTTAAGACATTCCAAATGTGAAGATGGAAGAGGGTCAAGATCAGCTAATGATAGAGAAAGAGACGGAAAGGCCTTAACCAAGCAAGTACAGCAAAGGCTTACTACTGCAGAAACGAGCTAGTGTGTGTATATTATATTTATGTTTATATGTATATATGTATATAGATTATATGTGTATATATTATATGTGTATATACATTTTTATGTGTGTTATATCTGTATCCATATATTATCTATGTGTGTGTATACATATGTAAAATCTATTTCACTCCTAGGTATATACTCAAAAGAATTGAAAAAGATTTTTAAATAATAACTCATACATAATGTTCATAGCAGCACATAATTCACAGTAGCCAAAAGCTGGAAACGACTTAAATGTTCATCAACTGATGAATAGATAAACAAAATGTGGCATATCCATGTGAGAGCATACCACTGCTCAGCCATGAAAAGGAATTAAGTACTGATACATGCCACATTACATGCCTTGAAAACATTTCACTACAGGAAATATTACACTACAGGAAGACAGACACAAATGGGTACATATTGTATCATTCCATTTTTATGAGAATAAGCAAATTCATAGTAGTTGCCAGGAACTTGGGGGAGAGGAGAACAGGGAATTAATGCTTAATGGGTATGGCATTTCTGTTTGAGTTGATGAAATGTTCCAGAACTAGATAGTGATGATGGTTGGACAACATTATGAATGTACTGTCACTGAATTGTACAATTTAAAATTGCTCAAATGATGACTTTTATGCTAAGTGTATTTTGCCAAAATGTGAAAAGTATCTACTCAAAACCTCTTTCTTTTAACCTGGGAGCAGAAAGTCCAAGACTTTTTTTTTATTTTAAAAAAAGAATATTTACCAGTTAGGCATTACTTAATGGCAGTATTTTGTTTTTGTTTTTTGTTGGTTGGTTTGTTTGTTTTGAAACAGAGGCTCCATCTGTTGCCCAGGCTGGAGTGCAGTGGTGCTGTCTCAGCTCACTATAACCTCTGCTTTCAGGGTTCAAGTGATCCTCTCACCTCAGCTTCTTAGTAGCCGAGACTAGAGATGTGTGCCATGATGCTTGGCTAATTTTTAATTTTTTTGTAGAGACAAGGTCTCACTCTGTTGTCCAGGCTGGTCTCAAACTCCTGGGCTCAAGTGGTCCTCCTGCCTTTGCCTCCCAAAGTGCTAGGATTACAGGTGTGAGTTGCCACGCCTGACTCCATAGTATTTTGAATGATAAAATAATGTTTTGGTACAGGGGCCAATTTTTACCTTGAGAAAAGGGGAAATATTGGGAGTTGACATTTGCTGAGCATTTGTTCTCTGCTACATATCATGCAAAGCACTTAACTCTTATAGATTACCAAATTGAAATGATCACAATAACCACAAAGGGTAGGTGATATTTTCTTCACATTACAGATTCAGAAATTGAGATCCAGATGGTTCAGTGACCTGCCTTGTGTCTTACCAAAGAGAGGTACAGTCTCTGGAGTGCCAAGCTCATAGGATTTTCCACTCCAAGGGGACAGACACTACATGTCCTTATATATCCATGGTGACTTTAGGCCCTAGTCCCTATCCTGCCATGGCGTATCTATTGAATCTCTTCCATGAATGAATGAAAGACTTTGGCTATGTAGAGTAGCACCGTGTTTGACAGCAATTGCACTGTGTTGAAAATCTCAGTTTTGAGAAATGCTTAGATAAATTTTGCAATACTGGATGAATTTTGCAGTGTTATATCAATTTGTATCAGTTGACATGGAGTGAAAGAAAAGGGAGGTAAAAATAAAGTGCTTCTGTTAGTTTTGCAGTCTAAATTTCAGAACACCTTTTTCAAGGTGTTTCACTTTTTTCTTGATGTAAATGAGCAGTGGAGCAAAGAGAAATTAATAAGCCATTTTTGGTTAACTTACGATACTCTTAAAATCCTTGTAGTCTTTCACCCAACCAAAAAAAAAAAAAAAAAGCAGTCTGTAAAAATATCATTGTTCTATGTGAAGATCAATACTCCCCACCCCACTTTTTAAAAAATTTCCAGTTGGTACTTCTTATGATCTCTCTGATATATAATTAACTTTTTTTTTTTTTTTTTTTTTTTTTTTTTTTTTTTTTTTTTTTTTTTTTGAGATGGAGTCTCGCCCTGTTGCCCAGGCTGGAGTGCAGTGGCATGATCTCATAACCTCTGCCTCCCGGGTTCAAGCAATTCTCCCACCTCAGCCTCCTGAGTGACTGGGATGACAGGCATGCACCACCACTCCTGGCTAATTGTTATATTTTTAGTAGAGATGGGGTTTCACCATATTGGCCAAGTTGGTCTCAAACTCCTAACCTCAAGTGATGCACCTGCCTCAGCCTCCCAGAGTGCTGGGATTACAGGAGTGAGCCACTGCTCCCAGCCCTGACATATAATTAACTCTGAACAATATAAGTTAGGTGTGAGACTCAGTGCTCGTATGGTAGCATCCCAAGTTCGCCAAGCTGTGGAAACGCCAGTGTTGAGGGCTGGGCCTTTGCTTCCTAAAAGGAGCCACTGGTGTGACAAAGGAGCTGTTGTTCGTCCTCTGCAATCTCAGCCTAAAAGCAGTGATTTAGGTTGGCTGTTTGAGAAATCAAGACAATCACCAGTGGAAGAAGAGAAGATATGTGAATCTTAGCCTTCCTAAAATACCATAACCATTCTAGATTTTTTTAAAGCCTGCATTCTTTGCTTTATATGTATCTTTCAGGCCTGGAATTAAGGACTTAATATTCTTTTTTCCTTTTTCACTCCTGCCTGCTGGTGGCCTTTGAAGGTCCCAAGACTTAATATTAATGATTGATGGCAAAGCTGGGAGCTAACAGCTGTGGGTTGGATGACCATTTAATTTTTTAACTATTAGAGGATTGTAGGAAAGTTTAATCTCGCTGTTACCCCTGCTGTCAGTTGAAGGAATGCTCCCGTGATAGCACTGAAAGAGTCAGGCCTGTAAAAGGTAGCCTAGAAATTCCCCTCCTGGTTGTTCTTGTATTTAAAGTGATGAGAAGGTGGGTTAAATACAGTGGTCTGGGCATGTGAGGAGAGAATTGGGCTTTTCACTTTGTAAGCAATTGCAGGTATGTCCAATGTGTTATTAAGGTAATTGAACTGCATTTCCATAAAGAGGATCGTTTCATTACCAAATTCTTTCTTTAATACTGTCATAATGGCAGCTGTAGCACATATGAACTAATTTGCATGCAGATAAAGAATTCTGGGCAGCTTGGTAGCATAATTGCTGCATAACATACGTTGCAAGTAAGAGCTGGAGCTTTTACTAGAGGTATGCTCGTGGGACCCATCTCCCTGACTTTGTTAAATTTCAAATGAAATACAAGCAAGGAATAGCCATTTCAGTGACGCCCCATTTGTTTTACAGGCAATAACTTCCCAAGTTACCTTAATTTGAGCAGTCATTTTGGCAAAAAATGGCAAAGATGTCAACAACACCTTCACAGTGAACTGAACATCAAGGAGGACAGGAAAAAAGAGAAATGAAACAAGCATATATCCCACCCTGCCACTGGAGTGGAAAAGCACAATAAATATTTCTCACTTGCAAATCACATTAATTAGGTGATGTAGATTATGATGAAAGTGGAGAATGTACAATGAGTTCTGTAAAAACTAATCACACATAACAAAAGAGTCTTTGTTTTTGCAAAGATTAGGAAGCCTTTTTCCATAGACATTTTCTATGAACTGTGATTTTCCCGTAACTGTGACGTGGTGACGTTACCGAAGTCCCCAGCAAAGTAAGCAACTAAAACAGGGGACAATGTGTGCCTCCCTTGTATGGGGCACATGTAGGTATATTGAACACATAGGTATTCAGGAAATAATACCTACTAATTGTCTACCTGTACAATTGTGATACCTAATTATATAATTAATAAGTGGCTTCCCACCATCAAACCCCAGATGTTGAGTTAGGCACATTCTACTGCTATATTATTGACAAGATAATTGTTTTGTTCTTTTGTTTTTTCATACATTTTTACAACTCAGAGGCTCTCTGTGACTGTAATTGAATGACCATGTAATTATAATCTCAGATGGTCATACAGTGCTTATTCCAGACCACAGCATTCATTGAAAGTAAAGATGTCCTTTTTTTTTTTTTTTTTTAACCATTTTAGAAGCCATATTAGTGGACTTAAAAACTCAACATTCCAAACAGAACATTTCTCAGATTACTGTTGATTCCTTAGTGAGGATGAGATCTTTGGGTAGTGTGTGTGTATCTTAGTTCTACAGATTTTAAAAGCATTCCAAAGGTTAGTCAATTGTTTTTCTGCCGATTATCTCAGTACAGCAGACAATGTGTTTGGCTACAAATACTGTAAAGGAGAAGAGAAAAAAAGAAAAACCTACAGAGGGTTGCGGTTGTTTGTGAGGGTCATTTTGAAGCAGAGTTGCAGATTTGAGGAAGCTACTCCTCTGCTCAGCATATGTCTGTCCATAGAGAGGTGGTGTGGAATTCTTTTGGGAAGGTTATCCACAACAGGGTGGCTTTGACATCGTTGCAGTGGAATAGTAGCATCTGGCAGTCTTGCTGATTGATGGCAGTGAGCCGGAAATAGGTGTATTATAGGGAGATGAAAATGTGTAAATTTGAGTCTAGGGATGCAATTCCAAGTAGGTGTTTAAAATTATGACTGAGGGTGGTAGAGCCAAGGGGAGAGGAGAATGATTTCTAGTAAACAGTGCAAGTGGGCCTCGATGGTAAAATAATTGTTTCTGGAAGCCATACGTGAGGCTGCACCTCCAAGGCCTGTGGCTTGAGTATTTGATCTAAAGGGTACCATTTGCAGATCATTAATGGGCTGGGTTGGGACCTTTGCCAGTTTTCCTATTACATGTTTCTGGATTCTGGCCAAAACCTTGTGGATGAGTTCCAACGTCTAGACAGAGCCCCTTGGAGCTGAGAGAGAGTTAGAATGCGAGTGACCACTAGGAGTTCTGCATGGCCTGATGTATCAGATATCCACCTGTTGCCATCTATCGTTCACCTTATCTTGGATCTGCAGTAGAGTCTACATAACTTTAATGCACTTCACTGTTTTCAGACTCACACACCAGGGCAGCACAGTAGGATATGTTGACACTTTGTTGACTGGGCTGCATTTATTTGTTGGTTCTACATCCTCGTTTCTCTTTGAGCGTGGTCCACTGTGGAATTGAATGATGCACTGAAACCCTTCCATATTTGCTTTGGGAATTTGACAAAAGACAGTCCAATTCACCCTACATGTCTCATTTTTCTATAAGCAAAAACAGAGTAATGAAACATGACTAACATATATTAACTCCTGTAAGTTCCAAGTCCTGTATGAGGGAAACTTTCTATTCATTATTGCTTAGAAATTCTTACAGCAATTTTATGAGCTACTGATTAGGAATGAGTACTTCTGTTTTACCTGTGGCAATTGTTTTTCTTCTCATGAAACCTGGGAGAGACTCCATCATTTCCAGATAGAATGCATCAGATATTTTCCATTGCCTGTTGCCATTGTACACCAACTTTGTGATTTGAGAGTATACAGTAAAATGTTCATTGTGAAAGATTGCTGTCAAAACTTTCCCAAAGACCAAAATCAACTTTTCATTCTTCCTTCCTACCTTTCTTCCTTTTTTCCTTTTCTTCTCCCCTTTTTCCTTCCTTTTCTTCTTGCTTTCCTTCCCTTTCTTCTTTCCTCTCTTCCTTTTTCAAAGTTTCATTGACTATTTGCTTTGTAACAAACACTGTAGTAACTTGAGGTCTGTGTTTCATGTGATCTTTGCATTTGAATTTCTGTTGGTGACAGCAGTAATAGGACATCATAAGCTCTTCAGTAGCTTACACTCCCAGGCTTCCTACTCTGGAAGTATTTGTGCTTGTGATTTTAAATGATACAAAATTATAGAAGGGATATTTTTACCCCTATGGCTAATTTCTGTTTGTGTTTCACTTCTAACCACTATTTCCAGTTATTTCCAGGACTGAGAGAAAAATTCTTTCTTAAAATACTTGTGCAGTTGAGTTCTAACTTACGTATGAGTTCCTTTTCAAGCATATGAGGCAATCAGAATTGCTTGAGGTCAAGATTTCCCTTGAAATTCTCTTAATCTGTGCAATATCCAACACTCCATGGGACAGTATGCATGTGAAACAGAGACTAGTGGGAGAACAGCCTCCAGTCACCTGGTCACTCCAGGACAGAAGTTCGTTTACAAGAAGCAACACTACTCTTTAACTTGCTTTTTTTTTTCTTGCATTCTTTGCTTTTTCTTCCCTCCCCCACTCCTTGCCTCCCTCTCTTCCTTTTTAAAATTTCTGACCTTGCTTATATTATTAAGGTTGCCACATTAGATGGTGTTTATAGTGACTCCACTAACCCTCTGTTGTACCTTCACAGTTGTGTAGACTAGAGCATGGCCTCATGAAACGTTCTTATTATCTGAATTAGAGTTTTCTACTCTTGAGATAAATGGTGGGCATGCATTAGTTCAATAATAACTGGCTAATATGGTAATAGTATCATACACGGTAAGACTATGTGTACTTTATTGGTTGACTGTGGTGTAAAAGACTTTGGCAAACGTAGTATGTGTGCGTAGATTCCATCTTTAGCATGCAGGAAATACACATTCTGGTTGAGGAGATCAGTTAGGGTGTCATTTCAATGGAGAGTGGGATTTTCTACAGCGTGGGAAAGGAATGAATACTATGAGAACCCATAGTAATAATACCAAGCCCAACCTCTTTGTATCAGACAAGGTTCCTGGAAGAAGTGATGTGTAAGCTCAGTCTGAAGCCAAAAAAACACATGGGAGTCTTCCCACCCCTACTCCAGCAGGAATTGGTGGCATAAATATTTTTTTGGTAGAGGAATTATAGGTATAGAATCTACAAGTGCAGACAATCATAGTAAGTGCCAGAAGTACCACATTCAGCTAAATTAGCCAGGACTTGTCTGCCTTTGAAGCGTTTTACTTTGGGGAGAGGTTTGTGGGGAGCTAAAAGTACCCAAATGGACGTCTTGAGTACTGACACCTATGACTGGTGAAGAAAAGATGAGCAGGTCATACAGAAATTTTCAAAAGCTTGATTGACAGAATTTGTGTTTTACCATGTAGGCTTTGGGAAGCTACTGGAGGGACTTCAAACAAGTAAGTGATGTAATTAAATTTGTTGTTGTACCCTGGGTCTAGAAAGTATGACCTTTCTCATACATCATTGTGAGATTTCATCCTAAACTTGGCTTTATGTAGAGGAGAAAATAAGAACAGGAATCCTTTCTTGATTTAGAGATCCTTTAAAAACACGACTAAGTTACCTTCGAGATTACGGAGAGTGATACTTAAACTCCACCAGCCTATGCTTGTGCTTATAGAACACTAGTCCTGTGAAATGCTCTGTAAAGAAAGAATTGAGTAAACACAGCATAGTTTATTCTTTTTGGAAACTCTCAATTAATATCAGGATATTCAACACCTTTGAGAAGTCTTGCAGTGAAGAATTCTGTTTAATTGGGTTGAATCCAGTGCTTTTCGACATTATTTGACTCATATCTCGTTATTGCTGGATATATATTAACATTTTTAGGCCACGTTGTGGCAAAAAATATTGCTCTTGATGAAGGCCATTGTAAGAGTGAAGGAGGGTATGAAATTTCCGTTTGAATTTTTTTTCCTCTGTGATAGTATTCCCTCTTTATTGCTACTTTTCTATTATAATAGAGATTTGGGAACCCATCATTACCTTAGGCTTGTGTAGCTATAATGAAGAATAGAAATGTCAGAGGAACACATCCCAGATACATTAAGTCCCATTGAAATAAACAATCAGATTAATCACCATTATAAATTTTTCAAAATAGCAGAGTTATGGTTTATGCATCAGCAGAGGCATGGTGGCTTCTTGGTAAAAATTGAGTTTTCCGATGGTTATCTTATAATGACTTTCTAATGCCTTACAACATAACATTCAACTTTTCATAAAGCTCTTGGGCCTGAAATGAATCATTAACGTATGGTAAAGAGTATAACATTTATTACGATGTAACAGCCACCCAAGAGGAAGATAAATCACTCAGGAACTCAGGTATGCATATTTACATTAAAATAGTGAATTTTCATTGTCCATGAATATTCATTGTATTGTATATTAATACTCAGTAAGTAATACAGGCCTCAAGTCAATATTCCCTGAAATTTATATTTCATAAACTAATGGCATGTTGGCATATGTATTTAAATATTTATTAAACCAATTCTAAACATCTGTTGTACTTGCTCCTAAATCGTGGGGTATTGATATTTTTAAAGCAGCATTTCTTTCCAACATCCTTCCAGTGATGTATCTTGAAGGCTGGTTGTTTAATATAGAGATATATGCTAGGAGGTTTCTCTGTTTTGCTATCGCTGTGAGGTCAGAATTTTATTGCTTCTTGCTAAAGGCCACAGAAAGACTTTTATTGTTAAAAATCTCTATTCAGTGTAATCTCTGTAATAAAGTGGAAATGGGATGTGAGTAGTATCTCTAACAGTGATCTGTTATCAAGCTTAGGTTAATAAAGTGGTAAATTGATCCTTCTGTTTGAAGTCCCTTCCACTGTCTGAGGTAGATATTACATCTCACATCTAGGCTTTTATAATGGGGTTTGCACTAATTATCAGCCTCAAGATTTGGGATGGATTGATAAAATCATGCCCTTTTTCCTCTCCTTGAATTTGCAGAATCTCTTAAATTGGTGTCATAATAGTTTGCCCTCCACTGAATTGGCTAATATGTTTGCCAAAATAGATGTGATAGTGTTAAAATTTTGGAAAGCTATTTTGCTGCGGGTTGGTAATATAGAGTTAGCTCCCATGACTACCATGGTTCATAAGTCACAAAAGGCTTCTGAACGGCAGTCTGGCAGTTAATCCTATGACATCTTAATAAACACTGTTGATGCATAGAAGATGGCTAGTCAACTGTAGCTCTTGTTTCTCCTGGGACTAACTCTTTTTGCATCTGGCCTCTTAATATAATGGAAATCCGGGAGTCATGCCACAAAAGCTTCCATTTTTGAGAATGTTGAATGATATGGTGCTATTTTTAAAAAGGTAAAAAATCAATCCTATTAATAGCTCACTTTTTTTCTTTTTTTGAATACTCATTAAGTGTCAGGCACGGGGCAAAGCATTTTACATACATTATCTCCTTGTAACCTCACAACATCTCAAGAAACTAGGCCCTATTACTATTTCCATTTGCAGATGAGGGAACTGATTGAGGTTCAGGAAAACTAATTAATTTGCCAAGGGTCACCTGTTAAGTGATACAGCTGTGTTCATATATAAGTTTTTCTGGCTCCAAAACCCAAGTTCTTAACCATATTATTCAAGGATCTTCCACATAATTGCCTTAGGAACTATCTTTTCCCTTCTGGCTGGTTTGAGCTACTATGAATTCTTTTTTTGGTTATCTGTTGCTGTGTCACAAATCACTCTAAAACTTAGTGGCTTAAAAAAAATAAGCATTTATTTTGCACATGAATCTGTAATTTGAGTAGGGCTCAGCGGGGTGGCTTGTAGTCTGTTCCAGGAAGAGGAGGTGGGGTGGTTCAGCCGGAGCTAGCCAGTCCACTTCCAAGATGGCCGACTCATTTTGTCGGAAAGCTGTGCTGGCTGTTGGCTGGGATCCTTTTTTGTTTTCCTTCTGGGTCTCTACAGCTTTCTCCGAGTGAGGCAGTTACGGTCTAAGAGCTGCTGTGCCAAGGGAGCAGAGCTGCAAGTATTCTTCTTATCTAGCCGTGGAAGTAACACAGCACCATTCCTGCCTTACTCCTTCAATCAAGCAAGCCACTGAGGCCAACACAAATACACAGGTAGTGGAATTGGACTCCATATCTTAATGGGAAGAATAACCTATCACAATCTGTAACTTCAGTTACTGTAATAACCAAACTGTTGTTCCTCTTTCCACTCTAGTCCATCATAGAGTTTCTTCTATTCAGTAGATGGAGTGATCTCTTTAAAATCTAAGTCAGGGCCAGACAAAGTGGCTCATGCCTGTAATTCCAGGCCGAGGTGGGTGGATCATGAGGTCAGGCGATCAAGGCCATCCTGGCCAACATGGTGAAACCCCGTCTCTACTAGAAATACAAAAATTAGCCAGGCATAGTAGCACGCGCCTGTAATCCCAGCTACTCGGGAGGCTAATCCAGGAGAATCACTGGAACCCAGGAGGCGGAGGTTGCAGTGAGCTGAGATTGCACCACTGCACTCTAGCCTGGGCGACAGAGTGAAACTCCATCTCAAAAAAAAAAAAAAAAATATACACACACACACACACACACACACACACACACATATATCAGATCATGACACTCCTGTGATGAAAATTCTCCAATGGCTTCCCATCTTCTTCATAAGATACAAAGTCCTTATGGTGGCCTCTATCTCTTTGTGTTGTCAAGTCCCCATTATCTCTCTGATCTATTAGGTTGGTGCAAAAAAGAAAGTAATGGCAAAAACCACAATGATGTTTGCACAAACCTAATAATGTCTTTCTCTTACCCCACCCACTCTGCTTCTTACTGTAATTCAAACACATAGCTTGCTTCTGCCTCAGGACATTTGCGTTTGGTGTTCCCTGTTGTGCCTAGAACACTCCTAGGCTTGCCACGTGGCTCCTGCTCTCATTTCCTTTAGTCCTCTGTGCATATTTTACCTTCTCAGTGAGGAATTCCCTCATCATGTAAAATTGTAATTCTACTTCTACCATTGAAAATTTCCTACCACTCTTATTCTGCTTTTTCTCCCTCACGTTAAGTGACATATTGCCTATTTACTAGTTTATTTAATGTGTATCTCTACTGACTAGAATATCAACTCCATGAAGACATAAACTCGGTTTATTTATCTATTTGTTTATTTTTTGCTGCATCCACCATCTTAAACATTACTTGGCACATCGTATGTGTTTAGTAGATATTTGCTGAAACCATAGCGGATTTCAGCACAGGTTTTAACTTTCCATGGTGTTGATGTTTGTGAAGTATTTTAATTTGTGACTCTAACAATGTCTCATAATACCGTCAAACCAAATTTGGCTTAACAGCTCTTTGGGATTCCAAGTCACATCGAGGAGTTTAAGGTACAGGTTCCCACTGAGATCACTACTAATTCCCATCTCCTACCTTTTCTTTTGGGAAAAACAATAAAATGTCCAAAGGATTATTTTCTTATGAAGTTAAGCCCCAGTATACCTTTATTTCCACAAATAATCATGCAATTACCGCGTGCGTAGCCTGCGCTAGTCGCCGAAGATATAGTGGGACAGACACAACTCTATGGTGTTATGGTGTTAGTATTATGGTGTTAATATTATGGTGAATAAGGAAGATAAATAAATAAATATACAGATACAGAAAGTCATTTTACAGATTGTAAAATGTGCCATGATAGACTTATACAGTGGTCTGTGAAGGAGAACTAGAGGGGATCTACTTTAGTTAGGGTCAGAGAAGCCTTTGAGGATAAGACAGTCTTCAGGCCGAAACCTAGACAATGTCTTCTGGTTAGTTTTAAACTACTAACTAGAGGGATACATTCATTCAGCTAATGTTTATGCAGCACCTAATATGGACCAGATACTATTCCACGTGCTTAGGATTCAACAGTAACGAGACAGATAAAACCCTCTGTTCTAATGCAGTTTACATGCTACTGTGGAAAGATTATTTTCTAAATGTTGTTTATAAATCTAAAATTATTACATATTAAGTATATCATTTGCAGTCCAGTCAAGACAGCGAAAATCATACTACGTTTTTCAACAGAGGGACTCTGTTATAGGGATTGGTATTGGAGATCTGAAAAAGCAGAAAGAGAGCTCTGAGGTCATACAAAGGAAATAACTTCAGAAAGCAGCCTATATGGTTGGATGGTGGGAGGATCAAAATAAAGAGTTTAGAGTTGTTTGAGACTCATGGCTCAGAGGAGGGATCCCTGTGGCAGAGAGCTCAGATGTCCGAGGAGGTGGCACTGGTACCTCTTGGGATGCTATGAGACTGACTCTGAGGAGCTGGAGACTGGAACCAACTTATGCTGCCAGGGCGAAGGGCCTCTGCTGGGGACATACTGACAGGAACAGCAACCATACAGGAAGTAGCTAGTCCACTCTGACCTCCCACCTTCTTTAGTTTCCCCCTATTGCAGAATAATCCTAGGAAATAGAGTTTGTAGACTCCTCGCTTGAGCTTTGCAGAAGAGCGTTTGGAAGGGTAGATTTGGAGCCAGGCCACTAGTTTAATAATCAGCACAAATGGTGATATGTGCTGTGGAGAAAGATAAAGCAGGATAGGTAGTTCAAGGGTGGGAAGAAGAGCTTACAATTTACAGTAAGCCACTAGGAAGCTCTTTAACAAGAAGGTGACTTTGGAACAAATTCTTGAAGGAAGTTTAGGAGCAACCATTGGGGCTGCCTTGAGAAAGAGTGGCCAACTGAGACAAGAGTGTTGTAGGGATGAGTAATAGCAAGTGCAAAGGCCCTGAGGCAGGATTCTTTCTCCAGTATTCTAAGAACAGAGGCCAACATGTTTGATGCAGAATGAGACATGAAGCCATGTAGTGTAAAACTTTAGAGCTTGGCTTCCAGAGTAGGAAATCCTGGGTTTTAATCCCAGTTCAGCTCCCTTAAATAGATGGGATGTACTATATTTCTTTCCAAATCCTCATTTGAAAAGTGGGCTTATTTTAGTATTTTGCTCATGATTGTGATAAGGTTTTAGGGGAAAAGAGAATACAAAGTACTTGCAGTACCTGACATGTAGTAAGTGCTTTATAACTCTTCTGTGGTGATAGTGATATTAACAGACCTCTGTTATTAGGTGAGTACATGCTACTATTTATTATTATTATGCTTTTAAAAAGAGACTGGGTCAGCCAGGCCAGGAGGCCGAGGCGGGCGGATCACAATATCAAGAGATCGAGACCATCCTGGCCAACATGGTGAAACCCCATCTCTACTAAAAATACAAAAATTAGCTGGGTGTGGTGGTGCCTGTAGTCCTAGCTACTCGGGAGGCTGAGGCAGGGGAATTGCTTGAACCTAGGAGCTGGAGGTTGCAGTGAGCCAAGATTGTGCCACTGCACTCCAGCCTGCCAACAGAGTGAAACTCCATCTCAAAAAAAAAAAAAAAAAAAAAAAAAAAAAAAAAAAAAAGAGAGAGAGAGAGAGAAAGGGTCTTGGTATGTTGTCCAGTCTGAACTTGAACTTCAGTGCTCAGGCGATCCTCTCACTCTCAGCCTTTTGAGTAGCTGGGACTATTGGTGCGTGCCACTGCACCCAGCTTATTATTACACTTTGTAAAGGACCTAGAGCTTAAAAACTAGGGCAAGAAACTGTTTTTGATAATTTCTGCTGTTTTAATCCCCTGTACCCCTGTAAAGATTTTTGAATTGTGCATCAGTCAGTACTACCTTCTCCAATAAACTTTATGATGTGTTCTCACCCTCATTTTCAGTATTTGTGTAACCCGAAGCATGTAAGTGACAGGTTTGCTATTATGGTTGTAAAAAATAGAAATACTTTTTCTCTGTAACATATTGGACCATATGATTCGGTGTTGATTACAATGAAGCCTGAAGTGGCAAGTGACAATTCTGATGGCTGAGAGTTTGGCTGAAGATTCCCGGAATTCATCCCCGGCCATGAGTTGGTGCCATGGACTTCGGATACTTAGCTGTTGATAGGGTTTATTTCTGGATGGTGGGGGTACTTGTTGTCTTTGGTTCTTTCACAGATTCTACATTGTTTA
Source organism: Macaca nemestrina (assembly GCF_043159975.1). Taxonomy (NCBI): domain Eukaryota; kingdom Metazoa; phylum Chordata; class Mammalia; order Primates; family Cercopithecidae; genus Macaca; species Macaca nemestrina. The sequence goes on along the minus strand of NC_092126.1, from coordinate 129,049,005 downwards.
CAGCATTAACTTTTTATATCTGAAAAGAGAAATAAGGGACAACTACCAAAAATTTGATCAGGCCCTATTTTGTGAATTTTATATTTTCCGTGGCTTGCTTTTAGTATAAATATCATTCATTGACATTGGGTGGTATTCATTTAAGCATTTAGAAGGCCACTTCTTTTTTCTTAGATGTCTCATTTTCTGTTTTGCTTATGTAAAACAAAACAAAAAATTATTATACAACAGTTTATGAAGTGGTTAATTTAAGAAATTATTTTCTTCAAATGTAACGTATGTTACATGTTGAGATTAGGAGCTCTCTGCATTTCCCAACTGGTTCATTTAAATACCTTTGGAGTTTTAAAAATTATTATTATTGTTTTGTCTTGAAACAACAAACCCATTGGAGACCAAGGCAATAGCTTCAGAATTTATTAAACACTTTGACTCTTTGCTTCCCTCTGGGCAAAAATGTGGGTTTCCCAGAAGATGAGAGCCTAACTGCTAGGTAAATAGGTTAAGAGGCAAGTATCTGGTGAAAACTTCTTATAAGAGCTCCAGGATCATCTATCATATCACCAGGTCTTCCCTGGCTGACAGGAAGCTAATGGCAGTCTCACCCTGCTGCCAAATGGAGGAAATAAAGATTGCCTCTGCCCTCTTTTTGCCCTTGATCAGCAGTTGCTGTGACAGGGATGACAAATCATATGGAACCCAAGAGTGAGAACCAGTAAGCATTGTGTGATAATGACATTCACTTAATACACATGAAACAAAACACAACAAAAACAAAGCTCCCCAGATTTTCTTTTGTTATTTATATGTCACAACAAAGGTATCCATTTCCTTTTCATGAAAATTATATCTAATAAATATCCATTGATTGGATTTTATCTGGACTCACATTGGGTCCAGTTTGAATAGATGACAAAGGCATAATTTGCATTCTTGGATTAATGAAAATCCTGTAGGCTTAAAGTAATGTGACTGTCTTAGAAGGCAAAGCACTCGCCTGACATCTCTGAAATAAGGCCCAATTTCTATTAGATTCTATTTGAACATTATTGTCTTTATGTAACTTATAATAATTCAAAGTAACTTATAATAATAGAAACTGCTTGATTTTATTTTTTAAAAATTGGCCACTACTTTTCTGATAATACCTTTGATACCTCATATAGTATTCTAATGATATAGTTATTTTTAAAGTCAGTGTGGGTAAAGACCAGAACTTGAGTTTATCACATCAGCACAGGCTTCTGTTCCTCACTGTGTGCGTTTTCCAAGCAAATGTTTAGAAGCATTAGTAATTGGGTTTTTTATGTTGCTGTTGTTAAAAAAAAAAAAAAATCACCTCTAAAAGCTACCTAATTTGGCTTAACAATGAGACTGAAAAAAATAATTTCTATGACTCATCTATCTAGAAACTATAGTCCATAACATAAAATGAGCTACAGTTGTAGCCAGAGAAGTACCACATAATGTGAGAATGTAATTGCTCATTGAGACATGAACTAATTGAAATGAGGGCAATAACAGTTAATCAGCTGGGTCTAGATGATTTTGTAGTTGCTCCAAGTCCATATATTTTTGGATTGTGATTTATAGTTACAGAGATCATTGGCAAACTTTAGATAAGGTAATGGACGGGGATGGGGAGTCAAAGCTATAGTTTAGTTTTCTGGGAATCTGCTGATGTCATTATTTATGGAGAAAAACATAAGCATGTTATGAACAACACCAGAGTCCCAAGAGTGAATTCAGCTGCCTGAGAACCCATATTATGACCAGGCTAAGCATTTCACATGTGTTGTCTCATGTAATCCTCATACACTTTTATGTGATATTTAAATTCTCATGTTTCTCAGCCTTTGCTCATGAGACACTTTTTGAATGTTTGAGTTTTTAATGCCAAATCTAAACCCCCTTCAAGGTAAATACCACTATAAATATGAGGGAAAAAAGCACATGTTAAAAAATGGAAAGATGTGTTCAGTTTTATGCTACTTACTCTGTAGGCCTTCTTCAACACGATACTGCTGTGTGGCTAGAAATTTTACTGTTCCCAGTAAGTTTTCTTCAATACCATGAAGACCATGTGCGGGTAGTACTATAGTGTACCTTTCTTTGGTATCGGCTTATTAGTATTGTACCTAATTCTTCTTTATTTTTTCAACAAGTTATATGTTGTGCTCTATGATATTTCCTCTTGTTTACTTTGATGTAGCCATATGTATACTTGATGGGAGCCAAAATAAAATTTACGTGTTCAAGGCTGTACACTTGAGAAGGCTTCAGAATTCTCATGCCTATGTCAACTGAGAACGAATGTATTTATTAAATGAACATGAACTCCTTTTTTCTTGTGTCTGTTTTGAATTGCTGTTGTAATTGCTTTGTTTTAGTACCAGATAGAAATTTATTTCTTTATATCCAGTTATAATTTACTCAATAAATATCACATTCATTTAATTATAGAAGGCTTTGATTATGTGAAGAATAACATGGTTAACATGGAATTAGGGCAATTGAGATCCTCAAATTTAGACATTGTATTTCAATAAGTAGGCATTGTCTTATGGATCCTTGCTAGTGGCTAATGACTAGAATGATGGTATTTATAGAATGTGTTGACTTTGTGATTTCTTATTGAAAGATAATACAAAAAGTTGTGGTTAGGAGCTATATAGATTCTTGTGTGACTTTGGAAAATGGTGATTAGGGATGGAAAATTTCGTCAAGGTTGGAAAAATATACCCCTCTTGGAAGAATTAAAGTAGGCATTACGTATAGAAAACTTGTGTTCCTTGTTAGAGATATAGTAAGTGATCCATAGTCTTTTCTTTCTTCCGTAACCATTTCCCTTTAGAAGCACAGAGTATGTTGTGGTGGGGGGGCAGATACTGTTGTTGTCATGGCTAATGCTTACCGAATGCATATTATGACCAGGTTAAGCATTTTACATGTGTTGTCTCATGTAATCCTCACACAGTCTTATCAGGCATGCATTATTATTATTCCCATTTTAGAGATGAGAAAACCAAGGCCCAAAATGTTTACCTTGTCTATGGTTGCACAGTTTGCAGATACCAGAGCTGAGATTTGAACTCACCAAATCTGGTTGTAGAGTTTGTAACAATTTCTCTAGATCGCCATTCTGAAAGAGTTTTAGATCCCTGCAGTTTTTAGGAAAATGACATAACGTGGTCAGTGATTGCTGATCTCACTCTTTCTCTGAGTTCCCATATTGGGAGGACTAATGAAAGCAGCTGTTAAATTGATGAAGAGTAAATTATACTATGTATTATTATTTATGGAAATGTAACAACACCTCAACTAAATTATAATATTCATGAGAACAGTGATCAGGTTTTACCCATCTTTACATCTCTGCAGTGTAATAGTTTTTTTAACAACTTTATTGATACACAATTTATACACAATAAAATTCATTCCTTTAAAGTATACAATTCTTTAGTTTTTATTATATGCACAGAACTGTGCAACCATTGAAACGATCTATTTTTAAATAATGTTCATTATTCCCCAAGGAAACCATGTAGCTATTAGCAGTCATTCCCGATTATTATTATTGTTATTATTATTTTAGACAGGGTCTCACTTTGTCACTCAGGCTGGAGTGCAGTGGCATGATCATGGCTCACTGCCATCTCAACCTCTGCTGGTCTTAAGTGATGCTCCCACCTCAACCTCCCAAGTTTCTAGGACTACAGGCACGTGCCACTATATCTGGCTAATTTAAAAAATTATTTTAGAGACGAGCTTTCACTATTTGCATAGGCTGGTCTTGAACTCGTGAGCTATCATGCCTGGCCCCAGTTATTATTATTTTTTTTTAACTAAGCAAGAAAGTTGCCAAATATTGGAAACATTCAGTATTTAGCATTGAGCATGCAAAATCACCTAATTTGTAGAAACTTGATATTCTTAATCACAGCTTTTTACCAAAATAATTATTTTCTTTTAATATGCTTTTGAAAATTATCTGATTGAAATCGTTGGAAGTAGTTCGTTCCATTTTACACAAACAATTGCTATAATTAATCAGAGAAAGCAAAAGTATTACTACCTGCCATAATAGAGAGAGTCTATCTGCTCTAATCCCTTTTCTCATAGACAACTTTTAGTGCTAGGGTATAGCATTACTGGTTTCCTGAATCCCTCTTGGAACAAAAATGCCTCAAGGATAATCCTCAAAAGTTGATTTCTGATAAGTATGTATCTAATGTTGAAGATTCTAATCCTTTATTTCCTGGATGCTTTTTAATACTGTTTGAAATGAATCGATTACAGCTTGAGAATTCTCATGTTCCTGACTTTAATGAATGTGAGGTTTCCATGAGTTTGTATGTGTCAAAAGTTCCTTCCCTGAAAAATGAGGGAAAATGGTTAATGTTCAGGTTCAAGTTGACTTTCCTGTGGAATGTTTTTTGGTCCACCTCAGTATTCTGTTTAAGAGGCAGTAAGACACAGTTCCTGACAGTTTAGGTTTGGGATCAAAGAGGTTGTGGGCAAGGGTTTTATCAGCTTGCTTCTCCCAGACCCTCAACTCCATCAGCTCCCCAGTATGTTTCCTGGATGAAGACAGTGCTGATTTATTCAACCCTGGGTGAAGAGCTGTGGAAATTCAGCTGCACCTCACTCCTCCACTAGTTTATCCTCCCACCCCTCCCCATGTCTTCTCTGTGTACAGAAGTTCCCACCACTCTATAGTAACAAAAACCTGGTTTCAAGTCCTGGTCCTGCCACTTACCAGCTGTGTAATTCTTGGCAGGTCACATAATGTTCTCATCTGTGACACAGGATAATAATATTACCTACTTTATAGTGTTGTTGCAAGGATTAAATGAGATAATGCATATAAAGAATAGATGTTGACCTAAATACAGATTTTTTAAATGAACATAATTTTCTAATGCCTTAAATTTGCTGAGGGGTTTGTATCCTTGCACATAAATTTATTTGGTCTCACAATCATTCTGTGATATAGTCAGAGCAGTGGTTACCCTTTTTGTTTCACAGATAAGGAAATTGAGTGCATAAAAGGGAATTTTCCAAGGTAGTCACATAATTAATTTAGTGGCAGAGCTGGATCAAGACTGGTTCTTCTTACATCAGCTCCTTGAGCTGCTGCTTTTGTTTATTACTGGGAACCATTTGCTTGCCCTAGACAAATATATACTCTCTTTTTGTTTTATATGATTCATTCAATAATGTGGAAGGTCCACATTTTGCTTTGACATAATGTAGATCTCCTTGAAAGGTAACATGTTTACACTTAAGTGAGAGCACCTGGCTTCCAGGAAAAGGATGCATGGTCAGTTTGCATAGTTCCTGTGGAGCTCCTTGGATTTGGCACTCAATCCTTCATCCCATGTCATAGCTATGGAGAAAAGAGCTAGAAGTAGGATCATGAAAACAAGATCGGATGCTTCTCATCTCTCATGTCTAGGCCAATTTTGCAAATCATCAGCACAATGGAATAAATGCCAAGTCCTTATTTATTTCAAGTATTTTAGGTGTGGTTTTTAAAATGAGATTCCAGTACCTTCATCACACAGTGTTCCTCCATGCAAGATGGAATCTGAAAGGGTTTGCTGATCCCAAACATGCAAGTTATAACTGGAATAAAATAATTGTCTTTACACACCTGCTGTTGAGTGGCTTGGCATTATTCCATTTATGAGACACCAATTACTGACACTTCTGTGTTGAGATCTGGGATAGAAAAAATGAGGTTCCTGTTTCTGACCTTTGTTATCATAGTTGAGAGTTTTGGACAGAGAAAATGCCCCATTATTCAAAATGGTGCTTCTAGAAAGGATCCATTCATGTTGCCCTGAGTGGCCTTGCTTCCTTGTGAAGTGATTTGTAGATCACCACATATAAAGTGTTAAATAACTCAGCAACTTCCCCTGACCCCCGAGGAGGAGGCAGGCCTTCTTTATTTCTGTTTATTTTATAATGTGTTATAGGGACGACAATCAGTCAAATCTCTTTTAGCTGCTTTCTCATTTACAATGAGGCATCAATTCTGATTGGATACAGACCCAAACTGATTCCAAGTTCTTTGAAGACAAGGATCTTACCTTTTCAGCTTTGTTCTGCTGGAGGAACAGCACCACTGGGGGTGGGTGGAGGGGTGTGTGTGTGTGTGTGTGTGTGTGTGTGTGTGTGTTGCTTAGTGACACTAAGTTTGAGTCATATTTATTCACGTGACCCTTCTGAGTCTGCATAGCTATCTCATCTGGGATTACATCATGGATTTTTACCCCCTCTCTCCACTGTTTGTTTTCTAACCACTCCCACCCTCGAAAGTAGTATGAGCCATAGATTTTCTTTCAGCCCTTTCCATGGTACCGTGACCACCTTGCACACACACCTTTTCTTTTCACATTGGAATTGTTTCTGCTTCGACACACCCTTCTGTCTCTCTCTCTCACCTTTGGGTCCCTAATTCCTACTGTGATGGTATTTGGAGGCAGGGCCTTTAGGAGGTAATTAACCGAAGGTCAGATTCTCATGATGGAATTGATGTCCCATGTGAAAAAGAGGATGGGCTCTCATTTCCTGCCATATAAAGATACAGCAAAAAGGCAGCTGTCTGAAAATCAAGAAGAGGGCCCTCTCACCAGATAGTTCTTGTTATGTTCCCCAGGCTGGATTTGAACTGCTGGGTTCAAGCAATCCTCCCACTTCAGCTTCCCTTGTAGCTGGGACTCCAGGTGTATGTCAAAATGCCTGTCTCAACAAATGCTTGTTGTTTAGGCCACCCAGTTTATGGTATTCTGTTATAACAGTACAAACTAACGAAGACAAGTCCTTATACTTATGTTAAGGAGAAAGTCTCAAATTGACATTCATGGGTGTCTTAAGATATTTCTAATGTTTGTCACTCCTGTTTTGTGATAATAGGATAATTCAGACCTCAGGCTCAAAGCCTTAGGCTGCAGATAAAACAAAATGGCTTTATTTTTGTTGCATTTATTTTTAGTTACTTACTCTTTATGGCAGGATGAAACCGATTCTCCATTTGAGGTAAAGCTAAATGTTTCCTTTTTAAAAAAATTATACGCAGTAAAATTCACCATTTGTGGTGTGTGCTATGGGTTTTGACAAAAGCACAGTCATGCAGCCACCACAATAGGCAGGAAACAAAACAGTGTCCTCCTCCTTTCCCTAATGACCTGTGCTGCTCCCACCCTATATACCTGGTAACCACTGCTTGATTCTCCATCTCTGTAGAATATGTGGAATACAAACGGAGTGGTCATACAGTGAGTAATCTTTGAGTCTGGATTCTCTTTCCCTGAGCATAATGTATGTGAGACTCGTCCATGCTGTGTGTATCTGTAGTTTTGCTGAGCAGTAGTTCTTTGTAGGGATGTGCCACAGTGAATTCATTCACCAAATGAACCACATTTGGTTGTTTTCCAGTTTTGGTTGATTATGCACAAAGCTCTTCTAAACATTTATGTACAGGGTTTTGTGTGAATATGTTTTCATTTCTCTGGAGTAAACATTTAGGAGTGGGATTGTTAGGTCATATGAGAAATTTATGTTTAACTTTTTAACCAACTGCCAAACTCTTTCCCCAAATGGTTGTACCATTTTGTATTCTTCCCAACAAGGCATAAGAGTTCTAGTTGCTCCATATTTTTGCCAGCATTTGGTATTACAGAAACATTTTTAAACCATTCTAATAGGTATGTGGTGGCTAAGTATTTCCTTTTTACCTAAATATGTTTATTTATTTATTTATTTATTTTGAGACAGAGTCTCACTCTGTTGCCCAGGCTGGAGTGCAGTGATGCGATCTCGGCTGACTGCAACCTCTGTTTCCTGGGTTCAAGCAGTTCTCTGCCTCCGCCTCTTGAGTAGCTGGGAATACAGGCGCCTGCCACCATACCTGGCTAATTTTTGTATTTTTAGTAGAGACGGGGTTTCATCTTGGCCAGACTGGTCTTGAACTCCTGACCTCGTGATCCACCCACTTCGGCCTCCCAAAGTGCTGGGATTACAGGTGTGAGCCACTGCACCCGGCCTGTTTAATTTTTTTTTTTATTAAATAAAATGTCTGTTTCACCACAAAAGGCAGTTTGATTTGAGGGGTAGATATTGAGTAAATCGTAGTGCTGATCATCATATATGGCAAAAATTGTGCCAGAGGTAGGGTAACTGAGTGAATTTGGAGGACTAATACATTCTACTGGCCTCTAGCTCTGTCAACTAAAGAATGAACTGCATGAGGCTGTCCTGGATGTCTAACTGATACTCTGGATATTTACCAGATGCAAATGATTGTGTTAGAATAGGAAAATGATGATCTGTTCTTAATACGGAAGCAGTTGCAGCGACTGTCATTTTTTGAAGTCTTGTTAGGTTTTGACAAGCAAGACCCAGATTAATTTAACAGCGGGTGATATCGTGGAATATTGACAGTTTAATCTTTGTGGGCCGATTAGTTTTCTTTAATAATCTGGCCATAAGACCATTTGGACAGTTACTGAGTGAGATCTCAACATCTTGAAACCGGATGGCTTTGGGAACGTGAAGCAGTAGGAAATGGCTTATCAGAATTTCACCAGTAAGATTTTTCTTTTTCTACCTCAACTGGATTTTTCAAGAGAATTTCTAGAATAAAAAGATAGAGTGAACAAGTTCCCAGTGCAGTTTCCTTTTTGTAGTCATGGTTTGTGGATTTTAGTGATAAGGAGGGTCACTTTCTCGTTTCCTCAGCAGGAGTCTCTGAAGCCAGATACACTGCAAGTTTATGAACCATAAAATGTGCATAAGAAGCAGGTAGCCACTCAAGCTTTACTGGGTGAACTTTGAGGGCACTGCTAATTCATTCTGAGACACTCACTAGGACATAGCTCAAATTAATTACTTAAATTATGATCCAGTGGTGGGAAGGGTTGATATTATTCACTATTCTAGTACAAATCTTGGAGGTACTTAAATACTTGAAAAGGACCCTATTTAAGTGATGAGCAGTTTGAGATTTAAAAATAAAATCAGGTGGAAAAATAGTACCACTTTCTCAAATCTACTTGTAGTATATTCCTATTCATCGGTAAGGCAAGTAAAGTATTGTTGACCTTGAGGCTGGCTTTCTAAGAGATGCGAAACCTTGGGACATTGTTTGTGTGATTCAGCTGGAGTCTGTAAGTCTTTTGCATGTTTTTTTGTGAGGACTACATTACTATTGAAGATACTTGAGTAAAATACCCAAGAATCAGGTCTTAAAATATTTCTTAGATAATGATTTCATTCAGTTTATAAAATGCCAAGACAATTACCTGCCTACTGATACCATTCAGAGCATGAGAAGTGTGTAAAGAAGGAAACCATCATTTCATCTCTTCCCATTTCTGAAGTCACCTTCCTGAGGTGGCTAACCACTCTTAAGGGTATAGTATTATTATACTCATTTAACTATGTGAACTCATAAAACTCATAAACTTGTAAAACATGCCATATTCTGTTTTTCAATGAAATGCAGTGATAGTTTACATCTTATTCTGTAACTTGTGTGTATCACTTCAATGCACATTAAAGGTATTCCTTCAGGTAACTGCAGGTAGATTTAACCATTCTTTTTTTTTTTGAGATGGAGTCTCGCCTCTGTTGCCCAGGCTGGAGTGCAGTGGCGCGATCTCAGCTCACTGCAACCTCCGCCTCCCTGGTTCAAGTGATTCTCCTGCCTCAGCCTCCCGAGTAGCTGGAACTACAGGCGCCTGCCACCATGCCCGGATAATTTTTTGTATTTTTAGTAGAGATGGGGTTTCACTGTGTCAGCCAGGATGATTTTGATCTCCTGACCTCGAGATCCAGGCGCCTCGGCCTCCCAAAGCGTTGGGATTACAGGCGTGAGGCACTGCACCTGGCCAATTTAACCATTCTTTACCATTTACCATTACATAGCTAAAACATTTTCCCAAGGGTGGATCAACCATTTTTCATTCGATCATTTCCATATTCTTGGACACTCATTTTTTTCAAAGCATATGAGAGGTTTTGTTTGTTTGTTTGTTTGTTTGTTTTTAAGAGAGGTTTTCTTTTATCTGTTTGAGATGTCATGCTGTTTCGGGTAAGTATGTTTCTTGTTCTTGAGTGCTAGAAGTTGTTTGGGACATGGTACTGGATGTAGTGTAATGAAGGCAACTCAGACATTCTCATGGTTGAGAGCTGTACTGACCAGTCCAGTAGCCAGTAGCCACATGTGGCTATTTAAACTTAAAGTCATTAAGATTAAATAAAAGTTCATATTCAGTTTCTCAGTCACACTGGCCAGCCACTTTTTAACAGCTACATGTGGCTAGGGGCTACCATGTTAGACAGCACAGATGGAACATTTCCATGAAGACAGGTTCCATCAGACAATGATGGTTAAGGATGAGGGATGCTGCCATCAGATTACCTGCATCCAGACAGATCACGGCTCTGCCCAACTTGTTACGTAACCTTGGACAGGTTACTTCTCTGAGTCTGAGCTTCCTCATCAATAAAATGAGGGTAATAATAATCCTTACTTCTGGGTTTCTTGTGAAGATTATATACAATAATAGTACTGATTAAGTGCTTAACACCTTGCTTGGGACATAAGTGAACATCTGAGAAATGGAAGCTATTATTTTTTTCCCAGTGTTACATATTTTTTTCTTTTTTGGGGGGTTGGACACTGTGTTTATTATTAGCTTAAAGCTAATAACTGCAAGATATTGTTGGCCCAATTTCTAGCTAGAGAAACAGAAGGCAGTATTGTAGGCTAAGGAAAATCCCAGTTTGTCAGCCCGGTGGCTTTTTATTTTTTATTTTTATTAATACGCTGTCCCTGAGAAACATGGTTGAATTTGTTTTACTCGTCTTCTGTCAGGAAGTAACCCTTCTGGCTTTGTTAGAAGCATGGTTTGTAATAATTGTACCCAACCCAGATGGCTCCTGAAAACCCTTTGAAATGCCATCTGCCAGGCGTGTGTCCAGCCAGCAGCCTGTCATTCTGCTACAAGAAAAGAGAAGGCGGGGTCCCCTCCCTGGGTCCTTTTCTCCAAAGCATTGCTGAATGGAGCCTGGTCAGGCTGGCCCAGACCCAGGGCAGGCTGCTCAGAGGATAGCTGGGAAACCTCCTGCTAGCCTGAGCATGGAAAGGTTTTGTCTGGGTAATAAACCCTGAACGGTTTATGGGTGGAGACTTGCCCGCCCACCCACTCCCTTCCCCTGCTGCTCTAAGGCATCCTAAGCATATTTATTTACATGGAAAAATGGGATCCTAGTTTCATGTTTCCTCTGAAATCTAGCATTTTTGACATTCTTGATTATTTTGAATCTTCTCAGGAAATTAAGACCCCAGGGTGATTGTTGTCTTTAAGGTAAACCTGATAAATTGGATCTGAAAACATCATTGAAAGAATGGCAAAGATGGCTGCAGAAGGAGAAGAAAATCAACGTTGTCTGGTTTGGCAAGACTATAAAACTCAACACATTTTTTGTTTTGTTTTATTTTGTCCTCATTTTTTTTTTTTTTTTTTTGGAGATGGATTAAGTTAATGGAACTTTGGTATGGAGGCTGAATATGAGAGTTGCCATATAGAACATATTTAGGACAGATCCTTTCACAGCAACTTTCAAAGAGCTTCTATTCTTGCACTGCACTGGAATTCCCATGTAGACTGTTTGTGTTTTACAAGTAGCTGGCTGAACAGCTTTTTCACTTGGCTCCAAGACATCACACCCTCCTTTTTTGCTCCTATCTTGCTGGCTACTGCTGCTTAGTCTCCTTTGACAATCTTCCTCTTACTCCTATCTTCTAAAAGTTAAAAGTTCTTAGTGTTCACTCCAAACTTCTTGGCTTTTTTTTCCTAAACTCTCTCTGTAGATTTTATCTTTGTCTCTTACCTTCAGATGCCTTTGGTTTACTAATCAACTGATCACCCTTATTAAGTTTACATTCCACCCTCTACTCTCACCTTCAGACTTTTAAGATCAACTGTGCTCCAGCTCTTTGCACCTAGCTGTCTATTAGGCAGTTCAAACCTAACACGTCCAAAAGTAAACTTTTGATTTTCCCTTTTCCCAAAACCATTCCCCTCAGCCTTCTCAATCTCTGCAAATGGCACAGCCCATTTGCCCAGATCACAACATAAGTATTTCTGTCTTTATTCTTCTTTCTTACATACAACATCCAATCCATCAGCAAGTTCTATTATTTCTGTCTTCAAAATATAGACCTAACATGGTGTGATGAGCTGACATACTTTGTTTTTAACTTTAATTTAATTTTAACTGCTGGGATACTTACGTAGGACGTGCGAGTTTGTTACATAGGTAAACATGTGCCATGGTGGTTTGCTGCATCTGACAATCCATCATATAAGTATTAAGCCTCACATGCATTAGCTATTTATCCTGGTGCATCTCCAACCCCCTGATGCTCTCTGTCCTCCATCGGTGGGTGGCATGGAGAGCATCAGGATAAATAGCTAGTGCATGCGGTGCTTAATACCTTGATGATGGGTTTTACTTTTAATATGTCTGTTCTATGGACTGTACTGTAGCTCTTTAAAATACTCTGTTTGTAATAGAAATCTCACTGCTTCTTATCAGTGCTGTCCTACTATTCTAGTCCATATCTTGATTACCATTCACCTGGACACTATGGTAACCACCTAACTGGTCCCCCTGCTTCTATTCCTGTCCAACCCACCTTACTCTGCCAAAACGTGTTCTCCTTGAAGTCAAAGAGCTTTAAAAAGGAAAACCAAGCCGAGTGTGGCGGCTCATGCCTGTAATCCCAGTAATTTGGAGGCCAAGGTAGGAGGACTGCTTGAGGCCAGGAGTTGGAGACCAGCCTGGGCAATATAGTGAGACCCCCCCATCTGTATAAAAAAATAAAAAATTAGCTGAGTGTGGTGGCACATGCCTGTAGTCCTAACTACTCAGGAGGCTGAGGTGAGAGGATCTCTTGAGCCCAGGAGCTGTGATTACTCCACTGCACTCCAGCCTGAGCGATAGAGCAAGACCTGTCTCTAAAAAGAAAAATAAAAGAAAAGCCAAATCAAGGCACCCCCTTGCTCAAAACCATTCTAAGAATGGCATTCCATTATCCTTAGAATAAAATATGAAGTGTTTTCTGTGGCCTACGTAATCTTGCCCCTTGCTTTCGTTTCCATCCCTTTTTTCATCACTGTACTGCAACCATGCTGGCCTTTCTGCCCTTTCCTCGACACACCAGATCACACCTGTATCAAAGCCTTTGCCCTTCCCTCTGCCTGGATGCATTCCCCATCACCTTTGCATTCGCCAGGCTCTTCCTCATCACCTAGCTAAAATAGCTTCCCTACTTCTCCCTTGCTTCCTCCCTCCATGACACTGTCTAAACCTTTAACCTATGTTGCTCCGAGATACCTTCTGATCCTTCAGTCTATAGAAGAATGATTTCCTCCTGACACTATATGCTGTATTTATTTATATACATATTTGTTTTCTGTGTCTCACAGTAACATATAAATTCCACGAGGGCATGAGCTTTGTCTTGTTCACAAGTGTTTCCCCAGTGCCTGAACTAGTGCCTGGCATATGTTGGGGCCTCAGTAAATATTTGTTGAATAATGCCATGGCATTATTCATGGCAATATGTAATGCCATGAATACACACACACACACATATACAGATATATATATAAAATAACAGATTATTATAGTGGGATTTGAACAGTAAGATTCCATCAATTAATTCTAACAAAAACATAAACTATAATGTCTACTAAAAATTTTTGAGCAAAGCCTTCAGAAAGGATTATCTCATTCAATACACACAACAAACTTATGGATTAGGTGCCATTGTTGTCCCTATTTTGCAAACAAGGACACTGAGAAATAGTAGACACTAAGGAACCTGTCCAAGACCACAAGTTGGAGAGGTAGACCATGAACCTAGCATTCCCGCTCCAGATCACTGCTCTTTAACAGTATGTGATACTGTCTCTATGTTTCCTGTGCCTGACACTTGATATGTAAATTTAAAAGTTGTGAACTACCTGAAGGGATTTGTCATCACCTGCCAGGGGAGGCACGAAATGGGGACAAATTAGGAAACAGTGTAAGAGTATCTGACTTCTTTAACCCCAAGGCTCTAGCATGCTGATTATGAGAAGCAAACATCTATAATATAACCATTATATGCCCAATTTGCAGCTGTTTAAAATATTCAGATTTCAGATAGAAGAATTGTGTACACTAAAAATACATTTTGCCTGAGTAACGTGTGTAGTAAGTGTTGAGTGTTTTTGACTTATGAAAATTACGAATATCCAGTATAGGTGTGGATGCGGTCATTCACATGGGCAAATAATCAGAGACTGCACAGCGCTAAGAACTTTAGGGCCACTAGGCACATACAGTTGGTTATTTAATTCTTAGGCATAGGGAAATATCCTTGCTTATTATATGGGAAAACATTGATGTTAAATCACCACCACAGGTAATAATGCCTTGCAAAATGAGCTCTGTTGAATGTAACAGCAGAAATCACATTTTTTGCTCTCTCTCTTTTTTTTTTTTTTTTTGGTCTCATAATATTTAACATAGGCTCCTAGTACACGGTACATAGTTGCTGCTTGGCTTATTTTCCTTTCTTGACTAATGTGTAAACCACAGTCTGCTCATTGCTTCTACTTTGTTGACTGAGATTGGGCTAAAATGTTAGATCCACAGCCCAGCACCTGAGCTAGGTGACTTTTGTTCTCTGGATGCTCTGCATGATTTCATAAGAGGAAGTGTTACATTTGTCAGCCACTGAGAAGATGACCAGATTAATTCAGGGGGAGAATTTTCTAGCAAATGCAGTGTCCTTTCTTCCTAGTCAGAATTCATGGATGGCCTCTTTTTGCCAAACATATTAATTACATGAGGAGCAGCAGCATTTTAATCGCTGGGAGATGTCCAACCACAGATCTTGGGCAGTCAGATTTCTCTAGTGATGTGTTTACGCAGCAGGTGTCATTTTCTTTAAAGAGCTTTGGAACTTGCCGGTTGTATTGAGGAACACAAGAATTTCAAGACCTGTGATAAAAACACAGACCCCTTAGGATCTGAGCTTAAGGTGGATACATTTTTAGTATTTACTAGAGTCCTAAAAGCTGCTGACTGTGAATGTTGTCTGTATAAAATCCAGTTCACCTTTTCTATTCAGTGCATTGTCAAAAATGGTATAAAACTCTCTCTAGGTGACCCAGCTGTGCTTGTTTTTCTCTTTCTCCCATTTGGGGTTCCCAGGCACTAGAGTGTGGCAGTGAGAATGCTATTGTGTTGTGTTAGAAAGAAGTTGCCTTTACCATGTCCCTGTCTGGACAGATGAGGCGGCAGAGTCTTAGGTACGCCAGCTTACTAAACAGGTTATTTTAATTACACCTGGATGTGGAACTTCCTGTTTTAGTTGACTGATGGTTTGTTGTGCCTTTGTATTTTCTGCTACAGGCACAACCCGATCTCCCAGAGAAGGAGAAGTGCCTGGCGTGGACTATAACTTTCTGACTGTGAAGGAGTTCTTGGACCTCGAGCAGAGCGGGACTCTTCTGGAAGTCGGCACCTATGAAGGTGAGTTACTTGTATGACAGCATAAAAAGCTTCTCTCCTGGGTACTTCAGAGGAGCCCAGAGCCATGCGGGCAAAAATGTTTTGTGGAATCTGGAGGTCTAAACAAATAACAGGAGATTGCAGTTCACTTTAATATGATGAATAATAGCTAAAGTCTGTGGAATAAGGCTTTGTGGAGCTCTTTAAAAATAGTTTTTGTTTTTCTCTAGGAGTTTTCTTTTTTAATTTACCTATTCAAGTGCGCAGGTGTGTTTTGTTTTTTAATATGGACATGTGTGGTATTAGAAAAGAAGGAAGAATCATGGTTAATCACAAAATGTGACCCTATAAGTAGTGTTGTTTTAATCTTGAAGAAATAAAATGTCACTTTCCTACTGATTGATTTTTAATGTATTTTTATGTGATTCATAAAGCAAACTATTTTTGTTTGTTTGTTTGTTTGTTTTGAGATGGAGTCTCGCTCTGTCACCCAGGCTGGAGTGCAGTGGCATGATCTCGGCTCACTGCAAGCTCTGCCTCCCAGGTTCACGCCATTTCCCTGCCTTAGCCTCCCGAGTAGCTGGGACTACAGGCGTCCGTCACCAAGCCCGGCTGATTTTTTGTATTTTTAGTAGAAACGGGGTTTCATCGTGTTAACCAGGATGGTCTCAATCTCCTGACCTCCTGATCCGCCCGCCTCGGCCTCCCAAAGTGCTGGGATTACAGGAAAGCAAATTATTTTTAAAATATGTACTTAAGTAATCTGCGTATACCTGTCTCCCACCTGCCTAATTTAGGATTCAATATTATAAATAATCTGATTACTCTTCTGAAGTTGATATCAATACAGACATGCATGTGCATGTGCATATATACATGTGTGTATACATGTGTGCATGCATGTTGTATGGATATTCCCATTTCTTCCCTGTTTTCCCCAAAAGGCAGTATACAGTACATGCTGTTTGGTACCTTGCTCTTTTTGTTTAACAATATGTCTTAATAGGTCATTGCAATTCGGTAATAAAGCACTTCTGGTTTTCTTCTTGAAATATAATTATAAAAATTTTATTTCCTTTGTATGGGCATACCATAATTTATTTAACCACTTCCCTCTGAACAAATATTTGAGTCAATTTCAATGTTTCATATTTCTAAACACTGCTGAGTTGAATGACATGAATGTATCATTTCACATAGGTGCAAACATATCCATAGGATCAAATCCCATTGCTGGGTCAAAGCCGAATGTGGTGGAAAAAAGTCATGTTTTTCTGAAAACAGTATTATAGCTTGATTACTTTTTGGAGTGTTATTATTGTTTGAGGCAGAAGCGGCACAATCATACTATTAACTAGGACAGATTGTTAACTTGGTCAAGTTATTATGTGTATCTCTTTACTAACTCTTTAAAATTTGGATTTATTAGGCATTCACAGGAACATTTTAAAGATTAGGCATAAACATAAAGGGTAAATACAAAGTAGATTATTATTTTATTAGGGACATTCTAGCTTTAATGTGATAATTGCTCCTGTTATGGTGACTAACAGTCATATCATGATCATGAATCTTAAAGATGCTGTTTCTGGTTTGATATTCTTGGGAGAAGGGGAGGAGCATTGTCTTTGTACATACTGCTCGTTTCCAAATTGTGAATATACAGTAGACAGTGTATATTAATCAAACTCCTGCTCATGAAGTCAGGAATTTTTATTTGTTTGTTTTTGAGTATTGCTAACTATCAGTTGGCTTAGTTTCCTGAAACTACATGTTGGGATGTGACTGGGTGGCTGGTGGGCTGGGCAGGAGTCCGAGAATAATCGAGGTCTAGGAGTGTATAGAGGGAAGGGAGGGGGACTGCGGGAAGGTACAAGGAGCTTCTTCAACTTGTTGTCAGCATGCTGTCCTCACATGTTGTACATGTGAATTGAGCTAAAACTTCAGTGGCCATGGATAGAGCATGTGTGACTCCTCTTTGGTTAGCAGAGAGAGAATTGTCCTCCTCTGAAATCAGTTATGCCCATCTGGGGGGCTTCAGTCATCAAATATACAAAACATCTATTTGCATTTTTGGAGAGGCTGGGGTAGGAATGTTTGTACAAAGCAAAAGAGGATTGGGTGGGACAGGAAAAACTTGTGATTTAGGCTCCAATTTAACTTGAAAGATGGAAAGTAAACTCGCTTTATTCAATGTTAATGGAACAAATGATATATAGGTGGAGTCAGTTCTTTTTCTCATTTAATTTTATCATTGCAACAGAGGCAGCTATTATCTTCACTGAATTTTTAGATGGAGACACTGGAGCCAAGTGGCATTAAATAACTTTTTCAGAGTTGCACAGCCAGTTCTAGAATGCTAGAACAGGAACCAAACCCAGCTCAATGTGACTCTCAGATCCTACACTCTTTCCTAAAAACCCCAAGAATATCCTAGATGTAACTAAAAAGCTAAGGAAAGTAGCCATTAGTACGTGAAGCTAACTTCCTTGTGTGTAGCAACAGAGGAATGTTTTTCAGAAAATGTCTGATTGTCTTATAGAAAATGGTGCCTTTGTGAGTGTTGCGTCGTTATTTTGGAACTGGAATTTTCTTAGGTGCAGGATTAATCTTTTCCACTTCTAACCCATTTGACTGTGCAGTGTTCTTCAACCTTTGGCCTATTAGCAATGAAATTTCCCTACCACATGAGATGGCTCATAAGTTTTTTTTTTTTTTGGAAACAGAGTCTCACTCTGTCGCCAAGGCTGGAGTACAAGTGGCATAATCTCGGCTCACTGCAACTTCTGTCTCCCGTGTTCAAGCGATTCTCCTACCTCAGCATCCTGATTAGCTGGAACTACAGGTGCATGCCACTGTGCCCGGCTAAGGTTTTATATTTTTAGTAGAGTTGGGGTTTCACTGTGTTGGCCAGGATGGTCTCAGTCTCACGACTTCGTGATCTGCCTGCCTCGACCTCCCATGGTGCTGGGATTATAGGCATGAGCCACCGTGCCTATAATTTTTTAGAACTGACCCGAGTATACTATATTGACTCTTAAAAACTGAGAGCCAAATGGAATGTTTATTAAATGCCTTATGCCCTCAGAGGAGTAGGGCTGGAAAGACATTTAGAGAACTTTCTCTGTCTTTGCCTCTCCTGGATAAGTCCCTTGATGGTGGCTGCTGTCTATTGGTGGACACTAACAAGCTTGCAAGCCCTGCTGTCACACTGCCTGAGTTTGATTCTCAGCCCTTTTGCATTGAGCTGTGTGCCCTCCGGCAAGTTACTTAATGCTCCATGTCTCCATTTTCCCATTGGTAAAATTAGGATAATAATAGTGCTTCCTCAGAGGTAGGGCTAAATGAGACAATAATTGGAAAGGGCTTAGCAGAGTGTCTGACACATGTAAGCTCTCCATCAGCGTTAGCTCTTGTATTTACACGCACCTAGTTCTAAATTGCTCCCGTAGTGGATCTCTTTCCTCTCTACTAGTCAGTAAACCAGCAGATCTGCCAGTGAAATGTCTTTATTTACTTCCCAGGTACTCACCTTATTTTTTACCCTCCTGAAATTGCTTTCTCCACACCTCTACTGGTTCCAGAGAGGAAAAGTCTACCACAACACCACAAAGCACTCTTTAAAGCACGACATGTATAAATGTTTAAGTAACAGTAATAAGCGTACATGATGGAATAGTTCCTACAGTAAAAGACTTAAAACTAGCTAAGTCCTAGTTGCTTCCCCTCTTCCATATAGGTAACCATTATTAAAGATGCTAGTGCAAATGTCTGGAAAACTTATATGTACACAGCATATATGTATATCTTGTTTATTTCACTCTGGTATTGCCCTTTGCCCTTAACACAGCTTGGAGATCTTTCTACATTACCCCATACAGTTTCACCTCATTCTTTATAAATGCTGCATAGTATCCCAGTGAATAAGTGTGTGTGTGTATGTGTGTGTGTGTGTGTATGTGTGTATATAAAACTTATTTAACCAGCCCTCTGCAGATGGACATTTTAAATGTCCCCTGCCTTACCTCCCCCTTCTGTTTTTGGTGGTGGTGTTATAAACAGTGCTTCAGGTATCTTGTTATACAATTATGAGCATAACTGTAGGGTAAATTTCTGGTAGCACAGTTTTAAAGCAAGCCTTTTAATGCATATATAATTTATTTCAACAAGTATTTATTGAGCATTTATTTCAGGCCAATAATCTCTTCTTAGTTCACATGGTAAACCAAGGATAGAGCTGGGATTCAAATTCAGGTACTCTGGCTGCAGAGTCTATACTCTTCCCCCGCTCAGTCTTGTGAGGCGGATTAAACATAAACAATTTTGTTGGGCATGGTGGCTGACACCTATAATCCCAGCACTTTGGGAGGCTGAGGTGGGAGGATTGCTTGAGCTCAGGAGCTCACAGCCAGCCTGGGCAACATGGCAAAGCCCATCTCTACAAAAAAAAAAAAAAAAATACAAAAAATGAGCCAGGCATGGTGACGTCCACCTGTAGTCCCACCTACTCGGGAGGCTGAGGTGAGAGAATCACCTGATTCTGGGAAGTTCGAGGTGCATTGAGCCACGATCACACCACTGCACTCCAGCCTGGGCAACAAGAGTGAGACTGTATAATATATGAACGAATGAATGAATGAATGTAAACAATTTTAAGAAAAGTGATGAATGGGTCGGGTGTGGTGGCTCACACCTGTAATCCCAGCACTTTGGAAGGCCAAGGTGGGCAGATCATTTTAGGTCAGGAATTCGAGACAAGCCTGGCCAACATGGTGAAACCCCCTCTCTACAAAAAAAAAATACAAAAATTAGCTGGGCTTGGTGGTGCATGCCTATAGTCCCAGCTACTTGGGAGGCTGAGGTGGGAGAATCACTTGAACCCAAGAGGCAGATGTTGCAGTGAGCCGAGATTGTGCCACTGCACTCCAGCCTGAGTGACAATGTGAGACCCTGTCTCAAAAAACAAAAAAAAAAAGGAAAAAAGAAAAGTGATGAATGTTCTGAGAGAAACTACACAGTGCTCCAGAAGCTTATAGGAAGGGCACACCATTTCTTCTAGTTTTGGCAGACACCCTGGAGGAGGCGAAGCTATGTGAGGACTATATTTCTGCCACTTTGGGTCAGGTGAGAGGCTGGGAGATGGTGTTTGAGTTTAATAGTCGGCATGGGTGGTGGGGCCTGAATCCACAGAGAGTGATGTGATGATGAACCAAGAGAGGGTTAGAAGGGTGGCTTCTAGAAAGGGGAGGGAAGCAAGCACACCCTGTTTCCCTTAGAACCACTGCTGTCCCATAAGAACTTCTTTCCTTGCTGGTAATGTTCAATATTCTGTACTGTCCAGTACGGCAGCCGGTAGCCACCTGTGGCTCTTGTGATTGAGAAACTGAGTTTTAAATTAACTTTAATTCAATATAAACTCATTTAAATGTAAGTAGCCACACATGGCTGGTGGCTCCAGTTTTAGAGTCAAAGCTTCTGAAAGGAAGGTTAAGGACCTGCTCAGCAAGATCTTCTCTGTCCTCACAGCTGACTTCACAAAGCAAAGCATGTCTTAAGAGTTAAGCTCCTTTCAGAAAGAAGCATCATTTTGATCCTCCCAAAGAGGATGTTATGCAAAGGAGTGATGATCTTCTTTTGTGGATACATTCTTTGACAGGCGAGATGCAGACAAATAGAGTGAACCAGTGAAGCCTCAAGGCCCAGTAACCTTCAGAATTCTCTTTCAAGCCCAATATTTGCTTGATTGAGATTGGTAGGGTTGTAGGACTTTACAGCTGGAACTGCAGTAAAGTTAGTTTCTTCAGATAATAGAACTGAGTTTCAGAGAGAGCTTGGTTTAAGATACTGCAAGGAATTAGGAACATAGCCTGGCCAAATGTTGCAGGACTGGGATGCTTTTATTTCCCTGTTGCCTGAGAAGTAATGCTTCTTTTGTGGCCTCAGTTACTAGTTTGTAAGTTCATTCATGTATTTATTAAAGATAAAATGCTGAACAAAAGCAGATATGGTTGTGGTCACTGTCTTTATGGGTCTTAACTGTCTAGTGGACAAGACACATTATTTAAATAAAGAAATAAATATCCAATTTTAAGTGTGTAAAGGTCTTTAAAGGAGACCATAAGATGGGGAGAGTGGATGTCTATGGAATTGAGAAAAGGTACCCCTGTAGAAGTAGTAATTGAAGTGAGATCTGGTGGGTGAGCTGGAGTTAGGTTGCTGGATTTCGCAAATAAAAACACGGAACACCCTGTTTTGCATATCATCTGGCAACACCAGTTGGAGTTGGCTTTGGACCACATTGGTGATGGTGGTGGTAAATAGTCAGCTGAATCTAGAGATATTTATGTGAAAAGCTGAATTTGTTAATGTATTGGTTATTGTGAGAAGGAGGTAGAAAAGACAGATGATGGTAATCCTGCTAAGATGACTCCTAGTTTCTGTCTTCTATAACTAGATAGATAGTGGTACCATTTGTGAAAATTAAAAAATACTAGAATTGGGGTAGGTTTGACGGGCAGAGGCTCCATCCTGAAACTTTCTATCTCCCCCAGCAACTGTAACACTGAGAGTTGCATATACTCCCAGCAGAGTAGAGCCCCTTCCTAGCTATGTAAGGAATCTGATTATCACCCCTCACAAGGCATAGAAGTTATTAGTAGAGTTTGTCATTGATTTCCACTTTATAATTTGAACCAGCTCCTCATTCTGCCACTGAACAGAATTGGCATCATAGCAAGGCAAAGAAGACAAGAATAAGCACATCTTTCCAACTTGGGCCAACTTCCTAATTGTGGCACCAAGCTGATTTATTTGATATGGTGCTTAAAATAAGTCAGCGGAACCATTTCCCTTTTCCCTTGCTTTTCTTGTTTGTCTGTTGACATTTTTGCTCTGCAAGACAGGTCACTGCCTCAGCCATCCCTTGGGACTTCTCTAGGAGAGAGTTTACAAGGAATGAACTGTTCAGTGGAGGGTGAGGGTCCAGACATGGCTGTTTTGCAAATGCCTCTGTGTAGAAGAGGCTGATTACACACTTTGGGCATTGCAAAGGTTTTCCTTCCGCGTAGAAGTGCAGTGCCAGGGTGACATTTCAAACTGGAGTTATGGGTTGCATATTTCTGCATGTTAATTAGGAAGAGGATGTCAGCATTCAATAATGTTGTTGTTTTGCTTCCTAGAAGGTCTGCAAAAAGGCAACTGCCAATGGTTTAATTTTTGGGGACACAGAGGTAAAACAGGGGTGAAGAGAGTTCTTGTTTCTGGTTAAAGAAAACGAGACTGTCTGGAGTCCTGTTCTTTGGCAGGCCTTAGAAGCAGTCTGTTGTGATGAGCTCTGTTGGCAAACTCTGCCGTGGAATGTTCTCTGTTGATAATGAAAGTGACCAGATGAAATCTGTGCTATAATTGGCTGTTCTTCTGCTTATGAAGATGGGGAGGCTGGAGAAGCTTTCTTTAATTCCCTGCTTAGAGATCCCCAAAGATTCTTGGAGTTAAAAGCATAGATGTCAGAGACAGACTAATCTGTGTTTAAATGCCAGTCATCATTTTTGACTTGTGTGAATATCAGTTTCTTTATGTGAAAATGGTAATATTGATGCCTTTTTTTTTCTGTAAGATTGTTTATGAAGATTAGAATAAGTGAATATATGGGTAGTGATAATCGGTGCACAATAAATGTAACTTTAAAAAATGTTGTTATTTGAATATGTGTTTTGATAATACACTCTTCTACACATTAATCCTATTATCTGTCTACAACATCAGGCCTGACTGGAGACTGCCAGAGTTTATTATAGGCTAACATTGTGCCAAGCACAGTGCTGGGTGCTTTATACACATTGTCTCATTTAATCTTGACAAAAACCCTATTAGGTTGCCATGATTTTTATCTTTATCCTATGTGAACTGAGGCTGAAGACAGAGAGGTCCCTTATGTCACTCAGGGTCATAAAGCTTTTATATTGTCCTCTTTGATCTGGTATTAGAAGCCAAATGGCACTGGCAAGGACAAACTGCTAATTATAGGACAGTGGTGTATTGCCCTTCTGTGCATGAACATCGTATTTTTGTAGGGTGGGGCAGGTAGGAAAAGGAAGAGTAAAAAGAAAGGATTGCAGTTTTGTGAAGGAACTGTCGTGTGCTGAGCAAGCAAGTAGCAAAGTGAAGTGAGGCAGATCTTGGTAATTCAGATGTAATTGATGGACTGGAAAGAAAGTGTTGTGAGTCATGCTATTAAAAACTGGATCCATAATACAGGTTTTTAGGAGGATCCCAGGCTGGAATTCATGTGCACGCTCTGCACTTATTCATTTACTCATTCTGCAGTGAATTACTGGGTAATAGTATGTGCCTGGCACTGTGTCAGGCCTGAGAACACAATGGTACCCAAAATCAGATGTGGCCCCTGGCCTCTTGGAGCTTATAGTCTAGAGGTGAAGACTGGCACTAAATAATTAAACAGTCTGCTATGTACAATAAAGGGCATTAGGAAGGGGAGGTACATGGTTCCTTGAGAACATATAAGAACTGATAAGGACAGCTTTGATCTAGTCTTTGGGGTCAGAGATACTGTTGCTGAGGATAAGCAGGCAGTAACAGGGTGAGGAGCAGAGGGAGGAGTGAGTGCAAGAGCTATGAGGTGGGGAAGGGGGCACAGTTTACATGCTGGGGGCCAAAAGGCAACCAGTGAGGTCAGAGCAAAAAGAACAAGGTGAAGGCAATCAGGACAAGTGCTTGGAGAGTGGGCCTGGGGCAGACCACTCAGGACCTTGAGGCCAAGGCAAAATCAGATATGCTGGATGTCCATGTATTCATGTACTCTACACATATTTGCAATATACGTAAAGAAAGTAAGGTTTTTGTACCCCTCCCCCCCAAAAAAAACCATTTTTGCCCCCTTGGGGGTCATATTGCCCCGGTTAAAAATGCATGCTGTAGATTCCCAGCCATGGGTAGTCACTACCATCCTGTTCTCGGGCTTATTTTCAAAAGCTTGTCTCGTAGGAAGAAGACAGACAAGTACCCCCAATTCCCACCCCCATCTACCCTGGACCAGCCATGTAACTCCATGGCAGGCGTTTCTGCCACTTTGGGCCTCTATGTTTGTCGTCTGCAAAAGAGGAATGATTTTCTGTCTCCCAAATGGCTTTGCTACACAAACAGTGATCCATGAATCTCAGGCCCACCCTGATCATTATTTAATGTAATTTAATTGTTTGCACATTGAAGCTTGACAAAACTGATGTATGCCATATAGAATGATTGCGAAGATCATGTTTCAGTCCAATTTTTACTTTGTATTTCCCATGCTTGGCATTAAAAAGGTTCTCTGTAAGGAAATGAATGAATGAATGAATGAATAGTAAATTTGTATAATTTGAAAGCCATACAGATTTGGTTCATCCTAGCTTAAATTCCAGGGTTACAATCCTCCTTAAATATTTTATAAAGCTCTAAAAATTGATTCGCAGTGCCTATTACTTTTTAAATGTGTGTCAGAAAAATATTTTTTTTGGCTTTGTCCTAGCCAGAGATTGTGCTTCTTAATTAAGGCCAGCAATGGCTTCCTCTTAAGTCCTCCTTTGCCCTCCGCTTTCCTCCCTGGCCGCCCTCCCTGTTGAGTTTTGTTGTAGAACCAGTTCTGAAAATAGCAGCAGAGAGAACAAGTTTCCACTTGGGAGGAAGCCCAGCCACTGCAGGAAACGTGTGTTGGATAACGCAGAGCCTGTGGGACAATCAGGCACACGGCTCCTAGACACTGTGCAGCCTACCAAGTGATAGCCCCAATTAAGTTTTTAATCACTTATAATTTTTCAGATGATTTTTATTTAATACCATTAAGTAGCGCATATTGTCTGTGAGGTTTGTGTTTCTACATGGCTAGACATTGTAAGGTTTGTGTTTCTGCTATGGCTAGACTTTGCTTGATTGTGACAAGAGTGCAAACCTTTGCAGAAGGTGGAGTGTTTCTGGAAGGTTAGAGTCATGAACTCAAATGCCTGAGGGGCCATACAGGTCAGGTAAGAGGGTGAATAGTCTGTGTAAAGGCAGAGAAGATCAGTGGTGACTGTGGCAAACTGGAGCATACGTGACCCATCCTGCCCATTGCTGCACGGTAAGGACAGTTCGCAGCAGAATAAGACAGCCAGAGTTGAAATAAGACAGCCAGAGTTTTTGTCCAAAAGCCCAGGGCAAAAAGCAAGTCCTCCAAAAATCAATTCACTCAAAGGCTAATCTGTGAATTATTGAGGACTTTTTGAAGTTTGAGGTTTTCTTACATCTACTCATGCCTCTGCTCATGCCCCTGTATCTGCCCATGCCCTTGCATTGCTGCAGCCTTAGGGCACTGTTCTAGATGGGGTCCAAGATCTTAGTCTGCCAAGGGTCAGGCAAAACCAAGAGGGGGAGCAAAAATGTCTCTGCAGAAATCCTTGATTTAGTATGTTCATGTGAATTGGCTTTAGACACATACTTGCTTTTCAACGTCCTCTATAAGAGATGGAGTCCCTGGAACCAGACTTTACACTTTGTCAAGCAGGGAATCCAGACTTCAACTAGAAGCTTTCTAATTTAAAATGTTGGTCACTAATCCAAATTATTTTAAAACAGTGGTGTATGAAAGTTTGAACACTCTGCAGTTAGAAAACCACTAGACAGAAACTTTTCTATAAAGGTTGTAGGTTTCAGTATGGGAAATAAGAAATAGTGGAGAGATTTGGATAATAACAACACCGTCTCATATTTAACACCTTATAGTTTACAGAGTACCTTTGAAAACTCTGCGTTAGTTAACTGTCACAATCCTATGAGGTTACTACAGCTGGTACTACCATTCCCATTTCACAGAGAAAGTACTAGAGAGACTGAGTGTAGAAGACTTGGTTATTTGGTTATTGACAGGTTTGCTTGCTTAGTGCTCAGTTACCATGTGTGGCACTTTGGATACGTGATCTCTTTGATCCTCAAAACAATGTAGTATGGGTGTCATTTTAAAGATTGGAAACATGCAATAGCAACTTTAGGTAGCATTTACCTACCCTCACCATAGTGGCAGAATTCAGCATAGGTTAAAGGCAGACCGTCTCATTTTGTCCTCCTAACAGCTATTCTAGGTGTAAACTAGGTTCTCTTAGAATCCCAAGTTAAAGGAGGACAAAGACTTGCCCAGAGTCCCACAGCTAGTTAGTTAGTAGTGGGCTTTCAACTCTGAGCTGTCTCTTCCAAGCCTTTTACCCCATGATATGGTGTGCCAAGGCTCTGCAGTGTTGCTCATGGGCCACTCATTAGATTAAAGCCAGTGAAATTGCTTATGTTTGACAGTTTATATCTTCTACAACAGCAGTTTCATATGGTTCAACCTAATATTATCTACTTTATCTGCCTCCACTCAATGTTAAACTAATTTTCAGAAATGGGAAACCATTGTGAACAAGTGGATTTTTCTGGGTTGTATGTAGTTGCATTGACAAATCTGCTAATCATTTATTAACTTAAGAAAGATTTTGAACTTGAAAAGTGAGGATGGGTACCTAATGGAAAATTCACACATATATGTCAAATTTAAGTGGAACTTTTATTTTCCAAGCACTTATTATTTCTGCCATAAATGCAGATGTTGAAGTTTTAATTGACTTTAAATGATTAATAATTTTAGGAATGCTACTTCAGTTTAATGGCACTGAAACTGAGTGATATGGTTAGGAAATTATACATATAAAAATTATGAGGGAGGGGTTCCACATCTTTCAGTAGAAGTTTCTTATTTATAGACATTAGCCTTAGTTTAACATCAGACTCGAAAATGTACATGATGTCTTGATATAATAATGATTGTAAGGAATGAAAATTAAATTCATTAGAGCCTAGTCTCTCTCCTTTTTTTCTCACTGTGCAGATTATTTTTAAAATAGTTAACAATCGTACTTTCTTAAACTTCACTAGATAGTCTTCAGTTAATGAGAAAGTTAACAGTTTGGCCTAGTTACTTACACCTTCAGTGAAGGCATGAGACATCCTTTGATACAGCCTCCATAGAAATGCAAGATTAAGTGCATTTCTTGGTTGACACATGTGCTAATTTCTTCTTTGCTCAAGTGTTAGCCCCTAAAGACACGCGTGAGATGCCTTTCTTCAAGCTGATTCTACTCAATTCCAGCGCCTTTAAGTTGAAAACCTGAAAGAAGATTTTTGAAGATATGGATAGATTACTTCCTATGAAAACACTTCAATGATTGAGTTGAATATAAGCCACCAGAATGTTCATATCAGGTTTCTACCTGGCACCCTTCAAATTTGAACATGGTGCTCTTTCATGTACTGCATTTAAAAAATGTGTATGTTGAGTTTTCCTGCTGATACAGACTATTACACTGCTCTCAAAGAAAATGGGTGTGTATCTCTATACATTTTGATGATTCAAAAAACGTTTTTAAAAACTATTAAATCTTTTTCTCTTAAAAAAGAAACCTTATTGCCAGGTGTGGTGGCTCATGCCTGTAATCCCAGCATTTTGGAAGGCTGAGGCAGGTGGATCACCTTAGGTCAGGAGTTCCAAACCAGCCTGGCCAACATGGTGAAATCCCGTCTCTACTAAAAATACAAAAAAGTTAGCCAGGCATGGTGGTGCATGCCTGTAGTTCCAGCTGCTTGGGAGGCTGAGACTGTAGAATCGCTTGAACCTGGGAGGTGGAGGTTGCAGTGAGCCGAGATAGTGCCATTGCACTCCAGCCTGGGTGATGGAGCAAGACTCCATCTCAAAAAAAAAAAAAAAGAAATCTTATTGATAAGAATAAAGCCCAATAGAAGCAATTTTTTTTTTTTTTTGAGACAGGATCTAGTTCTGTCACCCAGGTTGGAGTGCGGTGGCACAATCTCTGCTCACTGCATCCTCGACTTCCCAGGCTCAAGAAATCCTTCCCTCTTCAGCACCCCCAGAGTACCTGGGACTACGGGAGAGTACCACCAAGCCCAGCCAATTTTTGTATATTTTTTAGAGATGGGATTTTACCATATTGCCCAGGCTGGTCTTGAACCCCTGAACTCAGGTGGTTAGCCCGCCTCAGCCTCCCAGTGTGCTGGGATTACAAGCATGATCTGCTGTACCCTGCTGAGAAATGAATTCATTATATCTCATGAAGACCAGGCTATTACTGTCTCCTTTTGCGTTTTTTTTTCTTTTGGTGCTTGTGTAATAAAATGTGTTTCTTATGTAGCTATGTACTGAGGTTAGACAATGGGGTTGGATCCTTGGGAAGAAAGAGTGTGTATAGGATTTATTATTATTTACAAATTCTGCTTTACTAAGCATAGAATTACAAACATTAGTTAGGATTGATTCAGTATCTCAAAATCATTTCCTATCTTCCTGGCCTTGTTCTGAAAGATGCGAAGTGGTAAATGGAGTGATAACATTCTAAGGTTGCCGGGCGCGGTGGCTCAAGCCTGTAATCCCAGCACTTTGGGAGGCCGAGACGGGCGGATCACGAGGTCAGGAGATCGAGACCATCCTGGCTAACACGGTGAAACCCCGTCTCTACTAAAAAATACAAAAAAAAAAAAAACTAGCCGGGCGAGGTGGCGGGCGCCTGTAGTCCCGGCTACTCGGGAGGCTGAGGCAGGAGAATGGCGGGAACCCGGGAGGCGGAGCTTGCAGTGAGCTGAGATCCGGCCACAGCACTCCAGCCTGGGTGACAGAGCGAGACTCCGTCTCAAAAAAAAAAAAAAAAAAAAAAAAAATTCTAAGGTTGATGTCTTTTATCATGTAGCCACTGAGTATTATTGTTATCAACTGTGTTTTTCAAACTTTGATCTTGATGAACCACCCTTTATGATTTTGTTCATATGGAGAACACGTATTATTTATTTAATGTTATCTTTAAAATAACTTTTAAAAAATAGCTTACTTTTTAACTTTTCGAAAGGAAACTCTTATTACTACCATCACTGTTTTGTATTCAGCTGATTAATTTCTTATTATATAAAACTGTCTTTTTAAACTTCAAGTGAAAAATAAGTCAATTTTTTAAAGTATTGCTTTTTTTCTTAAATTCTAAAGGCAAACTTTGTATTGCTATCATAACTTACCAGTGAGATTTCTCTATGGCAAATTAAAAATATATGTTATCTATTAAAATAAAAAAATTAAAATGTAAAAATCTATATATGTACAAGTGAGAATCACATAGCACACTATAGAGGGACCTAAATCAAACTGGGAAAGAGTGGCTGAAAGTGAAGATGGGCCACTACTGGAAGAGTGACCCATACTGGGTGCCACCATTGACACAGGGTTTTCTGTTAAAACTTGGCAAGGGTTTGTTCCTACCCCTCACGACTCTGAGAGTCAAGCCTGCCATTCAGCTAAAGAGGCGCCACGTGGGGTTTACTGTCTTCTTTTTTAAATATTGCCCTGGTTCCCTCTTGACGAGTCCCCTTATTAACGGAAGGTGACCTCAACTTTTTAGGCCTGTAAGGATGCCGGCAGTAATGAATTTTTTATCTTCTGTGAGTCTTGCTCTAAATTGGATTCAGCATTATGCTGGTGCATATATGTAAAAAGATTGACCAATTGATATTCAAATGTAATGAGGAGGAAGGTTTACTATTCAGCATAGCCTCCTTTGTTTTTAGCCCTAGTAGGTTCTTTGCACTAAAACAATACAGCTTTCCTCTTCCCATCTGAAATCACTGTGTCTAGCTGGATAGGAAAGACATCTTTTCTAACCCACTCCAGAAATAAAATACAGTTTGTTCTGGTTTTCTAGTTTAATTTTTTTTAATGTGACTAGAGATTTGGATGTGAAGTCTTAAAAAAAAAACAAAGTATTCCTTTTGAAACATGCAAATGTGTCTCTCCATCACCTAGGAAACTATTATGGGACACCCAAGCCTCCTAGCCAGCCAGTCAGTGGGAAAGTGATCACGACGGATGCCTTGCAAAGCCTTCAGTCTGGCTCTAAGCAGTCGACCCCGAAGCGAACCAAGTCCTACAATGATATGCAAAATGCTGGCATAGTCCATGCGGAGAATGAGGAGGAGGATGACATTCCTGAAATGAACAGCAGCTTTACAGGTAAAGGTCAGACCATGTTGCCCTCAATGGACCTGGGGAAGGGATGACAAGGAGGCTTTTGCATACAGTTTTGAAAAGGATGCTGTTCTCAAGAGGGATTTTGTAGGGTCGCCAAAATTCAAACTTGGACCACACAGTGCTTGCAGAAGAGATGGTCCTTTCCCTGGTCGTCTTTTCATGCCCCTTTACAGGAATATTTTAACTTCACCAGAATACCTTAAAGGAGCTGGGGGTGAATGTATGAAGAAGGAAAATGAGAAATCAGCATGGTTTCTTTCTCTTCAAAATGATATATGTGTATAAATAGCTGTATTTTGTTCATTGATTTTTTTTTGAGGGGGGGAACTTGCAGCATCTCTATCATTATGGCTGATTGCTATGAAGCAAAATATGAGAATGTGTTTTATCAGTGTAATGTCAGTTGATGCTGTACAGAAGGCCAGCAGGACCCTCTTACATCTTTGAAAGCAGAGATATAATGAAAGGATATTATGTGCTCCGTTAACTTAAGCAAAATTGCTATATGCCTTAAAAGGGGGAAAGATGGAAAAGTAAAATTCTAACATTATATCCTATATATGCATTCTATATTATATAGCCTATGTATTACTGGCTATATATATATTTTATCTATATTCAGGGCTGTCTACCTCTGAGCTTAAGTATGTTGTATTTTATGAAGGGTTTATTATTATTATTATTATTATACTTTAGGTTCTAGGGTACATGTGCACAACGTAATTGTGAAGGGATTTTCAAGGACAAGGCCTTTGGGTAAGGCCATACAGGCTGATTACTGCACAACTCCAGGGGGCACCATTCACAGGGTATAATGTGTGTTCCCTGGAGGGCAGAGGTTGCAGTGAGCCGAGATTGCACCACTGCACTCTGGCCCGGGTGACAGAACAAGATTCTGTCTCAAAAAATATAAATAAATGAAATAATAATAATAATAATAATAATAATAATAATAATAATAATGTTGTGTGTTCCTTGGGTTAGTGCAGTGACCCAGAAGAGCTCAAGAATATTTTTTACTATATGAGGATTTGACCTTACACAGTAACTCCAAATGTAACAACTGAATAAGATAGAAGTAACTTCAGTCTATAGTGTTGTGCATTAGAAGAACACCTTGTTTCCTCTGTTATTCCTGTACTTAAATATTGTATTTAATATTTTAGAGTTATAGCTATGAATAAGTTATCCATTTTCAACATATGAGATTATCCGCTCCCATAGTGGCCTTTTCTCACGTTACCATACTTTGGTTATTGATTAGCATCAGCCCTGGGGAAGGGAGAGATTACTAGACTGTTTTCCCCTGTGCTGCCAACTCTAACAGAATATTTAGGAAAAGTTTCTTTTTTTTTTTTTTTTTTGAGAGGGAGTCTGGCTCTGTCGCCCAGGCTGGAGTGCAGTGGCCGGATCTCAGCTCACTGCAAGCTCCGCCTCCCGGGTTTTTACGCCATTCTCCTGCCTCAGCCTCCCGAGTAGCTGGGACTACAGGCACCCGCCACCTCGCCCGGCTAGTTTTTTTTTGTATTTTTTAGTAGAGATGGGGTTTCACCGTGTTAGCCAGGATGGTCTTGATCTCCTGACCTCGTGATCCGCCCGTCTCGGCCTCCCAAAGTGCTGGGATTACAGGCTTGAGCCACCACGCCCGGCCGGAAAAGTTTCTTATTTATGAATGCTGTCTGCAACCTGTATGGGCCTCACTGAGATTTTTAAAATTTATTAACTAAGCTCAGAAGCCTACATTTTATCAAATGGCAATAAAAATTTTTGGATGAGTTTATTGTTATAGCAACTGGATAGCCCAACATTTGTGGAAGAAGTGTCAGGTAAAGACAGAAGAGATTTGTTTGTTATCCTGGCTTGGCTCTTGGTAGTTGTCTTCTTAGGAACATTATGCCTAACTCATCCATGTATAAAATGACTTGCTAGGATTAGGTCATTTCTGAGTTTCCCCTTCTAGCTGTATGAATTTGACTCCATGGAAATTTCTTATTTTCTCAATTAGAATGGGTTAGGCCAGTGCCTGCCCTATAGTTGTAATATCTAGAGGAAATTTGCCACCTTGTACCTATGTTTTAATTGAAATCAGCTGATTTCATTCATTTAGGAATCTTCCATATGTTTATAGTAGCCCTTACGAAAATGAAAACAGATCATGAAAACATGTTAACATTTCTTTCAAATAATCTCATACTTTAATGCCTTGATATTTTGATAAATAAGAATAGCAAGTGATGGTATAACCTAAACCATAGTTGTGGTCACAGAAACAGAAGACCTTGGGGGTAGTGTGCAGCAAAACAGTTCTGCCAAGCAGATTGGGTGGTCCCCAAGAAGCTTGTGTGCCTGTATTTGTCCTTCATTTATTAAATAGATTTTTTGGTAGAAATAAGGAACAAAGTAGAGGTAGTTGACTGTAAGTCTAGATGCAGTTTCCTATTTCTAACTACTATCAATCTCTCTCTAGAAGCCATGCCTCAGAAAATCTGACCCCATAAAATCCCCACTTGAAATCCTGGCATCTTAGAACAGCTTGTGGACCCAGATCATCATTGCCAAAGTCAGTTTGATGATTAGTTTCCACACAAAACAGAAAGCTAAGTGGCACCTGATTGTGCTCCTCACGTTCTTGTCTGATACCAAGAAGGCCAGTAGGATGCACTGAGGAAAAAGTGGCCTTGAGATATGCACGTGATGGGACCTCTTCACAACGTATGGAGCATGTTGACTGTCCCCTCACTTATAACACTACACCTGCGACAGCTGACAATCTGTCATACGCTAACGCATGCTAGATCTTTCACATAATTAACACTACCCAGTCCATACGTATGTGAAACTAGTGGTGTCAAAGCATTTCATATTCTGAACCACGTTAAATAGGAATCCACCAGCCACTTTGCACGTAGAGTGACAGTGGCATAATGAGGTGTTGGTTCCTGCTTGGGCCAGCTATGATAAAGGCATGAGCATCATATCAAAATGTAGAAATATTATGGAGCCATTAAAATGATATTTACCAGGATATTTTTAATAACTTGCTGCTATTTCTATCTTAGCTGCCTTTTGCTTGAGTCTTTTGAAGAAGGTTTGTCTCAATAACATGCCTAAGTAACGCTGGGACTGTTTGCAGACAAAAGATCAGGGAGCCTACTGGCCAGAAGCATCCTGAGAAGGCAGCCCGCCCCTCCTTTCTGCAGTCATTGATTAAGGCAGAAGCTGAGCAGTGGGCAGTCATCCCAGATGCTCACCGTGGAACTGACTGTGAACACAAAGCCATGGGAGAGTCTTCTACAAATTATGCCCAAATTATGGGCCTAAAAAGAGTCCTTGAGAAAAAACACTTCCTATATGGGCTTAATGAAGGTTGAGTTACACTGTTGGCCAAAACACAGTTATATACACAAAGACTTTTGCAAAAATACTGTGTTTTTTAGAGACACCTTAGAAAGTGTGTAACAAGGGCGGGGCACGGTGGCTCATGCCTGTAATCCCAGCACTTTGGGAGGCTGAGGCGGGCGGATCACCAGAGGTCAGGAGTTCAAGACCAGTCTGGCCAGCATGGTGAAACTCTGTCTCTCCTAAAAATACAAAAATTAGCTGAGTGTGGTGGCCGGTGCCTGTAATCCAAGTTACTCAGGAGGCCAAGGCAGGAGAATCAGTTGAACCCCGGAGGCAGAGGTTGCAGTGAGCCGAGACTGTGCCATTGCACCGCAGCCTGGGTGACAGAGTGAAACTCCATCTCAAAAAAAATAAAAATAAAAATAAAAAAATAATAAACAGAATGTGCAACAAATCACTACAACTAAAAAAACTAAAAGTAACAGGTTCATTCATGAACACCTCTGAGAGACATCAAAACATTACTTAATCATGTTTCTAGGCTTTTTTCTTCCAATAATCCCTGATATTCGTAAACATTAGGTTGCTGACATTTTTTTTTTTTTTTTTTTTGAGACGGAGTCTCGCTCTGTCGCCCAGGCTGGAGTGCAGTGGCAGGATCTCAGCTCACTG
Organism: Macaca nemestrina; assembly: GCF_043159975.1. Lineage (NCBI taxonomy): Eukaryota > Metazoa > Chordata > Mammalia > Primates > Cercopithecidae > Macaca > Macaca nemestrina. The sequence continues at coordinate 129,014,321 of NC_092126.1, read as the reverse complement.
CAAGCTCCGCCTCCCGGGTTTACGCCATTCTCCTGCCTCAGCCTCCCGAGTAGCTGGGACTACAGGCGCCCGCCACCTTGCCCGGCTAGTTTTTTTTTGTATTTTTTAGTAGAGACGAGGTTTCACCATGTTAGCCAAGATGGTCTCAATCTCCCGACCTCGTGATCCGCCCGTCTGCACTTTTTTTTTTTTTTTTTTTTTTTTGAGACCGAGTCTTGCTCTGTCTCCCAGGCTGGAGTGCAGTGGCGCTATCTCGGCTCACTGAGAGCTCCGCCTTCTGGGTTCACTGCCATTCTCCTGCCTCAGCCTCCCGAGTAGCTGGGACTACAGGCGCCCGCCACCACGCCCAGCTAATATTTTTAGTAGAGACGGGGTTTCACCATGTTAGCCAGGAAGGTCTCGATCCCCTGACTTCGTGATCCACCTGCCTCAGCCTTCCAAAGTGCTGGGATTACAGGCGTGAGCCACCTTGCCCAGCCTGATACTTCTTTTTTGTTGGTAGACAGTGATAAAGCATTGCTTTGGAACGTTAAGAGATAATCATTCTATAAGATCTAATGTTTCTCAAATGTGGACTATATGGCAAGCACTTTCCTGAGTTCTTTATGCTTATACCAGGGAGGTCAAATACCTTGTCCAGTATTACAGAAGCAGTGAGGGAGGGTCAAAGCTGCCACTGCAACCCAGAAAGTCTGACTCCACACCTACTATGCTATTTGTGTTTTAAATCAAGTTCATCAGCTTTATGGAACCTCAAAGATTATGACTAACCGGTTGTACACAGTGGGAGATACACATAAACCTGAAAGCATGTATAATTTAAAACAAACTTGAGAAATTTTCTTTGACTTGGCTTATGTTCTTGAAGTCACCTTTAAAAGTTCCTGTGTGTGTCGGGGGGGGGGTGTGTGTGTGTGTAAATACTTGGAAGCTTCTGATTTACTCTGAATAAAAATGTCATTCATGTTCGTTTATGTTTTACAAACCATTTTTACATGTATCCCATAAACCTCCTGAAAATCTTGAGAGAGAAGCAATCCAGAGATTACCTTTCCAGTTTTGCAGATGAGAACCCTGAAGGACTGTGTACCTGTTACACCACTGAACAATGGGAAAACCAGGTTCCCTGTCTCCTCATTCCATCTTGTTCCAGTATTCCATTCTACCTGTCCTCTTTGGTTTCAGTGGTAACCTTTAGTAAGAAAGTGGTGGCAGTGCTTCTAAATCTTTGGTAAATTAAATGAAAGGTTTTGTTTGTTTGTTTGAGACAGGGTCTCGTTCTGTCACCCAGGCTGGAGTGCAGTGGCACAATCACAGCTCACTGCAGCTTCAACCTCCCAGGTTAAAGTGATTCTCCCACCTCAGCCTCCCCAGTAACTGGGACTGTGGACATGTGCCACTACACCCAGCTAATTTTTAATTTTTTGTAGAGATGTGGTCTCGCTATGTTGCCTAAGCTGGTCTCAAACTCCTGGGCTCAAGCAGTCCTCCCTCCTCAGCCTCCTGAATAGCTGGGATTACAGGCACATGCCACCATGCCCAACAAAAGATTTTTTTGAAATCACAGCATGTGTCAAAGTCAAAGCCATGACTAAGGCTGTGAATTCTTGAGTCTGCCATATGTCTGTGCCAGCAGCTCATTTTTGGACTTTCCATTTTCTTTCAGAGAATGAGATTCAGATTCTGTTGAGCTGAGAAGATATAGAAAGCATATAAAATAAAAACAAATACTTGGATAATTTAAAGTAAGATCTAGTTATGGAGGGATTTTTTTTCCTCCAGGAAAATAACATTACTGAGAGATTTTCCCAGAGATATTCCCTTCATGCAGTGTCTGTGACGGAAGGACTTTTGTTTTTTTGTAAACATGTATACACTCAGTGTTAAATTGAGTGCATCTCATTTCATATGTAGTGGCTCACCCATTGGCACTACCCTTTTCCTGTTACATCCAGTTTCTATTAAAATAGGTTAATTAAAATTTTTAAATGAAATTATTCTTTCTCCTTATCATTCTGACAGTTTGCTGTCTCCTAAGTGAAAAGTCAGTCACTGAGTTTGGACAGTTGTAGTTCCAGTAAGAGGTCTCAGTCCCAAGCACCCACTGAGCACGCCGCAGGTACCAGGCACTTTGCATGTGTTAATTCTGTTCTCATGCATGTACATTATGCCCATTTTACAGATCGAGAAATATGTGCTCAGAAAGGCAAAGCCGCACAGCTAGAAGCAGACAAGACTATGATCTGTGGTCTGCTGTTATAACCTATCCTTTTTCTACCTATTTGTAACGTATTTGCAGGCTGTGGGCCAGGTCTGGCCTGAAGACAAAATTAATCATAATTTTGATGAAGATAGAGGTACTTTTGCTGCTGGCAGCTGCTTACTGTGGCTCACTATGTGCTAGACAGTATTCTGAGTGCCTTATCCACTTAATCCTCCCCACAACTCCGTGAGATAGGGATTGTTTTTGTCCCCATTTTCCAGATGAACAAGTGAAGGCACACAAGGTTAAGTACTTTGCCCACATTAGTAAGTGGTAAAGCCAGGATTCAAACCCGGGTAGTGAGGCTCTCCGGGGTCAGTGCTCATAATCATGACCTTTCATTTTTCACTGGTGTCGTACTGCATTATTTTTTAAAGAAATTATGATTGAAAACTTGGGAGATTTTACATAACAATACAGATTTCCAGCTTGTCTTGAAAAGTCAGAAGTTTGGCAACCCCAAGTCCACTCTCCTCCAGGGCACAAACTGTCTGACACTGAGTGCCCAGCTCCCTTCAGCCTAGACCCACTCTCTACACATCTCATTTGCATCTCTGGCCTGGCACTGGTGCACGGAGGAGTATGTAGCCGGAGACTGCCCCACTCTCTGCTCATTGGCTGCCGGCAACACCTGTCCTAGGAGCCAGAGGTTCTGGTGATTCTGGAACATGGCAGGTTCAAACCAAGAAAAGGGTAGAGTAATTCCTAACTGAAATTAGAACTTTTTAAACAATTGATTTTCTGCATCATTTTTTCTTTTAGTTGGTAAGAGAACTCTTAGTGTCTTTGTCTTTAAAGTGTAGTTATTATACCACTGGAATCTTCATCACCTGGGTACTTTAAAAGTGTGCATTTTGGAACCTTACCCCAAACCTGTTTTCTGGAGGACAGAGCCAGAAATATGCATTTTAACAATCTATCCAGGTGATTCTTTTATGCACTTAACTGTGAAAAGTCTACTTTCCAAGATATGCCAGAAATGAATATTTGTTGGCTTCTAGAGAATTAAAGGTGACTCTTTTAATTCTTGCCAGGTTTTGAATTTATTTTGTTATTGATTGGTCATTTCAAAATTTTTCTTCTGTGTTGGCCTAGTTCCTTTCTGTTCCCTTACTTTAGTTGATCTATTAATCTGCACTCTTGGATGCAAGTTGCAAAATTAACTCAAATTATTTAAGCAGGAAAGTGAATTTGGAGGTTCAAGCAATCAAAACGACGGGCATCCTTGATTTCAGGTATGAAATCAGAGATCAGAGGCTCAGTCTGGGATATTAGATGACTTTCTCCATCTTTCACCTCACCTTTCCTCTGTGTGCACTTAATTCTCTGGCAAGTCATATCAAGCTATGTCAAGATGGCTGCCAACACCTGCAGCATGAGAACCTATTAGCAAATAGGCTCCAGCCTCAAGCAACCACCTCTGGCTTCATGGTTCCAGTAAATCTTCCATGTCTGACATTCAAATTTGTTTGCCTTAGATCACGTACCTATTCCTGACCTAATAACAAAGACAAAAATGATAAAATACTCCAGATTGGCAAGGAGTACGATGTGGAGCCAGGAGTAGGTCCCTTCCTAGACCATGTGGGACCTGGAGTGGAGGGAAGCACCACAAGGATACCTGAGTGGTGCTAGCAGGAGAAGAGCAGATAGATGCAGGGCTGGGAATACCTACAGGCATCCTCCTCAAGGGTAGTACATCTTTGGTGGTGGTGGTGGTTTAGTAGGCTTAGCATGTCCTCCATCCAGCTTTTAGATTACCTTTACTCTCATGTGTGTCATTGGGAGTTCTCATCAGAGAAAGCTTTGAAAACAGCCTTTTATCATTCTTCAGTCTGTTTTCACTAAATCAGAAATGTCTACAGAATTACTGTGGGAGATAGAAATTCGCTTCGTACCCTGATTATTCAGTTTTAAAGCCCCATAGAGATTGACATTTAATATCATCGGCCTCTATAAAAATTCAACCAGAATGTCAACAATGCCATTTGAGGATACTTTGATGACATCACCCCTGATGTTTCTAGTTAATAAGAAGGCAAGGAGACTCAAGTATTTCGAGCCTTCTTTTAAAACTCAAGTCGTATCAGTCTGCCCACATGATACTGTTCTCGGGGTAACTGTCTTGGTTTTCACAGGAATGTAACTTTTTCAAAAGAGGTTCCAATCTGACTCACTGGTATAGCTCTCTCCATATTCTAAACTTTTGTATATGTTTCAGCTTGATTTACCATTCTTTGATCTTTGCCAGTGTCTACCAAAGATATTTATACAAATATAAAAATAACGTAAAATAATTTCTACAAGAATGGGTAATAATGCCACTGTGTCTGTGTTTTCACCCTGGATACTTTTTTGTGCCCAAACATCTTCTGAATAATGAAATCAAGTGATACCTATGGAATGAGGGTGCAGATCCATCTGTGTTTTGATGGCCTTCTTAGTTTAAGAGTTTGAGTCATGAATTTGTTTCTTCTTTGACATTTCCAAGATTGTGAGCAATATATTACTTGGGATTTTCTCCCCTTCTTCTTAAGTAAAATAAGTTTCATTGATCATTTCGATGCTTTCCAATTAAGGGACAGACATCTAAATAAAATAGGAGTAATAGTTAATGGCCAGGAATTAGGAAAGGATAAGAGCGTTTAAGAATATAGATGTGTATAGTTACATACTTCCCAGGTATGGGTTATGATTGCTGAATACCTTTTTTTCCCCCCCCCTCTTTCTCTCTCTCTCTCTCACCTCTTCACATGATTAAGCAGCCGATTCTGGTGAACAAGACGAGCACACTCTCCAAGAAACAGCATTACCACCTGTGAATAATAGCATCATCGCTGCTCCCATCACGGACCCTTCTCAGAAGTTCCCTCAATACCTACCTCTTTCTGCAGAGGATAATTTAGGTCCTCTACCTGAGAACTGGGAGATGGCCTATACCGAAAATGGAGAAGTCTATTTTATAGAGTAAAGTATACCATTATTTCTACCTAAATCTCTCTTTCTTTTCCCTTCCTTCCCTCTGTCTAGCAGCTGCCAATGTAAACTATATTTAAGGGATTGATCACCCACTGACGGTATTTTTTAATAAGGTTTAATAAGTTTTGCATAAAAAGGTAATTAATTTTCTACTTATGGATTCTGAACAGTTTGAGGAAGCATAAAGTTAATCATTTCCCTAAAGGTTTAGACAACTACATTATGGTATATAGAAATTATGACATAATATTTAAAGAGCATATTTAACCATTAAAAATAGTAGATATGTTGCTTTTTTTTTCTTAATTGAACTGCAATGTCCTTATTGTTTTAAGACTTCTTCATATATTCTGGATGCAATTCCTTTATCATATATGTGATTTGTATGCATTTTCTCCAAGTCCAGCTTTTCTTTTCATTGTCTCAACTATGTCTTTCAAAGAGCAAAAATTCTTAATTTTGATGAAGTCTGATTTATCAGTTTTCTTTTTAGTCAATTGTGCTTTTTCTGTAGTGGCTAGGAAATCTTTGCCTAACACAGTCAAAAATATTTTCATTTTTTACATTTTATGTTTAGGTCTGCAATACACAAGTTAATATTTTTACATGGTGCAAGGTGTATGAATTAAGATTTGAGAACAGACAGGAAAGTCTCTCAGATTTATAAAATGTAAATGCTATATAGTTAAACATTTAATAATCTTTTCTGAAAAGGAAAAAAAAATGGCTACATTTTGAACCATTCTGGAAAATCTAAGATAATGTGGTTTTCCTAACCAACAGTAGTCAGTTTTTAAGTGCAGTATTTTGACTGTATTATCCTATCATTGAGATTCACCATGTTTTAATGTACCACTAAGAAAAAGAAAATGATTAAATTATTTTAAAAATAAAACCACAGATTCATCTATTATACTCACATAGATTGAAATTGATCTACTGTTAAGCCAACAATAACAAAGGGGAGGACATTGCAGAAAACTATGAGAAGGATCTCAATTTTGCAAAATATGCATATATACATACATATCCTACATCTATTCTGTGTGTTCATTTGTTTCTGTTAATATGTAGATCAAGTTCTAGACGCAGAAAGTTCTAGAAGTATCTATTAATAGTTGGGTTTGAGTTAAGTAAATAACTTACTTTCTAGCCAGATGTTTCATTCATGTGGGTTGTGAATTTTTTATACTTTGTGTGTGTGCGTATACACACACTTTATTTATTTATTTAGTTAGTTAGTTAGTTAGTTAGTTATTTAGTTATTTATTTCCCTTCCTGAGATGGGGCCTCACTGTATTGCCTGGGCTGGAGTGCCGTGGCATGGTCATAGCTCACTGCAGCCTCTATCTCCTGGGCTTAAGTGATCCTCCCACTTCAGCCTCCCAAAGTGCTGGAATTACAGGTGTGAGTCACTAAGCCTGGCATACTTAAGCATATGTTTTATAATTAGAAAAAAACAATGAAAATTAGGTAGTATGATTTTTCTAAGCATATGGGAGTTAGAGAAAAGGCTTGGATCTCAGAACACCCTCTTGGACAGCCGGGTGCAGTGGCTCACGCCTGTAATCCCAGCATTTTGGGAAGCCAAGGCAGGCAGATCATCTGAAGTCATGAATTCTAGACCAGCCTGGCCAACATGGTGAAACTCCATAAAAAATTGGCCAGGTATGGTGGTGCATGCCTATAGTTCTAGCCACTTGAGAGGCTCAGGCAGGAGAATCACTTGAACCTCGGAGATGGAGGTTGCAGTGAACTGAGATCGCACCACTGCATAGCTTGGGTAACAGAGCAAGGCTCTGTCTCAAAAAAAAAAAAAAAAAAGAATACCCTCTTTGAGAACCTACCCAGGAAGAATTCTGAGATAAGTGAATTAGAGCTTCTGTGCTATTTTCCAGCTAGAGGGAGGGGACAACTCATGTTTCTGTCTTCATGTTAATGACAAATGCTTTTTAAAAATAAGGATAAAAGAAGTAGTCTTTTCTCGAGAGTCAAGAAGTGTATTAATTAAGAGCTCAACTAAAGGGTCATGTTGTTTCCAGCATTTACAAGTTATTTGACCTTAGGAACTTTAGTTTACCTCTTGCATCTCAGTTTTCTATATATATATAAAAGGAGAACATGAATACTATGAATTGTACCTATCTTGTCAAACTGTTGGCAAGAATTAGAGGAGATAGAGAAACTAAAGTTCTTGGGCTAGTACTAATTAGTGATCACTATTGTTATTGTTACCATTACAATAACATCATTGTATTGGTCATCATCATTACCTGTGGTTATTCTGAGGAGTTAAAACATTGTTATAAAAATGGATGCCAACCATAAAATCAAAAATTTACTTAGCTTTTGCAATAAATTGCCTTTGAAATTATGTCACATTAGTAAAGAAGAATTATGCTGAGAAAAGGGAAGGATATTAGGTGTTCCTGGTACAGAATAATCTGTGAAACTCAGATTCTTAGAAAAGAATGTACTAGTAATTTTGTTCAAAACTAACTTGATACATTGGAAAAAGGGAAGTTGGATATCTTGATGGTTAGCAGGATGCTGGCCTTCGAAACTATGGCTGGCTTTCAAGAGAATGTAGTGATTTGCCTAGTTTTTATAACTTAGCTTTTAGGTGATATAAAGCCAGTGCTTCACTTGCCTAAGGTTTAGTAGAAAAATTATACAAAAATGTGGCTTATGATAATTATGGGATTTGTTTGCGACTATCAGATTTCACATGTATTAAGTGATTAGATACATATCATTTATATTTTTAGCCTAAATTGTATATACCGGTTACTTTGTTTTCATGTGTTTTTTCATTCTAAAAAACTTCTTTTTAGGATGTCTTACATTGAATAGCAAATTAAACCGCATTAGAACCAGATCTACCTTGTTTATGCATGTGCGTGTGTGTACACTCACATACAAATATATATACATTTGTTTTATAGTTTTTGGGAAATTGAAGAAATAGTAGAAATTTAAAAGAACTTTATAAAATCAAGCATGGATTTGTAAACCTTTGGCATTGTGTAGAAAACAAACATAAGAAGTCTTTGAAAGGAAGAGCAAATAAGACAGACTAGCTAGGGAACCTAGGATCAAAGGAATACTAGGTGATGAGTTCCCTTTCTGTTTTACTTCATTTATCCAGACTTAGAGCTAAAGAGCCAGCAACCCAGAAATACCAACAGATGGAGGCAAATAAAGCCCTAATAAAAGCCTGCTCTCTCTAGCCAAAGGATCAGGAAAGGGGCATCCTACAAGACAGAAAACTTTTATTCAACAACCATTCTACTCTAGCAACAGCACAGAAAAACGTGTGATCCCATGCCCCAAGGGTAGAAGCTTAGACTTCTATCCTTGACAGGCTGTGTGACTAGAAGCTGAAACCTCCCTGCTGGGTAGTGTCAGAAAAGGCCAAGTGTAGAGCTGGCACTTTGTATCCAGGCAGTAAGGAGATTCCCCTTATTTCCACATAGATTTAGTGGAGACCACTTGAGGGAACTCAGGACTTCCATCCCACCTGGCAGTAATGAAACACCCTCTTCCTCCCCACTGGTGTGGTGTCAGAGGAGGTTTAGAGGAGAATCAGGATTTTTACCACCATCCAGTGGTAAAGAGCCCACCCTCTCCGTATGGAGTCAGAGAGGCCAGCTTGTGAGCAATAGTGAGATAGTCCTACCCCTCCCAGCCTAGCTGGTATCAACAAAGGCCTAGTGGGGAGCTCAAGCCACCATCCCCACCCAGCAGTAAGAAGGAGCCCATTCCCCTCTCTGGTGTCAGCAAAAGCCAAGTGGGGACCCCACCTAAAAGTAACAGATAACCCCCTTTCCTCTTTTCAGCCATATTAGGAAAAGCCAATAGAAGGTATAAGATCCAGACCCCTATCATGTAATACCGAAAATATCCACATTAATAATAAAAAAAAAATCACTTGTTATCCTAAGAATCAGGAAGATATCAAAATGAGTGAAAAAAGGCGATAAGTGAATACCAACACAGGGATAATAGCACTGTTAGAATTACCTAACAGATTTTAATGCAGCCATTATAAAGTTACTTCATCAAACAGTTATACCATGCTTAAGCCAAATAGAAAATTAGAATGTTTCAGCCAAAAATAGAAAGTCTCAGCAAAGCCATAGAAGATTTAAAAAAAAAAAATTGGAATTTTTCAACTGAAAAATACAATAGCCAAAACAAAAAGCTTAGTAGATGGATTCAACAGCAGAAGAGAGTGGGGAGAGGAAAGAATCTGTGGACCTGAAAATAGAAATTACCCAATAAGAACAATAGAGAGAAAATCAACTAGGGGAAAAAACAAACAAAAAAACAAACAAACAGAGCTTCAGGGGCATTTGGAACAATAACAAAAGATCTAACATTTATTTCATTGGAGTCCCAGGGGAAGAGAAAGTGGGTGGTACTGAAAAGAAAAGTACTTGAAGAACTAATGGTTGAAAATTTTCTAAATTTGGCAAAAGAAATAAACCTACAGATTCAATAACCTGGCTGAACCCAAAGAAAACTACAGCAAGACACATTCATAGTCAAATTTTTGAAAACTAAAACCAGAAAAACGTTGAAAGCAACAAGAAATGACACCCTATGTATGTTAGTGAAACAAGTAAAATGACAGCATATTTGTCATCAGAAGCAACAAAGGCTGAAAGGAAGTGGCATAGCATTTTTATAGTGCTGAAAGAAAAAAGAATTAACCCAGAATTCTACATCCAGTGAAAATATCCTTTAGGAATCAAGGGAGAATGAAAATATTCTTAAATGAAAGAAAATTTGCTGCCTGCAGGCCTGCTCTCAATAAATGGCCAAAAGATGTTCTCTAAACAAAAAGAAAATTCTAAAACAAAACCAAAATTCTAAAAAAACAAACAAAAACAATCAGGAAAATAGAAGAATGGAGAAAGTAAAACTATAGATAAATAAAACACTTTTCACCTTTTGAGTTTTCTTTTTTTCCATTTTTATTGAGATATAATTGACTTCTCTTTAAATTTTCCAAATTATGTTTAAGTGTTGAAGCAACAATAATACTGTTCAATGGTTCTAAATGTGTGTAGAGAGAATATTTAAGATAATTTATTATAAGTGAGGGAGGGTAAAAGAATATCAATGGAGATAAGGTTTATCTACTTCAGTCAAAGTGGTAAAGTGATGATGCCAGTAGACTATAAGATATATTAAATATATTTATAAATAATATATATATAATGTGTGCATATATATGTAATGTAGTATCTAAAGCAGCCACTTACAAGCTATACAAAGGAGATATACTCAACAGTACTGTAGATATATAAAAATGGAATTCTAAAATATTCATGTAACCCACAGAAAGGCCAGAAAAATAAAACAGAGGAAAGAAAAACAGAACAAAAAGAAAATTACAAACAAAATGGAAGACTTAAGCCCTAACATATCAATAACTACATTTAATAAAGTGAACTAAATACAACAATTTAAAGTTGGGGAATGGCAAAGTGAATTAAAAAGCATGACCTAATTGTGTGCTATCTGTGACGCATTATTTCAAATGTAACAATATAGGTATGTTGAAAGTAAAGGATGGGAAAATATATCTTGCAAATGTTAATCGAAAGAGCAAGAGTTGACATATTAATGTCAGATACAGTAGGAAAATCTCCAATGAATTAGAAGTAAACTAAACAACATACTTTTAAATAATCTATGGGTCAAAGAGGAAGTCTCAAGGGAAATTAAAGATAAGTAAATAAATTGAACTGAATGAAAATGTAAATACAGCACATTAAAATAGGTGGGACACAGCCAAGGCAGTGATGAGAGGTAAATTTATAGCACTAAACATATATATGAGAAAAGAGGAGAAGTCTCAAATTAACAATCTAAACTTGCAATGCAAGAACCTGGAAAGAGAAGAATAACTGAAACGCAAAAAGATGGAAGGAAATAATAAAGATAAGAGGAGAAATCAATGCTATCAAGAGCAGAAAAACAATAGACAAAAATCAATGAAAGAAATAGCCAATTCTTCAAAAGGATTAAAAAAATTGAAGAGCCTCTAATAAGATTGAGAAAGAAAAAATGAGAGAAGACCAAATTGTCAATATTAGGATTTAAATAAGGAATCACTATGGACCCTAAAGTCATTCAAGATAATAAGGGGTGGAGATTCCTCCTCTCCACAGGGCATCCCTGAAAGAGAGGATAATCAAATAAACACAATTAAAAAATGATAAAGGGGATATCTCCACTGATCTTACAGAAATACAAACTAGCATCAGAGAATAGTATAAATACCTCTACGCAAATAAACTAGAAAATCTAGAAGAAATGGATAAATTCCTGGACACATACACCCACCCAAGACGAAACCAGAAAGAAGTTGCATTCCTGAATAGACCAATAGCAACTTCTGAAATCGAGACAGTAATGAATAACCTACTAACCAACAAAAGCCCAGAACCAGACAGATTCACAGCCAGGTACTACCAGAGGTACAAAGAGGAGCTGGTATAATTCCTTCTGAAACTATTCCAAGCAATAGAAAAAGAGGGTCTCTACCCTAACTCTTTTTGTGAGGCCAGCATCATCCTGATACCAAAACCTGGCAGACACACACACACACACACACACACACACACACACACACACACACAAATTTCAGGCCAATATCCTTGATGAACATTGTTGTGAAAATCCTTAATAAAATACTGATGAACCAAATCCAGCAGCACAGTAAAAAGCTTATCCACCACAATCAAGTCATCTTCAACATATGCAAGTCAATAAACATAATCCATCACATAAATGGAACCAATGACAAAAACCACATGATTTTCTCAATAGTTGCAGAAAAGGCCTTCGATAAAATTCAACACCCTTTCATGCTAAAAACACTCAATAAACTAGGTATTGATGGAACATATCTCAAAATAATAAGAGCTATTTATTACAAACCCTCAGCCGATATTGTACTGAATGAGCAAAAGTTGGAAGCATTCCCTTGGAAACTGTCATGAGACAAGGATACCCTCTCTCACCACCTGGAAGTTCTGGCTAGGGCAATCAGGCAAGAGAAAGAAATAAAGGTATTCAAATAGGAAGAGAGGAAGTCAAATTATCTCTATTTGCAGATGAAATGATTGCATATTTAGAAAACCCCATCGTCTCAGCCTAAAAAGTCCTAAGCTTATAAACAACTTCAGCAAAGTCTCAGGATACAAAATCAATGTGCAAAAATCACAAGCATTCCTATACACCAATAGTAGACAGAGAGCCAAATCATGAGTGAACTCCCATTCACAACTGCTACAAAGAGAATAAAATACCTAGTAATACAACTTATAAGGGATGTGAAGGGCCTCTTCATGGAGAACTACAAACCACTGCTCAAGGAAATAAGAGAGGACACAAACATATGGAAAAACTCTCCATGTTCATGGATAGGAAGAATCAATATTGTGAAAATGGCCATACTGCCCAAAGTAATTTATAGATTCAGTGCTATCCCCATCAAGCTACCATTGACTTTCTTCACAGAATTAGAAAAAACTACTTTAAATTTCATATAGAACCAAAAAAGAACCTGTGTAGCCAAGACAATCCTAAGCAAAAAGAACAAAGTTGAAGGCATCATGCTATCTGACTTTAAACTCTTCTATAAGGCTACAGTAACCAAAGCAGCATGGTACTGGTACCAAAACAGAGATATAGACCAATGGAACAGAACAGAGCCCTCAGAAATAACACCACACGTCTACAACCATATGACCTTTGACAAACCTGACAAAAACAAGCAATGGGGAAAGGATTCCCTATTTAATAAATGGTGTTGGGAAAACTGGCTAACCATATGCAGAAATCTGAAACTGGATCCCTTACTTACACCTTATACAAAGATTAACTCAAGATGGATTAAAGACTTAAACTTAAGACCTAAAACCATAAAAACTCTGGAAGAAAACCTAGACAGTACCTTTCAGGACATAGGCATAGGCGAAGACTTCATGGCCAAAACACCAAAAGCAATGGCAACAAAAGCCAAAATTGACAAATGGTATCTAATTAAGCTAAAGAGCTTCTGCACAGCAAAAGAAACTATCATCATAGTGAACGGGCAACCTATGGAATGGAAAAACATGTTTGGACTCTATTCATTTGACAAAGGGCTAATATCCAGCATCTACAAGGAACTTAAACAAATATACAAGAGCAAAACAACCCTATCCAAAAGTGGGCAAAGGATATGAACAGACAGTTTTCAAAAGAAGACATGTATGTGGCCAACAAATATATGAAAAAAAGCTCATCATCACTGGTCATTAGAGAAATGCAAATCAAAACCACAATGAGATACCATCTCATGCCAGATAGAATGGCGATCATTAAAAAGTCAAGAAACAGGCCTGGCGTGGTGGCTCATGCCTGTAATCCCAGCATTTTGGGAGGCCGAGGCAGGCAGATCACGAAGTCAGGAGATCAAGACCATCCTGGCTAACATGGTGAAACCCCATCTACTGAAAATACAGAAAATTTATCGGGCGTGGTGGCGGGCACCTGTAGTCCCAGCTACTAGGGAGGCTGAGGCAGGAGAATGATGTCAACCTGGGAGGCAGAGCTCGCGGTGAGCCGAGATTGCGCCACTGCACTCCAGCCTGGGTGACAGAGTGAGACTCCTTCTTAAAAAAAAAAAAAAAAAAAAAGTTAAGAAACATTGGGAGGCCCAGCTGGGCGGATCACCAGGTCAGGAGATTGAGACCATCCTGACTAACATGGTGAAAGCCATCTCTACTACTAATAAAAAAAACTAGCCAGGCATGTTAGCATGAGGCTATAGTCCCAGCTACTCAGGAGACTGAGGCAGGAGAATCACTTGAACCTAGGAGGCAGAGGTTGCAGTGAGCCGAGATTATATCACTGCACACCAGCCTGGGTGACAGAGCAAGACTCCATCTCAAAAAATAAAATAAAAAGTCAAGAAACAACAGATGCTGGAGAGATGCTTTTACACTGTTAGTTGGAGTGTAAATTAGTTGAACTATTGTGAAAGACAGTGTGTCAATTCCTCCAGGATATAGAGCTAGAAATACCATTTGGCCCAGCAATCCCATTACTGGGTTTATACCCAAAGGATTATAAATCATTCTACTATAAAGATACGGATTATAAATCATTCTACCATAAAGATACATGCAGACATATGTTTATTGGAGCCCTATTCACAATAGCAAAGACTTGGAACCAACCCAAATGCCCATCAATGATAGACTGGATAAAGAAAATGTGGCACATATATATAATGGAATACTATGCAGCCATAAGAAAGAATGAGTTCATGTCCTTTGCAAGGACATGGATGAAGTTGGAAACCATCATTCTCAGCAAACTAATATAGGAACGGAAAACCAAACACCACGTGTTCTCACTTATAAGTGGGAGTCGAACAATGAGGACATATGGGCACAGGGAGGGAAACATCACACACTGGAGGGCCTGTCAGGAGGTGGTGGGTAAGGGGAGGGATAGCATTAGGAGAAATACCTAATGTAGATGACATGTTGATGAGTGCAGCAAACCACCATGGCATGTGTATACCTATGTAACAAACCTGCCTGTTCTGCACATGTGTCCCCGAACTTAAGTAAAATTTTTTTAAAAAAGAAGAAGAAATAAGTAATGCAAGTAGTACTCCCAGGCTTAAATGAGGAGTGACTCATCACACAAAAAAAAAGATAATGAGGAATGAATTTGTATATTTAAGAACTCCTGAAAAAGAAATATTGAACTATTAACACTATTTCTACATAATCTCTTCCAGAAAATAAAAAAGGAAGTTATTTTTGTGAAGCTAATATTACCTTGATAACAAAACTAAACACAGTACAAAAAAGGCATAGATGCAAACATCTTTAACAAAATATTAGTAAGTAGTAATCAGCAATTTCCCATGACCAAGTGGGAATTGTTCTAGTGCTGCAAGGCTGTGTCAGTATTCAAATAAATCAATCAATGTAATCCACCATTTTAACAGGCTAAAGAATTAATGCTTATATTAATTGATGTGGAAAAAGCATTTGACAAAATTTAGCACTCTTCACATTAAGACTTCTTAGAAAAATGGGAATTAAAGGAAATTTCTTTGACTTGATAAAGAACATCTACAGAAAACCTATGGCCAACATTATACTTAATAGTGAAAAGATGAAATGTTTTCCTTGCAAGTGTGAAAACAAGTCAAGGATGTCAGCTGTCCCCACTCTTTTTTCTTTTTTTTCTTGAGGCAAGGTCTCACTCCTGTTGCCCATGTTGGAGTGCAGTGCTGTGAACACAGCTCACTGCAGTCTTAACTTTCCTGAGCTCAGGTAATCCTCCCACCTCAGCCTCCCGAGTAGCTGGGACTACAGGTACATGCCACTATACCCAGCCAATTTTTTGTAGTTTTTGTAGAGACAGGGTTTCTCTGTGTTGCTCAGGCTGATCTCCACCTCCTGGGCTCAAGAGATCTACCTGCCTCAGCCACCCCAAGTGCTGAGCTGTTCCTACGCTTATTCAACATCATGCTGGAAGTTCTAGCCTGGGTTATGATTCAAGATAAAGAAGTAAAAGCCATACAGATTGAAAAGGAAGAAATGAAACTACTCCTGTTTGCAGATTATATGGTTACCTTAGTAGAAAATCAGGAGAAATGTACCAAGAAAATTTTATAATAAATGAGTTCAGCAAGGTTGCAAGATAAAAGATAAGCATATAAATAACAATTGTATTCCACATTCATGGATTGGAAGAATCGATATTGTTAAAATGTCCATGCTACCCAAAGCAGTCTACACATTCAATGCAATCCCTATCAATATACCAAAGACATTCCTTACAGAAAAATGAAAAACAATTCTAAAATTTATATGGAACCACAAAAGTCCCAGAACAGCCAAACATAACCTGAGTAGAAGAATAAAACTGGAGGAATCACATTACCTGACTTCAAATTATAGTACAGAGATATAGTAACCAAAACCGCACAGTACTGGCATAAAAGCAGATACATAGACCAATGGAACAGAATAGAGAACCCAGAAACAAATCCGTACATCTACAGTGAACTCATTTTAGACAAAGGTGCCAAGCACACACATTGGGGAAAGGACAGTCTCTTCAATAAATGGCACTGGGAAAACTGGATATCCATAAGCAGATGCATGAAACTATCCCATATCTTTCTCCATATATTAAAGTCATATCAAAGTGGATTAAAGGCTTTAATCTAAGACCTCCAACTATGAAACTACTAAAAGAAAACATTGGAGAAACTATCTAGGACATGGGAGCGAGCGAAGATTTCTTGAATAATACCTCATAAGCACAGGCAACCAAAGCAAAATGGACAAATGGGATCACATCAAGTTAAAAAGCTGCTGCACAGAAAAGGAAACAAAGTGAGGAAACAACCCATATAATGGGAGAAAATATTTACAAACTGTCCATCTGACAAAGGATTAATAACGAGAATATATAGGGAGCTCAAACAACTCTGTGGAAAAATCTAGTACTCTGAAAAATGGGGGAAAGATCCGAGTAGACGTTTCTCAAAAGAAGACTCCAGATGGCAGATAGATATGTGAAAAGGTGCTCAACATCACTGATCATCAGAGAAATGCAAATCAAAACTACAGTGAGTTATCTTACCCCAGTTAAAATGGGTTTTATCCAAAAGACGGGCAATAACCAATGCTGGCGAGCATGTGGAGAAAAGGAAACCTTCTCACACTGTTAGAGGGAATGTAAATTAGTATAACCACTATGGGAAACAGTTTGGAGGTTCCTCACAAAGAAATAGAAAACAAACAAAAAAGCCGTAAAAATAGAGCTATCACATGATCCAGCAATCCATTGCTAGGTATATACCTAAGAGAAAGGAAATCAGTACATTGAAGAGATACCTGCACTCCCATGTTTATTGCAGGACTGTTCATCATAGTCATGATTTGGAAACAACCTAAATGTTCATCAACAGATAAATGGATAAAGAAAATGGAGTCCATATACCCGGTGGAGTACTGTTCTGCCATAAAAAAGAATGAGAACCAGTCATTTGCAGCAACCTATGTGGAATTGGAGGTCATTATGTTAAGTAAAATAAGCTGGGCACAGAAAGGCAAGCTTCACATGTTCTCACTTATTTGTGGGAGCTAAAAATTAAAACAATTGAACTCATGGAGATAGAGTAGAATGATGGTTACCAGAGGCTGGGACGGGCGGTGGGGTGATGGTAAGGGGGAAGTGGAGACGGTTAATGGCTACAAAAAAAATAGAAAGAATGAATAAGATCTAGTATTTGATAGCACAGCAGGATGACTGTAATCAATAATAATGTAATTGTACATTTAAAAATAATTAAATGAATAGGATTGAATTGTTTGTGACACAGAGAATAAATGCTTGAGGGAGGTGGTCACTTCATTTACCCTGATGTGATCATTATACATTATATGCCTGTATCAAAATATCTTCTATACCTCATAAATTTATGCACCTACCATATACCCACAAAAATTTAAAATTTAATAAATAGCAAGTGTGTGTCTATATACTAGCAATGAATACCTGGTCACCAAAATCAAAAATAAAATATAAAGTTGCTCAAAAAAATAATACAGATGTCAATCTAACAAAATGTATATTGGATCTTATATGCTGTAAACTATAAAATGCCAATGAAAGAAGTCAAAGAAGTTCCTTATAAATGGAGAGACGTACTTAAACATATACATGAATTTTTATAGTAAATTTGTCCACATAGCCAAAAACTAGAAATGATCCAGATGTCTTTGAGTGGTTAGACAGGCTGTGATACATTCATTCCATGGAATACTACTCAGCAATAAAAAGAATTGATTATTGATATATACAGCAATCTTCATGAAAATTATGCTGAGTGAAAGAGCCAATCATAAAGTATTACATACAATTCCATTTATATAACATTCTTTTTAAAATTGTTTTTATTTTTATTTTTATTTTATTTTGAGACAATGTCTCATGGACAGACAGGAAGACTCAGAATTTATAGAGATATCACTACTCCCCAAATGGATATACAGGTTTTATGTAATTTCTGTTAAAATCTCAGTCTTTTTATAGATACAGACAAGTTTATTCTAAAATATAAATAGAAAGGCAAAGGAAATAGAATAGCTAAAACAATTATGGAAAGGAAGAATGAAGTCATAGTAATTAGTCTGCTTGATATCAAATGTACTAATTTATATTATTGTGGCTTTATTATATAGTCACAATAATAAAGACTGTGTGGTGTTGGTGAAGGAATAGACTCATAACTTAATGGAACAGAAGGTAGAACCCAGAAGTAGATCCACAAGTGTGCTCAACTGATTTTTGACAAAAGCAATTCAATTTGAAAGCAATCCAATGGAGGGCAGATAGCCTTTTCAGTAAATGGTCCAGGAGCAAGTGGATGACCAGAGGCATGTAACCTCACCTCCACCTAAACCCCACACTTCATACAAAAAAATTAACCCCGAATAAATCAGAGACTGAAATGTGAAACATAAGGCAATAAAACATTTAGGGAAACAGAAAACCAGAAAATTTTTGAAATACAGGACTAGGCAAAGAGACATCAAAAGCAAGATCCCTGAGAAAGAAAAGATGATAAATTCGACATCATTAAAATGAAAATTTTTTGATTTGTGAAAGAGCCTGATAGAGGATGGAAGGACAAACTACAGAGAAAATATTTACAGACTCCACATCTAAAAAAGGACTGGTATGTAGAATATACAAAGGACTCTCAAAACTCCGGAGTGAAAAAAAATCAAACCATTCAGTTAGAATGTGAACTGAAGACAGGGAGAGAGGGACAGACATTTCACTGTAAAGGGTATATAGAAGGAAGAGATGCACATGAAAAAATTAGTTCAGCCCCATTAGCTCTGGGGAAATGGAAATGAAAACCACAATGAGATATCATTTGCTTATTAAAATGGCTAAAGTAAAAAATAGTGACAACACTAAGTGATAGTAAAAATTCAGTGAAACTGGATCTCACATCCATTGCTGGTGGGATCGTCTGGCATTCTAGAAAACAGTTCGTAACAAACTAAGCGTGCAGCTCATACCATTCGGCAATGGCGCACATGATCATTTATCCCAGAGAAGTGAACAACATAAATTCACACAAAAGCATGTACATGAATGTTTATAGTACATTTGTCCAAATAGCCAAAAACTAGAAATGATCCAGATGTCTTTGAGTGGTTAGACAGACTGTGATATATTCATTCCATGGAGTTTTACTCAGCAATAAAAAATAATTGATTATTGATATATATAGCAATCTTGATGAGAATTATGCTGAGTGAAAAAGCCAATCATAAAATACGACATATAATGATTCCATTTATAAAACATTCTTTTTAAAATTATTTTTATTTTTATTTTATTTTGAGACAGCGTCTCACTCTGTCACCCAGGCTAGAGTGCAGGGGCACAATCTCTTCTCACTGCTACCTCTGCCGCCTGGGCTCAGGTGATCCTCCTACCTCAGCCCCTCCAGTAGCGAGGACCACAGGTGCGCACCACCACACCTGGCTAGTGTGTGCCGCCACACCTGGCTAAATTTTTTTTGTATTTTTTCGTAGAGATGGCATTTAATCACATTGCCCAGGCTGGTTTTGAACTCCTGAGCTCAAGCAAGCTGCCTGGCTTGACATTCCAAAGTGCTGGGGTTACAGGCACTTACCACCAGGCCCAGTGCTATATAACCTTCTTGAAATGACAAAATTATAGAAATAGAGGACAGATTCATAGTTACCAGGGATTAAGAAGAGGGTTGGAGGGAATGGTTGGAAGGGAACCAGATGTGACTATAAAAGGGCAACATGAGGGACCCTGGTGATGATTAAAATGTTTTGTATCTTGACTGTGTCAGTATCAGTATCCTAGTTGTCACAGTATACTATAGTTTTGAAAGATGTTGTTATTGATGGGTTCTAGGTAAAGGGCGTGTGGGATCTCTCTATTCTTTCTTTTAACTGAATGTGAATCTACAATTATTTTTGTTTCAAACACAGTTTTTTTCTTAATCCTGCATAATCTACTCTCCTAACAATGATTCTTGTTACTATCTTACTGCATAGGAATAGTGCAGACTATGGATTCTAGTGCAAAACTCTCTGGGTTTAATTCCCAGTTCTGTGATGTTTCAGCAGGGTGTCCTTAGGCAAATTGCTTTACCTTTCTGTTATCAATTTTCTCATTTGTAATATGGGAAGCAATAATTTTAATGCTAATAATACTTCTCTCATAGGGTTATTGTAAGGATTAAATAAATTTTAACATGTAAAAGAATAGATTCTGGCAGTCATATGTGGTCACATTAAGTAGGATTGGTGGTGGTGATGGTGGTGGTTGCTATATTACCTTTTGTAATTTTTATTTTAACACAGTTGATATGACGTGTTTACATTTGCAGATTCTATTTTTCTCTTAAGCCGTGTATTTTTTTTTAACAATTAGTAAGATTTGAATCAAAAATAAAGAACTTTGGCAACCCCTCTGCCCTGCCAACTCCCAAATTTACAACCGAAATGTCACAATTCAAACAAAGTTTTAAGTTACTGCCTAAACTTAATTTTTAAAAAATTTCTTGTTTTCATGTCTAGTTTGTAGCCAGAACTACTGGACTGGAGTTGTTTGCCTCACCCCCTTAGCTGCATAGTGCCCTGGGGGCTCAAGCAGAACTTTGTCCCAGCCACTACTTTGGGAAGCACAAAGGCTGAATGCTTCCAGCCATTCTGGTGACATTTCTAACATGATTGAATGACGATATCTTTGGGAATGTGTCTGTATACTTTCAGATCTGCAGGGCCCCAGTCACCATCTGTTGAAATACTTCATCTAGAATTGAACTATACTCCTTAGAAGGCAGTTGAGTGACATATTTAGCCTCTCCAAGCTTATCCTCGGCCCAGATTCTATTTATGACGAGTAATTGGGGGCTGCCATCATTATGTCCAAAGCATAATTTAGGACACTGTGATTTAATGATGTATATTGGCAGTTTTGAGTCATTTATGTGAATTGAGGTAGTTCATGCTGTCAGGAGAATTCTTATGTAATATAATGAATGAAATAGCAGCCCTCTTTGTGAGTTTCAGCATCCAAGATTCAAATCATAGTTAAATTTAAAATAAATTGAAGTTTTCTCTGTGACAAATGCGAAGTCTAAAATAATCTAGACAAGGGTAGATGGTATAGGCAAGGGGTATCATTTGCAACTCATTTTTCAAAAATGAAACTGGTATTACTTTTTAAGCTTTCAGTAATTGAATAATCATATGTTAGGTAAGTAAAAAGCCTACCTAAGACCCTCCCCAAGCAATTTTATAATTCTAAACTCAGGCCGTCTTCTGGTTTGGATTTGCTGTTAGAAAGTATCTTTGTTGTGGTTAAGGAAGAAATATTCAAGACTGTGTAATTCCGTCATGGGCTTCTTGCTTTTTTTTTTTGTTTTTTTCAAACAAATTCCTTATTTTTGTTTCTGGATTGCAGCCATAATACGAAAACAACATCTTGGTTAGACCCTCGGTGCCTGAACAAGCAGCAGAAGCCTCTGGAAGAGTGTGAAGATGATGGTAAGGGGCCAGGCAGGTCTTGGGTTAAGTGAATTGGGGGCACTGTTCACATGTGCAAATTTTAAAGAGTCGTAGCGAGGTCAGTCGGGTCTTAGGTTGAGTTTTTAAAAGGTAATCCAATTTCTGCTAAATGGACTGTGGTTTACAAAAGCCAGGAGGAAAGTCAGAGTTGTTTCAAGAGAAGAATTTGTTTACACATGAAGACAGATGCATACTAATATCTCCATTAGGAGCAGAACACTCAAACTGTTCAAATGAAGATATATCCTCTGTCTTCAGGAACTTAGAGAAAATTCTAGAAAATCTCTAGGAATAAAGAAATCAGAGATGCTCTGGTCACTCACACATTCTCAGCTTTAACCCTACCTTTTAAAAGTCTTAGGGGAAAAAGTTGGGAGTTTTTCTTGAACTCTACTTATTTCACATACTTCCCTAGTCTTGGAGGTAGGGGAAACAGATCTAGATACATTTTAGAATCTCTGTGTAACTTACAGTATACCCACAATACGTAGTAAGTGTATTCTTTTGAGACAGAGGTTGAGGTGTTACCTAGAGCACCACTCTCCCTGTTAATCTTGGAAATGAACTAACAGGCTGTAAGAGCTTTAGTTGAAAAAGTTCATTTCAAGGCTTTGGGTTTTTTAATTACTTCTCCAAAATGAAAAAAAAAAAAAATTAAAACAGAGCTACTGTGTCCCTTTTCAGTACACCAACGTCTATCCCAAGTTTTACCAAAATTATTTTCTGATGTGGAAAAATGAAACGGGAAATGGTTTGCTTTGCTCTGCTTTGCTACTCATTATTCAAGTCTGGCATGTGAATTAGTAGTATAAATATTAAATATGTATTTTACTGTAAGATAACAGAACGTTATTAATTTGTCCTATAGTACAGAATTGTTGTATATATAAACTTGAAGATTTTTTGAAAATGCAAGGCAGTAAAGTATGATACTGTCAAAACCTTGTACTCCACAATCCTTCTATTATACATGGTTTGCAGATTACATTAAATGACGTAGACTATTGTGTCGGTATTTATCTGAGTTACTTAAAATGGAAACAAAAGTCCTTCTAACTTAGGAGGCATGACCAAGATGCTTGTTTTATTTTGGTTGCTTTGTTTCATTCCTGAAGAAGGAATAGAACAGGTTCATTCAGCTGTGGTGTTTTGCATGCCTGGGAGATAATGGACTGTACTGATTATTTCAGTATTCTGTTTAACATATAATACCAGTTGAGTATCCCTGATCCCAAAATTTGAAGTCCAAAATGCTCCAAAATTGGCCAGGCATGGTGTGGCTCACACCTGTAATCCCAGCACTTTGGGAGGCTGAGGCAGGAGGATCACTTGAGCCAAGGAGTTTGAGACCAGCCTGGACAACATCGTGAGATCTTGACTCTACAAATAATAAAACAGAAATTAGCTGGGCATGTTGGCATGTGCCTGTGGTCCCAGCTACTTGGGAGGCTAAGACAAAAGGATCACCTGAGCCCAAGAGTAGGAGGCTGCAGAGAGCTGTGATTGTGCCACTACACTCCAGCCTGGGTGACAGAGAGAGACCCCGTCTTAAAGAAACAAACAAAACAACAACATGCTCCAAAATACAAAACGTTTCAAGTGTCACCATGGTGCTCAAAGGAAATGTTCACTGGAGCATTTTCGATCTTGGATTTTCAGATTAGGGATGCTGAGCCAGTAAGTATATTACACAAGTATCTCCCAATCTGAAAATATGCAAAATCTGAAACCCTTTTGATTCCAACTATTTTGGATAATACTCAACCTGCACATAAATAACCAATTTTCAAAGATCAGAGCATAAAATACATTCAACCCTAAAACTTCGTGGAACAATAATTTAATCATTTGATGCCTTATGATTTTGAAAGCAATTTAGGCAGTCATTACCATAGGGTCTTCAATGTCAATATCCTTTCTGTAATTATTCTGGGAAGGTATGAAAATGCCTGTTAATACAATATTATAAATGATAGAATATTGCAATAGCTTTTTCTGAGAAAAACTGTACATAGATTAAAAGTATTGAATAGAATTGACATTTTTGTTACCAAATCTAGTAATTTTTAATTCTTAAAATTATCTTTTTGTATTAATGTTATTTCCTTTGGAACAAGAATATATTCATACCAAATGCAATAAGTTTAGTAATTATCTCTTTAATATTAGAATTCATATATTCTGTTTCTAGTAGAAATTCTATGTGTATCTGTGTGCCTGTACACACAAACAGTATAAATATATAATCAGATTATGATAAGTATCAATTTGCATTTTCTGTTGCCAGTTAACGCAAAGCTGCCTTGTTATTATTTATATTATAACACAAAGCAGAAAAGCATATTGGTTGCAAATATTGCCCCTGTATTTCTTTCTGTTCTCTGTAGGTCATACATATGGGGTGTAACAGTATAGCATCATACTTAATTATTGTAAAGATTTAATATGTTCTATCTCATTTAATATTTAATTAAATATTAAATCACATAGATTTAATATTTCCTATCTCAGAAAATCGAGAAACTAGTTTGAGATTTTGATGTTAGTGAATGACTCCTTCTGTCATTGTTGTGTCCAGTTCAGTTAGAAGCCCTCAACCTTGCCTTTGAACTCCGGGCCAATATTTTAATCCACCTGATGGATAGTGTCAACGGTTGTCTCAAAGAGACTTCTGACTCAGTCATATTAAAACCATTAAAACTGATTATCTTTCCCCAAAATTTGGTCCTCTCTAAGTGTTTCCTGTCTCCATTCCTGGTAAATTTATGCATACTCAAAATTCCCCCTTGATCTGTCACTTTTTTTCACACCTATTTCTAACCTGTGAACCAGCTAAATTCACTTGGCATCCTAAATATCTCTTGGATCCATTCACTATTTTTTTCACCGCGTCTACCATTCTCCTCTGAGGTCATGCTCATCTCCCATACAGATTCTTTTCACTCTCCTTTTTGTGTTGCACTCAGAGCAATCTTTTAAAATGTAAATGTGATGATGTTATCAGTGACAACCTCCACAGGGTCTGCTTAGGAAATGCCAAGTCCATAGCTTGCTTCTCTGAGCCCTGTGCGGTCAACCTCTCTAGGTTTTCTCACACTATTTCTCTGCTCTCTGCTCTCTGCTCTCTGCTCTTCATCCCCACTAGTCCTCATTGAGTTCCTGCCTCATGTCAGTTAAATGTGCATTTCTGTCTTAGAATACCCTTACATTTCACTATACTCTTACATTTCACAATAGTTATTGAATACTTTCTATATGTCACGTGCATCCTAGGTATGTATATCCTTCAGGTTATATTTCAGGGAATTTTTCCATGACTTTGCCCCCAAAGATATGATTAGATCACTCATGTATCTTACTCTATTGAGAACTTATCATGATTTTAATTTTAGTTTCATTCGTGTGAGCTTTGGATTTGTCTCCTATTCTGGAAAAGCAGAGATGTCTGATTGTGTTTTTTGAGACAGAGTCTCGCTCTGTTACCCAGGCTGGAGTGCAGTGGCATGATCTCTGCTCACTGCAACCTCTGCCTTCCTGTTCAAGCAATTATCCTGCCTCAGCCTCCCGAGTAGCTGGGATTACAGGTGAGCGCCACATGCCTAATTTTTTTGTATTTTTAACAGAGTCGGGGTTTCACCATGTTGGCCAGGCTGGTCTCGAACTCCCAACCTCAGGTGATCCACCCACCTTGGCCTCCCAAAGTGCTGGGATTACAGGCGTGAGACACCATGGCTGGCCCCTGATTGTGTTCATTTTGATATGTCACCTAGCATAGTGACTGGCAAGACCTATTTATCATAGGTCTTGATAAATAACTACTGAAGAAGTGAACAAATGCTCCCAAAGACATTAGATAATATACAAGTGGGCATTTTCACAGGTAACTTTGTGTAAATTAGATTCTCCTTTTAAGAAACAGTGCCAATCAAAACTTACCATTGGCATTGGGATCATTTTTAAATTAAGAGTTTACAAGGTGTCTAGGCCCATGTTGGTTATTTAAGTCAATCATTGATTGATTGGTTCATTCATTCATTCATCAACAAATATTTAGTACCTAACATGTGCAGAAAGCTACACTGGGCATTGATCCTATTGTGGTGGTGAAAACAGGCTCGATCCCTGTGTTTGTGAAGCTTATAGGAGCCACTTGCCCTATAGCTGGGGAAACATTAGGTATGAAATGATTTTTGTGTGTTCTCCTGTGTTTCCTTCTCAGTAATAAAATGTTTTACTGACAGCAAGAGGAGGAGGTCAAGAATGGAAAGGATTTGGACTTGTTTTGCTCACTGACATTTTTGAGGACATTTTAATTCTAATATTTCTGAGCTGCTTGACTTAGAAAGTGCGTGTGTGTGTGTGCGCGCGCATGTGTATGTGTTCTCACAAAACCAATAAAATGCCTCCCAACACTCCTTCAGGGCAGTTTTCAAGGCTTTCTTCCTTGATATATTTTATCTTGACGTAATTCATCTTTCCAGCTCCTTTTTGAAAGACATCAAAGTTAGCTCATTATATAGTCCACACTCAATTTGACCTCACCTTCCATTTTTCAAGCAGCACTGTTACTTGTAAGTTAAATAATGCTTTAATTGTGAGTATAATTGCCTCACTGATTAGAGGATTATTGAAGGATTAAAAGGACTGATATTGAAAGTCTGACAGCTTTGTTTACTCCCAATAAGGTCTGTAATAAGTGACTTCCCACTTAAGAACATTGAAACCGCAAAGGTATTTGTCATCTTTTACAACCAATCAAATCCTATTTTGACATGCAAGGAAATGAGCCATATAATTATTTTGCCAATATCAGCTCTTCCTGTTTTGTGATTTACACTGAGGTCGCGAGTTTACTATCCAAGCCAATGAAATAAGCCACAATACAGGTAAGGACGAACTAGAGTGATGTGTTTGCTGCTGTTTTCCTGAGGAGATTTCCTTTCTTGGTGCTGGTGTCTGAATTTTGCTTTCTCTCTTTTCTGTCTCATTCCTGCTATTCCTTTGGAGAAGAAGGGGTACACACCGAGGAGCTGGACAGTGAACTAGGTAAACCCTTCCTGCCTGCTGCTACTGCATGACACGTGCATGACATGACCTGCATGGTTTTTTCCCCAGTGAATTGCTTAATCCCTCTGTTTCTTTAGTTTGCACTCCTCCAGTTATGATTTTTGTTTTAGTTTATCCAGGAAAGGTCAGTCTCACAACCTGCGCGTCTGACTGCAGGCATCACGCAGAGTTGTAATATATTATGTTTACAAATAAAGTGTCTGACTGAACAGAGACTAGAACGAGAGTTAGCAAACTGGTAATAGGTAGTCTTGTAAAGTGAGGATTGGGAAAGAACCGAAGAGATGCTTGCTGTGTCCCTTGAACTTTTGCGTAACCTGTCTCAGTCTTATTTCTTTATTTGTTTAGTGTAGATGGTTATTTGGGTAATATAAAAAAGCCAAGCAGAACAAACAAAAATCTATTAACACTAGTTTAAGGAGCATTATAGGAGCACTTGCAATAAAAGAAGGTCACTGAGGAATTGAATAGTTAAGACTTAGGATCATGTTGTTATTACATCACAGACCACATGTTGTTGACCTTGCCGTTATAGTGAGTGGTTGTTTATATAGTGATGCAGCACCTATATGTACTGTTTGCCTTCGAGTTGTGTCAATACAAATCAAGTCTTGACTACTCTAGTTATTGTTTAGGAATAATTCATGCTAGCAGATGATGCCAAATTCTTGTTTCTTTGCTATTGGAATATATTGAATTATGTTCGCTTTTATGTTCAACCTTGAACAACATTAAAATTAGCTTGCATTCCATCAGATACATTTACTGATGGATAGATAGGAAAGCATAAATTTCAGCTAAATTGCAGATGAAAGCCTCGGCTGATGGGAAGATTCTTTAGCAATTGAATATTGTTTAAGTAGAAGATTGTTTAATATCAGTATGAGTGGAACTGTAGTAAGATTATTGAATCTGCCTGGCATTTTTGAGATTGCCTGAAGACCTGAAAATATAAATCTATTTAATACAGATTATTGTATTCATTTGGTTTTCTTTATTTTTGTTACATGAGATAAAGATAATCTGTCTTGGTTGGCTAGAATTATGATAGAATAGAACCAAGCTCTGTTTTTTGTAACATTTGAAACGTACCTGTTGTAATTGATGCACATGCCAACAATGGTCGATAACTATTGATCGATCTATTTTTAAAGATGTTTAATAAGTTATCTTTGTGGTCATTGTGAGAGGAATGACTTAAGGTTCACCCTGAATGATAGAACAATTTGAAACTAATTTGATCGAAAAAAGAAATTGTCAATCCAATGATATTAGTTAAAGTAATTGAAAGAGACAGAAATAGGTTTTCCAGACACAAAATGAGTGTCTTAATCATTTGTTCAGCCGATTTCAACTACTCTTGCTACCTGAGTAATATGTGTGAGAGATCGCTCTGCTGTCTGCTGGCAGCCAGTGGAGATAGCACAGCTGTGTACAGGGGCACAACCTTATTTGCTTCTCTGGAAGTTTGAATTTGAAATTTTCAGGAAAGATGTTTCTGCATTTTACCCATATGTAACTGTGATATCGTGGAGACTTGCTTATGCTGTTAAAGACTCTAAACATGAGTTGTCTTGGCTTTCTCTGGGTTCAGATCAAGCTGTCTGACTCCCCTGCTTACTGGCTATGCAAACTTTGAGAAGCTATTCACCTTCTTTTAGCTTCCCTTTCCTTATCCATAAAGAGGGGCCGAAACAGGAGCTCCCATGGTCCTTATGAGGTGATTTAATGAAAGTGTGTTTTATTATTTGTCCCTGTGATCAACACATGCTATTAGCTATTTGCAGCTTTATTATTTATTACCTAATTCCCTCTTCTTGGATTTTTCCATACTTCCTTATGGTACTTTTATCCATTAACACAGCGCAAGGGAGGAATGTGTTCTATACTATAGAAATGACCCAAATGTGTTCTTGTAGGAAGGGTAGAGATAAAAAAAAAAAAAAACCTTTGATTTTTGCCTGCACATGTCCACTGTGTAAAGAGTAGCACACGTGCGCACACACTGTTTTCTGTTGCATTCACTTCAGATTCTGTTGACAAGCTCACTGCTCATTTTCTTAATAAGAGGGTCCTAATTTCAAACAATAGCAACTGTCAGGTTTTCAGTGAACAATGCAATTCCAGATGTGACAAGGAAACCCTCTTTGTAATCGGCCTCTGAGAGGCGTGGGCAGTTGGCTTGGGTGTTGGACACAGATCATTTGATTATAGAGTTGTCATTTCTGAACTCTGTTGTTTGAGCTGGGTCAGTTGCTCCATTATGTACTTTGGTTTGCAGAATTTATCACGTCCTCTGCAGACATCTCCCCAGAATTAAAAAGCACCTGCAGAACCTTCTTTTGGAATTATAGGGTGTTCGTATGGTGAAACCAACTAGGGGGGATAGAGCCAAGAAAATAAGTTCTTCTCCCAACCAAAACTAAGTCACAGTTTTGAAATGTATCTCTGGTTTTGAACATGATTTTCAATCTATACACAGACAAATCTCTTTGAAAAGAAATTAGAACCTTTGCTCAATATTTGCTCTGTGAAGACAAAATAGTGCAGCATGAGATTTTCAGAGGCAGGAGTAGCAAGTACACAGGCCACAGACATCTGTCTTACTCCTTTTGTGCTTTCCTGGAGCAGCTGCGATTTGTGGGCACTTTCTATGTACCAGGAACTGTGCTAAGTGTTTAGAAGGATCCTTGTTTAATCCACTACTGACTTTTGAGGTAAACCCAGGGGAAAGATATGGTTCAGAGATGTTAAGTAAGTAGCCCGAAGCCACAGAGTAGTAGGCCTAAATGAAAGAACTAAAGCTCAATCTTATATCTGGGCAATGCCAAAAGGATCTTAGCCACCTGAAATCTCTGTGATAGGTTGTGCAGTCTCATCTGCTCCCTGACTGTGGTTAGTCATATGAGGATTCCTTTTTAAGAGTCTTTAGAGTGTTTGCTTAAAAAATTATAATGTCATTATTTTCTGGACTTAAATATTTTCTACCTTTTTCAGTTTTTTTAGAACCAAATGGCAAATTCTAGGACAAACATCTTCCTATTTAAAATCGATGACCCATTTCTATTTTAAGCATTAGGAGACTAATTTCTATGATTAAGTTAATCACCACATTGGAAGTGAGAAACTATCTTTTCAGTTTCTGGAGTTTGCTCATCTGTTCCAAAAGATGTGTTTAAACTGACGAGTGTCCAGAGATGCTAGTTGACTGGCCCCATCTTTCAACTCTAGAATATTAAGTTGTTGACTAGGCACTAGGAAACAAGTCACGGGTACCTTCTTTTCTAGTACTCTCCTCGGATCTCCATCAAAGCACTACCACGTGGCTGAATTTTCTGCTTAGATGATGCACTTGGCGTTTGTCTTCGTGTCCCTGATGCCTAACATACCCTCAGGCAAACAGTAGGCGTTCAACAAATGTTTGTCAAATTAATAATTGAGTAACTTGAAAGCTTAATATTTCCCCTGTTTTATCTAAAGATAATCAGGCCACATATTTCAGGTTGCAGATTTTGAAAAGAGATGGTGTTTCTGTGGAACTTAATGCAGTCTCCTCACACCCACCCACCCTTCTGCCCTGTACAAATATATGACTGTGCACCAATTTGCATTTTTTTAATCTTCGATTTCCCAACTCTTTGGAAATATTTTCCTGGTTCATTTTCATTTAAATGGTAATTTCCAGCTTTGTAAGGGGAAAGCATTTCCCAGGCATTTAATTTGCATCGGTCCGCAAGACTCAGTATATAAAAATGCCGAGTTGTATCAACATCTGCAAATTGGACCTGTCTTGCATTTTAGTAGCTTATGTGTCCTACAAGTCAAAGACTTCTTTAAAACCTGCTAAATGTTTTTTCTTTTTAATTTAGAAGAAAAGAGGGGAAAACCTGTCTCTTTGTTTGCAAACAAGTAACATGTGGAGCAAAAACCATGAAATTAATGTCTCTTGATGTGCAGCCAAATCTGAACAAAACATAAACTTTAAGTAATTAGTCTGTATAAGTTTGTGTGCATGTGCATGGCTCCACCTCAGTCTGGAACTGTTTGTAGCATATGTAAGCCTTCTGCCCTGATGACATGATCATTATTTAAATTAGTGACCACATGATTCCTTGAATTAAACAAAAATCTATTTCAAATATTTCAAGTCTGTAGTATTCTATCAAAGTTGGTCTTAATACCTACTTCTAGGACTAATTATTCACTTTAGAGTGTGGTATTACGTAAGTTTGCCTTGACTACATATCAGGGAAGCTTTAAAATTAAGTTGAATAACTGTTGTTCTACCTGAAAGGGTTGTTGAATGACAAAAAAACACAACCTAGTCCCTTCTTTCACCAAGTAAAATAATGTGGTGCAGTGGGCCTTTCCACAACAGATTCCTGTTCAGACAGAACTATTACCTGTTTAATAAAGTTTTGGCCTTTGATATGAAACCTTAGGAAGTTCTGTAGAGCGTGGTTGAGTTTTCAGAAAGGCACATACATCCCCTAGTGTGATGGTACCACCACATTTAAAGAAATAAAATCGTCCACCTTAGATAATGAGCTTTCCGGGATCAGGAGCTGTGTTACTGCTTTCACAGGTTAAGTGCTGGAAACGATGGGCCAGCCTAGAGATAGCAATTGAGTGATAGATGTGTGCAGTTAAAAAACCCAACTACATTTTCATTAGGAACAAGGAGAAAATAAGATGCAGATTTTATTTTATTTCAAGGAGAGCAAAGCAACACTACTGTACTGAAAATGAAACATTAATTTTCATCCATTTTTGCTTGTGTAATAAGATGGCCTAGAAACAAAATGAGAAAACTGTGAACATTTAAGATAGGAACTATGCATTCAAGGCAAGTTTAACCTATATTTTCATTAAAATCTAATTTAATAGTGATTTAGAATAAAGGCATCCGGGGTTGCATTTTATTAAATTTTATTTTCTTGCATTAAATACCAGTCAGTAGATGAAGAATTGCTCTTCATGTAGAAAAATACACTGATAAAATAATAGATACTTTTTTTTTTTTGGTTAGGATATACAGTTTTAATTGGATTTAAAGCATTTTTATGAGTCTTTCTCTTTTTGCCTAACTCAGTTGTTGAAAATACCCAGGCTCTTCAATAATATGCTCTTCTTGCCGTAAATGTTCTTTTATTTTTCAGAACTGCCTGCTGGTTGGGAAAAGATTGAAGACCCTGTCTATGGTATCTACTATGTAGAGTAAGTGCCCATTCACAATCCACACATTAGTTTATACCTCTCTATAATTATGTACATTTGTGTTAAGTACAGCCTGACATCATTAAAAGGCACAAATCAATTAACAGTGTTAATTTTATGATGAAAATATGTATGCATATTTTAATGAATGAGAAAATATTCAATAAATCTGAAAATAGCAAATCATATTATTAAATTCACATGGGCAGGATCCATGTCTTTTGTTCGCCACTGCATCACAAAGGCCCAACATGGTCCTGGCATATGGCAGGTACTTGATGAGTATTAGTTGAATGAATGAATGAGAAAAGCCAGGATTCAGTAGACCAGATGAAGAGGGATTGTTTATCTTTACAAGGAGTATCTGATTTGTCTACTTTTTGCTCTGCCCAGATCTGAACTCCTTAGCGATTACTTCTTTATTCATTCATACATTCCAAAAGGTTCAGCCAGGTAATTTATGAAATGTTGCCAGGATTGAGGAGGAAATGGAGAACTAGCCTAGGATGCAGACCTTGTGTGTTTCTTTGTTTCTCTCTTGCCTGAGGTTCTTGTTTCCCATTTTTAAAAGTCTAAAACCCTCGTGACTTCTTTATTGTGTGCCTTATTCTAGCATTGGGCTCCCACTTTTTCCTTTCATCAAAACTATTGATTGATAGGATGATACTAAAAGAAACCAAAGGTTAGGCCATTGAAAAAAATAAATAAATAAATAAAAATTTTAAAAAAGCTTTGTATTATATAACTTCCTCTGAGAAAAATGAGAGGTAACAAATAAAAGTTCCTTCAAAAGAAGCGAATGCCATATAAATGTTGTAGAAACATAATCCTACCTGCCACACTGAAGATGTAACTATCATATTTTCTTTCCTTTTTGCTGCTGGTGATGAAAAGTCATTTGTATAATACCCTGGTGATAAGAACGTAAGACAAAAAAAGTGCCAGGCCATAAAATAGATGCCCAGCATCTTATTGTAAAAATTATGAGTTCAATATAGCAAGTGTCCTTGGCCAATACTAACTTTCACCTCCACTTTGCCTGACAAGAGGGATTGGTAATATGGGGCATCAGAGAGGCAAACTTGGCTGTCCCTCTGACCCTCAGAAAATAAATTTCTATTGTGTGCCCCAAAGATCATCTTTCTCACAGATGTACTGTGGGGTTTTTACTAGATGAAGCTCATTTTGAATTGTCCCTCAACTAGTTTATGCATTAAGAGAGAGCAGGAACAAATGACAAAAGCTTTGATGGGTGAAGACACAAGTTGTTATCTTACCATGCAGTTCTCCCTGTGTCTTTTCAGACTTATGTGCCTGTTAATGATAGACCATTTCTTAGAATGAAATTGTTGCAAGAATTAGGAAATAAACATGTAGGCCTTTAATAGAAATTAAGAGCAATCAGTCTATCCATTCTATTGATAAGCCTGCTTAAAAAAATAAAGCCTAGCTTTTTAAAAAACTTAAAAGTTCTAAATAATCATAATAGTATGCTTCTAAACTTCTAATAAACTATTATTTTGAATTAAGAAAAATAAGTCCGGGCATGGTGGCTCATGCCTGTAATCCCAGCATTTTGGGAGGCCAGAGGACGTGGATCACTTGAGGTCAGGAGTTCAAGACCCGCCTGGCCTGCGTAGTGAAACCCCATTTCTACTGAAAATACAAAAATTAGCCAGGTATGGTGATGCACACTTGTAATCTCAGCTACTTGGGAGGCTGAGGCAGGAGAATCGCTTGAACCTGGGAGGCAGAAGTTGCAGCGAGCCAAGATCACACCACTGCACTCCAGCCTGGGTGACAGAGAGAGACTCTGTCTCAAAAAAAAAAAAAAAAAAAAAAAAAAGAAAAACATATATGTATATGCTTACGTTGTGTGTGTATATATATGGTGTATATATGTGTGTATATATACATATATATGGTGTGTGTGTATATATACACACATATACATATATATGGTGTGTGTGTGTATATATACATATATATATACACACACATACACACACATATATGGTGGCGTGTGCCACCATACCCGGCTAATTTTTGTATTTTTAATAAAGATGGGGTTTCACCATGTAGGCCAGGCTGGCCTCAAACTCCTGACCTCATACGTGTGTGTGTGTGTATATACATATATACACACACATATGTGTGTGTGTGTATATACATATATATATGTGTGTGTATACATATATGTATACACGCGTGTATGCATATGTATATATGTATACACACACGTGTACATACACTAAATAAGGCCATAGCAAAAAAAATTTGTATATGTATGCATATATAGAGGTGTGTGTATGTGTGTGTGTATTTTTCATTTTGCCATGCAGGGCCTAATTAGTTTTGTAGCCATCTAAGTGTTTGGATCTTTATCATTTTGAGCACATCACGTCTACTTAGTTAACTTTATTTGGAGTCTCTCTGCCTAAGGCCTGTACTTTTAATTGTGCCTCCATGTTTAGTGATCAAAATAGTTAACAGATGTGAGTCGAGTTCTTTGTTTAACTTCATTGTTTGGATGAATGCTTATGCTTCTGTGAACCCTACTGTAGACACAGCAGTTCTGGCATTGTTTGTTATAGACAGTGTCACACAGCCACGTTAATCTTATTTTTCAATAATTCCTTAATCTACTTCTTGTTGAATTAAAGCAGCTTCCCCTGTCAGGTGGTATCTTGGACATTTGGAAGGGGGTCAGTGGTTAAAATCCTGGGATTTGAAAGCAGAAAACCCTGAGTTTGCATGCCTGTTTACTGCTTACTAGCTATATTATGCTAGATGAATTATTTAACTGCCCAGACACTTACTTTCCTTATTCATAAGATATGAATAAAAATAGGACTTACCTCCTGGCATTTACTGAGGAGTTTTAAATAAAATGCATATAAAACTAGTAGCCAGTGCTTAGTGCATATAAGCAGTCAGTAATGGAAACTTTTCACTTTTATTTCCTCTTTCTAACTGAGCATTTTAACACACAAGGGTTAGCATCTCAGACCACCTGCTTTGCTCGGTTTGAATCCAGGGACTTGGTCTGACTGGCATTTTGCTGGTGGGATGAAGTGTTTCAAGCTGAATACTATTTGCTGTCTTCCCCAGCCACATCAACAGGAAGACGCAATATGAGAACCCAGTTCTTGAAGCCAAACGGAAGAAGCAGCTTGAGCAGCAGCAGCAGCAACAGCAGCAGCAACAGCAGCAGCAGCAGCAGCAGCAGCAGCAGCAGCAGCAGCAGCAGCAACAGCAGACAGAAGGTTGGCCTCTTTCCTCGAGGCTTTTTCTTGAGCAGGGGAGCATGGGGCGAAATCTGAGCGCTGACACCCTCGTGTGGTCAGAACTGGCCTTGATGATTGAGTCCTCTCTTGCCACACTGAAGAGTTAATGTCCTGTGGGGAGGAAGAGAACTCCATCTCCATGTTCCTCTGGATGGCCAAAGTGGAGATCCTAATTCAAAGGCACCCAAATCTCCCCTTTAATTTAGAAGGGAGCATCGTTAGATCAGAGAACTTTGGGGAAGTTGTTCTCTCGCCCCCGCAGTATTTGCATTGCAACTGGTAGCTAAATCCAAACCACTTTTAGCATTTTTACTTTAAGTGGAGTTACTGGGCATGAAACTAACTTTTAATTTTAGGAACATTACATGCAAAGAATCAGAAAGAGCTGGTAGTTTGGGGTGCTTTTTAAAAATTACAGACTAATTCATGCTGTTTGTAAAAATATGGGCAGTTCAGGAGTATAGAACATTAAATTCTCCCCTGCTTGCCCCCTTTCCATTTTTGGAGATAAGCCCTGTGCAGAAATTTTCTAGGGATATACATATATGCATATTTTAACAAAAATCTTATAATAATTTATATATATATAGTATGTATGTGAGACCTCTTTTCTCACTTTTTATTTCTTGCACATATTTCAAAGTTAGCTAATATAGATTTAGCTTATACTTTTTAATGGTTACATAATGTTCCATTTTATGAATGCCTCTGTTTTATTTAGCCATTCGTTTATTACTAGATACTCTGGCTTTTCCCACTTTTTCATTCTGATCTTTTGGAATCATAGGCTTAATACTCTCCTCAATATAATATGTGAATATGAAACAGAATATCAAGTGTAGTGCTTCTGTTACTATAATATTGAATATAACAAATATAAACCATAGCCTACAGGTTGGCAAACTTTTTCTGTAAATAGCCAGATAATAAATATTTTAGGCTTCGTGATTCATACAGTCTCTGTTAGAACTACTCACTTCAGCCATTGTAGTATACAAATAGCTGTAGACAATACATAAATGAATAGATGTAGCTGTGTTCAAATAAAGCTTTATGGGCACTGTAATTTGAACTTCACGTCATTTTCATATGTCACAAAGTATTCTCTTTTTTATTACTTTTCAACCATTTGAAAATGTAAGTTATTCTTGGCTCACAGGCTATATCTAAACAGGAATTGGCCCCAGATTGGCTAGTGGGCCATAGTTTGCCAACCACTGCCCTGGACTGTACAGTTTAGAGAGAGTAGGTATGTATGTCTATGTATATTCACCCATTGAAATGTTATCTACCGTAGTCTCTTTTTTAGCTAAAAAGAACTCTTCTCATATACATTTAGTGGGTACAAATGCAGCTTTTGACACATGGGTATATTAAGTGGTGGTGAAGTGTGGAGTTTTAGTGTAGCCATTACCCAAATAGTATACATTGTACCCATTAAGTAGTTTATTATCCTTCATCCCCCTCCAACCCTTCCAAGTTGCCATGGTCTCTTATTCTACACTCCATGTCCATGAGTACACATTATTTAGCTCACATTCATAAGTGAGGACATGTGATATTTGACTTTCTGTTTCTGAGTTGTTTCACTTAAGATAATGGCCTCTAGTTCCATTCATGTTGCTGGAAAAGACATATAATTTTATTCTCTTTTTTATGGTTGAGTAGTATTCCATGGCATACATACCACATTTTCTTTATCCAGTCATCCACTGATGGACACTTAGGTTGATTGTCTATCTTTGCTATTGTGAATAGTGCTGCAGTAAACATGCAAGTGTAGGTATCATTTTGATAGAATGATTTCTTTTTCTTCAGGTAGATACCCAGTAGTGGGATTGCTGGATTGTATGGTAGTTCTGTAGAGGGTGCAGTCATTTACATTCTCACTGACGGTGTATAAGCATTCCCTTTTCTTCACATCCTTATCAGCATCTGTTATTTTTTGTCTAAAAAGAATTTTTTTAATGTATCTTTTCTGAGCTGATAAAACTTGGTAGTGTTAGAAAGTGCCGTTTGCAAATGAGAATGTACAATTGAAAGTGTTAGCTGAGCTGGAAGTGATTCTGGGGTGCCATCTCAAGGGTCACTCACTGTGAGTTATGTCTGGCCTTCCAAGGGGAATAAGATTACAATTAGGACCCAGGAATATTTGTAATCGGTCTCATTTGGATTTCAGAGATAGCAGAAGAGAGCACTATTAGCAATCTGCTGAAATCTACCTTCATCTTCCTCTCTACCTAAGCCAAGCTGGCCTCAGCAGCCCAGCTCATGTCTCAATCACATTAGAGAAATTTCTCCCTTATACACATGCCATTAGTTGGCTGTATATCTTTCCTGACAGTTTTTAACTGACGTTACTTTAGACTTTCCAGCCAGAGAGAACTGGAGTTTTTATTCATTATATCATAATATTTCTTTCTTAAAACGTCTTAGACAAGAAAAAAAGAGCTTCATACAGTGAGGTCAGATAACAACTTCTTTTTAATCTAAGCTATCTGCCCTTGGTTTATTGCTTTGGATATTATTAATAATCAGGGGAATCATAAGGAAGTCAATGAGCCATTTGAAGGAAAAATAGGAAACTTTCTTTTCTTTTTCATAGAATGGACAGAAGATCACTCAGCCCTTGTGCCTCCTGTTATTCCAAACCACCCGCCAAGCAATCCAGAGCCAGCCAGAGAAGCTCCACTTCAGGGTAAAGTACTTGTTTTTCTAATTGTGTTATGGTTTTAGCTCAAAATCTAATTTTTTTAAAGGTATTTTAAAAAGTGCAATCTTGTAACCCCCAAGTCATTCCTTTGATAGTGAAAACCATAAATAATAAAAGCAATGATAAATGTATTGTTAGACTTGTCAAGAAAAATTAGGAATCTTCCTGAATAATTTTTTTCCAACTATTTGTAATATTTTAAAAATAAAGACTACTTGTTAAATGATCATTCAAACCAATGTTTCTCAATGTCAGCACCATCGCCATTTTGGGGTAAGTAAATCTTTGTTGTGTGGGGCTGTCCTGGGCATTGTGAGATGTCCCCTGGCCACTAGATGCCAGTAGCACACAGCCCACCTCTCCTTGTGACAAGGAAATTGTCCCCAGACATTGTCAGATGTCTCTGGGGAGCAAACCCATCCCAGAGATAGGAATCACTGATTTAGAGATCACAGATATTTAATAGTATGTTAAAAAAGATAAATCTGAAACTCAGCATTAGATATTTCAAGATTCTAGCCAACTTAATAGGTTTTGTCTAAGACTTTCCTATAAATGCAAATGGTTTGATATTGTGTTTTCAGTTCTCATTCCCTATTCTTGCTGCAGTTTTGGTATTTATGCATGTTTACAACGTTTCAATGTATCTTGTTTGTTTACATTCACACATAGGATGAGGCCTTTATAGAGGATTATTCTTGAAAATTGGAAGTTCCAGAACCTTGCAACTTTCAGGCCTCATTACTCTTAAATTATAGAAAATATTTGTGTTTAGTTTTCTTTTTCTTTTAAACAAGCATCATGTTTGACAGAGTTGGGGAATGTTTGTGGTACAGAAGCAATAAAAATACTATAAAATTTTCCTTCCTTTCTGCATTTTAAAAGAGATTTAATTGTGTTAGATATAAAATGATAAGTAGAATAATTCATTTTTAAAATTTTAATTCCTTCATTATAATTTTCATAAGAAAGAAATTGTTTCTCTGCTAGCTGACATTGTCATGAGATTAGAATTAATATCAATTTATGTAAAATAATTTCAGGCATGAATATACTTTTTAATGGTGATAATGGCTTTAATAAAGATAGGATATAGTAGATAATAATATGTTGATTAATATCAGTATGACTGTGGATTCCTCAGTTTTGTGGGGTTTTTTGTAAATATAAAATTCCTTCTGTCGGCTCATGCCTTCTTACCTTCCCCTCTCTCACAGTAAGTTAGCCTCCTTTCAGTTCTTTTAACTAGCAAAACTGTGGACCGCTTCTGAGCCTTTGCAGAGGCTGTTCCTTCTATTTGCAGTTTTCTTTTCCTCCTACTTCTTACTCTGCTAACTCCTGTTCACTTCAGGTCTTTGCTAGATTCCCCTACCATGTTTACTCTTAACCATCCTGTACTTCACATTTATGAAATTTAACCGTTGTAACTAGTGTTCATTTATGTGCTATTATTTAAAAATAGTTTCCTCATTAGACTTTAAATCCTATGGAGACAAGAGACTGTGGTTCTCTGTTTTTTGTTTTTTCACTGTGAGATAATCCCAAACAAGGCATAATCCGTTGGTATCTATTTCTCATGACATTATTGAGTGAAACAGTATCCATCCATCTATCTATCCATCCATCCACATATACATATAGAATAGCCAACCAGACTTTCTTACATAACTATCTTAGAAATTAAGTAAATTAAAGCTATAAAGGTTCAGGTTCTGGGTGCCAAATGCTTAGTGCACCAACTAAGAATTGAGACGGTATTTATCTGTATTAGACACTTCATCTCAGATTCTTACTTTTCTTTCACTCAACCTTTTTCTCTTTTTCTTTTTTTCTCTTCTTCCTTACTTCCTTATATCTCTTCCTTATTTCCTTAGCCATCTAATGATTGACTAAGACATCCACTGGTGCCTTCGTTCAGGCTTCTCTAACAAGTTGCCATAGACTAGGTGGCTTAAACAACGAACATTTATCTATCAGTTCTGGAGAGTCGGAAGTCGAAGATCAAAGTGCTGGCAGAGCCAATGTCCAATGAGGGTCCACTTCCTGGTTTACAGACGGCCATTTTCTCACCGTGTCCTCGCGTGGTGCAGAGTAGAGAGAGAAAGGACTAGTCCTCTTCCTCTTCTTATAAGAATAAGCCCATCATGTGGGCTCCACTCTCATGGTATAATCACCTCCCAAAGGCCCCACTTCTAAATACCATTCAACAGTGTCTGGGAATGTTCAAGCTCATTGAACTTTCCTTGGGATTGACTCATTTATTCTTACAACCCTTCTACTGTGTAGTCTCTCTGTTGATCCACACCTTTCAAGCACCTTTATAATCTTTGGAATATAACTGATACCCAAGAAACCAGTTAAAATCCATACCATTTGACTCCAAGTTGTGATTTCAATAAACATTAACCTAGACTTAAGCCTCATTGGTTATAAGTCTGGGTTACCTGCCTACTGGTTAAGTGTCTTGATTAGCCATCTAGTGTTTAATCTTGGGCAGTATCTAGCGTTGACAGACTGTCAGGAAGAAGCCATATAGCTAATTTGGTTAGATTGTTTGGTAGTAATTTTGCCAAGTTCACAGGCCAACTAAATTATCCCCGATCAAGGGTGTACTTCTAATCCCAGCAAGTGATAATTTGGAGATTTGCTCTTATGAAAACTCTCTAGCTTCAAGCTTATGCTTGGAGAGAGATTTTTGCAGCTACCCCTCTACCACACTCACTCTACCACCACCACATTCAAAACAATAACTCATTTATTGAGCTCTTAATTATGTGCCAAGTACCTTCCTAGGCACTTTACCTACATTATCTGCCATGGTTGTTTCTCACAACTATCGTATGAAATAGGTATCATCATTACCTCCATTTATGTCTGTGATACTCTGGCAGAGAGGTTTAGTAACTTGCCCAAGGCCATATAGCCACTAAGTAGCAGAGCACAGATTTGAACACTATTCATGAGGAATAGTTTAACTTCTGGTTGAAAGGTTTTTGGCTGTTTTGGTTTTTGTGTGATACCTCATTTGTGTAGTCTAAATCTATGTTGTTCAGTATGGAAGCCGCTGGTTACATGTTGCCATTTAAATTTAAATAAATTACAGTTAAAAAATAAAACAAAATCAGTTTTTCAGTCTCACTAGCCATATTTCAAGGGCTCAGTGGCTACATGTGACTAGTGGCTGCCATGTTGGACAGTGCAGACACAGAACATTTCCATCATCACAGAAAGTGCCATTAGACAGTACTGGTCTAGGGTATTTAAACAGTAGTGTCAAGAAGTGACATTTCTTTCCCCTCCCCTCAGCCTGGCAGGGAAATATGCACCTAAGGTTCATTCAGGTGCAGAGTTTTGGGGCAAGACCCAGAACATCCTGATCAGTGAGTCTAAGGAAGGAGCTGAAAATAGGTACATTTTAAAAAGCTACCCAGGTGATTTTCCCTAGGTAAGACACAACCAAGCCTTACCACTGGTGACTGGTAAACAGAGGTTAGGATATTAGAAAATTACATGTACCACAGGGCTGCAGCTGAGAGCTCCAAATTCCACTGCCTGTGGGGTGAAAAGCATTTCTTTCCAAAAGCTGCATTAACTAATGATCCACCCCTATGTAAAAAGGAATAAAATGTGCATAAATGTGAAACCCTCTGATCTTCCCTCCCTTGTTAAACACTGGAAAAGGAAGTCAGTTGTATAATTTCAAAGCTCTGCTCTTGTCTTTATTAAGTTAACATTCTCAGCACAAAATATGTTAATGTATTTTTTTTAATTAGATAAACTGCCAGGCACATTTTCACATTTTCTAACTTAGCCTATAATAAGAGTGAAAAGCTCCAACACCCAAACACCTCTTTTCAGCCTTCTCAAAGACATGTTAAATATCATTTCTATGTGCTTTTATTTGTTCATTCATTCACTCACTCAACAA
Organism: Macaca nemestrina; assembly: GCF_043159975.1. Taxonomy (NCBI): domain Eukaryota; kingdom Metazoa; phylum Chordata; class Mammalia; order Primates; family Cercopithecidae; genus Macaca; species Macaca nemestrina. Next base: position 128,972,197 of record NC_092126.1, on the reverse strand, counting down.
ACATTTTTGGAGCACGTAAAATGTACCAGACAATATTCTAGATACTGGATATAAATACAAAAATCCTCATAGAGCTAACATTCTAGTGGTTTTATGTACCTGCGTATCAATGCCCCTCATGCATGGGAGTGGGGGATAGTAAGAAAACCAAAACTGTAAGAAAGATGTATATTCTGTTGGAAGGTGGTAAATGCTAAGGACAAAACTAAAGCAGGGAAAAGGGATTGGGAATGTATGTTGGAGGTGCTGCAGTTTTTAGCAAGGTGGTTAGGGAAGGTCTTGCTGCGAAAGTAATGGCTGTTGATGATGTCTCTGCGTAACTGAAATGTGTTTCCCTTCAGGGCGCCTGGAATGCCCTAGCAGCACCTGCTGCAAGAGTGTAGGCCACTCACCCTCCTCCCCCTAAAGTAAACTTTGGGGTTATCTTACCTCACCTCGATTTCCATCTGATAATTATCTTGGCAGCTGTCTCCCCAAAGCTCTTAGTACAAGTGACACCACCCTCCCGATGCCTTAGCGGATGACTTTGCCTGGCGAATCCTTCTAAGTCCTGCCTTTCTTTAGCCACTGTGACAGGGCTGTAGTTTGTCAGGCTTCCAATAAGCTTTAGGACTGTGCTAGAGAGCAGGTTAGCGAAAGGACCTCCGATTGCCGGCCATTTAAAAGAGCCTTCTTTGCAGGAGCCAGAAACTTTTAAAATATGCAATTAAAAATTGTATGCATGCCCAGAGACCTTTTAAGCCCTTTTAGATATAACTAACCAAAAATAACTTCTTTCCTAGGTGCCAGGCTCCTAGTGAAGGGGTGTAGGGAACTAATTTCTCCCTCTTTCTCTCTCTCTTTTTGTTTTGGATAACATTTTTAATAGAAAAGAAACAGGGCAGATGGAGAAGCTATGTGTGGCAAGAACAGGGTATAAGAAGTAAGTACAGTTAGAAGAGATGAAAGAAGCTGCTCATGAAATTAGGTCTACTAGTTGGGATAATCAGAGAAGTTCCAATAAGTTTCTCGATTACAGAGAAGTGCCTAGTAAAACCCAAAAGAAAACGTTTGGTTTATGTTCAAAATGTTATTTGTGAATGTATCAAGAAAACGTAATAAAACCTTAGGTAGCATGTTTGGGAGTAATTTAGCTATATCTCTATCTGTACATTTATTTTATTTTTATTTTTATTATTTTTTTGAGACAGAGTTTCACTCTTGTTGCCCAGGCTGGAGTGCAATGGCATGATCTCAGCTCACTGCAACCTCTACCTCCTGGGTTCAAGTGATTCTCCTGCCTCAGCCTCCCAAGTAGCTGGCATTACAGGCATCCGCCACCTCATCTGGCTAATATAGATATATATTTTTTCTTTTTCTTTTTCTTTTTTTTTAAAGTAGAAACAGGATTTCACCATGTTGGCCAGCTGGGTCTCGAACTCCTGACCTCAGTGGTCCACCTGACTCAGCCTCCCAAAGTACTAGGATTACAGGCATGAGCAACCACGCCCAGCCTAACTTATTTTAAATAAGACAGCTGAATTCGGAGCTGTATGGCTACTGTTAGTAACTACTTAGTTTAGGGATTTTTTTTTTTTGGTGGGGTTTCTTTGTTTTTTGGTTTGTGTTTTTTAAACAAATATCCTAAACTTGTTTTAAACAGTAAATCTTAGCCGTAGACATGTGTTGGCTATTTCATAAATTTAATAAAAGGTGCAAATAAATAGGAAAAATAGTTGAATTTGGAGTTCAATTCAAAGTGAATTGACCCTTAATTTTGAAAATAGTCATTCTACATTTTTGTCAAATTATTATTTGTGACTCTAATATGTTTTCTGGTATTATCTGTGCATTTTCAGCCTGGATTTTCTGTTTGATTAAAACTAAAGTTTTTGTTCAGTTGATTTTTCGAGTGGAAGCCAGGCCCAAAGCAGCACATCAGAAGCCATATAGCAAAATAAAATTAAAACAAAAGACATAAAACAGACCAGTTCCATTTGCTGTGAAGGGGTTTGTAGCAGCTCAGTTCCTGTCAAACTGCATGAATGGAAACCAAGAAGTATGTCACCTGACAGGGACTAGTTTCATCCCTCTCTTGTAGCTGCTTTTGGACCCTGGAGTTGACATACTCTGTGCTTTACCTCCTTCCATCAACACTGGGGGCTAGGAACATCCTTATTCCTCAGATTAAGAGAGGACTTTCTTAAGATGCTATGTGCCCAAAGGCTCTAGGGCATAAGCTTGAAGAATTATCTATATGTTGTCTCAAATCTTGTTAAATTCTCCTTTTCACCAATGGTGACATTCCTTATGCTTTTCTTCTTTTAATCCAGGCAAACCCTTTTTTACACGAAATCCTTCTGAGTTGAAAGGCAAGTTCATTCACACAAAGCTGCGGAAAAGCAGTCGTGGCTTTGGCTTCACGGTGGTTGGAGGGGATGAACCTGATGAGTTTCTGCAGATCAAGAGTTTGGTCCTAGATGGTCCTGCTGCATTGGACGGCAAGATGGAAACAGGTAGCGTCCACATGGCCTTAGTGTGTTCTGTGTGGTGAGACTCCAACCCAGAACATAAAGATGTGCAATCATGACATTGTTTGGTTTGAGCAAGACCAGACAGCGTCATGATTGCACATGTTTATACCTTTAAACACCTTGAGAATGAGCCCGGTCTCCACATTATATAAATTCATCCCTTGGGGCAGATTGAAACCTGTGAAGTCATTTTAACTTTGGGAAACTGTGTGACTACAGTAAAGCAATAAGTTACTAAAAATGTAGATCCCCATTTAAATAAATGAATTCTAAACTTGGATTTCTGCAGTGAGATTTTTTTTTAGGAGAAAGCTCCAATGTTCTTTCAGGGATTATTATATTCTCATTAGCAGGGAAGATACTAGGTGCTGAAAGAACACTTTATTAGCTGTTAAAGTCAGTAATAGAAGCAGTTTATGCCCTATAGTATCACACCCATGTGCAGTTTCAGTTCAGTTTCATATTAGTGGAATATATTATAATACTGATGGCAATTTTATGGGTGCTGTTTTCTTAACCCCCACACTCTTGCCTTCTACAGGGGATGTGATTGTCAGTGTGAATGACACCTGTGTTTTGGGACACACACATGCTCAAGTTGTGAAGATCTTCCAGTCCATCCCCATTGGTGCCAGCGTGGACCTTGAACTCTGCCGAGGTTATCCATTGCCTTTTGATCCAGATGACCCCAATACAAGTTTAGTGACCTCGGTAGCTATTTTGGATAAAGAACCAATTATTGTGAATGGGCAAGAGACCTATGATTCACCAGCTAGCCACAGTAGTAAAACAGGCAAAGTCAATGGCATGAAGGATGCCCGGCCAAGCAGCCCAGCGGACGTGACTTCAAATAGTTCGCATGGTTATCCTAATGACACTGTTTCTTTGGCTTCCTCCATAGCCACTCAGCCAGAACTCATAACTGTTCATATTGTCAAAGGGCCAATGGGCTTTGGTTTTACTATCGCAGACAGTCCTGGTGGGGGTGGCCAAAGAGTGAAACAGATTGTTGACAGCCCAAGGTGCCGAGGCCTGAAAGAAGGGGATCTCATAGTGGAAGTTAATAAGAAGAACGTGCAGGCCCTAACTCACAACCAAGTGGTGGATATGCTGGTTGAGTGTCCTAAGGGAAGTGAGGTCACATTGTTGGTGCAACGAGGAGGTAAGTAGGTTTGTTTTGTTCTTTGAATTTTTTTTTTTAGTCCCAAATTCATTGCTTAACTTACTCATCTTCAGATGACCACTGGGGGCTTTTTAAATGTGTATTCCTTTAAGTTCGTTTTTATTTAAATGCTTCAAAATGCCTACTGATTTCTCCAAATACTAACCTCTTTCGCATAAAAATTATGGTTTATACATTATGGCAGACATATGCAGTTAGAGTGGTACTTTAAAACAGAAATCAGATTATGCCTTTTTAAAACGTTAAGATTTAAAAAACCTAACTTGGGTGTGGTGGTACCTACCTGTAGTCCTGGCTGCTTGAGAGGCTGAGATGGGAAGATCACTTGAGCCCAGGCATGTGAGTCCACACTGGGCAACGTAGTAAGACCCCATTCTCTAAAAAGTGCTTTTTAAATAAAAAATAGTAATAATAGCCTGTATCCTTTAAGCCTCCTGAACTAGGCCTGCATAGCCTGCAAAATGTGGCTGTGATCACTCCTCGAAACTTGTCTCATGTTCCTCTCCTCCATCTGATGGTGCTTTATCCACACTGGCTGCTTATATGGAACTCCTTTAATGCTTCAAGCCTTTTCTTGCCTCAGGCCCTTTGTACTTACTGTCCCCTCTACCTGGAATGGTCCTTTCCCGGCTCTTCCCAGCTGGCTCAGTCTCATTTAGGTCTCCTTCTGAGAGAGGGCTTCTCCCATCACTTTTTCTAAAGTAGCTCCCAACACTTCCATATAATCTTGATCACATTTCTTCGTAACCTTGATCATCATCACCTTTTTAGCACAAGGCATTATTTCATGCTTTTATTTATTTTTTAGTGTTTGTCTTTCATGAGAATATAAATTTCCATAAAGCTAGGGCCCGTGTATGCATGTGGACAGCTGTTGTCCCCAGCATTTAACACAACACCTGACTCCTTTTAGGTATTTATGAATGAATAGGTATTAAGTGAATAGGTGTGTGATTATTTCTATTTGGCAGAAACAAGAGGTCTGCTAATCATATTAAACACTTCCCTCAACATGCTCACATTTTAATGAAGTAGTTGAGGATCTCAGAGATCTGGGTTATTCTAAATCTTGAGGCATTAAACTTCCTCCTTTCTCCTTGAGTCCACATCCCACCCTCTGCTTCACCAGAAAACACAGGACCTCACACTGAGCAATATTTTCCACCATATTGAAATGCCTTGCTCTTGGAATACGTACATATATGTGATTAGTCGTGACTGATAGTTTCACACAGTGGGCCTGAGAATAGCTGTTTCCCTGATCCTTGTCACCATGATTTGTTTCATGAACAACATATTCAGGCCTTTTGAAAAGAGATCAAGAACCATACTTTTATTTCCTTTTGGTTTGTTGCAACTGAGGAGTTCATTTGTGTCACAGCAGCCCGATTCTCATGTTTTCGTGAATCTGTGTGTTCTGCGATCAGAATGGCTGGGGTCATTTGAAGGAAACCCAAAATACAGAGCACCTATCTACGTGAATTGAAATGCTCAATGAGCCTGGCTTAGGCAGTTACAAAAGGCACTGTGCAAATTTTATTTTTCTAAATGTCGTTTCCACTAACTAATTTTCAAGTCTCTTCTTGTACCTAGATCACTTGACTGCCCAGAGAACTGGTTTTAAACAGTAGCCAAGATGTATGTAGTGGGAAATGACTTGGGTATAAGAACGATTATGACAATAATGATGATGGTGATGGTGAAACCTGGCACTTATAGAAGAATCAGTGATAGACAAAGCACTTTCATACCTGCACCTACCTCTCCTCTGATATTTGTCACTTTGCTGTGAAGTAGGAAGGTGCCACCCCACAGTAGTTCTGAGCTGTTCACCCTGGCTCTGTGGTTTCCAGTCCAATGTTCTGTCCCACTTAACTGAGTGACACTGATTTTTGTATAGTTGCTTAATACTGTGACTGACAACCTGGAAACTTTCAAATGGTTCTTGGTACATCAGGTGCACCTCTGTTTCAGCCACTGCTCATTTGACAGACACAAACCACCTTGTTCTCCAAACTCATCTATCTGCTTTCTCATTTCTGTTATTGATGTGTTAAGTTTATTATCTCTTTAGATTCACTTCTAAGGACACCAAACATAAAGTTTCATTATAGCCAACTAACTTACACACTTAATGAACCATATTGTAATGAATTTGCCTAAGCCAGCAAACAACTGATTATAGAAACATACTCCTTGATTTTATTTTTTATTTTATTTTTTTTGAGGCAGGGTCTCACTTTGTCACCCAGGCTGGAGTGCAGTGGTGCCATCTCAGCTCACTGCAGTCTCAACCTCCTAGGTTAAAGTGATCTTCCTGCCTCAGCCCCCCAAGTAGCTGAGACTATAGGTGCATGCCACCACTCCCGGCTGATTTTTGTATTTTCAGTAGAAACTATTTCTCCATGTTACCCGTGCTGGTCTTGAACTCCTGTGCTCAAGAGATCCACCTGCCTCGGCCTCCCGAAGTGCTAGAATTACAGGCATAAGCTGCCATGCCTGACTATACTCCTTGATTTTAAATATGTTTGCATTCTCTCTTCTTAATTCCCAATGCCATCTTCTTATTAATGCTGTTACATTTTATAACATTTATATGAAAAATCCAGAATATATCACCATATTCATCAACATCTACATAGTTTATTTCAGAACATGAGTAATTTAAAATCACTGTGACATCAGCAGTCTTTAAAATACACCATATGTCTTGTGTTTGATTTATGTATAGGATAGAAAGTTTGTACATCTGCACTTGGCAGGCTAGCGCCAGATACTATTAATCTTTCTGGAAGGCATATAAATATATTTGTTTCTGCCATACATTAGTTGCTTGAATCAGAGCTGACGTTTAATCATCTCTTCTATATAGCGGGGGTGTAATGAGGAGGCTTGATGAAGGTACAAGACAACAGCTAGGTTGAATGAGAACGTAAATGACCACCTCACCGATTCTTTCTAATGAATCTGATTTATTTTGTAACTGCTAGTAAGATGACTGATAAACTCATCTACACTGTTCCACGAGTCTCAGGCATTCCTGTCATGAGGTTGTAGCTTTCTGTGCTTTAAAGAACGGGCCATTTTTACTTTGGGACAGAACTGGCTTTTATGTTTGTAGCATCCATTTTAATTCCTAATCTCTAGAGCTTGTTTTTGACATTTGTTCTTGTCAAGATCTAATACATTTCATTTTTAGTGTTTTTAGTCCATCCCCCTTCCCTCATCTGGAAATCGAGCTGAAAGTTGAAATATCATTTGTAAATGTCCAGGGTCAGTTTCCTCAGTCAGGCTTAGAGCTGCTGTGCAGTGTTCATCTATACTCCCAAGTAGCCAGGACCAGTCCTGATTTGCTTACAAGTCTCCTCTTCGTCAACATCTCCCTGCTTGCCAGTCGATCACTCAGGTTTTTAAAGGGCAGCTCCTTTCTGTGTCTGGTTCCCCTCTTCCAATTGTGTGTCCTTACTCCTCCCCCTCTGCTGTGCAGTCAGGAAAGTGCTTTTTATCCTTTTATTTTGCACACAGCATCTGCATTCAGAAATTCTGTCACCTGACACCAGTGTGCATGTAGAGGCTTCTTTGAAGTGTTTGGAAAATCAAGTTAGTTTGTGGATTTTTATTTTTAATTTGTAAAAGCTATCGAACTTGTCCCATAAAGATTTTTTACTTTTTTAAAAGAAGGCTCGTGTAGATAGCATAACTACCTGTGCCCCTCTGTGTCAAATATTTTGGATATTCAGCAAATTCACACCTATCAGTAGGTGTGACACTCTTTAAGACGTAATTTCATGCTGAGTCACAACACTGTGTTTCAAGAAAAGATTTGGCAACACTGTATGCGAGTGAAGATCCTATGTTTTACTTTTGAAAGAAGGCATGTATTAAAAAGAAAACTGAACCCGGGATGCCAGGAGCTGACCTTGAGTACAAACTCTGCCCGTAAGCTGCTGTATAAGCTGCTGTATAAGCTGCTGTATGTGCTTGAGAAGGGTACTACTTCTACCCTGACACTTATTTTTTTAATCTAAAAGATGAATGTTTTGAGCTAGAGAATCTTTCAGGCACTCCTTTCTGGCTCAAATTTTATGCATGGGATGACCTTATTGCTCTATAGAGGAGAGACCACAGGACTCTGGAGCCAGAGGATGCAAGTTTAAATCCTGCTCCTGCGTTACTTGCATTGTGACTTTAGGCAAGTCACTTGGCTTCTCTGAGCTTAGACTTCTGAAAAAAATGGGCATGATGTACGTAGATTAAATAAATAAGGTAGCATTTGTGCCAGTTCCTGACATAGTAGTCATCACATGATAAAGCAATAGTAGCAATTGGGTGGGGAAGGATTGTTTGTATTTTATTATTTATAAAAAGTTCTAGCTGGGCCATACAGATTGTATGATACTCAGGCATCTTTTTTTTTTTTTTTTTAAAGAAGTTCTACTGGTAGGTTTTTTTTTCTTCTTCATCTTCTCTTGATACAGGGTCCTGCTCTTTTGCCCAGGCTGGAGTGCATGATCATGGCCCATCACAACCTCAAACTCCTGGGCTCAAGTGATCCTCCTGCCTTAGCCTCCTGAATAGCTAGGACTACAGGCATGCGCCATCATGTGTGACTAATCTCTTTTAAAAAATTGTTTTGTAGAGACAGGGTCTCACTGTGTTGCTCAGGTACCACTGGTGATTCTGATGTACAACCAGAGTTGCAAAAAATGTTAGGCTTCTGCCTCCATGGTCCCTTCTAGTTTTGATTCTTTGACCTATAAGTTGGATGAAAATAAGTTTATAAAGCTTATTTAATATTTTCATTTCTGAGTAATGTTCATCTTTTTAAGGCTGTTTTGTAAGTGACAGATTTCTCAGTCTTTCCTAAGGTCCATTTCAGCTCCCACATTCTACATTTTTATACTTCCAAGGAGAATAGAAGGGGGACTTGGCTGTTGGAGATGCTCGTTTAGAGTGCCATCTCCCACTGGCTTTTGCTGATCACAACAGTAATGGAAGTGATATTTTCCTTTCTAGTTTGCACAAACCATATATACTGAATACTTTGGTCAGGACACTGAGTAATTTCAGGGTCTGTATTTTTTTTTTTTTTTTTTTAGTAGAGACGGGGTTTCACTGTGTTAGCCAGGATGGTCTCGATCTCCTGACCTTGTGATCCGCCCACCTCGGCCTACCAAAGTGCTGGGATTACAGGCGTGAGCCACCGCGCCCGGCCTCAGCGTCTGATTATAAATTCATGGAATGTTAAAATTCCTAGAGGGCAGTAGTGTGTCTGACTCTTACTCTTGTGTCCCTGGCACTTCCTGGGGAACCTGGCAAGCGATAAGGTCTCAGTAAATCATAGCTGAATAAATTAAACTTGATCCACCAGTCACAATAGAAGATTAATCCTCTAGCTTTATAAGCACACTTCATAACTCTAGAAAAATGATAATGAGTTAAAAGGCAAAACTTAGATAAGAAAATGGTGGTGGTGATGATAATGATAATGTTACTATTGTCATTTCCTGAGTACTTACTATGTTCCAGCTATGTTACCATGATACATGCAGTACACATACATACATTCATGCGCACACAGATGCCCAAGAAGGTAAATAAAACCTTTCAAGACTTCATTGTTGCTACCACATTGAAACTGCCACCAATTTGCAATGTGATAATGGGTTGGATCCTTGTGAAATGAAGACAGTGATTGTTAACTTCTATGCTAGGACAAAATACAAGAAGGAATTGTTTTTGTTTTAGTTGCTGAAACCCTACAGCGTAATTTGGTATGAATTAGTATAAAGCAAAGGAGAAAAATTCTGTTTTAGTTGGGAAAACCTGCATAAAATTTGTAATGAAAACAGTAAATGCTTCTACAATGTGCCAGGCATGCTTCTAGACATTTTACATATCATAATTCATAAGAGTCCTCTGAAGTAAATACAATCTTAGCTCCATTTTAGAGAAGAGGAAGCTGAGGCCCAGGGAGTTTCTGTGGTTTACCCAAATTAGCTGGTTAGTGGCAAAGCTAGGATTGGAACCTAGAAATTCTGGCTCCAGACAGTGCTTAACCACTCTGCCCAACAGCCTCCTGCCTTACAGGCAAGAAATTGCTCCAGTACCATAATTGTTGAGGACTGTATCTTATGCATAAAGAAATGAGTAAAGCCTGAAGTCTATGGGCAAAGTGATGCTTCTTAATTCTCATCAGAATTTACTGATGATATTTAGTTCATTAAATCGTCATCGATCCAAACAGAGAAAGCAGTATCTAATCTCGTTACCTAAGTGCATCATTAGCATTAGCTCTTCTCTGTGTGTGTGTGTGTGTGTGTGCATGCACACATGTGTGTTTCTGAAATGATACAAAACCATCATAATTAGAACCACAGTGAGCCATGCACAGAGAGTTAAACCCAGGTGATCAGGCACTTCTCCTCTTTGCCCTCTGGTGTTGGACCAGAGAATGAATTGTGCATTGTACTGCTTAAGTGCTTGACTGCCACAATGTCTCAGATTGAGCCGTAGGGCCCCAGAAAGGGGAATTCAGGTTGTGTATAGAGTGATATCTTAATAATGTTGGAACCCTATATGTTCCCATCAGCAAATACCCTTTATGTTCCCATCAGCCAGTTCTCCCTTCTCAGTGTACTCAGACTTGGTTTACATCTCACCCCTTCCCTGGCCTCTACCACCCATTGTAGGGCACCTGGCCTTGCAGTGACCTGGCAACAGGTCTCAGTGCTTCCTCCAGTCTGCCCTCCGGCTACAGTGCTTTAAAGTACATCAGATCAAGGCAGTCCTCATGTCAGAATAGCTTCCCATCATTAAGCGTGAACTCCAAAGTCCTGTGTCAGGGCCCTAGCACTTACATCTCCCTCTGTCTGTATTTTTTTCTCCCAGGTAGCCACAGGACCTCCTCACTCACATCCTTCAGGCCTTGGCTCAGAGGTTATTTCATCCGCTTTCATCTGAGAAGTCTGTTCTGACCATTCTTTGTAAATCAAGCAGCATCTCCCATGATCGCTGTCTGCTCTCGTGATCTTTCTTAGGCACTATACCTACCTGTGATCCCCCTGAGAGAAGGAACTTCGTTGCAATCACTACATTATCCCTGCTACCTAAAACGGTGCCTAGCCCATTATAGGTATTCAGAAAATCGTCTGCATTGAATGAAAAGATGAGTTAATGCAGGACCCTTGGTTTTCGTAAGTGCTAATCCTGAGAGGACTTTCTGAGGTGTGAGCATTATAATAGCTGAGGAAATGGGCAGCGGGAGACTGACCACCCCCGAGTCACACAGCTAAAAGGTGACAGATCCTGGCTCTGAACCCAGGTCTGTTTGCTTGCAATAGCTGTGTGCTCAGTTCACAGGCTGCCCTGAACTACTAGTAGATGCATTGTTCATTGTGTCCGTAGGCCAAGATATGGGAGCTTCATGTCAGGGAATCATGTTGGTTCCAAAGCCTGTTCTCCAGCATCTTGTAACGTAGCCACTATCTCATGATTAAAATTACGTAAGATTTAAATTTCAGTTTCTCAGTCCATCTGGCCACACTTCAGGAGCTCGGTAGCCACATGTGGCGAGTGGCTACAGTATTGGACAGTGTACATAGAGAACATTTCCACTGTCGCTGGAAGTGCTGTTACACAGCACAGTTCTAGAGATTTTAATTATTTCACCCTCAGAAGTGAGAGGCCGAGATCCTTTATTTTACCCTTTCTTTTGTTTTTATACATTTGAATAGAAGAAAAATATGGAATTGAAGGCACCTTCATGGTTAATGGATTTCTTTTTATGCAGAGAGTAATAAACATAGGTCCTGTTTATTACATCATTTCCATGTTTAGTCACTGCTCTGAGTTCTTTATATGTGTTAACTGGATGTTAGGGGATGCAAGGAATTGACACTCAGAGGATTTAAGACTTGTAAAGTATAAGTGCTTGGGGGCAATCTCGACTTTCTCTATCCTGGCATGGTGTCATTAAGTTTATAAGCGGATTACAGGACCTCCACCTGGCCGGGAAGCATCTCAGCTTTTATACTAGACTGATGTTATGTAAGGAGCTTAAATTAAATGATTTCATTAAAGTAGCTTTAATCCAAAAAATGGAAGAAACTTCAAAACACAAGAAAAACACAACTAAAATTTTTATATATCAAATATGTATAATCTGCCATATGAGTTATCAGCAAGTTACAGTTTGTCAGAAGTCTATTTCAAAGAGGAGACTTTGAAGTCTCCTTGGTGTGTTTATCTGATTCATTGATTAAGTATCTCAAACTAATTGACCTCACTCACCACTTATCTATGGCACTTGTATTTTCTAATAATTTTATAAGTTGAGTCCTCTTGTCACATCCAACGTGCTGCCTAACATCTTCTAGCTGTTAAAAGTTGTTCAAGTTAAAATTAGCAAATTTCCTAGCACTTCCACCATGCTAAACAGGATGGCATTCCAATTTGGTATTAAAGGAGCCTTCTGGCCTTTATTCATAATGCAGTTTTAAGTTGCTATTTTGATTTATTGCCATGGTTTAAAGTTATCAGGGATTTTATTTGAGAATTCTTTGTAGACTGATAGGTCACATTTATATTTGAGATGACTTACAGCAAGAGATGAGATAAATATAAAAATGTTTCTATTTTGATTCTGTCTTTCATTACATAATGCATAAAAATTATTCCTCACTTTCACATCTTAAGGAACTCTGGTTTCTTTATGGTTTTTTGATCTCATGGTTTTTAAACTTAAGCAAGCTTTGGTAAATTTAACATTTGTATGCAACTCAGACTTTACTGGATGATTTGAGTTTTATTTCTGTTATATTCATAATGCAAAGTGGTTGGCACACCTAAAACTTTTAACTTTTGTTCTACAAGACAATGTCTCATTCTCCTTGAAGGTAAACTTAATGCACTGAGTTACTTACTTACATGCATTATTTATTACAAATGTGTTCATGTGTGATTTATAATTCTCATTAAGGTGTGGTGGCATCCCTTCCCCTTTCTGGAAGAGTGGTAGAATTTCATTCCCTTGGCTGGCAGGCTGTAGAATTATTGTGCTGTGCTTTTATTTAAGTGCGGAATTTGAATATAAAGAAGTTCCTTTTTTGTCTCTTTTTGGGGGACAAAGTCATTAACATCACATGCCTGTCATCGTCTAGGCACTGGGAATAGAGCAACATCACCTGCAAATGAAACAAACAGGCTCCTGATTTCATGAGGCTTTTATTCTAGGGGAAGCGGGGGGAAGCACAAAAATAAACAAATGAACAAAATCAGGTCAGCTAAAGAAAAGTGCTGTGAAGCAAATCAGAGCAGGTAAAGTGAACAGGTGTGGCAGGCCTGGCGGTGAGGGGGCTCTTCTAGATTAGAGGTGAAACTTGAGTGACCACAGAGAAGGGAACGGTATTCCAGCAGGAAGGGACAGTTAGTGCAAAGGCCCCAAGAAAGAATTGGAACAGAGTCCTGTGTGCCTGGAGAAAGGGGAGCAGGGAATGGGATGGCCGAAGTCAGAGACTGGAGGCCAGACCTGCAGTTCGAATTCCATTTGCAGTGGGAGGTCCAGATTCACACGGTGAAGGGACAGGCTCTCAGTAACATGTTCAGATAGTCCCTGTGGCATATATGTGAAGAATGTATTTTAGGGGAGCAGGAGTGGAAGGGGAGACCTGTGAGGGCTTTTGCAGTAGTTCAAGCAAGAGTGTTAGCAGCTTGGACTATAGGGCAGACAGAGGATCATGGCAGTGGGGGACTTGGGACACCTAAAGAATAGTCAGCAGGACTCCATAGGTTGACTGTAGAATGGGGGGACATACTTTTTCCATAAAGAGCCAAAGGGTAGACATGTTAGGCTTTGTGGGCCCTACAGTCTCTGTCCCCACTACTCTACTCTGCCCTTGGAGTGGGTGATATGTAAAGGAATGGGTTGGTTGTGTTCCAAGAAAACCGTATGTGCCCCATGGGCCATATTTGCTGACCACAACTGAAGGAAAGGAAAAGGGAGGGAGCCAAAATGACCCCAGAATTTTTGACCTGGGAGGAATCTTGGTTGAGATATGGATCCTAGGATAGAAGTAGGTAGGACTTAAGCTGTAAAATCAAGGGTTTCTTGTCACACTTGTTAATTATGAGAGCCCATTTGACAACTGAATGAAACAGAAATGTAGGCGAGTTGTCTGGGATCTGGGGTTTGGTGGTTGTGAGGTTAGGTCAGGAGAAATACACATTTATGGAGCATTATCGTCTCACTGAGTATTCTACAAACTGTGGGCTGTGACCTATTACTAGGCTGTGAAATCAATGTATTGGGCTATACCCAGTGTTTTTCTTGGAAGTGAAATGGAAAACATCAGAGTATATCACACTCACTGAAGATAAGTCCTTTTTTTATGAAACATTTACAGTGTGTGTATACCCACACATGCATACATGCATACACACACACAAATGTTTCATAAAATGGGAAATACATTTTATAACACATTCATACACACATGTATGTATTTCCCATTGTGGACCATAGTCACTTAAGTTTGTAAAAGTCAGAATCAGAGGGTATTTAGAGCCATGGGGCTGAATGAGATTACTGAGGGAAAGAGCGGGAAGGAGAGAGAAAAAGTGCAAGACAGAACCCTGAGGCACATCACCATTCAAGGGTCAGACTGAGCAGGAGACCCCAGTAAAGATGGAACCGCCAGTGCAGATAGGAGAAAGAACAGGAAAGCGTCGTATCACAGAACCCAGGAGAAGACAGTGTCACAAGGAGATTCTAGCAGCACTCGTGGGCCAGGAGTGGAGGCCTGCAAGGGTGAAAACGCTGCCTGTGGCTGGCGTCCCCTGAGAGCAGGACCCATGAAATGTGGCCGCGAATGCAGTTGGGCTGGAGAGGCTGGAGAGGGAAGGAGGTGGGATAGGGATTGGGGTAAGCCGTTCAAGAAGATCTGCTGCAAAGTGGAACAAGTCCTGGAGAGGGGTGTGGAGTCAAAGGAAAGAGCATTGTTTTGTTTTGAAGATGGGAGATACTATAGCATTCTTGTGTATGGATAAGGATGACTCAAAAGACAGGGAGAAAGTAATGATTGGAAGAGAAAGGGGGATTCATTGCACTCCCTCTTTGCAGGAATGAAGTCTTTAAGAAGCGGAGGAAGATGGGATGCAACATAGGCGAGAAGGGGTAGGCCTTGGAGTTAGTCTGTGTAAACTGCAGAAGATGGAACTAGATTTGATGATTGTTTTTCCCTCTAAAAGCAAACTATTGAAATTTCTATTTATTTGAGGCTTTCCTATTTAATTTCATAGTCCTAGTGATAATAGCGACAAGCCTCTTTCCATTTGACCCATACTTGTTCATGGAGGACTGAGGATACTGTTTGTGCACAGTTCTGAAATAAGGAGAAAAATAATACTCACAATCTAGTTAGGGAGGCAAGACTAACAAGTGAGCTTTACCAGCAGTAACATGTAGTCTGAGTCAGTGTTGAACATATTTGGATAAGAGGTGAATGGTGGGGGATGGGGGACAGATAACAGAGTCTACTTGAACTGGAGCAGAGTGCCCCAGCCTCCACAGTTTGTGATTTTGGACCAGACAATTGTTTGTTGTGGAAACCCCTCCTGTGCATTGCAGGATGTTTAACAGCATCCCTGGTCTCTACTGAGTAGGTACCTGTCATATACCTGCCCTCTTTCTCCAATGGTGACAGTCAAAAACATCTCTGGACATTGACAGATGTTCCCTGAGGGGCAAAGTCGCCCTCTGCTAAGAACACCTGGACTAAAGCAGTGCTTTGAAATGTAGGAAGGATTTAAAGTTACCAACTGGTCCTTGGGCAGTATTTGACATGACCCACTCATGTATTTTTTAATCGGTCTTTTTAAAAAGTATTTTCAGATCTGAATGCATTTAGCTGGAGCCAACAATCCCAGTTTCGCCCTGGCCTGCTATTTCCTGCATCTGTCCTTACTCTTGCCCATTGTGTACCTGTGGCCCACAAGGCAACTGAGTTTGAGACTGAAAGACAGCATACACAAAGACACCAAGAAAGGCAAGGATATCATGCATGAATGTGCAGGCCTGTTGTGGAACCATTTCCTAGGAATTTCTTTTCACCACCATCTCAAAATCCCAGTAACTGGTAACTTCTCCTTTCTTTTTTGTTTAATTTATGCTTAAAAAAAAAAAAAAAAAAAAGAGAAACCATATATCATCAGACATTTCTGCCCTTAACTTTGGAGTTTGTTTCCTACCCTTACTTTGGTTCCATGTGAAAATTAATTAGTTGTCAGCAACTTTGGATAGCGTTTCCCATTTGAAAAGTCTTTGCTATGAGGAATATTATTATTATAGCATCCTCCCTTATATCAGTTTTTATTCCAACTTTAAGTTCAGGGGTACATGTGCAGGATGTGCAGGTTTGTTACATAGGTAAACGTGTGCCATGATGGTTTGCTACAGATCATCCCATCACCTAAGTATTAAGCCCAGCATTCACTAGCTATTCTTCCTGATGCTCTCACTACACCTCTGACAAGCCCCAGTGTACGCTGTCCGTCCCCCACCCCTCACCCCCAGTCCTTATATCGGTTTTGCAGCCTCACTTTGTTGAGCTTCTCTTTATTGCAAGAGATATCATCCTACTTCTATTAGAAGCATTTTTTAGTTCTGAGCATTTTCAAAACCATTATCTGAGACAGAGTTTACCTTGTGTAAAATGTTCCCACCTTCTTTCATTTTCCTCAAATGAAATCACATGTTCTTTACCACCATCTGGAGGGAAGTATTTGCCATGGTGCTTACTGAGTCTGTCTTTGCTGTGTCACCTGTAAAGTTAAAACTTCTACCTTACCTGGTATTTCCTCTGTTTGTATTTCTGCTTAAATATTAATCATGTCACCTATTTGTGAACATAATCCTTTTTGGTTCAAACATCTTGCTGGTAGAATCTTAATGTCTTCAAAAATAGCCTGGAGCCCTTAGGAGTAATATGTTGCCACTGGCAACATGGAGAATGCCCTTTATTGTGTGTCAAGTTGTTTTCTGGGCTTATTTCAGACTCTTGTTAATAGTGTTCATTTTTGCATTTTATTGTTCTCAACGTTTTCGGTTTCTCACCATATGCAATAAGTCTCATTCATTCATTCATTCATTCAACAAACTTTAGCACTGTGCTCTTCTCTCATTATAGAGGAGTGCCATGAAGGAAACATCAAAAATACAGTGTGGTTAATCACAGCTTCCCCATTGTCTCGGGCCTCATTCTTTTTCTGGAAATCTCATTTGATGTATTACCTTTGCCATGAAAAATTCTAATATACCGTTTTTGTGAACTTTGTATTTGTTGCAAGGTTCTTTAAAGTTTCTTTTCCACTGTGTCATAGAATAGCAGTCATCATAACTAGGAAGCTGCAAGATGGACCAGTTAGGCCAGGCGCGGTGGCTCAAGCCTGTAATCCCAGCACTTTGGGAGGCTGAAACAGGTGGATCACGAGGTCAGGAGATCGAGACCATCCTGGCTAATATGGTGAAACCCCGTCTCTACTAAAAACTACAAAAAACTAGCCGGGCGAGGTGGCGGGCACCTGTAGTCCCAGCTACATGGGAGGCTGAGGCAGGAGAATGGCGTGAACCCGGGAGGCGGAGCTTGCAGTGAGCTGAGATCTGGCCACTGCCCTCCAGCCCGGGTGACAGAGCAAGACTCTGTCTCAAAAAAAAAAAAAAAAAAATGGACCAGTTATGACTTTGTGATGGAGGGAATCCCTTTCTTTCCCTACCATTGGCTGTCGACTCCACTCATTCAGTAACCTGAGTTTTTAATTAGGCTTTTATTTTTGCAATCGGTACGCAAAGGGGGTCTTGGCATGATGAACCTGTGTAAAAGCAGTGTTTTAAAAACTTTCTTATAGTTACATAAACATGAATTTGTTTTCAAAAATCACTTGGAGATAGTTGGAATTAGGTCTGCATGCTCTGAGGTATTTTTGTTGTTTCTAAATTTAAAAATGGCTTACATTCTCTGTAGTTACTTTTGCCATAGATACCACTTACCAAAATGGCAGATGATTGCATTGAAAAAAATAACAGCACTGCCCATGAATTAATGGGATTCTATGTTTATGTAGTTTGTCTGCATCTGCAAAGCAACTTCACTCAGACTTTGGCAACTGAAGGAGGAAGAGAAGGCTGTTTTATAACCTAGCACTAACTGCCAGTAGGACCCCCTTCTCCCCGGTTTTAACAACCAATAATGTCTTCAGACAGGGCCAAATGTCCTGTAAAGAGCAAAACCAGATGTGCTAGAGAACCACTGCTTTAACCCCTTCAACACCCATTTGGTTTGGCTTGTTAGAAACGCTGTGTTCTGTTTTTTTAGGTACAAATGAAATCCACCTCTGGGTTATTTTTTGTTGAATATGGATTGAAGAAATTTTATTGGAGAATTCCCCACTTCTTCTTAGTGTCGCATCTGTATCTCCTCAGTAATGGAGTGGCCATGTAGTCAGCTGTGAGGATCCCCAGCATGATCTCTGCTATCAGCCAGCAGTGTAGCCTGAGCCAGTCCTGGGCTATGTCCATGAGCCTCCAGATTATCATCTGAAGTATGAGTAGGACTGCACCCTTCTCAGCGCTGTCAAGAGGATGGAATAAGATGAGGGCCTGTCACACCTTCAGCACTGCCCTGCTCTGATGGAGAGTTTCTTATTTTCTGGCCCCTTGCTCTGTCACATTGAATGGGGCTTACGAGAAAAGAGGTGGAGGAGAGGCTGAAGCAGACCTACTGTTTTCAGTACCTTTGACTTAGTTGTCTGGAGTAGAGAAAAGATTAGGGAAGGTGAAAAGGAAGAGCCTGGAGGGAAAGGTGGTAGGAGATGTGTTCCTTTTGGTCTGTGACAGCATGTTCCTTCAGCAAACAATGGTGAGAAGAACCAGGATGGAGTAGTAGGTTTTCACGAAGTGAAGATTTTCCAATATGAAAGATTCTCCTGTTTAGGTAATGATCTTCTTCTTCTTCTGTTTTCTTTTTCTTTTTCTTTCTTTCTTTTTTTTTTTCTTAATTTGAGATGGAGTTTTGCTCTTGTTGCTCAGGCTGGAGTACAGTGGTGCAATCTCGGCTCACCACAACCTCTGCCTCCTGGGTTCAAGGGATTCTCTTGCCTCAGCCTCCCAAGTAGCTGGGAGTGCAGGCATGCACCACCACACCCGGCTAACTTTGTATTTTTTTTTAGTTGAGACGGAGTTTCTCCATGTTGGTCCAGCTGATCTCGAACTCCGGACCTCAGGTGAACTGCCTGCCTTGGCCTCCCAAAGTATTGGGATTACAGGCATGAGCCACCACGCCCTGTGGCTCTTTTTTTTCTGATGAAAAGATTGTTGTCATTTATCTCCTCCTTTTCAATGTTCTTAGTTCACAAAAGAAAGAATTGGCAACTTAGGATCAATTGCTCAGTTCTATGTTGTCAAAATCTGCTGTCTTATGAAATGTAGAATCCAGGAATCACCGCTATAGGGAAAGGCCCAGAGGAGGTTGAGAATAGAACAGGATACAAAAGCAGAGCGTCCAAAGTAATGTGTGAGTGGGGCTCTGGCATCCAAACCTCAGGCAGAGCAGATGGGAGCTCCCCTCTTTCTTTTATCATTGCTTCCCCCAGCTCTTCATTCAAGAAGAAAGAGTTTAGATTCAAGGCCAGGGTTACATTCGTCACTCTTATGTAATACAACATTTATTAGTTGCACCCTTTTATGAAACTCTTTTGTCCTATATAAGTTATCAGGGTAACCCAGAGAAGTGAAATCCAAGAGCAAGACAAAAATTGGGTGAATCGAGCATATTTAGTATGCTTGGGGGCACCCCAAAATAACCGTGGCTGATATCTTGTATGTAAAAAGCAGTCTCAGAAACTTTATGACAGCTTTAAAAACTTCATTTCAAGTTGTGTTTGCTTGCATTAAGATCATCATCTGCATTGACTCTAAGCCTGATTAGAGCTTCATTTACCAAAAAATAAATAAACGATAGCAGACAGCCAGAATCAGACAAGAGAGAAAGCAAAAGGATCTTGGCATTTATTTTCCACAGTGAGAAACTTGTTGACTTGAGTGCTTACTGAGTCAACATGTATTTCATTTCCATTGTACTTACTCTTCCCTGCTATAAATGCAATTCTCTGTTATACTTCTTGTTCCCAGCTGAAATATTTCATTCAAGGGCCTCGCAGTTCTTGCCTTTTCTTGCATCTCCAATGTACTTGACCTATAAAAGTTACTTCTAATTGAGACTTGTCCTAACTGGGATATTGTGTGGGTTGGGGTGTATGTGGGTGAAACTGATTCCTGTACTCAGCCTTTAAGCAAATCCGGTTGGTACAGTGAGCATTGCCTCACCGAAACCTGAAATCTAATAGCTGAACAAAGCCCGAGTGTCTCTTGCCCCTCATAACTATATGGGGCAGCAATTCATTAGAAGTTGACTTCGTCAAGGAAACAACTTTTTCCCCTCTAAGTCACATAATCACTTAGACCAGTTCAGATACTGTTTCAGCAAGAGGATTTTGAAGACATTTAATATCTCCATGGGAGATGGTTGGGGCTGCTCACTCTATGTCCTTGCTCTGTGGAAAAACCTGACCCCTCAGTAAATGGCTTCTTTAGGTCTGACTTGCAGACACTTTGAATAATGCAGTGCTGCAGGACTTGAAGCCTGATCGTCTTGCTATTGTTAACCGTGACCTGTGTTTTCTAAGGCTTATATAATTTCTTAAATGTAAGATATTGGAGTAAAGCTTGATGTGGTACCAGGCATTGCCTCCATTGCAATTAAGCAGTTTGGTTACAAAGCTAATTGAAATTGCCAAATAATATATACCCTTCCAGAGCAAGTTGGAAAATTTCCCTATTTTGCAGAAGTATCTTGTGACAAAACAGTGACCATCACATCAATCAGTCTGTTGAAACTGCTCAAGACATTCATGGATTTGCCCTAAGAAAAGGACCTGATATATATATTTTTTTCATCAGCATGTGTTTGGTTTTTGTAGGGAAGGGTGAGGCATTGAGAGGCATTGAACCCAGTGCTGTAATAAAAGTTTGCTTTAGTAAGTAAGGATATGAAGCTATCCTTACCTGAAGATTTAGTCTCAAAGAATCCTTGAGAACATACCCATTTGCTGGGGTGGGGAGCTTATAGGGTTTGGTATTTCCCTCTGAGCTTTCAGTTTGTTCTGAGACCAAAGCTCATCTGTTGTGATGGGAAGTCAGGACACAAGGTGGCACAGCGGAACCTTGTTCTCTGTGCTGAGTGAGGCAGCTGTGAGTTGAGCCGAACCTGGCAGCTCACCAGTAAATCAAGGAACAGACCAAGGATCAAGAGCTGTTAAACAGTCACTGCAACGATGATGGCAATAAAAGGAAAGGCCAAGCAGCTCCTCCCCTTTGCCTCATCAGCTCTTCCTGCAGCTTTCAAGGTATAAACTCATTTCATGAGCTCTGCACATTCATACATGCATTTGAGAGATACAGGTATTTATTGAACTGGTGACCAGATACTGTTCTAGGGATAGACTGATAAAATAGAACAGGTCCCTGAAATAGAGACAATAAATAAGTAAACAATAAGCAATATAAATAATAGATAAGTAAACAAGGTCATTTTAGAGAGTGATAGGCTCAATGAAAACAAAGAAACTGGATTCTGTGAATAAAGTGGGTCAGAAAAGGGCCACTTCAGATCTGCTGGTAGCCTGCCTGGATCTCTGGTGGCTTTTGAGGAGGGTCCTGAGTGACAGGCAGGAGGCACCCACACATAGATCTGCAGGCATAGAGTTCCAGGCCGAGGGAGCAGCCAGAGAAGATGCCTGGATAATTGCAAGGAAGCAGTTCCGCAGTGGAGGGTGCCGACCTGGCTGGAGTGTGTGTCCAGGAGGAGGACATAAATGAAAGAGATAGGAAGGGTCACATCCAGGAGGGCTTAGTGGGACACTGAACAAAGAGTTTGTCTTTAATTGAAATGGTGTTGGGAAGCCATAGGGACATGGAGCCAGGAGACGGTACAGTCTGATTTCTGCTGTATAAAGTTGTCTCTGGCCTCCGTGCGGATAATAAAGAGGATAAACAATAAAGCAGAGACCAGTTTCTGAACTCAAGTGGTTATCTAGGCAAGAGAAGGCAGTGGCAGTAGAGATGAACTCGGATGGATTGAGAATGTATTTGGAGACGGATGTGGTGGGAGAGAGAAAAAGAAGCCTTAGGCAGAGTCTTAGGTTTTAGGGGTTTGGGGTCCTATAAGGTTAAAAGCCTGGTTAGTATTCTGGGTTTCTGTCTTGGTCCTGAGCCTAATTTACATTGCTAAAAATAAGCAGTTGGGATAAGAACCTAAAAGTCAGTAATGCAAAAGAAAAGGGCCTCAGCATGTATTTTTTAACCTATAAGCTTCTCAGCACCAATTACAGTGATAGGTTTCCCTTTGGGGCCGGTGACCTTAAAAGAAAGGCCCACATAGCATCCTGTTTTCCCAACCCAGAAAAGGAATCCTTATCAGTTTTTTCTTTCGGTGAGCTATTTTGAGCTATTGTTTCATAATCCCCCCCGTACATCCTATGTAGTTAAAAATCACACTTTCAAATTTGTAGGAACTACATGGGGCTATCAGGCCACCATAGTTTCACCTGTCTTAGGGAGACCTCTGTGAATGAGCTGTTGATAAGAGGAGTGGGTTACGTGGTCAATCCTTAAGTATTTGCATAAAAAGCAATTCAAATTTGAAATATAGGTAGTAGAAGCATCAGGTTGTCGGTATAGTAGTTAAGAAATCTTCTTTAGAGGTAGAAGCATTTTTAGATGAAGACAAGACCCAACTTCTAAATGCCACACTTACAGATGTTTTTAACTTACACAAAGTTAGAGAGCTTTCCTAGAACCATATGAGAAACTAGCTTAATTCTACCCTTAAAAAGTAGATATTGGTAGGAATATTCCCTAGGGTAGAAAGATTGACCTCGTGATAGGTACATCTTGACAAATTTGTGGTTAAGTTGACGATTCTTTTTCTTTCCCTTCTGGAGAGAAGATGCCATAATTCACGCTACTTCTGACTCATTCCTTATCTTTTCTCTAAGCCCATTAAAAGAAAAGAAATCTTGTTATTAGGTAGTGTCAGGAAACATTTGCAAGCTAGAAAAGCTCCTGCCCACTTTGAAACTGAATTTCATAAAGTCTGGTGGCCAGCCAACCTGTTAGTTGTGTAGCTTTAAAGATGTCCTTCATTGTCCCAAATCAGAGACTGATCTTGTTATATTTTTAGCATGTATAGCCTTGAATGACCAGTGATTTAGGTACTGAGACTTGGAGTAAAATATCAGGGATGTGTTAAGAAATTGATTGACTGCGAATAGACTCCTCTGCTATCTGTAGAAAAGAACTGTCTTCCGAAATGCATGTCGCAGTTACGAGTTCTAGATACCTTGACCCATTGACCTAGCTGTTGTCAGTGGTAGGTCTGTGTACTTCATAAAGCTGTATTAAAAATTTTCTGTAAATGCATTTGGTATATATGAATGGCTGTAGGATTCATCTTATCATAGCAGGCTCTAAACCAAAACAATTAAGGAACCTTTGAATGAGAGCATATAGTTTAATATTTAAAAGCACAGGCTTGGTTTTAGACCAAGTATCCCCAGCTAGTCAACTGACTGTGTGACATTGGCCATGTTACTTGACCATCAGTGTCTTGGTTTTCTCATCTGCAAATGAGAAGATATTAGTACTTAGAGAACAGGCATGAAGAATATATTTATGTCAAAGACAGGCTCTCAATACTTTTTAGTTATTTTTGCACTCAGTTTTCAACCCTTCAGGTATACTTCACGTGTTTTCGAGAGTAGCAACAATAGGATCCTCCATGTCATTTCAATGACACCTTCTCTGGAGTGACCATTTATTTCTCAGGAATTGCACGAAGACAACCCATCTATCTTACCTAGGTCTTTGAGGAGCCCAAGGTATTAATGACTTTAGGTCTCTCTTACCTGTGCCAGTTCAAGGCTTGTGACTTTGAGGTGAAAGGCTCTGTAAGCCATCAGCAATCACCAGCTTTGCAAGCCATTTATTTCTCCTGGGACATATTTATTAGACTATGTGTACTGTGTAATTGAAGCAGACTTCTCTGTAGCTGTAAAACCAATACAACTATGTTCTTAATCTTCTTCACAAAGTGCCAGCTGACACTACCTTGGGAGCTACTTATTTCAGACATCTGAAGTCCAACCATCTCTCTAAATTATGATGGTCAAAATACTTCATAATGACGATTATTAAGTCCCCAAAGGAAAGAATGTCTTCATCTTTTTGGAGACATTGGATCTGATACTTATGTTGTTGGCAGCTGGTATCATATTTGTATTGAAAAATTACGCTACGGGGTTATGATGGTATTTAGCCAGAAGAAGGAGAAAAAAAAAAATCAAACATGTCCAAACTAGGATCATTTTTTCATTCCTTTTTATGGATTCAATTTTGTGATATATAGTGTTTATAAAGTCCTTCAGTAAAAATGTACTCTGGTTTCAGCTTGGCCTTGAGTTTATGCTGGTACACCGATTTAGCTAAAACAAAACAACAACAAAAGCTTATCATCATTATTCACTCAAGCATCAATCATTGCATGTGTTTCCCACCCACTGCCCCACCCCACGATTAAATGCTAGCCATTCTTCACTTCAGCTCCTCCCTCTGCCCCCTTCTTCATATTGGATTAGATTTCTTTTCTCTGTATTCCTAAAAGCAACAGTGCTCCCTTCTCTCCCAGCATATAGCACTTACCACTGTGAATTATAAAACTGTTGCTTTGCTTTTTCTCTTTTAAAATAGACTATGAGCTCCTCCAGGGCAGGGGCCCTGTCTAATTTACTTTCATCTCTTAGTGATGCTTTGCTAGGCGCATGGCAGAGCTCAATAGATCTTGTATGAATAAATGATGTCATGACTGGTTCCTTCTCATACTTCAGGTCTTAGCTCAAATACGGTCTCTTCAAGAAAGACTTGCATGATCACCCAACATAAAGTAGTTGTGCGTCCCCGGCACAGCCTGTTCCATTGTCCTGCTTCATTTTCATCACAGAAGTTATCACTCTCTGAAATTATTTGCTAAGTTGTTTATTCTGTCTCCCCACAGAGTATGAGTGCTGTGAAAGCACTCATTGGAGGTCTTGCTCATTGCTTTATTTCATGCCAGTTCCTAGGCTGTCAGCACAGTTTGGTTACATGAGTGAGTGAATTTTGCCTGTTTTCCTTCCTGCCCTCAGTGGAAACTGTGAAGGCTGAATGTACCTTTTCCTGTTTTCTGGACTGTCCTTAGCATTTTATTGGTACAGAGAGAGCAGTTTAAATTTATTTCATGGCTTATATATTCTCTATTAAACAAAGAAAACAAAACACTGGTTGGCAGGAAATGATGCAGATGGCTTTTTTTTAGAAGGGTTGCTGGCCATTGATGTTCATTGTTTAGAACCACTGGATTGCAGTCAAATAACCCTCAATTCTGATTGGCTGGGGAAGTCTCAGATTGTTCTCAGTTTGTCTTTCCTGCACCCCATTGCGACTTTGCCTCGATGATCTCTTACTGTTTTGACTCATCATCATACTACCCCCAACAAATAAAAGCATGGCCTAGAAGGCACATTCCTTTTTTCAGGGAGCAGCACTTTTGCTGAAAATTACCTGTGTTCTTTAATACAGTTCCTCTCCTCATAATTTTTTCAGATGTGTCTTTTAGATCTTTCCAAGAAAGAAGGCGAAGTAAGCAATGCAAGTTTTACCTTTCTGTTTGATCCTTCTTATTGTCCCCTCTACTTACATGCTGCTCTTACTGAAAATAAAAACTTAGCTAAA
Source organism: Macaca nemestrina (assembly GCF_043159975.1). Taxonomy (NCBI): domain Eukaryota; kingdom Metazoa; phylum Chordata; class Mammalia; order Primates; family Cercopithecidae; genus Macaca; species Macaca nemestrina. The sequence goes on along the minus strand of NC_092126.1, from coordinate 128,946,624 downwards.
GTAAATCTCACCCTAGGAATTGCTTCTAATGGTATAGCCATATACTTGGACAAGGATGATTTAACTTAAGGACTATATATAGGCCCCAATAGAGTGGGTTTCTGAGGGTCATTAGTGAAGGTTTCAAAGACTCCCTGAAATTATATGCAAAATTATGTGCTTCTGTGCAGCTTTGCTTGAGAGGGGCTGTAACAGCTTTGTATCACATTTTTCAATCAAGGCCATGACCCAGTAATTTAGGAGCATAAACACTTGAGTAGGAATGGCAGTGAGTCATTGAGCCAAAGGAGAGAGAGAACAAACTCCAGTTATTCTTTAACCTAGCACTGTACTAAGGCCAGTGTGTGCCGTTGTCCAGGCATGCTAAATATTGGCTGCAATACCGATCCTGTTGATGATTATTGCCACATTATATGTAAAATCCAGCAATCTTTGAAAATACTGAAAACAAGAATATGAATTACCTATTAGTCCTGATGTTTAGAAAAATATTTTAATACATTTCCTTTAGTCTTTGGGTATATGATGTGTGTGAATATATATGTATATCCACTTTTTAACAATGAGTTTATATATTTGACGCAGTTTTTACCCTGCTGTTCATGTCTTGTATCATTACTATTTCCCCTAATCACTGAATGTTCTTTGTTGTGGTCATTTTTAATGGTTTCTAAATTTTTCATCTTATTGATATAACACATCTGTCTACTCAGTCCTCTGCTCTTGGAAGTTCAGATTGTTTCCTTTTTTTTTTTTTTTTTTTTTTTTTGACACAGAGTCTTGCTCTGTCTTGCTCAGGCTGGAGTGCAGTGGTGCAATCTCGGCTCACTGCAGCCTCCGCCTCCCGGGTTCAAGTGATTCTCATGTCTCAGCCTCCCGAGTAGCTGGGATTACAGGCATGTGCCACCACACCCAGCTAATTTTTGTATTTTTAGTAGAGATGGTGTTTCACCATGTTGGCCAGGCTGGTCTCAAACTCCTGACCTCAAGTGATCCACTCGCTTCAGCCTCCCAGAGTGCTGGGATTACAGGCATGAGCCACTGCGCCCAACCTGTTTCTATTTTTTATCTTCTTAAAATAATGCTGTGTTGACTATCTTTTTTATAGGAATTTTTGCAAGACTGATTATTTCCTTAATACAAACTCCTAATAATGAGTTTACTGAGTTAAAATTCATTGTAAATTTAAACTCCTACATTTAGAATTATGCATTGATAGGTTTTCGAATAACAGAGAAGGCTTGTGGGGTCTGAGATTGTGTTCAGAAGTACTTTTATCTTCTTTGGTATCTAAGAGCAGTCCCTGACCAAGACCTCACCATCATTTTCTTTCAGTGGCTTTCAGTGGTCGCTGATGACTCCGTCTATAGCTCCGACTCTCTCTCTCTCTCCATATATATATACACACACACACACACACACACACACACACACACACATATATATATATTCTGAAATATATATATTCTGAAATATATATATATTCTGAAATATATATATATTTCAGAACACACACATATATATGGAGAGAGATCTATAACTGTGTTTTTTTTATACACACACACACACACACACACACACACAAACAGTTCCCTACCCCTTGCACACTGTATCACCTAATCCAGCTCCAGGACAGTTTTTATTGCAACATTTGCCTTGCAAAAGTGTAAAGAATCCCATGTGTTCAGTGACATGTGGATTAGTGACACAGCATTTGTTGGAATGCTTAGGAGGAAAGCAAAATGTTTCCACTAAATGCTGAAGTCTGGAGACCCAAGTACAAAGGGGAATGAATATCACAATGAAAAAATGTAAATTGATGACACAAATAGTACATTTTTCTTATGCGTAGATCTATTTTGTATGTGACAGACACTTTAGGATTCACCCTTTCAAAGCCCCTTTGTGCAGTTTTTCTTGATTCATTCAGTTAGTGAGGTTGGTTGGCATTCCCCCTTCCTTTAAACCTGGAGGAAAGTAGGTCCAGAGAGGTCCACTCTGTTTCCCAGCAGCTCAGGTTTTGTTTGTCTCAGTGCTGAAAAGGCAATGCTCGGCTTCTGCTTGGTTTCCCTGACAGCCCAGCTGAGCTCCCCTGCTTCTTCCATATTTCTGTTTAATCAGTAGGACAAGCACAGGTCCTAATCTATGAGGGTTCTTTAATAAAGCTATATGTATGCATTCATTTTGGGGAAAAGTAAGCAATTCTTGGAGGATATAGAGGTCAGTGATGCTCAAGATATTTTAAAATGCAACAAAATTGTTCTGAAATGTGCTGCATTTATCTTAAAAAGCAGTATAGAGGCTGGGCGTGGTGGCTCATGCCTGTAATCCCAGCACTTTGGGAGGCCGAGGTGGGCAGATCACGAGGCCAGGAGTTCAAGACTAGCCTCACCAACATGGTGAAACCCCGTCTCTACTAAAAATACAAAAATTAGCTGTGTGGTGGTGTGCACCTGTAATCCCAGCTACTCAGGAGGCTGAGGCAGGAGAATGACTTGAACCTGGGAGGTGGAGGTTGCAGTGAGCCAAGATCATGCCATTGCACTCCAGCCTGGGTGACAGAACGAGACTCTGTCTCAAAAACTAAACAAAACAAAGAGCAGTATAGAGTTTTGTTTATTGTGGTATCTGTGGATATGTATGTGTGTATTTATAAATAAATAAATGTTTTCTTGATGTAGAGATACTAAAAATAGGTAATAAAGCCACGCATAATCCCATGAACCAAAGAAAATACTGTTTTCACGCATAACCTTCTAGCCTTTCTTTGCAAAATGGTATGTATTCTGTTATAGCTTTACTTTTTTCATATAAATTATTTGTATACAAGCATTCTAAAATTTCACCAACTGTGACATTCTGCCATTTAATTATAGTTTATGGTCTTGATATTTAGAGGAAAACAGATTTCTCCTCCTTACATTAGTTGCTCAGGTCCCAGTCACCAGCAAAGAATTTGCCATTTGTTTTTTTCCGAAATGACACTATTTTAATAGGGAACTTTAGATATTCAAGTCCCAAGCTTTTCTTGCTCCTGCAGATCACACTTTGAACAAACACTTCCCTGGAAAAGTTTTCTAGGATCCCTTAGAAGTAACATGTGCTGCCCTCTAAGGCCCTAAGAGTGGATGCTGCCATCCATAAACTCTTCTGCCTCTTCTGAAAGTTCTCCTTCCTTACCCTGAATGGACCAGACAAACCCATTAAGACAGGTGCCGTTTCTGCCCATATGCCTTATATGTAATATGTGATATGATTTATAGAACACAAACTTCCTGTTGCCACAAGGCATACAAAGTGTTTGCTTGTCTAAGGAAAACCACGGATATGCCATGAAGTATGGGATGATGTTGCTTCCTGCAGCCTGGCTTATCAGCAGGGACATGTCTGCAGTTAACCAGTTACATACGTGCTATCTCCTTTGATAGGTCTTGGAGCATTCTGTCGTGTCAAGCAGTGACCTTTTGAGTCTTTTCTGTTAGGTCTCCCAGCTGTTTTCAATCCATCGAATAGTTTGGGCTAAAATAAATTATAAATTGTAATAAGGTTTTTCCAGCATTCATATGTATTCGATTTTAAGATTTAATGACCATGTGGGCCTAAAACAAATCTTTGAGTTCTTCTTTTTAAAAAAGCAATCAAGTGGAGTCTCTTGATTTTGACTATTTAAAATATTAATTTGTGGTCGTAACCTGCTTTTGGGCTGCTGTGAAAGGTATGGCTTTTTATAACGAAGGTTTTCAGCAACTAGCCAGCAAAGAGGAACAAATGCCTCTTTAAACAAAGATGTTCTTTTTTTTTTTTTTTTTTTTTTTTTTTGAGACAGTGTCTCGCTCTGTCACCAGGCTGGAGTGCAGTGGTGTGATCTCGGCTCAATGCAGCCTCCACCTCCCAGGTTCAAGCGATTCCCCTGCCTCCCAAGTAACTGGGACTACAGGCGCCCACCACCACACCCAGCTAATTTTTGTATTTTTAGTAGAGACGGGGTTTCGCCATGTTGGCCTGGATGGTCTCGATCTCTTGACCTCATGATCTGCCCGCCTCGGCCTCCCAAAGTGCTGGGATTACAGGCGTGAGCCACCGCGCCCAGCAAAACAAAGATTTTCTTATTTGTTGTAATATACAGTTTGTTGTGGCAATTGGACTGGGATTTCTGGAATATTCCATGGACTACTTCCTCAGAGGAAACAGACCTTAATTGGTTACTCCTATATCCTTCAGACTGGTTGACTTTGTGCCATTAACAATGAAAGGGCCATTAATTAATGAATATTTATTTTTCAATTAGTATTTTATTGTCTCAGTGATATGTGAAAATGCTGGTCTTAAAAAAAGAATTCTAAATAAGGCTAAAGTCTCCTTAAATGAGTCCCTCTGATCCTTGCCCCTCCTTGCACTATTGAACATATCCCCATTATCCATTTGATGTGGACGTTCATGGAAGGCAAAAGCCACGCGTGTGTTTGAGTGTGTGGAACACCTGTCTGCTGCTGTGCCTGCCATTCTGCAGCGTGCCATTTTACTGAACATTATGTTTTAAAGATTATGTTGTTACCTGTAGAGACAGCTCATTCCTTTTAACCTAGCTTTGTAGGTTGGCTGCCTCACAGTTTTTCAGAACTTCCAGTTGTGTCCAGTTTTCCTTTCTACCAACAATAGTGCACTGAACATCATTGTGAATGCACCTTTGAATGTACATCAGTAGAGAATGTAAAATGCCCCTTATTTTGTATATGAAGCTCCTAAGAGAAGGGATTTGAAGATCAGCCACAGTCTTACAAATAATTAGCAGAGTGTAGATTGAAACCATTTTCCCTGACTCTGCTTACGTAATGGGGGATTCTTTCCAAATTTTCTTGTCGGTCATTAGGATCCTGGGGAGAGTCAAGTGCAGTAAAAGATAACTATGGTGAAACCTTACTGATTCCAGTTAACTAAGAAGGTCTCTCTGAATTAGGAGAAAATATGAATTTAAAGATGTCATCTTATATAATTTTGAAGTTTGTACAGTGACCCACACTAATACAACCTAATAATATTTCTTAAGGGAATCATATGAATAAGTCAAGAAAAGCACCTGATCATTATTTAAAAAAAAAGACATATCAAAATTGTTCAACACAGTTATTTGTATCCATAGGTAAAATATTTTCTCCTATAACCTTTTTTATATTTTAATATGCTTAGCAGATGATTTTTCTCTAGTTAGTGCAAGATAACCGTACCACTTCCTTTCTGAATGACATAAATTAGCCAAGGAAGGAAAAAAGGTGTAGTCATTTGAGTAACTCCTCTGTGCCAGGTAGGACGCTCTTAAACATTTTCTCTTGTTTCATTATCTTAATAATCTTGTGAAGTGAGTCTTACTATTTTCACTTCATAAATGGAGAAACTGAGACAGAGAGGGCCTCAAAGCATTTTGTTAACGGATGCCTATCTGAGTTTGCCTGACTTGAAAGAGTAATAATCGACTGTATCAGAGTTTCCTTAAATACGGTCCTCGGATTCTCTGTATCAGAATCTCCTGGAATTTTTGCTAATACTGCAGATTCCACGGCCCCCAAGGGTGGGACCTGGGCTGCTGCATTTCTAACAAGCTACCAAGTGTGCTTTATGCCCTCTAAGGTCTGGGAGCCAGACTTCTATGGTGACCTCATTTTGGTGACGCGAGGAACCTTGCCAGAGAGTGCCCCCGTGCCTCCCAGCACGAGTAATCCTCATCATGCCTCACTCCCAGTGGGCATTTTGCAGGCTCATCTGGACTGCTTCCTCCTTACTCACCCACTTGCCTTGCCTCACCTCATATTGCTTGTGCTGAACTTAGCATCGCTTATGGTTTGACAAGTCACTTCCAAAAGAGTTGACATCATCACACTCCCTAGGAATCACTTTCAAAAACAGGTTGAAATCTCCAGTGCAGCATCACCAGATCCCAGGCTTCTCTTGTGTGCTTTACACAGATAGAATCTGCATTTTGTATTGTAACTGCTGCCCAAAGGAAAAAAATCAAAAGAGGCAACAACTTGCAGAAATGATTACTTTTGAAACACCAGTATACGCTTTATTTTCCTTTCTCGCCTGTCTTTCGCACCCTTCCCTGGTAGTAGATTTCCCGTAAGTCTGCCCCTAATTGCTCCTGACTTCCCTAGAATTGGGGAGATCACTTGTCCCTTCCAGCTCCAGCCCTCCCACTAAGGGGGCAGGGTTTTGGAACAGCCACCTAGATTCAATGACCACCTTTGCCTTTCTTTCTCCATTACTATCTTTTTCTTTCAGCTTTGTGCAATTTTTCTTTTTCACTCCCAAATGACATGCTTTCCCTTTTGAAGGGCTAGTCCTGCTCCAGTCCTTTCCAACAAGCTGTGAGTAGGAGGTTGCTTGGATAACTGGCAGACATCGAGACAGACGTGTGCTGATGATCCAGAGGGGACCCTAGACCAACTTGGATTTGTGTTCATTTGTTAGCATTCTGTGTTGGCAAAAGAGCATCCGTCTTTGTTTTGGTATTGAGCTCATCCAAATAAAGCAGCATTTCCTCTTCTGAAAGGCAGAGGAACAAAAAAGAAAAGACCAAAAAAAAATTTTTAATTTTAACCATGTACTCCTTTGAAACTAAATATATACCCTTTCCTCTGTCCTGATTGGTCCGTTTCAATTGACAAGTGGATCGTGTGGAAAGGAAATATCCTGGACTTAATTGTAAGTTAAGTCTCTCTTAATCCAGAAGAGCATTTGAGATTCTGTCCAAGTGTTCAATTTCCCAGGCCGCTGAGGTCTGTGAATTTCTTTTCCCAGCCTCCAGGCTGCTGCAGTACAAGTCAGCATAGCTAATGCAGATAGATCTCCTGCCTCTCGCTCTCCTCCTCCCTCTGCTTTGATTCGATATGAACAGCCTGGTAACTCCGATGCTGGGGAGAAATCTGACATAACTCTGCAGATGGCTAGGTTGCCATGGAACACCTGGGGATTGTTCTTTAAGGAAAAGGTAACATTTATATGCTAATGATTTCTTCCCCCCTCCCCTCCTTGTTGCATTTTTTCCAGGGCTGCCAGTTCCCAAGAAGAGCCCAAAGTCGGTAAGGACTTGTCAGTTACTTGGTGCTTGCTGGGGCTGGGGTGGATGGTCGGGGGCTGGAGGTGGGAGGGTACTCTGTGGGGCTTCACTTCACTAAATGTGTTTTACAGTGGATGGGGGAGACAGGAGCCAGGGCTCATTTTCTTAAGTTCTGGGGATCCGTTTGTTATAGAAGGTATTTGGGCTTGTCTTTAACTGTATAGTGATTTGTGGGCAGGCTGCAGGAGCAGGATAAAGAATGCATGTTTGAAATCTTCTCTATATAAATGCGTCCAAACTCTCCTTCAAAGGGATGAGTTTCTTAGCCGTTTTAACTTGATACAAATGCTATTGTTTCCTTTGGAAGGAGAGAAAAAAAGAAAGCTCCACCTGCTCCGTGAGTAGCATTGCTCTCAACTGGTGTTCCCAGCCATCCACTTGTCTACCCATTCTCTCCCTTAGCTTTCTTAGGCGCCAGAGGATGAATTATTTACAAAATAAAAAGCCTGTAGGTTTAAGGAAGAATTGCTCTGCCCCATATATGTGACCATGCTCAGATGGAACAATGTTCACTGCCCCAGCACTGAGAATAAGACACTTCCTTGCTATAGAAATGTCCTTTGTTGTTTTGCCAGCTTTAGCAGCATTATGCTGCAGGTATAGGATTCTTTAAAAAAAAAAAAAATCAATGTTTTGCTGTCTTTTCTAATCTGGTTTCCCTGAAGATGCATTACCTAGTTGACATGTTTAGCTAATAGCTTAGAGGCTATAGTGTTTTGCTTGGTGGTATGGGTTTATGCTCCCAGGGCACTAATGACAAATTAAAATGCTGCTTAACTCAAAATCTGGAACTCCAATGCCTGTGAAATTGATCTGGGTGGAAGGGGCTTCCCAATTCATTAATATTAGGATAAAGAGGGATGTTTCCATGTGCTTTAGAAGATTTGGGGGAGGGAAAATGTACAGCCTCGTGCCATCCAGGAAGGGAGAACCTTGAAAACTTTGCGGCTTACGGTGCTGCAGCTGAATTCTTTCCACCTGTCTCCCAGCCTGGCAGCACGAGGCAGAAGTTTATTAAGATGAGAGAGGGAGCTTCCTGCATTTTTAAACCTCACTCCTAAGTTCTCCAAAGAGAAAAACCTGCAATAGTTGATGTGATTCTGATGGCATAGTGCCGTGGTGATTGGAATATTGACTTCAGGGCTGGTTTCCTTGTCAGTGTGTGTTAATGTCCAGGCAGAAAAGTGCTGGTTGGTGCCCACATTGGAGCCACAAAGACGCCAAAGTGTGTGCATGTGCACATGTGTGTCTCCCTGTCCTTTGGTCATAGCCAGTAACCCATCTGCCTTCAGAAAAATGGAAGGAAATCCAGAAGATGTGTCTCATAAGCTTGAGTTAACGTGAAGCATTCTTTTTTCTCCCCCACCCCAGCCATGCTATATTGATACATGGGCTTATTTTACACACCCCATATGGAATGGAGTCTTAACAAGGAGTGTGCTGACGGAGACAAAGTAGTTTTGCACAGGTAGCATGACGTCAAGTAGCAAGGTGTTCTTTTCCGTTTTGCATTCCATTTAAATTTAGTGTGCAAAAGGAATTTTGTAATTCATTTGCATTCCTTCTTCCCCCGAGTGTTTTGGAATTACCTGGTGAACTCAAAGGCTATCAAATAGGTATTGAACCTGCATTCACCAAGTCAGTTAAGAGAATTCCCTATGACAGTTAATTTTTGCAGAAGCCATGTCATTAGCAAGCAGCAAGCCAATTACTCGGGCTGCATTCCTAAGAAAGAAGCTCTCAACTGCTTTGCCCACAGTCTGCTGGCTCTTAATTACCACAAGCTAAGAGAGTGATGTGTTGCTGGGTTAGAAAAGAATAAGCCCCCGGCTTGGGACTTGTCCTTACCCGATTTCTGCGCCAGGACAGGGATGAGGGTTTTCACAGCATTGCTGGCACGCACTGGCAGCTGCTGTACAAAATTTGGGAGCTGTTGGCCAAGGTCTGCTGTTGGATGTAAAGTGCTGTTAACATCTGTGATCAGTGAGAGTCCTGTACAGGTGGGTTGAAAGCGGTTTCCCTTTCCCAGTTTGAATTTCGATGATGTCCTGCCAGGGAGACAGATGATTATGGGATTTTTCTGGTGGGGTCAGAGGGAATTCACAGGGAAGCTGGATGTCCTGGTACCAGAAAGCCATTCAAATCATGACAGATAAGGTCCATTATGCAGGATGCATAATGAAAAGCACACTGATTGTACCTGGGTTGTGACTCACTTAGATTTGGCAATAGCTCTGAGCATATGTGCACGGTGGTCTTAGCCCAGGACTGTTGTGTTGTGGTTGTTTTGTTTATTTGATTAGAGGCTCCTGACAATGTTGGTTTGCTCATGTGACTGGCAGCTTCCTTTTGCCCTCATACCTTTTTTTTGTTTTTTTTTTTTTAAGGTTTTCAATAATTAAGTAGTTGGGTTTTTATTAGAACAGAAGGACTTATCTTTTTTTATCTCGTTTCTTCTCCTGGATAGTCCCTGTAGCTTACTCTTAATAAGCAATTTCACCTGCAAGATTTAGTTTAAATGTTGAAATTGTGGTTTATATACTCATTGGGGACAATGGCAGTATCTTAATAAAATTTTATTAATTTAATACCTGGACTTTCATAACATCAGGGATTTTTCTGCCAAATAGCAGAGACAAAAATAAGACATATTTTCTGTCAGGCTTTAGACCTCTCTGGGAAACTGATTCTGTGGCCCAACTTAATCATCCTTACTGAAAACTCATTTAACTGAGACTCTCAGTCTAAATCACCCACAAGGATCTTGTGTATGAGAATTTAAAACTTAAGTATCACACCAAACCCTGAATTTTAAGTCAGTATCCACCTGTTTTCTTATGAATTCATTTCGCAATTATTTTCCCTTCATCTGTCCCCTCTTTTTTTTTGAGACGGAGTCTCACCTTGTCATCAAGCCTGGAGTGCAGTGGCACAGTCATAGCTAACTGCAGCCTCGAACTCCTGGGCCCAAGCAATCTCTTGCCTTAGCCTTCCAAGTAGCTGGGACTATAGGTATGCACCACCATGCCTGGCTAATTTTTATATTTTTTGTAGAGACGGGAGTCTCACCATTTTGCCCAAGCTGGTCTCAAGTGCTCCTCCTATCTTGGCCTCCCAATGTGCTGGGATTACAGTCATGTGCCACCGCACCTAGCTATCATCTTCTATTTATCCATCTGTTCCTCCACCTACACATTCATCTTTCATCCTTCCATTCATCCATTATTCAGAAAACTAGTATTTAGAACCCATTAAATATCAGGTTTGGTGTGAAGCGCTGGAAATACTATAATAAATAAGATGGTCATGGCACCTCTTTTCTTGCAGTTTGCAAACAAACCATTTATTGATTGCTCCTTACAAAAAAAAAAGATTCATTGTCACAAATTTCCAAAATGTTTGTGCAGTCATTTCATCAACAAGTATTTATTATTTTATGTGTGCCAGGCCCAGTGCCAATATTTGATAAGAATTAAGCAGAAAACATCCCTGCCCTCATGGAAATGGGGAGGGAGAAACAATAACCCCATCAATAGGCAGATCTACAGAGATCCTCCCCTCGTAGGGATTAAAGTGTGATGAGCGTTAATAAAGCAGAAATATAACACGGAACCAAGTACACACATCATGTAATCATTCCACTCTTAATTATAAGAACCTATAAGTCATCATAAAGTGCCAACACCCACAATTGAGTAAGTGCTGTGATTGAGCTGTAGAGTACTTTGGAGTTCCCCAGCAGCCTAGGCAACATAGGAAACCACATTCTTTACTCAGCTCTTATTGTCAGATGAAAGAAAGTGTACCATATTCACTAAAGAGACAAGATTTTCCTATTTACAAAAGAAAAAAAAATATCCTACAAGAAGTTTTCATATAGAGGACCCTGGATGGTGGGGAAAGCATCCAGTGCCCATCCACATTGAAGAGGCAGTCTCTTCAACAGCCTCTTTACAGCAGACATAGCAAGCTGTCTGCAGGGTAGCCACAGTGATAGGTTTTTGTTCCACTGTCCTCTCTGTCCCTTTCCCCTGCGAGAGATGCTAAAGGAAATTGCTGAAAACTAGTCATTAGGAAATGTGAGGGAGATACTCCTTTTACACACACATACACTGAGTGACTCTGGCCTAGATCATTCCATTGTATGTACCCTGCCTCTTTCTCAGACTCACCCAGTTGTGTGGCACCTGTCTTCCTTTTCCCTAATGCCCCCGGGTGATAACCAGCATGATGATTGATCCCATCAAAGCTTCTACAGCCTACAAGAAGAAGCAGTGAGAGTAGTAGATGGGTGAAGGCATAGGATCACTTAAGTCAGTCTCCTTGCCTCTCACTTCCCATGGCAACTCCCCTTCTCTGCCTTTTGGAACCCTGGAAGATGGACTTTGCCATTGTATTACATTCCTTTAAAACATGCAATGTGAACCAGAATCCATTTTCATATCCACTCAGTGCCTGCCTTTTCTTCTCCATTAACTCCTCTTGCCCACCTTTTTGGAAGAAATCATTTGACTTAGACCCATAAATGATAAAAGAAACAAACAAAAAGAAGGACCATCCTCTGCATTGGCTTGGATTCGAGTCTCTGATTTTCACACAGCCTTTAATGACATTGGCCTAATACCTCATCAGCACTTGGAGTTTTTCCTGTTGTCCATGTAAATCGCCGCAGTAGCCTTCGCTCTTGGCAGATAAGTGAACTGTAAATAATTTTGCTTTAAAATGGATCGATTTGTCATTTTTAAGCCACATGAATTCTTTTCATCATTTAAGCTCCTAAGTGCTGTCTATATTCATTTGCTCTTCCAAGCAAATATTTTCAGTTCACTTTATAAGTACCTACATTTTGAAATCATTCTGGGAAATACTGATGAGTTGATTTTTTCTTCCCGTTTCCATTTATAAAAACCATTATGTCTTCCCAATTTCCCTGGCCTGACAGTAAGTAAGGGAATCATTCATTTCAGAGAGGTTGGTACAGTTTTAGTTTAAAAGGTCTTGTGATACAGATTCATGGTCAACATGTGGCCAAAGACCTTTATGGAATTTTTAAAATTGAGCCCATTTCCATATTCCTAGCTGGCTATGAATTGAGACTCAGCAATAAGACTCTTGCTTCAAAAATACCAGCATAGTGACAACAGTTAGCGCTGGAAATTCCTTTCTTAACATATGGGACCCCTTCTCAACCAGTTACTCACACTAGAGATGTGGTGGGTGGATATCCTTGTTTCTAAGCTCTCCTCCTTTTGGTGATCCTCTTCACCTCTCTTCTCTCCTGTCCCCTCCATTCTCCTGCTCCTCAGCCTCCTCCATTCAGTCTGTCAGCAATCCCTGTTGAATTTGGCACCAAAGTGTCTTCTGACCTCACTTGTTCTTTTCCTGGGTAACTCCAGCTACCCTGGTGTTGCCCACCTTAGGTTCCCACATTGACTGTAGCTGGGGCTTCCTGACTGGCCTCTCTGCATTCACTCCTATTCCCCACCAATCCATTCACCACCCAGTAGTGACACCAAACTTTCTGGAAACATGTTGGCTCTTGGAACATCCCCACTTGAACTTCATTAATGGATTCCCCCTCTTGAAACTAAGAATGAAACCCAAACTCCTTACGTAGCCCACAGGGCTCATGCGTTATGTGGCCTCCCAGTTCCTCTCAGGCCACCCTTCCTTGCTGTGCCACACTAGCTTTTTTGTTCAGAAAGTCCACTTAGCACACCCTATGTTTTTTTTTTTTTTTTTTTTTTTGAGATGGAGTCTCGCTGTGTCACCCAGGCTGGAGTGCAGTAGTGTGATCTCGTCTCACTCCACCTTTCCAAGTGATTCTCATACATCAGCCTCCCAAGTAGCTGGGATTACAGGTGCATGCCACCACGCCTGGGTAATTTTTGTATTTTTAGCAGAGACGGAGTTTCACCATGTTGGTCAGGCTGGTTTCGAACTCCTGACCTCAAGGGATCTGTGTTACTCGGCCTCCCAAAGTGCTGGGATTACAGGTGTGAGCCACCATGCCCAGCCTTCTCTTTCTATTAATAGATTTTTTCCAGAGTCCTCTCTTTACCACCTTTCTAAAGGACGTTGCAGTGTGTTGCTATCAATATATTATATTTGATTAATATTCATCTACACACACTACGTATACACACACTTAGATACATGCCCAGGGATAAATTTCAAGAGCTCAGGTACCATCTATTCCTTGTTTACACGTTGTTTCCCTCGGTATCTGGCACACAGCAGGTGATCCTATGTATTTATTGGGTTAGGTGAATAAATCTATTGCAGGTAGGGCAGCCCACTTAGGAGGGCCTGGGCTGGATGTTATATCATTGGTGTACTATTTTTCCATTTTCCATGTTCTTAGTGTGCACAGGGTTTCGTTAACAGACTTAAAAGTATACCTTTAACTACAGCTACTTGTCTTTGGACTAGTGTCTCACCTAGGAAAATGAGGTGAAATAAAATCGCGTTAAATGCAAATCTTATCCTGTGTCATAAATAGTTCAGAAGTGAACATATTCTCATGTCCCTAGTCTTCTAGGAGATGATCCAGACTACTGAAAATGCATACAAGTTTTCTTTAATTTGGGAGATATATAAACGTGGTTTTTTTCCTGGACAATTCTGGGCTCTAACCAGATAAAGGACAACCTCATAGCCGATCAGCATGCTCACAGAAAATTAAAAAAAAAAAAACTTCAAACTCCCCCCACACCCACAGCATAGTTTTAAAAAATCCAGAGTGCCAACAAGATACTAAGTTACGGAATGTATCTTCAAATTAATGAGTTTTCATAATTGAACTTGAGAAGGAACATAGAGTGAGGTTAAGTCTTAGCAGGGAGAACATCCAGAAAGCTTCCAGATTATTGTGTATTTAGCCCATTAGTGTGCCATTTATATATGTCAGTTAGAGATAGTTGAGTGGTGGCACAGTTTTTCGAGCACATTCTCAGGATGCTCCTTTACTTTTATTTTCTAATTTGAGGTATAAAGTTTAGATGGCATTTAAAAGAGACTCAGAGGTGCAGTTTGACCAAGAGGCAGTTTTGCAAACTCATTCCAGATTGTGTCTGTCATTTGGTGTTAAATTGGACCTAAATGAGTCATTTATTGGGGAGGTGAGAAAGGGTGTTATAATTTGAAAAATGGCCCAAGTGTTTCCAGTAGACTTCATTTGCACTCTCTGTTTCTGGTGGAACCATCTCTTCAGTTAGACGTAAGAGATCTAGGTCTTCCATGTCAGGGATTTGTTATACTGGGACAGACATGAGAGGGTTTCAAAAACCCATGATGTAACATGCTGAATCTCTGCACACGCATGTACAGGTATGTATGTAAAAGCACATACGCATTTTCTCTGGGATACAGGTCCAATACTTTTATCAGACTTTCTCGGTGGGTCAGGGATGCCAGAAGGATATTTCTCTGCAGTTCAGGAAGAGGGATCAAGTGGAAAAGGTTTGAGTTAGTCTTCAGGGGGTAATGGCCCAAGAAGACAATGGAACAGAAACTGCAAATAACCCTACAAAAGAAGTAGCAGCACAAGGCTGTTTCCTGCAGGTAATCCTGCAGTGTGCACACCTTTGTGAAGAGTAGTTTCCACACGAGGAGGAGACCAGAGCTTCCAGGGTCAGAATTTAGTGCTCATAGGCCGGCCCTGCAATCAATCTGGCATCTACTAATTTGAGGAACCAAAAGAGAGTGGTCCTTTGAAGGGAGGCATGCCACTCTCAGGTAAATGCAGAGGTCTTTTATTGAGTTTTTTGCTTTTACATTTAAAATATCTTCCCCCTTCAGAGGTGAACAAAAGTAAAACATTACTAAAATGTAAAAAAATAGGAAGTAGCAGTTCCCATTAATTCTATTTACCAAGGTTCATTTTGAAATGAAAATGACTTTAAATTTTGTCTTGATTATAAAAAGTATTCTCTGTGCACTATAAAAATAAAAAAGGTAGGCCGGGCGCGGTGGCTCACGCTTGTAATCCCAGCACTTTGGGAGGCCGAGACGGGCGGATCACAAGGTCAAGAGATCGAGACCATCCTGGCAAACATGGTGAAACCCCGTCTCTACTAAAAACACAAAAAAAATTAGCCCCGGCATGGTGGCGGACGCCTGTAGTCCCAGCTTCTGGGGAGGCTGAGGCAGGAGAATGGCGTGAACCCGGGAGGCGGAGCTTGCAGTGAGCCGAGATCACACCACTGCACTTCAGCCTGGGCAACAGAGTGAGACTCCATCTCAAAAAAAAAAATAAAAAATAAAATAAAAATAAAAAAGGTAGGTAATATGGGAAAGTATAATGATAAGAGGGAAAAACTCCACCCGTAATCCCATTTTCTCTATGCATTGTTATGTATGTTCACACAAAAAATGGGCTGATGCTATACATGGTTGTTTATAATCAAGACCCTTGTAAAGACCATATTGAAGAGGGGGAAAAAAAAACAAAAACAAAAAAAAACAACATTCCCATGTGCATGCAGAAGAAAATGGATATGGTATCCATCATTTACATTTTTTGACTCTGGCCCTGGGAGCTGAATTCACTGTTGGAGGAGAAACTGTTGAAGTTGGCAGAGCCGGCTTCTATCAACTCTTTGGAGTGGCAACCAAATCTGAGCTGAGCACTTGATCCTCAGAAGAGAAAAACGGTGACATGGGGTTATGATGGTGTTTGTTCCCACCCAAACATCAGCGTGTTTTCCTGGCATCTGCACCAGTGTGTTTTTCCCCTTGAATTGGAGTGAATTAAGCCTCTCATACAGTTTTCCCAAGACCTTCAGAGTAGCTTAGAATATGGTCCTCAGATTTTTCCCACAAGCATATCAAGTGTAATTTTAAATGGTCTATCTTGCCTTCATTAAATACATGTCCAATTGTTCTCAATTTTGAATCCTTGCCAATATCTGCATTCAAATCTGTAATAGTCAAGAGCAAATGAAGTTTTTGTCCTCCTTGGGCTTTCTTCAGATACGTGTTTCAAAGCAAGGACTGGAAGTAGAGGAAATACAGGGACCTGAGAATTAAGTGAAAGGACCTTGCAAATTTCCAGCAGAATTCCAGGGGAATGAAAGATGAAGGATCCCTGGGGAGACAGCAAGGAAAAATGGTCTTGATAGGATTGATCGGAACACCCGGTGGAAGATATGGGCTCTGTAAAGAACTTCAGGGATCTAGAATGCTCAAGGTCAAAGCTCTTACAAAGTACTTTAAAACCATGAGCTCTACAGGATCTATAAAAGTGAAGGGAGAGCCCCTTCCTGCCCTCAACCCCATACAGTGCTTTAAATCAGATAAGTATAGTGACGTGGTGTCTATGGTGTATGAGGCATGACTGCAGGATTTTTTTGTTTTGAATAGGGAATGCTAAACACCTGAGATTACCACAGTCTTTTATTGGAGAAAATAAGAACTACAGTTATTTCCTGTTCTACCTACTATTTTCCTTTCCATTAGGTCTTACTCTCCATTCATTAGCCATTCTAACAGAGCATTTCGTAAAATGAGAAGGGTCTTTGCTGAGCAGATTTTAATAAACAAGGACTTGGTTATTCAATTGAAATTTAAATGGAACTCTTCCCCTTTGAATATTATAATACTTGAACTTTGGAGAAGTTGCAAATCTAAGAAGGGTGACCCCCGTATACAAAGTTTGATCATGGTTTTCAACCAACAGTACTCTCGGCAGTTTAAGAGGTGAAGTGTAATGATTGCAAAATTGATTAGCTAAGAATTATGGAAGTTCTTCATATATTAGTAATTTATACACATAGAAATACCAGTAAACATATAATGCTAGGCATGATGTTTGAAAGATCTGACCTCTGTTTTTTTGTTTTTGTTTAACAGTCGAAAAGAATGGATAGCAAACTCTTAGAGAGGAATTGGGTATTTCATTATTAAAAGATACAAGACATGGAGTCCTGAGGTGCATCTTTAGTCCTGATTATATTTCTTCTGGATATTATAGCCTTATCGTAAACCACTCATGGTATTTGGTGTCACATATTTTTGTGAAAATGAGGATGTCAAAACTGATCCATCTTGCAATAAACGAGCATAGCATCTTAGCTGAGAACCTGTGATGAATATTGGATTTGTTTTCCGCTATAACCCAGAGAACAGTATGGGTTATGATTATGTCTTTCTATCTGGCCCACCCCTCTGTTTGTCTGCCAGTCACCTAGGGATTTATCTGCATTCAGCATTAGCTGGAGAAAGGTGGGAGCCAAAATACTGTTGATATACTTATGTATGTGTATGCAGAAGTGCTAAACAAAGACAAGCTGGTGGAAAACACCCACTCAGAGAACCAATAATGATCTTTTCTTCTTGCCCTTCTCACTTGCTTACTTTCAGCAACCACTGGAAAGGAAAGACAGCCAGAATAGTTCTCAGCACAGTGTTTCCAGCCACCGGAGCCTGCACACAGCATCCCCAAGCCACAGCACACAGGTGCTCCCCGAGTTCCCACCTGCAGAGGCCCAAGCTCCAGATCAAACTGACAGCTCTGGCCAGAAAAAACCAGATCCTTTTAAAATCTGGGCCCAGTCCAGGAGCATGTATGAAAACCGACGTGAGTAGCATCCTGGCCTCTGTCTTACCCTGACCCCTCCACAGGGCTCTACCTTTCTTTTGAAGGTTATTGAAAATAGAGGAGTTGCAGTATGTAAACCGGATAAAGTGAAATCCACAAGAGGCAAAAGTATGGCCAAGGGAGTGGACTCTGCTGGCTATCCATGGAGGCCTCACTATGCCTTCAGTCTGGGGAGAGGGTAGAAGTGGATGGTTATCAAATAAATGCCCTGGGTGAAAATGGGTTTTTTTTCCTCCCTTCAGTTAAAAGGCATGGTAGATAAGAGCTGCTGTCTCATTAATTCCCTGAGTGGAGATTGTGATGTGCTCTGAGCACAAATCCAATATGCAGTAGAACTTAAATATGATTGACTGGGATTGTAGGGCTAATGAGAAGAAATTAAATGCTTTTTAAGTGGTCTCTTGATTTTCAAAAATACTGGTAATTTTTTTTAACCATTATAATCTCTCTAAACATTTCCCACAAAAAGGAAAAAACAATAGCAGTGAGTGGTTGTGCTTTAATTACTTATCCAGTGCTTTACCTTTTCTATAAATACAAGCTAGTGATAGTATATTTTGTAACTTCTCGGCTCATATAAACATAATATCACTCTCATGTTTAATGTCTTACTTTTTATTATGAAATGATTTCCAAAAACTATTCGCCATAAATAATATTCATTTATCTTACCAATGGAAGTTCCTAAAATGCCTTAATTTTAGGCGATGCAAACTGCTTGTTGTTGTTGTTGTTGTTGTTGTTGTTGTTGTTGGGTTGCTGTTTTCTGATGTTTTCTTATGAGTATAATTGGTCAGGGTGAGGCAGCTATGAAGGACAGATACCTCATTTTCTCTTTTTGGTATGGGGTAGGGGAGAGGTGTTGTGACGGTGGAGATTCGGTTTGTTGAAGGGTCTGAGAGAAGCTGGAAGAGTGAAGAGTGAAGAGTGCTCATCCTCCCCTCAGCACAGGTTTCATTTCTAGCTGCAACTGTGGTCACTGCTCAGCAGGGACATCGAGAGTCGTGGCAGAGAGGTTGTGTGAGGTGTGGGGCCCTGGCCTCCTGTCCACCACACAGACTTGGCTGTGCTGTGCTTCCTTTGCCGGCTGAAGTGTATGCTGAAAGTCAACTTCTCTGTGACCAAGCAAAATGGGGCAGTGAGGCCAGCATCCTTGTCTGAGGAGGAAGGTTGGTCAGTCCACTGAGTGATACTCAGCAGTTTGGGGGCAGAGGTGAGCCTGGAGTCTTGCTGGTTATCAAATGTTAGGAGTTGCTCAGGGCTCTATCCTTTTCCTCCTCAAGGGAGAAATATTACTGCCTTCTTACTACCACAATGCATGGAATTAAATAGGCTGTTTTGGCTACAAGTTCACTCTGCTGACAAAAAGCCCACTGATTTGAGCAGGGACTTATTTTAGTCGCTGGACTAGAAAGACACCCCTAAAGTACCCCCGAGGCCTGACTAAAGGAAATGAAGTTCCATTTGGAATGACCTCATATGCAGTGGATGCTAACCAGGAACCAGATTCTGTCCTCATTGTGTCTCCTCACTCATTGTAGTGATTTCACTGAAGTAAACCGTTTAAGAGATGTTTGTAAAGAGGAGCGTTTTCACATTCCCTCCACATTTCTCTCTAAGCATGTGGCTCGTCCAATCAATGGCCCGACTTCAGTTAATGTTGAGATATTGCTTTATTGACCGAGCTCCTGCTTTCCTCAATACAGTACACATTTATGATTGAGTTTTCCTGTATGAATCTTTTCATGATAAAATGAATTGCATTCTGAAGGGCTGGCAGGGGCATCATGGGTTGACAGGATAATTCTAAAACATCCGTTTAATAGAAGGCTTTTGCTCAAATGCCATTTTTACCCTGGTGGTGGCAAGTTTTCTTAAGAATTTGACCTAATCAAATGTTTCTAAAAAAGTTTTCACCAGGAAAAAAAAATAAGAAAAAATATGTAATGTGGCCATAGCCAGCTGCCAAAAGTACTGAAATTGCTCAGGTGGCAGCCGGACTGAAATATTTGGGGCCAGGCATTGTGACTTACTCATGTAATCCCAGAGCTTTGGGAGGCCTAGGCGGGCGGATCATGAAGTCAGGAGTTGGAGACCAGCCTGGCCAATATGGTGATACCCCGTCTCTACTAAAAAATACAAAAATTAGCCAGGTGTGGTGGCGTGTGCCTGTAGTCCCAGCTACTCAAGAGGCTGAGGCAGGAGAATCACTGGAACCTGGGAGGCGGAGCTTGCAGTGAGCCAGGATCATGCCACTGCACTCCAGCCTGGGTGACAGAGTGAGACTCTGTCTCAAAAAAGAAAAGAAAAGAAATATTCAGAATGGTGCCAGTTTTGTTCCTTCACTTTCTTTAACATCTGAGGAATCGGATAGAGCAGCACAAATGGGAATCTATTCCTTTTTGGTAATTGGAGGCTCTGTGGTTGACTGATAGATAGTAGCAACCTAATTGATGTTAAGATTCACATTGATTTCTTCCTCACTACTAAATGAGGATAATGATGAGACCTCCCCCTGGCCCCCATGGTGATTATTCAGTATCTGTCACAGATTTTATTTTCACAGCACCTAGGAATGAACCTGCATCAATCTTGTGTTTGAATCAGTATTTTTCTTTATCTCAGATCAGTTTCTGCCATTCCCTTAGGTTGTTTCGTATCTTGTCTTTCAAAGAGAAAAAAGTGTATCGCCTTGTTAGTTGTGATTCCCTGCCCCTTCTCCCCAAGACAGTAAAATGAGCAGAGTACTCCAGGAAAAACAGGAAAATTGAAGTCAGCAACAGCAGCTTAACTGTGCCATATTACCCTCTTTTTGTTGAAAATACATTGTTCTTTTTCTTTTCTTTTATTATTAGGGGCAATGTGGAGATTAACACAATCTGTGATCGCATTCCTTCACATGGTCTAAATTTGTTGCGATGTACCATATTTTTGATATGGCCATCTCTCAAGGCAGCAGCATTAGAATGAAATCAGTCTGAATTACACATGTGTTCATGAATCCCTTTGAAGGGTTTCAATGTTTAATTAAAAACAAAGACTAGCACTAAAGTCCTTTAAAAGCCATGTTGCCTGTTTTATAGTTTCTCTAGAATTGTGCACATCTTAAAAACAACAGTGATGCAGTCTTATTAGTAAATGTTTAGGAGAATCAGATCACATCCAGTAGCATTTACTACAAAAGAAATTATAAGGCTTGTAGTTGAGACTTTGCCTGTTCACTATATAGCTTGGAAGAAAAAGCTCAAAACTGTCCCAAAAACCAACATTGTAAATCTGTCCTGCTTTGGAGAGACATGCTTACAAGTTTGGAAGTGGCGATTGAGCTTCTTTATCATAGTAAGCTTAAGAAGCTTGGATGTACCTCCAGATTTTAAGAGCTATTATGACAGTATTTGTGTGTTTGTTCAGTTCTCCGATAGATCCATTGATTTGCGTCTCTAAATATAAGACTGTTCTGGCTTGAAATGCTTAGAATTCACCTGAACAGATATTAGTACAAGAATGAATTTCATCCTGAACTTGATACACTTTTGAATAAATGCTGTAGTTTAATGGTAGCACAAATATACTTAAATTTTTCCAAAAGCAATAAGGGTTTAGACAAACCATGATTGAAGTAAGGCCAATCAAGAATGTGTACTTTAGAGTGTCATTAAATAAGGAGAGTTTAAGATAGTAATAGGAGTTATAGGAAACTCTCAATGGTGCAATTGTAAATTCTAGCTTTTTGATAGGTAAAGCACTGTGAAAAAAAAAAGAAAGAAAAAAATGGAATCAAACTATGGTCTTTTTAAATAACAGCCATGACCTTTATTGTGAAAGCTGAACTGCCTGTTCCTTATCAGTCAAAACTAAATTAAAGTGAACTAAGAGAAAGAATGTACATTAAGCTTTGCAAAACTGTGAAATTAATATTCCAGCCATGTCACCTTCACCTGCATCGGGATTGAGCAAGGGTGAGAGAGAGAGAGAAATCAATTCCACGAATTTTGGAGAATGTCCGAGTAAGGATCTGCTGAAAACTTTTGTCTCTCCATTTTCATTCATCTTGTTTGATGTTCTCATTGGTCTGGGGGCCTGGGGAGAAGTTCAGAAAAGAGAGGGAAGAAAAGAGGGGCATGAAGGGAAGTGCCTTGGAGCTCTTGTTGACCAAATGCAAACCAAAGACATGATGGAATAAAAAGGGTTTTGCATGCCCTTGTCAAGTCTGGAAATGTGTTAGTATGTCTGTAGTAATGGAGACACCAGGAGGTTTCTCTGCAAACCTGGTGGTTCCATTCTCTCTAATTATCAAAGGAAGTCTTTTGACTGCTTTATTGAGTTGTCACTGGCATTGCCAAAAGGAGACTAACTGCAGAAATTGTTCATATGCAAGGGCTTACAAATGAAAACTGGACAAGGTTTTCTTAGCTCTATTTGATTTAGCCTCACTCAAAAAAAAGGGATATTAATATCGGGAAAATGGTTCTACCTTACTGCCGCCTAAAAACTTAATTGTAATAAAACCTGCCTGAAGTAAGGAAGGAAACCATTTCGGGGGAAGTGGTTTAGAAACTTCAATGCCTCTAAGAAGAGGTGGCCTCGGAGGACACAGAAGAGAGAAATTTCATAATCCCATAATGTGTTTCAGTACTGATTTATTGCCAAAGTTATATATTGGGGTAAATGGCATTTAGTTGGTAGAAGAGTAGAATTGTTAAAATGCCAAAATTGAAGTAGCAGAAGACTTTCTTTGTAACATGTCTGTGTGTTGATGTTTGTATCTGTGTTTTCTGGCTCGCTGTTGTGTCTTTAACATCCCTAGTGTCAGTGGGCATCTTCCTTTTCAACAGAAAACCTTTAAATAAATTTGCCATTTTCCCACTGATTCTCAGAAGGAAATGAAGCTTTTTTTTTTCATGTGGACTAAACGGTGTGATAAGCCTAGATCTGTTGGCCACAACCTCCCATACCATGCTAGCTCACACCTAAATGAGCAACAGTAGGCAGAAACTTGTTACATTTGGTGTCACTGTAGGATGGGCAAATGTTCCTGTGTTAAATGATGCTGAGAAAAATAGGTCTGGGCTGGAAGTCTCTGCAGAGGCCCTTTCGTTGTTCCCAGAAAGGCCACACACTCAGCAGACCTAAAACAGACTCTGCCAGGAACCCAGTGCTGGCTGGACAGCACCAGTGGTCTATTTCGGTAATAATCCTCCTGCTTGAGTGAACCAAAGACGGAGACACAACTTGATTTAATTTGTTGTTTCATTGAGGCTATTACAGCAAATATCCTTTAGCCAGCTACTCGAACAGAAAGAAAATATTGTTACCTTAGCATGCTCAAGAAAATATTACTCTCAAATTGTGTTTATGGGAGTCCTGTGCTGTAGCTTAGCTCCATGTTCCCGGTGTTTTGCAGCTTAGCCTCAGCAATTATAATAAAAGCAGTGGATAGAAAGCACCCATTTATAGCCCTGGCACTGAGATAGCTCAAGTAAAAAGATCAGATTCGAACTCCTCTGACTTGTACTTACTGGTCATTTGGTTTCTTGTTTGTTGGTGCATTCATTCACTATACATTTTAAGTTTGTGGGTGAATCACTAAAAAGGGACATCTCTTCACCAACCTAAAATCTAAACATCCACCTTCTTCTTCCCTATTCCGTTGTACAAAACTGGAGAAGAAAAGAATTAAATTCTCAGGCCCACACTTTCCTTCAGCCCCAAATCCAGTTAATTAAATAAGAAGGTATGCACTACAGCGTTTGAAAATCTCCTTTAGGATTCATTGCAACCGAATCATATTTTTTTCTCTTTAAATAAAAGATACGTCATTTTATAGGTCATAAAACACCCTATGTATACATTAAAATATTAAGTAAGAATTAAATAGAAATAACCCTCTTTTACCTTAGTGAAGTAACAGAGTGGTGTATAGAACGATTTCATGTATAGTAAGTATTTTCTTATGGAAATTACATTTCTTTTAAAAAACAAGATATTCATTTTAAAGCCCTGGACCATTACTGGGCGTTGAAAGTAAAATACCAAGTTATTGGAAAATGAATTAATACTTTTAATGCTGAAATATCATAGGCAAATTCTAGAGTAAATCAGCGATTTTGGCAATGAGATATATGATTCATTAATATAGACTTTTTGTCATCACCATTGATCTTAAGGATTTGGAGGCCTGGCTGATTTTGGTAATAGTATTGAAATCCTAATAAACTTTGTACAGTCACCCCTCAGTATCTGCTGGGAATTGGTTTCAGGACACCTGCATCCCCCACCAAGGTTGTAAAAATCCATGGATGCTTAAATCCCTAGAAAATAGCATAATATTTGTGTGGAACACACACATACACACACACACACTCTCCTTCCTGTATTATTTGTTTGTTTGTTGTTTATGTATTTATTTATCTATTTGAGACAGCGTCTCACTCTGTCACCCAGGCTGAGTGCACTGGGGCAGTCATGGCTCACTGCAGTTTTAACCTCCCTGGCTCAAGCGATTCTCCCACCTCAGCTTCCTGAGTAGCTAGGACTATAGACACACACCACCACACCTGACCCATTTTTTATTTTTTGTAGAGACAAGGTCTCACTATGTTGCCCAGACTCAAATGCCTGGGCTCAAGCGATTCGCCGGCTTTGGCCTCCCAAAGTGCTGGGATTGCCACTGTAAGCTACCGCACCCACCTCCTCCTATATACTTTAGATCATCTCTACATTGCTTATGACATCTAATACAATGCAAATGCCATGTAAATAGTTGTGATACTGTATTAGGAATAACGACAAGAAAAAAAAATCTCTACGTATTCATCACAGCTAAAACCATTGTAGGTCTAACAAATTTTCTATCTGTGATTGGTTGAATCTAAGGATGCAGAACCCACAGATATGGAGGGCTGACTGTATGCAGAAATACTAGAATGTTTGAGAGTAATTTTTGGCAAAAATGATCTAACAAATTATTAGCATTGCTAGTCTTAATTATTTTAAGGAAGAAGAAAGTGACTTAAAGATAAATCAGAAAGTCTGTTTAAACCAAGCTGTTCTCTTTCATCCTCTAGTAGAGGAAACATCTGGTGACTTAACATGACTTCAGAATCCTTAGAGCCGGCTTCAGAGGTGGCTCTGACTTAGCCTGAGTTCTGTTCTTGGACATGGACACCTGCTTTGCAGTGTGGCACATCATACTTTTAATTTACTTAATTCTCCTTGCAAGAATACTGAGGAAAGCAGTTAATGCTGACTATTTGTAGTTAAGGATCATGGCTTGGGCTTGATTCGGAATTATCAAACAGTGATGAGTCCTTTGAAGAACTTTAGGGCTCAGTGACTATTCCCACTATTTACTTTATCCCCATGTCTTCTGTTATTTCACCTGTTCAGAGTATTTTGTTTCTTTGCCTATATTGAAAAGCTTCCATCTGATCAAGCACCACCATTCTTGTCTTGCAACTGTGTTCATCTTGGGGGTATCACTGCTTTTATCAGAAAAATAATCCATGTCTTTTTTCTCCCCTCTCTGCAGTTCCAGATTACCAGGAACAGGACATCTTCCTCTGGAGAAAAGAGACTGGATTTGGATTTAGGATTCTGGGTGGAAATGAACCAGGGGAACCTGTGAGTCTTTTGCTCATCTCTCTCCCCGGCATATTTTTCTAAGGCTTCAAAGCAAATTGGCAACAGTGACAAATCACCAAGATTTGTCCAGCTAGATGCAACACTGACTCTTTCATCTTGAGTAGTATGGGTTTTTCATTGGGTTTTGTGGAGCACTGTTTGTCTTGAGGAAGAAGAGACTAGACTCTTTCTAAAAAGTTTGTATGCGTGTTTGTGAAAAGTGGCAGCTGCAGCCTCTGTAGACCACCCCTTTCCCCCAAGGGAGACAAAAACAGAAAGCAAAACAGGATAATCATCACCTGATATAACAGTAGCCTGGTCCTTCTGGCCAGGTCCCTTCACTCTGCCAGCAGGTACTGGGCTTTGTGTGTTGAGTTGCTGGTGTGCAGAGAGTATTTCACAAAGCCTTATGGGACAGTGATTGGAGAATGTCAGACCCCTGCCTTTACAAAACTTGAGAAAGAACCCTGAGTAAGGGTCAAGAAACGTTGAACTTCCCTGGATCTCAGTGACCTCCATTTTGGAATAAATTTAGAATAACATAACAGGGTTCTTTTGAAGGAAGAAAAGAAAACTAAAATAGGTATTGTTAATTTCCTTGTGATAATAACAGCCATTATTCATCGAGCGCTTACTATGTGCCAGGTTCTGTGCTAAAGGCTCTTAACATACATTCTCTCATTTATCCATCAAACCCACCAGTTTATCCCGTTTTCACATTGAGAAAAAGAAAAGCTAATTAACTTGCCCAAGATTACGGAGCTACCAAACAGAGGGACTGACAAATAAGGTCTGACTCGAATCCATGTTCTTAGCAACTATTTTGTCAAAGTTCTTTGCAAACTGTAAATGCCATGTAAAGGTAACTATAGCATTATTGTCTGCTGGAAAGGCAAGGTAGGCACAAGTATTTTAGCTAAGGTTTAGTGAATGGCAAATATAATAGTAAGACATTAACTATAAAGAATGCTCTGCTTTCAGGTGCTAAAAGACTTCGAAAATGGAGATGTTCAACTAATTTTTGCTTCATTCATTCATTTAAGAGTATTTATTACATATTCCCTATTCCTAGGCATGATGCTAGACTCTTAAATAAAAGTAATATTAAAATTTTATTAGCAGAGTTGTATGGAAAGAGAGTTTTTAGGTAGCTAGGAAAGAAGAATAGGTTGTACAATGAAGGGAGAAAAGTGATTTATATCTGCAGCGGAGAAAAAGAAAGAGTGAGTTGTCAATAGGCCACAGATAAACAGCTGGAAACTAAGCAAGAAATATTCTTTCCACCATTTAATAATTGTGACAATACTTAGCACAATGTCTTGTACACAGTGGGTGCTCAATAAATGTTTGTGGCATGCCTGCAGACATGAATGAATGAATTGTTCCCAGAGATGTGAAGGCCATTGATGTCACAGTAAATGTAGGAGAGAAGTGTTTCATCCATCGTTCAATTATTCAACAGATTTATATTGGTCACATTGTACCACTGGGTGCTGCTGATACCGACGGCCGCCTGAGGTCTGGAGATGAATTAATCTGTGTGGATGGGACGCCAGTAATTGGAAAATCACACCAGCTTGTGGTCCAGCTTATGCAACAAGCTGCCAAACAAGGCCACGTCAATCTCACAGTGCGGCGTAAAGTGGTTTTTGCGGGTATGTATTTCATTCATTCGTTCAGACAGTGCGTTGTCACTTGATTCACAGAAAAGGCCTCCTTCCTGTGTCTGCCTCCTTGAGCATCTATTTTAGCAAATGTTTGCAAATGTGATCAAGCTCAGAATTTCCAGATGGCTTGCTTCTCTCAAACCCTGCAAAAATTACTGTCATTCTAAAGTACTTTAATGTGCCGTTTGCATATGTTCAACAAAGTCTTCCAGAGGAAGGCTTGTTGAATATATATTACTTCCCTTCTATCTCCTTGCAAATCAGAACTTAGCCATCCTCTTCATTTGATGATAATCCTCAACCAATGAGGTCATTATGAAAGTCAGAAGAGTTGTAGCTTCATATCAAGAGAACAAAAATTGGGTTTGTGCTACAAAATAAGCTCATAAAAAAGTTACTGATTTCTTACTGTCCTATGTATTAAACCAAGATTTTTTTTTCTTTCTACAAGAAAGTTGTAGAGCCAGCCAATTCTAGGTCAGCTTTGATTCCTTCTTCCTGCCCATAAGCTTTGAACTTTAATTCTCAAAATACTACATATCCTTTCAGGCTCAGCACAAATATAACCTTCCTCCCTCAGAAATTCCTCCTTCCTCCGACTACCTTCAGATTTTAGCATTCCCTCCTTGCCATTCTAGTGACTCATGGTTTACTTCCACATCAGAATCTGCCATTTTGACACAGTGAATTGTGTGTCTGTCCTTTCCCTTGACCTACCAGCTTCCTGAAAGCTCACGTTGAATACACCTTGTTGTTCACCTTTGGATGCAGCTCCCACTTTGAAACCTTTGAGACAGAACCCAGAATACAGCAGAAGTGATTGTCTTCTATCAGTTGAATTACTGGAGAAATATGACCTGAAATATTATGAATTCTTGTGGCATTAATATTAGTGAAACAGATATCTGCCAGATCAAATTAATTGGTACCTTGTTTTTTTAAAAAAAAAAAAAAAGTATAACCCATTTTAAATGGTATATGATTAATTATAGAATTAAGATGTTAAATTCCAGTGTGAGAGTCCTACCTCCTGCATGCATGGAAAACAGTGTTAATCTGCTGTAGGTTATGTCCCTAGAGCTTGTTTGTGGCCTCACAATCCTTCTTAACATAGTATTCCATGCAGCTAAAAGCAGTCAGTTAGAACTGGTTTTTGAGATGAGATGAAAACTATCTGGCTTCCCTGGCCCAAATAGAAATAGTAAGGCAATGTGATATTTTGTGTTTCAGGTTTATTTTTTTTTTTTTTTTTTTTTGAGACGGAGTCTCACGCTGTTGCCCAGGCTGGAGTGCAGTGGCGCGATCTCGGCTCACTGCAAGCTCCGCCTCCCGGGTTCCCGCCATTCTCCTGCCTCAGCCTCCTGAGTAGCTGGGACTACAGGCGCCCGCCACCGCGCCCGGCTAATTTTTGTATTTTTAGTAGAGACGGGGTTTCACTGTGGTCTCGATCTCCTGACCTTGTGATCCGCCCGCCTCGGCCTCCCAAAGTGCTGGGATTACAGGCTTGAGCCACCGCGCCCGGCCTTCAGGTTTATTTTTTTAAATATTAAATATTTTGGATTTTTAGCTCTGTGTGAAAGGCGTGTCAAAACTATGAAGAGACATTATGCAAAGCGAACTAGTCACAAAAGGAGAAATATTGATTCCCTTTATATGAGGTACCTAGGGTAGTCAAATTTATAGAGACAGAAAGCAGAATGATGGTCGGTGGGGAATGGAGGAAATGGGAAGGGGAATTAGTTTTTAATGAGTACAGAGTTTCAATTTGGGAAAACGACAAAATTCTGGAGATGGATGATGATGATGGTTGTATAAAAATGTGAATGCAGTTAATACCACTCAACTATATGCTTAAAAATGGTTTAAAATTTTGTTATGCTTATTTTTCCACAATTAAAACAATCTATGAAAAGAGAAGCTTTTGAAAATAAATACAGTCTGATCCAAAACTTGGACACAACACACATTTTGTTTTTGGCATAGTTGGTTCCACCTACTGTGTTGGCTGTTTAGGAGCGCTTTAGTAACACTAGCACGGTGACTAAATTCAGAAGGAGGTCAGTGTATCGGGTTCTGTGATCAGAGTAGATGTTGACACCTGGAAGCTAAGAAGAGAAGCATATGTGTCTCACAGGTGTTGTCATGAACCCCACATAGGACAGGTAGCCTCAACGTTACCGTCACCTTACTGTTCGTTGCCTGATGGAAAAAGCTGAGTGGAAATGTGATTGGAAAGTAATGACAATATGAAGGTGCATCCAAGGTTGTATCTATGAAGCCAAAATGGTGGTCTTCGCGGATGTAGCCCTCACCTACGCTTAGGCTCATCCCTTTGTGCAGTGGGGAAATATTTCACAGCAGGTTGATCTTGCTGCAAACTTGATTCTGAGTGTGGATGTCGACATATAGCATGCTATAAAATAACGAACGCGGCCGGGCGCGGTGGCTCAAGCCTGTAATCCCAGCACTTTGGGAGGCCGAGGCGGGCGGATCACAAGGTCAGGAGATCGAGACCACAGTGAAACCCCGTCTCTACTAAAAATACAAAAAATTAGCCGGGCGCGGTGGCGGGCGCCTGTAGTCCCAGCTACTCAGGAGGCTGAGGCAGGAGAATGGCGTGAACCCAGGAGGCGGAGCTTGCAGTGAGCCGAGATGGCGCCACTGCACTCCAGCCTGGGCAACAGCGTGAGACTCCGTCTCAAAAAAAAAAATATATAAAAAAAAATAACGAACGCTATTTGCGAGTCCCATTTGGTGTTAAGTAGGATCAATGTTCGTAGATACTGAATGGTTAATATTTGTCAAGAGAAGCTGCTTTCAATCCGTATATCCAGGTTTTGTGAAACCAGGTGCTGTCTCCTCCCCTCGGTTCATGTTTTGATTTCTTGAGGGAGTTGCGGGAAGGAGGGATGGGCAGCAGGATGGAGGGGCTGCTGGACACGGTAATGTACGCGTGCATCTCTGTTACAGTACCCAAAACCGAGAACGAGGTGCCCTCGCCAGCCTCCTCTCATCACAGTAGCAACCAGCCAGCCTCGCTGACGGAAGAGAAGCGCACCCCGCAGGGCAGCCAGAATTCGCTGAACACGGTGAGCTCGGGCAGCGGCAGCACCAGCGGCATCGGCAGCGGCGGCGGCGGGGGCAGCGGCGTGGTCAGCACTGTGGTGCAGCCCTACGACGTGGAGATCCGGCGTGGGGAGAACGAGGGCTTCGGCTTCGTCATCGTGTCCTCGGTGAGCAGGCCCGAAGCAGGCACGACCTTTGGTGAGTGCTGAATGTGAAATCGCCCAGGATTTCCTACCATGCCTGGGAGTTTTTGTTCTCCTGTGAGTGAAAGCTGACCCAGACCTCATGAGCAGAAATGCTTTATGGCTTCTTGCTCTGGGTAATTAAAGAGTTAATTGGGGATGGAGTTGATTTGGTAGCTTTTTCCCTTTTGAAGGTTGGGAATATTTGTTTGGCCCTTTCAACTTCCACCCTGAGAATGTGATCACGCACAGACGACTTAAAGCATACACCAGATTTGCGTGAAATTTGAATAGCAGCCGGGTGCGGTGGCTCACGCCTGTAATCCCCGCACTCTGGGAGGCCGAGGCAGGTGGATCACTTGAGGTCAGGAGTTTGAGACCAACCTGGCCAACATGGTGAAACCCCATCTCTACTAAAAGTACAAAAATTAGCTGTGCGTGGCGGTGCATGCCTGTAATCCCAGGTACTTGGGAAGCTGAGGCAAGAGAATCGCTTGAACCTGGGAGGTGGACCTTGCAGTGAGCCCAGATCGTGCCACTGTATTCCAGCCTGGGTGACACAGCGAGACTCCATCTGAAAAAAAAAGAAAAAGAAAAAGAAAAATAAATTTGAATAGCAACCCCTGGACAGCATACAGAGTCTACAGTTTTTGCCAAAGCAAAGCTTTTGAAAGGTATTGAATAGGACAGCACTAATTGCAAGGGCCTCAGAATGGTCTTAAGAATATCTTAAGAGTTTTTACAAGGAGCATACGGCTGTAGAAATGCTCTAGGAAAAATAGAGGTATAAGGAATAAAAATACTACAGGAGATGCTAGTCCACCTCATCTGTGTTCTTTCTCTACTGTATTCCCATAGGAATTTTTAAAAATTTTAAAATAATATTTTTACTGTTGCTTGATTTAAAGTCTGGTTAAAATCTGAGTTAAGAGTCATTTGATTTTCCTGTCTCATCCAGACGTTGAGGGTTTCAGCAAAGTATGTAGAAACACAATTGTCACTTTCTCAGAAGGTTCACTCTCTGCTGGGTACACTAGCAAAGACCAAGAGAAACCCAGATGATTGCAGAAACTAGTGATATATGAATGTTTCCCATTGCGATGGATTGATTATAGATGTACACTCCAAAAATGATCCACCTTCCTGATTGAGTAAAAAGTCATTTGTTATCTCCCGAGCACGTTTGTTACTTACTATGGAATACAATGGGAGAAGGGAAAGGGCTGTGCAGGCTGTGCAGGCTTTTCATGTACCTCAGCTCTATCCCTGAATGACTTACCCACTTGGAAACTGGCTAGGACCAGCAAGGTGCTACACCCCTTTAGCATTCTTATCCAGTAGAACTCACTTGGCCTCCATTTAGTCTTGGTGTGTTGCTTCCTGCTAGAGCTGTCTCCCCGTAAGTTTTATGTTTAACAGGGGACAGTGACCCAGCCAGGTCTATGCATGTGTGGCTGCAGTAACAAATGCCCATTACTAACAGTGCTTTTTGAGCTACATTAATCAAGTCATCATAGCATGTCATGGATGGATGACCTGAAATCAAAGCAAGGTTTTTTGGTTTTGTTTTAAAATTTATTTCAGAGACTTTCCTGCTTAATATAAAAATAAAGAGAAGGAAGAGGGGAGAAAGAAATCCCAAATTATTTTCTTCAGATTTACAATTTGACTGTCTCCATGCATCCTGTGATGTTCCTAACTATTTCAGAATTGTCAGTTTCACCTTCGAGAAAGAAATAGCATATATGTCAAGTGGCAGGTTATGTGTTATATAATGAATATTGTATTCACACTCACAATTTGGTCTTTGATTGTTTTCCTTTGGCTCTTACAACAAACAAATTAAACTTTCCCTAATACCTTGCATGAGACTTCTGAGCTTTGCTGAGCTTTCCTCAGACCTGCTATTCGATACCTTTGTGATACCAATTGTCCTTGGAGATCAACTAAACTTAGTCAAGACCTTGAATTTGAGTATGGGAGCATTCCAGCACGCCTACCTGTTATATTCTAATAGACTGTTAACTTTTAAAAATTATCTTACCTTGATGTTCCATCCTGTGATACAAGCTCAGGCAAATCTGCTGAAATTCAAAGGAATTAAAGCGCATTTTCCCACACACGTTACCCTTAAGGTCCAAATTATGACAGAAGAGCCTACTCAGTTAGTTGTAATGTCCCTCATGTTAATTTTGTCACCCTTTCCAACAGGTAACTCAACTGCATAACTACCTTCATAGTCCCCAGAAAGACAAATTCTCAAAGTAGGTGAATATGCATAAGAACTTTGAAACTCAATACATGATTAACTAGATTAAC
The DNA here is from genome assembly GCF_043159975.1 of Macaca nemestrina. Lineage (NCBI taxonomy): Eukaryota > Metazoa > Chordata > Mammalia > Primates > Cercopithecidae > Macaca > Macaca nemestrina. Next base: position 128,914,053 of record NC_092126.1, on the reverse strand, counting down.
TAGAAATCTATATCAGGCCTCAAAGCCAGCCACCTCTCTCTAGAAGTTAGCAATGACATGCAGTGCCTCAAAGTGCATGATAAACCTTTCTCTCCAAATGCACTTTTCCCGGTCTTTGATATTGTGGATGTGCAGTAACTGATGATGAGAAAGGAGATGATTAAAGGAAAAAGGGTGAGGAAAGATTTGAACCTAGCTTTGGATCAATGTCCTCAGCCTAAATAGGTACTAGATTTTCATAGTCCTTTGAGGGGATTTTTGTGAGGCAGGAGGATGATTTCAGAGCTAATGAACCAGTCGGGCCACACTCTGAAAGCACATAAGACTAGCTGCTTGAGCAAAGGTCCTAAAAGGAAAAATAAGCTTCAAGGTTGGGTGCTTTCTTAGCTCATCTCTTACAATTACGCCCATTTTCTAAAGCTTTCATCATTCTGGGGAGAAGGCAGAAAATCTGAGTGTTTGTTCATTAGGTGTTTTCAGATTGAATTTTTGGTGCTAGCAGACTTATGCCTCACCAGATGCCCAGTGATTATTTTTCTAAACGGAGAAGGAACAAAACATTGGCAGAAGCTTAAACAACAGCTGGCAAAAATGAAGTGACATGAACACAGAATGAGTAAAAGCATCCATCCCAGCCTTGGGTTTCACATTTGCAGTCCCAAAATAAGCCAACAGCGAGTTATTTTGGGGCTCTTAAAAATCTTTGAAGTTGCCAGCTATCCCAAATTTTGTAATTGGTTTAAGGAGGAAACCTGGGGGTTCCCCTGATTTTGAATCTGGAAAGGATGGCAGCAATCGATTCTAGTTTCAGGGCAGTAGCTCCTTATACAGACACCCTGAGTATTGCCAATGTTTTGACCATCGGTGCAGAGCTCTCCTTTAATAACATTTGCTTAATGCTTTAATTAATTAACACTTAACCTTCTCTTTCCCTTTTCAACCCTTTTTCTCTTCCCTTTGCTATATTCCCACGTAACTTTAAAAAAATTAAAACTCAATATCAAAGCAGGCAATGCATGTGTGGCTATGCCTCACAAAATAGGTCGGATTATTGAGGGGAGCCCTGCTGACCGCTGTGGCAAGCTGAAAGTAGGAGACCGGATCTTGGCAGTAAATGGATGTTCCATCACCAACAAATCCCATTCAGACATTGTGAACCTAATCAAGGAAGCAGGAAACACAGTTACCCTCCGCATCATTCCTGGGGATGGTAAAGTATACCTATTATCTATCTCTCTCTCTCTCTCTCTCTCTCTCTGTCTTTTCCTTTTCTCTCTCTCTCTTTCATTAGTGTTCATGTAACTGAATAGTGTTAATTTAGTGGCAGCTTCATTCATCCTTAACTAAATATACCCATTAAGTAAACGTGAGCCATTGTTACTAACCCATTATCTCACCCTCTTATGTAATTAATCCTTTAGCCCTGTGACCCTGTCTTGCTGCAGATATAAAAGTTTCAGAAAAATCTTCACCCTTTCCTCAACTTATTTAGCTTTTTGTGTCCTTGTCTTCAACACTATAAAATAGTTTTAATACAGGTAGTACAGATCCTCTGATATGTATAATATGAACTGTATAATCTGGTGACATGACAAAACCTGCATGGTAGCAATTCAGAGCCAATACTATAGTTTTTTAGAATAAGTGAATGTATCAAAGTTTTTTATTTAATGGGAGAATCTAAGAGTTTGTGTCTACTGGATTTGTCCCTAATTTTTGTATGTGAATGAAGAAAGAATGAAATCTCTCTATTTTTGATAGATTATATCTGCATTAAACTAGGCCTATCCTTATTTGTTTGTTTGATTAGTTAAATTTAAATCTTTGGTTCTTTTATATAACTTCTGCCCCCCAGGGAGCATTGGCATTGTATGCAGTGGGTGCAAGTAGCATCTAGTGAGGTCAGACATGCTTCAAAACATCCTACAGAACACAGAATAGCCCTCACAATAAAAAGTTACCCAGCACAAAATACCAATACTCATTGTATTATTCATGTTTAATAAAAATTAAGTTGAGACTGAGTGCGGTGTCTCACGCCTGGAATCCCAGCACTTTAGGAGGTCAAGGCAGGTGGATCACCTGAGGTGAGGAGTTTGAGACCAGCCTGGCCAACATGGTGAAACCCTGTCTCTACTAAAAATATAAAAATTAGCCTAGCATGGTGGCACATGCCTGCAGTCCCAGCTACTTGGGAGGCTGAGGCAGGAGAATCGCTTGAGCCCAGGAGGCAGAGGTTGCAGTGAGCTGTGACTGCGCTGCTGTACTCCAGCCTGGGCAATAGGGCGAGACTCATCTCAAAAAAAAAAAAAAAAATTAAGTCGATACACTAATGTCAGGAAGTATAGATCCTTTAGAAAATTAAATCCTGAATATTCAATTTATTCTAAGCTTACTCTGCTCTGGAGAAGAAAATGACACTTGTCCCAAAATGTTTAAATGTCTTTTTTTAGTCTTGCTATACATGTTATAAAATATATATTCTAAAAGTCAGTGAGTATTTCTCAAAAAAAATCTGGTTTATAAAGATAGTGTGATAAAAACTCTATGCCATGTATCTATAAAATAAGAAAATCAGACATTTCATCTGAAAGTTATTTACCAAATGAGTATTTTTATATACTAACTGCTAGAAAGTGAACTTTCTAGTTCAAGATTTGAAAGGTATAGCTGGTGCCTTAAGGAAAAGGTAAATGCAAAACCAAACAGTAAATGTTTGAAAATTGTTGGTTCCAAGAACAGAAAACTTTCTCTGCACCAAAAATATCCCACACTAAATATGGAGCAAAAAAATGGCTTCTTGAATGATGGTCTACTTCACCCTCCTTCAAATGCATGGTTAGTCATTTACCAACTGGTCTGGAGTTCATTCCACCAATTCACCACTCTGGAAAGCTATTACAATTTAGGAAAGTGGTCACAAGATGATAGAACATAGGTTCCTAATGGGAAGGATGAAGGAAGCCAGAAAATACAGTGAGAAGTGATTGAGAGAGCCAAATGTGGTCCAGACATCCCTCCTTTCATTGCACTTCATTTTATTGCACTTTGCAGGTACTTCATTTTGTACAAATTGAAGGTTTGTGGCCACTGTGCTTCGAGCAAGTCTGTCAGTGTCATTTTTCCAACAGCAGTTGCTCACTTTGTGCCTCTGTGTCACATTTTGGTAATTCTAACAGTATTTCAAGCTTTATTAGTATTAATTATTATTATATCTGCTGTGATGACCTGTGATCAATGATCTTTGATGTTACTATTGTAATTGTTTGGGGGTGCCACAAACCATACCCACATAAGAGGACAAACAATTAATAAATGTCATGTGTGGTCTGACTGCTCCATTGACTAGCCATTCCCCATCTCTGTTCCTTTCCTCAGACCTTTTCCAAGATAAAGCAATATTGAAATTAGGACAATAAATAACTTTACAATGGCCTCTAACTCTTCATATGAAAGGAAGAGTCACACATCTCTCACTTTAAATCAAAACCTAGAAATGATTAAGCATAGTGAGGAAGGCATGTCAAAAGCTGAGATAGGCCAAAAGCTAGATCCCTCATGTTAAACATTTATCCAGGTTGTGAATGCAAAGGAAAATTTCTTAAAGGAAATTAAAAGTGCCACTCCAGAGAACACACGGATTTTAAGAAAGTGAAACAGCCTTATTGCTGATATGGAGAAAGTGTGAGTGGTCTGGATTAAAATCAAACCAACCACAACATTCCCTTAAGCCGGAGTCCAATCCAGAGCAAGTTCCTAAGTCCTCAATTCAGTAAAGGCTGAGAGAGGGGAGAAAGCTGGAGAAGATAGTTTGAAGCTAGCAGAGGTGGGTTCATGAGATTTAAAGAAATAAACCGTCACCATAACATGAAAGTATAAGGGTAAGCAGCAAGTGCAAATGTAAAAGCTGCAGCAAGTTTTCCAGATGATTTAATTATTAAGATCAGAGATGAAGGTGGCTGCACAAAATGACAGATTTTCAGTGTAGACAAAACAGTATTCTATTAGAAGAAGATGTCATTTAAGACTTTCCTAGCTAGAGAGGAGACATCAATTCCTAGTTTCAAAGCTTCAAAGGACTGGCTGACTCTCTTGTGAGGGGCTAATGCAGCTGATGACTTTAAGTTGAAGCTAGTGCTCATTTGACTATTCTGAAAATGCTAGAACCTTTCAGAATGATGCTGAATATACTCTGCCTGTGCTCTAGAAATGGAACAACAAAGCCTAAATGACAGCACATCTGTTGTGCTGTGGTTTATTGAATATTTTAAGCCCACTACTGAGACCTACTGCTTAGGGGAAAAAAAATTTCTTTCAACATATTACTGCTCATTGACAATACACCTGGTCACCCAAGAGTTCTAATGGAAATGTACAAGGAAATGAATGTTGTTCTCATGCCTGCTAACACAACATCCATTCTATAGTTCATGGATCAAGGAGTCATTTTGACTTTTAAGTCTTACTATTTAAGAAATGTATTTTGTAAGGCTATACCTGCCGTAGATAGTGGTGGCTCTAATGGATTTGGAAAATCCATTTGGAAAGATTTGGAAAATCTTCTGGAAAAGATTCACCCTTCTAGATGCCATTAAGAACATTTATGATTCATGGGAGAAGGTTAAAATTTGACATTAACAAGATTTTAGAAGAGGTTGACTCCAACCTTCATGGATAACTTTGAGGGGTTTGAGACTTCAGTGGAGGAAGGAACTGCAGGAGTTCTTTTGTGGTGGAAATAGCAAGAGAAGTAGAATTGGAAGTGGAGCCTGAAGATGTGACTGAATTGCCATAATCTCATGATAAAACTTGAACAGACGAGGAGTTGCTTCTTATGGATGAACAAAGAAAATGGTTTCTTGAGATGGAATCTACTGGTAAAGGTGTTGTGAACTTTGTTGAAATGACAACAAAGGGTTTCGATTATTACATCAAGTTAGTTAATAAAGCAGTGGCAGAGTCTGAGAGGATTGACTCCAATTTTTTAAAAAACAGTTCTACTGAGGGTAAAATGCTATCAAACAGCAACACACTGCAGAGAAATCTTTCGTTAAAGGAAGAGCCCCGTGATGTGGCAAACTTCATTGTTGTCTTTTTTTAAGAGGTTGCCACAGCTACCCAACCTTCAGCAACCACCACCCTGATCAATCAGCAGGCATCAACATCAAGGCAAGACCCTCCATCGGCAAAAAAAGATTACAACTCACTGAAGGCTCAGATAATCATTATTAGCATTTTTTAGCGATAAAGTATTTTAAAATTAAGGTATGTAATTTTTTTAAACATAATGCTATTGCACACTTAATATAGTATAGTGTAAACATAAATTTTGTATGCACTGGGAAACCAAAGAATTTGTATGACTCACTTTACTGGAATACCTGCTTTTTTATTGCCATGATCTGAAACTGAACCCATGATATCTCCAAGGTATGCTTTGTGTATGAATTTAGACACATTTATTTACATGCCATGGAAAGATATCAAACAGACTAACCCAAAAGAACAGGACCCAGGGATTGACTTTCTGGGTTTATAATTGGTCAATCTTATTGTGGGAATGAGAATGTCCAAAAAAGGAAGGAAAGAAAGTACTCCCCAAGTGAAGAGCTTAGAAAAAGAGTTTGAAGTCAGTAAAAACATAAATACTTAGAAGAGACTTATTCTACAGTGTAGATAGTAGATGTTGACTTAATGAAATACACAGCTGGATGCAGTGGCACACGCCTGTAATCCCAGCACTTTGGGAGGCTGAGGCAAGAGGATCACTTGAGCTCAGGAGTTCCAGACCAGCCTTGGCAACATGTTTAGAGTAGTAGAGAGGTCATCTCTACTAAAAATTCAAAACAATTAGCTAGGAGAGGTGGCTTGCATCCGTAGTCCAACTATTTGGGGCAGGGGACAGGAGGCACTGAGGCAGGTGGGCGGCTGGAGCCCAGGAGGTGGAGGTCGAGCTTCAGTGAGCCCTGATCATGCCACTGCACTCCAGCCTGGATGACAGAGTGAGACCCTGTCTCAGAACAAACAAAATAAAACAAAATATCCTGGAAAAAAAACTTTTAAGCCTGAACACCAAAAATTATCATGCAGGGTGGATTATCCAATAACATTGGCATTATAAAGGCAATTTTAAAATTTAAATACATAGGAAATATAAAATTCACATAGATATCTTGTGCTACCTTGGTTAGAAACAAGTAAACATAAAACTGGTACATGATAGTTGAGGATTGTTATTTTTTATGGCAGTACATGTTCTGCTGAGCATCCAAGATGTTTCAGAAATTTGGTTGATATGATAATAAACCTCTTCTCTAGTTACTTTGTAAGTGCCAGAAGAACCAGGTAAAGGGAATCAAGTCTGGCAAAGGATGAATATGTGATGCTCTTTTTTTTTTTTTTTTTTTTTTTTTGAGATGGAGTCTCGCTCTGTCGCACAGGCTGGAGTGCAGTGGCACGATCTCGGCTCACTGCAAGCTCTGCCTCCCGGATTCACGGTGATGCTTATATTTTAAGTGGGTCTGAGAAACAGCATCTTGGAAATTAGAGTTGAAGCAGGGGAGTTAGATTTCTTGAAAGATGTGGGAGATCCAGGAGGATTTTGCAAACCCCTAGAAGACAAAGGTGACCATTACAGTTCAGTGAAGAGATAATCACGCTGGATCCACTTCCTTTCTGTGAAAGTGTGTTGGACATAGTTGATTCCAAGGTACAATGGAGGTGCCGATGCCTCAGGTCTCCTTCAGATCTTTTACTCTAATATTTACTTCATCAAGTGGCCCAAAGGCCATTTGTTTCATGATATCTACAAGGAGACTGAAGGCCTTAACTCAGAGTAGTTTCTGAGCTCTTAGAAATCTATCACGTCTGCAGCCAGGCATGGTAGCTCCCGCCTGTAATCCCAGCACTTTGGGAGGCCAAGGTTGGCACATTGCCTGAGCTCAGGAGTTCAAGACCAGCCCAGGCAACATGGTGAAACCCTGTCTCTACTAAAATACAAAAAATTAGCCAGCCATGGTGACACATGCCTGTAGTCCCAGCTACTCAGGAGGCTGAGGCACAAGAATTGCTTGAAACCAGGAGGCAGAGGTTGCAGTGAGTCAGGATTGTACCACTGCCCATTCCAGACTGGGCAACAGTGAGACTGTCTTCAGAAAAAAAAAAAAAAAGAATCCATCACATCGGGATACTATTCTTGAAACCCCAGGAGGCCCTTTGAAAAGATGCTGTGTCATTTGTGCAGTGCTTGAGTCTACTCTGAGTCTATTTCCATGTCTAGTTCATGCTACCTAATTCTTTGTTCTTGTCATCTGTCACCTCATTCTTTCTCCAGTTTCACTTATCTCAGTCTTTAGTTTCCCTCACTCTGCTTCCCACATTTCTCTCTAACTTTTCCAACAAAACCTCCAAAACGTGATTCCTCTTTCCTTGGCATTATTGTATGTTAGAAGGTCTGGCAGGAGTGTTTTCACAGCCTTGGTCAGGCCAAGGTTTGGGGAGTCCTCACCTTTGCTAATTTGATTCTCTTTGGGACCAGGGTGGACAATGGGGGAGGGCAGAACCTTTTCTCCTGTGAGATTGGGCAAGGAATGAATGAATAAATACACGATGGCAGCACAGAAGGGCCCAGAGCATAGCTGAACATACTGAATCTGAACTTGAAATCTAAGAAGTCAAACATTTGCATTGTATAGAGATGCCCCATGGAGTAGGAGAGAGACTTTAATCAGACAAGGACAGACACTTACTGAGCCAGGTAACATAGAATCATCAGATTGAGTCAAGTTCAACATGAAAATCTTTAGGAGCTTAAAAATGCTTTATTTGAATAATGGTCCTAAATTTGCACTTCAGATCACTCTGATTCAAAGTATTTGCTTGCGTAGGAGGTAGAACTTGGCAACATACAGATATTGCTGTTTCCTTGGCAAAGGCATTAGAATAGTAAAAAGTCTCCCAAAACTTTTCAAATATTTATGGGATTCAAATTTTCCCGTGCTGCCCGTAGATATTTATTACATACGTGTTTATCCAGTAAAATATTTATGACAGGAATGATTGTATCCGTTGTTGATTTGCTTGGCTTTCAATGTGGATTCCACAAGGGGAGGCTAAGGATATTAACATGGGAACAAGGTTAGAATTGTAATCGCTTGTCACAGATAGATAGGTTGAAACCCAAGATGGAAGCTGCTGTCGGAAGAGTAAGTGCTGAGATTTGGAATAGTCCCTGGACAGGGCTGTGAGAGCTAGGATTTGCTTCCCTTGATACATGACTGCTATGGAAAGTGTAGTAATCTCCATTTTCACTCCTCTGGGAAAGCTAAAGTAGGTATAAACACTGTTTAATAAAGGGTGTTGGGTACTTTCTGGAATTTGTCATAAAAGTACCTAATCCGTCCACGTGCCTTGCAGTTTTAAAAGTCGAATACATTGCCACCTCTTTCTAATACTGTTGCTGGAGGGCAGGGAGACTCATACTCTTGTTACAGGCCCTTCTTTTATATTTTTTTCTACCATAAGTGGCCACTTTTGCTTTGGGATAAAGCTCTTTTATAATGGACTCATCTCTGTATTTTAAATAGCTAGAGAGAATTTCAGCACATATAATCCTGGTTTAATTCCAAATGAAGAATTAAAAGTTCACTAAAACAAGTATAACTTTATTGATAGTATAAAAACATCCTGGAAATCTAGGGTATACCTAATATTATTTTGGTGCTGCTCTGAAGATGGTTTATAAAATCTAGCCGTCAAAGCAGGATATTTCATGTTTTAATTCATCTATGATACTGCTTGGTGAAGTTGATAGTATTTATACAGTAAAATAAAATTATTTCTTATTTGAAAGGAATGTTCCAGTTGGATGTGATTTCCTTGATACCAGCACATAATTCCTATATAAACCAAAAACTAAAAGTTCACTGTCAGGCAGGTCCTGGGTTTCATTCCCAGTATCTCCACCTGCTGCCTGAGTGACCTTAGACATATTACCTATATTTTCTATACCCCAGTGTCTTCATTTGTAAACTGGGGCCATAATTATACCTATTTTATTGAGTGGTGAGAGTTAAATGAAGTAATATATGTGGTAATGGACTTAGCACAGTGCTTGGCACATTTAAATGATCATTGAATAATGGTGGTTCATAGATTAAGATAAATAACAAATGAGGAAAATTCAGCAAGCTCAATTCGACATTTGCATGTTAAATGTTAATTTTACCATGCTTAAAATTATACTTCAACCCAAAAAAGAGTTTCACAGACATACAGATGAGGAAAAAAATAGCAAATAAAGGATAGGAATAAAAATAATAAAGGAATTCTGTGTATTGGGTGATTATCTCATGAAATCATGAAAGCAGCAGAAAAATAAAAATAGTTTGAAAATGGAATCTGATCTGCTTAGAAAACTCTGGCTACCAACAACACACAAGAACTCTAAAGAGGAACCTCTGTACAATTCAATAATTATAATCACTTTGATTACAAGGAGACATTGTTTTTAGTATCCTGATTATGATTTCCCCATGGCCTGAACAACCTGGTGATTTCTGAGAGTCTCCATAAAATTAATTGCAGTGAGCAACATGAAGTTTGCTAAAAGACCAATACAGGAGTTTATGAAAGTTCTGGAGAGTCACAGTGATGGCTATACAGCTTGTTTGTCCTATTTAGTGACACAGTGAGCATACTTTATGAAATATCACTGATTCATCACCTTGGTTCTGCTGGTTAACTGCCCTCAAATGGGAGTTATATGAAGGAGCTAGCGTTCCTCCAAAAGCTATGAAAATAATTTTCTGTTATAATAGCAGTCATTAAAATATACCAACAATATGCTTTTAACATTATGACAATAATAAATACATGGTACCAAAAATATGCTTCTCACTTCTGAGCAGTTTTTGTGTGCCAGGGACTATTCCAAACAATCTTCTTGGATCATCTTTACCCCAATTTCCTTAGATAATTCTCTTATTCCCAACGTGCAGACGAGAAAACTGAGGCACTGAGAATTTGAGTAACTTTGCTTAAGTCCCATCCAGGAAATCGAAGAGCCTAGATTGCAAAGTCAGATAAGACAGTCTGATTCCAGAATCTGACCTAGTCACCATTGTGCTAAACTGTCTCCCAGCAAGCCTGAGAAACACCACCTCCCCAGCTTGGACGGTCATAGGCTTATGGTGTAGTAAAGACTCAGAGGAGTGCATAGGAAATGATTGGTAAAACAGATTGTGGGAAACATTGTCCCAAAACATGAATGGGATTCACCTAACAATTCACTTGACTGAGTTATTTTCTTCTTCTTCTTGTGCCTTAGCATAATGGGCTTTTATGGCTGCAGTATATTAACTGTTGAAATCATATTTCAACTTTCTCATTTTGCAGAGAGTTTAACTTATACAAGGTCTCATAGTAATAAAATTAGTAGCCGTAATAAATGTGTACTGAGTGCTTATTGTATGTCAGGCACAGAGCTTAAACATTGCATATACTTTTATCCATGAGAAGGGAATTATGGTCATCACCCCCTTTTAACAGATAAGAAAAATAAGGCACACAGCTAATGAGTAGAAAAAAAAGTTGATTTGATCCCAGGTCTGAATCTCAAGCCCATGCTTTTAACCACTATGTATCATGAAAATAAAATAACAGGAAGCCAGACCAAAGCTGAGTAAGATCCTTGGGAAATGTAAATGGAAGATAGACCACAGATAGTTGGGATTTGTGGGATGTCTTTTGTTCCAGAACTGCAGTGGAAAGATATATAGTCCAGGTATCTCAGTTTGGAATAGTTAACATATTTTCCCATATAATAGTTAAATCTGATGGGAAGATACATGTATTCAGCAAACGTGAAAGTGCCTACTATAAGCCATAGGTCTCCTGGTAACTTCTAGGCTTAACGGTTCACTGAATTAAATGGGCATGCACAGGTGAATCTTATAATGGAACCTAACACCACATTTAGCATTTTCTTTATTAGAAAATGTATGGCAAGTTTCAGTCAACCTACAATTAAATATTAAAAATACAACTTACTCATAGTTGGTTGCTACTTGCCTTGATCATAATGAAGAAATTATTAGTAAAGAATATATAGCTATCACTATAGGAATGATTATATTTTAGTAGTGCATGTTCGTGTGCAGTCTGTAGTTGCACTTTGAGTTTTTGGATTCAAAATCTCCAAACTTCTGGAGATGATGAAGTTGCTTGTGAATGTGATTAGTGGAGAAAAAGGTCAACTTATATAGGGATATAATCATGTTCATTTCATGGAGGTGGCTTCATGATTTGTATAACTTATATTTACAAACTCTGCCTCTGACTAATGCAAATTTTAAAATTGACTTTTCATGAGTGATACCAAACAAGATCTGTCAAGAGTTCCATTATTTTCAGTTGTGCTTTATTAAAAGCAATGGGAAAGAAAGTAGATATTATGTGTGTGTTTAACAAGATGTTAGTACACTTCTGATTTTAATATTCACTTGAGGAAATCAAGCAGAGCCACTAAATATTGCTGATAAATTGCAGGAAACGTTGGCAGAGACATTTATTATCAGCCTTTAAAGTTCTGGGAGAGAATTGTGCTGTGGTGCAGCACTTTGATGGGATTGCCTTTTTGCAGTGGCAGGGGAGGAGTGAGAAACACCTACCTTGGCTAGAATTGTAGAGCAGTGTTTTCTTTGGCAAACTGCGTTTTATTTGTGGAAGTGTCTGTTTGGGAGGAGGGTCATGGGGACATGCATGACCCACATCAGAGAAGATCTTAAAATGGTTTATAAACTCCTAATTGTCTAGAAATTCAAGTCAGACTGTTTGAAATGGGGACAGAGAAGTCACACTTGTTATTCAGATACAGGGCTTCTGCACACCTCCTGGCTGGAGGATGTCTTCTCTGGAGCCTTCATTTCTTTATGCTCTGTCCCTCTTTGCAGAGTCCTCGAATGCCACCTTGCTGACCAATGCAGAGAAGATCGCCACCATCACCACCACACACACCCCTTCTCAGCAAGGGACCCAGGAGACAAGGTCAGACATGGCTTTGGTTTCCTTTGTTAAAGGGGAAAAAAGTAACTCCCAGCATGACAATATATGTCCTTGATTCTTTCTCAGTTTCCTAATGGGTTGCTCTTGTATTTATTTCTCTCACTTCGGCAGGAATACCACCAAACCAAAGCAGGAATCTCAGTTTGAGTTCAAAGCACCCCAGGCAACACAGGTGAGCACCATTTCTCTTTTTTCTCTATACTTTGCACATTTCCTTCCAACTTTCTCAAGCTATTTTTATGGGATATATTTTGAAGCACCTTTAATTTAAAAGAAATAACCTTTTGTGAGGTGATTTACCAAATATATACTTACATTTGATTTTCTAGGAAATAACATTTTATTTTGCTACCTTGAAATATTCCTAGATAGCCTTTTTTGGGGGAAAAAAATGAAAAGCAGTAATTGTCACAAGGATCGCCAGTTAGAGAAAGCAAAACAGCCAATATCTACTCATAGTTTTCATAAACATGCTTCTGCCCAGAAAATGTCTTTTTGATAAGGTGTTTTTCAGGCTTGGGAATTTAAGGTGATATCCGTAGAGCAAAATACCTGTCCTCAGGATGGCAAGGGAGAGTGTGAAAATAATAGCAGGTAAAACAAATTTGAGGAGCTTTGGGTGATGCAAAATTAAACAGATTCCCTTTTTTTGTTTTGTTTCGTTTTTTAATTAAGAGACAGGGGTCTTATGGACTGAAACTCCTGGGCTCAAGCAGTCCTCCTGTCTCAGCCTCCTGAGTAGCTGGTATTACAAGTGCCCAACTGGGTTCCTTCTTTACTGGTCACCTGGGGGCTTTCGGTTGTCCCTTTGTAATTTTCCTTGACTGGGATTTGGAGAGGTTTTGTTGGTATCCTCATGATGGGCACAGTCAGCATTTATTGGACACAGGTCAGGGAGGCTGGGCATCCAGCAGCCAGGTGACTGGTATCATGTAATGAGGAATTGTCCTTCCCCAAATGCAAATCATGGCCTCACTGATTAAATTTTAATCCACATATGTTACATTAAATACACACATGCATTTAGACATGCTCATAAATGTTTTCAAATTCTGGATCTCTGACTTCTGAGATTAATGAGGATGAATCAAGATGATTAATAAACAAGAGTCACCAAGATGGGGATAGAGGTTGTGCCTTTTTGCCAAGAATGTTTAGGAAGACTCCTATGGATATTAATTCTCCTAGAATGATTGCATTTAATTTCTTTAAACAGGAGCAAGACTTTTACACTGTGGAACTGGAAAGAGGAGCCAAGGGATTTGGCTTTAGCCTTCGAGGAGGCCGAGAGTATAACATGGACCTCTATGTTCTGCGCTTAGCAGAGGATGGTCCTGCAGAGAGGTGTGGAAAGATGAGGGTAAGTGGAGAGAGGAGTCTGGGGTAGGTGCAAATAAACCATCTGCAGTGAATTCTTGTCATATATTGTTAGAATGTTAATGTTCATAAGAATTACATTTTCTGTGGCTTTCATGATTCTCTTAAATGCATGACTCCTACCCTACCAAATATTTCTCCCTAAAGCACAATTATAGCTGCTAAAGTTAGGCGAACACTTCCAACTCTTGGGGTTGATATAGGGAATAAGGGATTTAAATTACTTATAAACATATTAAAGTAGGTATTTTTCAGAGCCTATTTCTATAGTTCTTGTGCTTAATGTCATGGGGCAGGCACATCACTTGACAGGAATTCTGGGGTACCCTGGGATGCTTAGAGAGCAGGAAAGTCATGTGGCCCTGTAGATTCTGGGCAGTGAGGTCTACTCATCCTCTAGCTGGCTACCAGTGGTCTTACCTTAGGCTTAGAGAGAGCAAGTCTACTCTCTGTCTTAGCAAAGAGCCAGGGCTCTGTGGCATGAATATTCAGAGTTGCTCTGTAGTAAGAGCTACAAATTTTAAATACATAAATGCCAAAAGTCCACTCTGCTCTGTTTCACTAATATCTGTTACTGTAGATGAATGTGCTGTTCTCCTGGGCAGATTAGATAATTAAGAAAACATAAATCATCTACTCATAGATAGGTCACATAGATTGGGACTTGCCCATGGAGAGCCATTTACAACAAATTAAAAGAAATCAAGACAGTCAGGCCAGGAAAGGAAACAAAGTGAATGCAGTTGAGCCTCAGCAGAAAAAGGGAAAAACTGATTAAGGATGAGGATCATAACACTTGAACTGAAGCCACAATCTTGATGTTTAAGTTTCTTCAGAGTGAATTTTTTAACATTTAAAATTGAGAAGGTAGAGCATGAATGTATTTTACGAAAATGGTATGTAGTAAAAATATAGTGTCCAGGGTCAAACAGTATACCAGTTCCTCTCATATCCTTTTTTTTTTGCATGTACATATACGAGGGAAGATACATGGTGGTATATATTTCTTTTGTTTGAATTTCAGACATAAGGAATTTATTTTCCCTTGCCTTTTAATCACTTAAAAATGTTTTTGATCAAGTGAAATATTATTATGCTATTTTGTATAATGGCGTATAGTTTACAAGACAGGTTTACATGTATTACCTGATTTGATGCCAGCAGCTTAGTGGGCATGGGTGGTGTTACCAGCCTTTTCTACAAGTAAGAAAGTAAACTCCAGAAAGTTAAGTACTGGGAGCAAATCAGTTACCAAATGATAGGATTCAAATTAAAGACTGTAGACTTGAAAGCCAGTGCTATTTCTCTTCTTTTTAGAACATAAGCTCTATTTGAGTGGGGATCTGCCCTGTCTTATTTATTCTTTAATTCCAGTGCCTAGAACAGTGACTGACACAAAGTGAATGCTGCATTCAGTCTATCAGTTGGGATTATGGTCTCATCTGAAGTCTCACCTGGGGAAGGGTTTGCTTTTTAAACTCACTCACGTGGTTGTTACCAGGATTCAGTGCCTTTAAGGCAGTCCCTCATTTCATTATCATGGAACTCCAGAGGATGGCTCATAACATGCATCAGGGCAAACAAGTGAGAGAAGAAAAGAGAGCAAGTAAGACAGATGACAAAATCATTTTATGACCTAATCTTTGAACTGATACCATGTTTGCTATATTCTGTTTATTAGAAGCAAGTCACTTGATCCAACTTACGTTCAAAGGCAGGGGGATATTACACAGATTGTGAATGCACAGAGGCAGAAATCATGGGAGCCTTCCTAAAAGCTCCCTCCCCAACCACTAACATGCCCTTACTGCTTTTTTTTTCCCCCTTTATCATGTAATTCGGCATACATGTAGTTTTCTAATTGTCTTAATTGTCTTTCCCTCTTTAGAATATAATCTCCATGAGGGCAGGGATTTCTGTTTTGGTCACTGCCACATCCAAAGCAATAGATGTTCTGCCACATGCTCAATAAATATTTGGTGAATCCATACATGAATTTTAAATCTCACCTAGTTTTCTTTTGCTCTGACAGATTGGTGATGAAATTTTAGAGATCAATGGTGAGACCACCAAAAACATGAAGCATTCTCGAGCTATAGAACTGATTAAGAATGGTGGCCGCAGAGTTCGTCTGTTTCTGAAGCGGGGAGACGGCTCAGTACCAGAATATGGTGGGTCAAACTATGAAAACATTCCTTCCTTCCCTGGCATGACTCCATGAATTTGTCTCCAGAACGGCAGCAGGAAAGTCTTTTTTGTTTCCCCTATTCACCAGTGTCTTACCAGCCTCTCGCACCATGTGATTATTTGCCTCGCTTGTTCTGAAATCTCTACACATTTCATCCTTTTGCTTGCTTATGTGGACTGGGGCATGGCCTAAGACAAGATCTTTATAGCCCCCTTTCTGATAATCAGAGAGAACATTTTGTCTAGTCCGACCGAGAGCGAAGGAATGTTTGTTTGAACTGTGCCAAACTGTTCCTCAGATCCAATTGTTAGCACAAAATGACTATATACTCCTTTTAAGAAGCAGGAAAGCAGGTTTCCTGAGTGATATGTTGAGGCACAATTATTTTTTCCTTTTTGGTTACTTGGTGTCTTTATTTAAGAGGCATGAAATTTTGAGAGATTTGGGGGCTTTGCTCACCTCCTTTATGCTCTGTATACAACACTTCTCCATCCCCCAACTGGTTTCTTACCCCAAATCAGACCATCTGAGCCCACTACTATCAAACAAACAAAAACTGTTAATATATTAGCCATAATGTTTTTAAATGATAAAGGATGAAATAAATTCCCAGTGCTCATCATGAGGGAAACATGTGATTATACCTTTCCTATGAGGAAAGCCAGGTTATACATAGAGTTCCTTTGTCATATCTTTAGACTTGATTTGAGTAGACAGTAATGATCTTTACATAGCTTAGTGTTCTGATGGCAAAATATTGTATATGATAATAATTATGTCCTATTTATTTGAGATTTGTGTTTAAAATTAAAAAAAAAAAAAAAGAAGAAGAAGCTATGCCCTAGATGTAGGGCTTTTTTTCCCAACCAAAGGTCTACAAAAGTTTCTATAGAAACTGTGATTGAATGGTCCCCATATACGTTGGTCCCCTTTATTAGGGATTTATCTATTATCACCCTCTTTTCTGAAAGTCATTCTGCACAATTCTCAGTTGCATTTTGGACTTGATGATATGTTTAATTCAGATGCAGCTCAAGGAGAAGGATAGCTCTTTGGAGGGCCAGCCTTCCCAGGTGTTGGACATTTGTACAGGTGCAAAATACGAGGGGTCCGAGGTACAGGGGGAGGGTGGGTATTAGACAAGGCCCCTATAGACATGGCCAACCACAGGGGAAGTATTTTGACAACATTAAGATGCTGTGGCTGTGCACTGTACTAAACTTCTGACCATTAGGTGTGTTGATACCACTGAAACTGTGTAACATTGTCTCCCTTTTCTGTCTTCCCTATGCTTCTGTTGGATGTGATATTTCATTTGAGAGTCATCGTCAGTAACCTGTGTACCTTCTCAAAACCTATGTCTGTTGCACTGAGGATGAAAATCCAACACTAACAAATGTTCTTTGGGCTAAAAATAAAGATCATTGAAATACATGGTTTTCCAAGAAGGGTTGAACCTGCCAGGGTTGTGCTACTGTAATGTCTCCGTGCGTCACTTGGACTAAATCTCTCTAATTCCATTGATTAGAGTCACAAATGGGTTATAATATGTTAAGTTCCAATATTTTTCTGACCTGATTGGAACCTGCTTCTCTGTGAGGCTATTTTTGTAATGAGTTTTTTGTACTTAATTTAACTGCCGCGGTCTTTGGTGGGGGTGGGAAGGGATTTTGTTCTTTTGTTGTTTATTGTTAATGCTCTCCTATGCCAGTCTGTCATTGTTCCAGTTGTTTGAAAAAAACAAAACAAAAAAGGATGCATTCATTGTCTGGGTTCTCGAGTCATCTTATGGCTGTCTGAAAATGTCACTGTTCCGATTGCGGTCTCTGCAGCCTTATTTGAGTGTTGCCTTAGACTGTCTGACTGGACAAATAAACTCTCTTTGCCCTATGTTAACAAATGCAGATTTTTTTTTCTTTCCTCTGTGTTATAGGGAATCTAAATGTTCAACTTTTTCTCTTTCTCTCTTTCTCTTTCTCTCTGACTGTTCTTGGTGCTGGGCCCTCCCTTCCACAGCGATGATACCTCCTAATATCGCTGCATGTATGAGAAATGAAAAGCTCGGGGAGGCTTGCTTCTACCTTATGGGCCATAATCAAACTACGGTTTGTAGCTCAATCAATACTAGGTGTTTCTGTGCTGTGGCCTAATTTCCTCATTGCTTCTGCTTAGCTCTGTTTTGATATGTTTGGCAATTCATTCTGAGCACCCTGCGTTCTTTGAATTGTAAGTACAATGCTGACCCTGTTGAAGTGTTGCCCTCCCTTGTCTTAAAAGTAGGCATAAGAATCCAGTGGTGATCCAAGTACCTTCATGTATCCAAGTCTTCAAATGACCTTTGTTAAGAACCTGTTTTTTGTTCATTCTTGTAGCCAACCCAGCATTTAGAAAGAATGAACTTTGTATCATGGAGCCCTGTATCATAGGGCTTTGCTAGATGGGAAGATGAGATTTCCTGCTTGGTCAGGTATCTCTTAGCAAACTACAGTCCCTGGGCCCCATCCTGTCCATAGCCTGTTTTTGTAAGTAAAGTTTTATTGACACATAGCCACGCCCATTACTTTTGTGTTGCCTGTGTTTTTATACTACAGTGGCAGAGCTGAATAGTTGTAACAGAGATGGTGCGGCCCAAAACACCCAAATTATTTACTATTGCCCTTTAGAAAAAGTTGGCTGACCCCTGCTTTTGGCTTTTCACTTGCTTTTGTTAAAAACCCACTCTAGGTTTTGGGAAGTTGTCATAAAACAGGTTAATTGCTAAATATTGACCTTGTTGGCTCATGAAAGATCCTTAAAGAGCCCCAGTGACCCCTTAGTCTCTGACTGTCATACGAGTCTGCCCTCCAGACTGCAGCACCTTGTTTCAGGCGCTTTGCTTGGAATGGTGTCATGTGGATGACTTGTTGGGTTTAGTTGCAACAAAGCATCCCAGCTTTGAAAAGAGCTCTCCTCAATTCAGGACACTGCCTAAAACATTTGCACTGTCATTTCAAATATTGAATAATGATAAATAGGGGCCATTATGGGCTGCCCTGCTTTTAAACATATAGAAACCTTGATGTTATAGGAAGCAGCCCAGTGACTCCAAGCTCTTAGATGTCATTATGACTACCTCCCATATCATAAAGAAAAAGTGCCTCTAAACTAAAAATTTTATCTGACCTCCATCCAATCTCAAATGTGTACCTAGCAACTTCTCTTCCCCTCCCTTTTATTCTCTTCCCCTCCCTTTTATCTATCAGAAAACACCTTTTAAAAACAATTCCTTATTTTTTAATGTATGCAAAAGTAGAGAAAGTAGTTGAATAATACAGATAGAACAGTTTAATGGGCCTTTGTGTACATATCCCATTTGCCAGTCATCAACATCTGACCAGCATGTTGCCTCTGTAATCCCCTTTGCCTGCTAGGTAGCCTGGATTTTTTTTAAATAGAAGTATACTTTTGCATATGGTAAAATGCATAAATCCTGAGTATACAGTGCAGTAGATTTTTTCACTTCTGTATGCACCCATTTAATCACCACCCAGATAAGATGTAGATGATTCCTGCCCTACTCCAGAGAGCTTCCCAGGTGCCCCTTCAGATCAACACCCTAAATTATTTTTAAGTAAATCAAAACAAGTATTCTTTAAAGCAAAGAATATTTTCTTGGGGGTGGGAAAGGGGTGGGCGCAGGGGAGAAGGGTTGGAGGTGGGAAAGGAAGAGCAAGGGATAGCTACAGAGGAAATTTTGATGCCTCTAGACAGACTATTTGGATTGTGCCTTTAAAGACTCAAATCATGACTGATTTTTGTCAGTTCTTTAATGATCTATGTCTTGGGTATGGAGAACATTCAGTCAGCTAGACGTTGAAAGCTACAAGTACTAGTTTTTTTAACCCTAACTACGTGCAGTTATCCTTAAATTAACAAGATTCAGTTGGCTTTGAGTCTGACTGCTTTAACAGTTGTTTGCTTGTTGTGACTAATGAGGTCTCGAGTGTGGGTGGGAGCGGGGACAGGAGCCGAGGGACCCTCATACCCAACTGTTGCTCTCGTTTATTTTCCTGGCAGACCCCAGCAGCGACCGCCACGGCCCCCCAACCGGTCCACAAGGTGTTCCGGAAGTGAGGGCCGGGCCCGACCGCCGGCAGCATCCGTCATTGGAGTCCAGTTACCCACCCGATCTTCACAAATCATCACCACATGGGGAAAAGCGGGCACACGCAAGGGATCCGAAAGGCAGCAGAGAGTATAGCAGACAACCCAATGAACACCACACCTGGAATGGGACTTCGAGGAAACCCGACAGCGGGGCATGCCGACCCAAGGACCGGGCGCCGGAGGGACGGAGGGACGCGCAGGCCGAGCGCACGGCAGCCGCCAACGGCCCCAAGAGGCGGTCCCCAGAGAAGCGGAGGGAGGGCACCCGCAGCGCCGACAACACTTTGGAGAGGAGGGAGAAGCACGAGAAGAGACGAGACGTCTCTCCGGAGCGGAGGCGAGAGCGGTCACCCACCCGCAGGAGAGACGGCTCCCCCAGCCGGCGGAGACGGTCTCTGGAGAGACTCCTGGAGCAAAGGAGGTCCCCCGAGCGCAGGAGAGGGGGCTCGCCCGAGCGCAGGGCCAAGTCCACCGACCGGAGGCGCGCGCGCTCCCCCGAGCGCAGGAGAGAGCGGTCCCTGGACAAAAGGAACAGAGAGGACAGAGCCAGCCACCGAGAAAGGGAAGAGGGGAATCTGAAACAGGATGCCGGCAGAAGTTCCAGACATCCCACGGAGCAGAGAAGGCGAGCTTACAAAGAATGTAGCACCGACCTCAGTATCTGAGACGCTGAGTCACATTCCAACCTTTACCGTGTCAAAGGTTCTAAGAGGAAAGTCACAAACGTGAAATTATTTAGTTTCTTACCTAATGAAGCATCTGACACCTGATGATCCTATGAATAACAACAAACATTTTATGCATTTGAAATCTTATAAGAAAAATATATATGAAAAGTATTGTGCCTGATGTATCATATTAAAGAAAGTATTTTTAAATGCATACTTTTTTGGAAATTATTTGCCAAATGCTGGCCCAAAGGGGTATAAATTTTGTTTCTACGTAACCTGTAGAATCGTCAAGAATTGTTCCCGTTTTTGAGCAATCTTTTTCTCTCCTGGTTAAATGGGGCTGTTGATCATTTTCTCTAAGTAAGGGAATTTATTGATTAAGTTTAATTAATTTGATATAGACTGTTATGTAGTGATATAGTGCTATACTGTAGTCGGCAGTTTTTCTTAAAAGCAAAGAACAAAAAGGCAAAGTTTTATTTGTAAAAGCTGAGGACCCTTTGGGATGGATTATGTTTGCCGATCCTAAAAGTAAGCAAACTGTATGACAAGACTACTATTGCAAATGAAGGATATTTATAGCTAAACTGCGTAGCACAAAGACGTTTTATATTGTGAGTTATAGTTGGTTCAGAAAACAGTTTGTAATCTCCCTGGCCCAGGAAGGCACAGAGACAAAAATGTCGGCCATCTTTACCCAAATACAACCCAAGCACAGATAGTCAGGTTCGTGAGCATCTCCAGCATCTAATTAAATCTCATTGAAGGCAACGCCATCACAGCTTTGCTCAATTACTACAAGGAACAGACAACAAGCATTTTTCATGTTGTCTTGTCTGATCGGAGGCTGAATAGTAGATGGAACGGGGGACAGTGTGCCTGGTGTGAGGAAGACGTAAGATCCCCAATTTGGAAAGCATGCCCCTCCCCCTTTTAGTATAAGCCCATAGTTGCCCTTAGCCAAATTGGGGAGGAGGGAATGAGCCTTGGTGGAAGGAACCTCTCTGTTGATATTTAAAGAAGTGAGGGCTGTGGGTATTCATAGAAATGCCAATTTCACTTTGAAACCATAGTCCAAGTCTCTAGGTTGGTAGAAGAGAAAGGAAGGAAGTGGTCCCAGTGGTTCTAGATCTGGTTGGGAAACTTCTGCCTCATGACTCTGTCCTTTGAGTCCTTTGGACAGCAGCACAAAACATAACAATTTTTATTTTTAGACAGACCCATTCTTTTTGACCCCACAGGAGCTGTGGTTGGGTCGGCTGTAGCCCCGGGATGTGGTTTAAGTGGATTACTGCCTAGCTGAGCCAAAATGTTTGCTTGTACCTGTTGGACCACTACAGCAAACCGCTGCTTACAGTGCATTGTGTATTTCCGTAGTACTGTTTTGCATTTTCCATACACAAAACTTTGCAAGTCAATCACTGTTGTTCCCATGGTACTGTAAGGAAAAAAAAAAAAGGAAAAAGAAAAAAAAAAAAGAAAACCAGCCAATCATTGCGTGTACAGAGCTGAAAATTGTAATTAATAGAGCCTGTTGGGAAAAAAAAGAAAACAGCTGTTGCCTTTTTTTCTTGTATAAAAGAGAATTTATGACAAAATTTAGCTGTGAGGAATGTGATATGTGTTTATATTTCTGAATATGGAACAAATTGATTCATGGGGATATATTTTAATGTAAACTAAATCAGGTATGTAAAGTTGTTTTAAAATGGGAGACTATATAAGTAATTCTCTAGAGCTTTAGTTGGTTTGAATATCATCATTTCCTCCATGGTGAGCCTGCTTGTGAATTATTAAGCACTTGTTTGCATTCTCTGTTCTTCACTCATTTATTTCTTGCAGTGTGCTATGGACTTAATGCTCTTTCTGTATTGATGAAAAGCAGTATGTGGGCCAATCTTTTTATAAAACACTATGCATATATAAATATTACATTGTTCATAGCTTTATTTGACTTATGGGTTTATACATAACATTAGAATGAGTAGCTATAGTTGTGTGGACATTTATAAAACAAGTTCCTTTCCTGGAACAGACACAATATACATTCTGTAGCTAAAAAGGAGGGAAAAGTCTGTGAATGCTATTTTTATTATTAAAGTTTTCCATACAAAGCATACATTGAGCTGTAGTAAGGCTGAGGAAGAGTACAACTGAACAATGATGTTCTTTTTCATCAAGTTCCTAAGAGCCGACTTGGAGATTTTATTCCCAAGGCTCCACTGCTAGGATTCTTCTCACTAGTTCTAACAAAATCTGTGATGTTAAATGACTGATGCTCTCAATTGTGGTCCAGAGTTTTAAGTAAATGAAATCAAGGTGGAGTTTGGGAATATATCCTGAAGTTAACATCTTGATGTCCTTCTTGTTGTAAGATGATTTTTGACATTTTAAAATCTATGTGCTACCCACCTGGGCTTATCTCAATCTGTGGACTTCTTGGTGTGGCAGTTTCTCCTGAATTCCACACATCAGATTTGTTTGGAAATATTGTACTGTACAGGGACTATGCATTAAGCAGAAAGATATAGTTTTCTTTGAACTACTGTAACCTTAAATTGGAAACTGATTCTTGTGAGCCTACTTTCCTTAATCCCGCCCTCCCTCACTTAATGTAAATGTCTTGATGAGAGATGATGGATGAGTATTTTGTATGATGAAATCAAATGATTTAGGAATTTGTCTCCCTCCATTACACAGTTGATGCCTGAAAGAATGTTGGGGGGGGAGGACTCAACACCCTAATTGTATTTTTTAAGTTTCTTTTGTGAAAGATTTTTTAATGCATTTTTACTGTAAAAATACATGGAAATGTATGCATTCCACAACCACTATTGCTTCTGGATTGATATCTTCCTTGTCTCTATGTTGTCTCAAATGTATCAGGGTCAAGTAATCAATTGAGGGCCACTGACTCCAACTTGATGAAATACCATTGTGTTGAAAGAGCAGGACCTATGCCCTTGCAATAGCATAGTGCCTTGCTACTCGAAGTGTGGTCTGTGGACCAGCTGCCTCATCATCACCGAGGAGCTTGTTAGAAATGCAGATTCTCAGCCCTACTCCAGACCTACTGAGTCAGAATGTGCATTTAATAAAATCCTCAGCTATGCTGTATGCACATGAAAGTTTAAACAGCACAACACAGTATAGCATAGAACCCTGGTAATAAAACAAACCCTGCCAAGCTAAGAGCTTCATCACTTCTGGTGTGATTCTTGGGCACATTCCTTAACCTCCTCTGAAGACTCCGTTTCCTCATCTATAAAGGGACATACATCACAGAACTAAGAATAGATGCACATCTTTGGCAATTAGAAGAGTCCTCAGTAAATGACACAATTTTTTTTTTTTTAATTGAGGAAGATTTCTGCATGACAGTGAGTACTCCTTTTCTCGTCCTGGCTTATTTTTCAAAGAAAAAAAATTTTTTTTTTTTTTTTTTGAGACAGGGTCTCACTCTGTTGCCCAGGCTGGAGTGCAGTGGCACGATCGCAGCTCACTGCAGCCTCAACCTCCCAGGTTCAAGTGATCCTCCCTGCTCAACCTCCCGAGTAACTGGGACTAGAGGGGCATGCCACCATGCCCAAATGATTTTTGGTATTTTTATAGAGATGGGGTTTTGCCCTTTTGCCCAGACTGGTCACAAACACCTGGGCTCAAGCAGTCTGCCCAACTCAGCCTCCCAAAGTGCTGGAATTACAGGCATGAGACACTGTACCCATAAGAAAAAAAAATTTTTCTCCCTCTATTAAAATGGGGAGGAAGGCCTTTTAATTATAAATAGTATGGTACATACTATTCAACAAAATACTACACTTACCATTGCTGAGGAATATGAAACCAAAATGCTGTGCTGTGAAAACTGAGACAAAGTCATCTCTAAGTCCAACTTCAGGAGGTAGATATGTGTGTGGAATTAGACATACTCCCAAGTCACACTAGATACAAAAGTTAACCATTCTCAAGTGACCTAACATGCATGTGGGTGGATCGGGTAGTTTTGAATAACTTTGCAGTTTCCTTCACACAGTTTTTGGGTTGTTCCTTTCTAGGACTTAGTGTTTGGGGTTTTCCTCCAGAACCTAAGCTCCTGGGCATTCGAAAAGCATTTTGTTGAATAGTAGGCCTTCCTCCAATTCATCTCCTTTGCTGTATTTTGTTTTGTCACCAAGATGGTAATTATGAACTCTGCTCACTTCTCTAGTATCTCCTTTATTAAAGATGGCATCTCAAAGTGGTCCCTGGCTTAACCAACAGTTGAAGCTGTTTGTAAAGCCCTTATACCATGCAAGTTCTTGGCCTGCCATAAATAGCCACACCAAATGTGCAGACTCAATTATGCCGTCAGGATTTTTCCAGCTGGTGGGCAGTCCGAGACCACCTGTGGTGGCCTGCATTCATCGTAAAAGGAAAAGCCCTTTCAAGTTCCTCCAGGTGATTTCTCCTATGAGGCAACACCATCAGCATCGTGGATGTTTAGCACAGTAAGATCCAAGTACTTTGGCAATAGACATCATTAGAAGCTAATGTGAAGGGAAATGCCCTCTCCAACATAATTATTTGGGGTGTTTTTTGCAAGAGTGGATCTTCTGTGAAAAATTTTTGACTACTTCCTCCCACCCCCAAGTGATGTTTTTATGCATTGTGGTCATTGTTATTGTCAGGGACAAGAAGCGTGTGGCTTTACTTCTATTAGTGTAGATATTAGGTGTCCAATGGATCCAAAGCACAAGATCTCTTTGCAAGTACATGTATTTAAGCAAAGTAGTGATAACTGTTGAATTATACAGTAAATACTCAAGTATTACATGCAACTGCTACCCTTGACTGCATCACCTTTCCACCTAACTGAAAAGTCTTTATTGTCATGTCCCTGGAGGGAATAAAGGCATGGTCTTCACAGCTGAGAGCTCTAAACACCACTCCATTAAGTACTGTACTTTATATTTATCCTAAATTCTCTTTGGTCTCATAAGATTGTAGAATTGAAGGGAAAATAGCTCAGAAAGGCTGCTCATTCCTACATGTGTAATAGGCAAGGCTTGCAACTCTATTTCTCATTTTCTCAACACATTTATTGACGATCAGCTCTGTGCCAGGTACATGGTGGGGTCTAGAAATGCCTGGTTCCTGGTCTCAAGAGCTCGTAGTTGGTGGGGAGAAGACAAATGCTTGCAAACTGCATACCAAGCAGAAGCACAGGGTCCTCTGATAGCAACTAGTAGGAGATTTAGCCAGATTGAAGAGGTTATAATTCAACTGAGGCCAGGAGGAAAAGGAAACTAATCAGTGAAAGAAGGAACAAAGTGCAGGCTGAGCAAAGGGGCCCAGGTACGAGGGAGTGTGGCCTAGAAGGGAAAGGTTGCATTGTGAAGGGAATAAGGGTTGTGCCAGGCTGGCCTTGTTCCGGATTTTAGAGTTCAGAGTAACAGAAGACCATTGAAGAGTTCTAACAGAGCCTCTGGTGAGCTGTGTTGTGTTCAGGGAGGGAGTGGTGACCAGCTCAGGTTTAAGTTTGAGAAAGATGCCTCATAGCACCATGGGAGAGCAGACTTGGAGAGAGGTGGAAAGAATCCAGTTAGGCACCGGGGCTGTCCAGCAAAGCAACTGTTACCATGGAAACTCTCCTGTACCATGCAGTTCTCATAGTTCAGAAGTCCCCAAGCCCATGTTTACCTTCCTCTTACTAAAAGAGTTCATTTTCTTTCCAACCTAAATCCTTCAGCTTCTCTTCCCTATACCTTAATTAATACATGCAGAATACTTTGTACCCAATTTCTTCTGTTAGATAAGGTCCATCATTTACTATTCTACTGGGTTTTCTACAGGTTTACAAATTCCCGCCTCACTAGCCTTTTTTTTCCAGATCCTTGTTTCAAACGTAATCTTATTTTCTTATTTTTTTTGAAGTTGACCGCATCTTTCTCAAGTTACAGAAGCCTGTCTATGTATTATCCATTCTTTGCTAGCCATTCCCCACTTTTGAGTGTGAAGAAAGGAACCACTCACTCCTGCGTTACCCCATTTTTAAAAGCAGTGTTTTTATTTACAAAACAAACGCATATTTACAATACGAATGCATATTTACAATAAAAGATTCAAGCATTTCAGGAAAGTATAAAAAGTGACATTCTTCCCTACACCTGTCAATCCCAATCCACAGAAATAACTGTTATTAGCAGCTTGATTTGTGACATTTCTAGTCTTTTTCTACGTGTGTGTGTGTGCGTGTGTGTGTGTATATATATATAACTGTATGGGTATGTGTATGTATATATAGTTTTTATGGAAAAATGGGCCATTAGCCCTTACTATGTTATGAACTGTTCCTTTATCTTACATATTGTGGGTATTTCTTCAAGTTAGGAGTATGTATGTATATATAGATATACACACACACATTAAAATAAAGCCTCTTATACCTCACTCATTCCCATTCTCTGTCCTTCTCTCTCCCCCACTCTTGGATTAGCTTCCTCACGGTTCTCTGCCTTTTGCCTATGCCACCTACCGATTCCTCTCCCTGTAGCAGGCAGAGCTCCTCTCTTAAAATGTCAAGTGAAAGGTTAAAGTCCTTAGAGTAGGCTCTGAGGTCCTCTGGGATGTGGGACCTCTTTTCCTCTCTGGCATACTCCCAGGCTTAGGGGCTTTGCTCTAGCTGGTCCACCGCCTGGGACTGCTCTTTCCCGAGATATCCATGGCTGACTCCCTCTCTTTTTTCAAATCCTTGCTCAATTGTCATTCTTCACATGCATCCTACCCTGATCACCCTATTTAAAATTGCAAGTTGGTTCCTGCATTCTACTCTTTTCCCCACTGCGGCACTCAACACCTTCTAACATGCTGTGTAATCTACGTGATTACTCATGGTCTTTTTTCTTTTTTTTTTTTTTGAGGTGGAGTTTCACTCTTGTTGCCCAGGCTGGAGTGCAGTGGCACGAACTCAGCTCACCGCAACTTCCGCCTCCCAGGTTCAAGTGATTTTCCTGCCTCAGCCTCCCGAGTAGCTGGGATTACAGGCATGCGCCACCACACCCGGCTAATTTTGTATTTGTAGTAGAGTCGGGGTTTCTCCATGTTGGTCAGGCTGGTCTCGAATTCCCGACCTTATGTGATCTGCCTGCTCAGCCTCCCAAGGTCTCTATTGTTTATCACCTGTCTCCTCTATAATCAGGACCAGCTTTGTGGACATGCAACCTGTGCAGTCACACAGCGCCTTGCACTTAGAAGGGCCCTTTGCTTGATTTAATGCTCTGCTCTCGTGGTCTTGAATTTTCAGTAATTTTTGAATAAAGACCCCCTACATTTTCAATTTGCACTAAGTCTTGCCAGTTATGTAGCTGGCCTTTTCTAGAATAAGTTTCTTCATTAAGTTTCACGAGGGCAAGAATCTTTGTTCTGAATCTGATGAATTCCAAGGTCCTGGAGTAGCGCCCAGTACATAGTTTGTATACTCAGTAAACAAAAGTATTGTGCTGTCTCTAAATAGCTGCATATTCTAAAGTTGACCACAATTTACTTAACCAATCCCCTATGGACATGCAGTTGTTATTATAAAAACAGGCTGCAGTGAACAACTTTATACTTTAAAACCTGGTACCGTTAAGTGGTTTGTTTAAATAGTTTTGAAGGGATAAATTGTGACTCCTAATCCTTCTTTGTTTCTGGTGACACCAATGTTACTGAGAATTTGCATTCTTTTATTGGGAGCAGCTGTTTTTAGCAAAGTGCTTGCAGTCTGTGGGACCTTTTCCCATCAGATGAGAGTTACCAGGCTCAGCAGAGCCGCTAAACCAATGGTTTGTACCTTGGGTGCACATTGGAATCACCTGGGGAGCTTGAAAAGCGCTAATGCCTAGGCCCACTTCCAGAGATTCTGATGTCGTTGGTCTGGGTGTAGCCAGGGTTTATAAAAGGCCCCAGGTGATTTTAATAGACAGCCATGCCCTTGTCCATCAGCTTTAACCCCATAGCCTGAGGGGGATTGAATGCATCTGCATTGCTTTCTCTTTTCTTCATAAGGTGTCTATGCTTGCCTTTTTAAGGTTGCAGTGATGCAGCAGCTCAAAGAAAAGATGGTGTGAGATTATTTTCCCAAAGTAAACTGAAAAACCTTCCTACTTGCATAAAGTTATTAGCCAAATATAAACATAATGGACATGTATATATCAATTGTGAATTCTGTTTTACATTCCTGTCACCACTGAATTTATTCACTAATAAGGATAGGTGTTTTCAAGAACAGGTCAGAAACACCATCATTTAACCAAGATTAAGCTATAGTATTTTTTCACTTAAATTTTTTTGAGAAATATTTTACGTTCTTATTTAAATAGAATGTGTGGTATGTTAAAACTTAACAAGAGAATATTGAATAGTTAACAATCAGCAGGCATGAAGAAGGAAAATTATTTCTAGTAAGTTCTTAGTTTCCAGAGTATGTATGATGTCTCTGCCCCCATCTCTAGCCACAACTAACTTTAGCAACTTTGGGGCTGAGAAATAATTGTGTTATGAGTGAATAAGTGGAATGTGACATTCCTATGACCAAAATAACATACAAACCTTAACATTTAGGGGAAAAATATTCTTGGGAAAATGCTACCGACAAAAAGTATCATTTACCTAGAAGCTCTAGTGTTAATGTAAGCAACTCTAACATTGGTCCAGTCCAATGACCCAGAA
The DNA here is from genome assembly GCF_043159975.1 of Macaca nemestrina. Taxonomy (NCBI): domain Eukaryota; kingdom Metazoa; phylum Chordata; class Mammalia; order Primates; family Cercopithecidae; genus Macaca; species Macaca nemestrina. Next base: position 128,884,920 of record NC_092126.1, on the reverse strand, counting down.
GGTACCATTGATATAACCAGCCCTAATTTGGGACCAAAGGAGAAATCAGGAGTACATTTGAAATAGTCATGAAATCTAGAACTAGATAGTATCCCTTTTTTTATTGGCTGCAGAATGTGTCAAGGCTAGTGAAAATGTCATCTGTCTCTCCAACCCATCTATTTGACAGTCCTCCCTATAGCCACCCCTTCCAGGAGGAATTTTATGAGGCAGATTTTCCACTTATCCCTTGGAAATTATACCTTAGATGACCTTAACTCACTCCATTGTCTTCTAAAAATATAAATCAGGTCAAAGCAGTTTGTTAACAAATATGTACTGAGTATTATTTTCCAGGCTTGATGCTGGGCACTCAGTGTCAATAAAACTGCAGCCTTCCTGAAGTTCAGAGTCTGCCAGGAAAGACAGACATTGGATAATTGAGTTAAATTGTGGTGAGAGCTATGGAGTGTATGTGGTGCCCTTGAGTGTCTATAATTGGAGGACTTTATCTGGATAGAAGAAAAAAAGGAGGCAAGAAGGAAGAGCTCTCTCCAAGGAGAAAGCAAGACCTGGGCAAAGGCCTCATGGCTAAGGGTGTGTGTTTTATTCCGGGAGTGGAGGGAAGGCCCATGAGACTAAAGATCTACCATAGCCACAGGGGAGAAATAGAAGCAAGAACTGAAATGTGTCTGTGAACCTTAGGGAGAAAGACTGCCTATTCCCACAGAGGGAGAAAGGAGAGACCAAAAAAGCTATTTAGAGGGGACCAAGTGACCCTCCCCATTGCTAAAATAAAAAGCAGTGAGAACAACCCACATTCGACATCTGGATCATCCTAAAACCTCTTAGAATTACCACAAACTATGTGAAAGGAAAATGATGGGCTGGTCTCCTTTTTACAAAGAAGCAAAGATTTTATTTATTCTTCCTACAAGAGCCAACAAGTAGGTTCCAGAGAACACATTTGGGCTAGGAGTGCCTTTGTTTCCAGTTGCTTTCTTTTAACTGGTCTTATTGGAAACTTGTAACGGGGGAACCATTTCCTGTAGATAGATGGGCAAAATTATTGCGCACTGTCACGGGCCCTGTGAAATCACCCCAGGAGTCTGGCTGATGATGTTTTCTCCCCTCAACCTATTTCAGTTTTATTTTTGAAATCTATTTCATGGGGGTTATTTTTATCACTTTGGTGTATTTTGTCTGGGTTGGTTTTGTTTCACTCTTTATTTTTATTAAAAATGTATTCCCTCTCTCTTCCTGGATTCCATTAAAATGGATGAGAAATTCCACAGGCGCATGCCTGGATAATTAAAATGTCTCAATCTTTGTTCCTATTAATGAGCTTTACTTTGGATTTTGAGGAAACTGTTCTTTCTTCGTGCCCCTCCCTCACTATGTCATTGATGGTTACACTGGAACAGTGGGAAATGGTCTGGTCCATTTATAGACTTTAGACCAGAAAGAAGTCCATATTCTCTACGATTTTATGCTACTTTCAGCAGGGGCCAGATGTGGGTGTCACCAAGAACATGATTCAGGCTTTGAGAAGACTAAGAAAAGGAGTTGAGACCAAAAAAAAAGAAAAAACAAAACAAAAAAACCCTTAATATTTTGTTTTACGATGCAAGTAATGCATACTACATTAGTTTGGTTTTTTAAAAAGTCCAAATAGTGTGAGATAAAAACTCTTAACCACTCTCTTCCTCAATTCCAGTCTCTTCCCAGAGCTAATCACTGTTGCCATATTGGCACTCTCCTTCCAGACATGTCAGGATATCTGCTAATGCACAAAAGCATATGTGTATGTGTGTATGTTTTTTGTCTGTGGGGTTCTAAAATACAAGTGCATAATAATGTACCTATTGTTCAGTGGTGTTTTCTCCCACTTAATTCATCTTTTGAATCTATGCCTTTTTTTTTTTTAAACTGCTGAATAATACGGTCATCCCTTGGTCTCCATGGGGGACTGGTTCCGGGACCCTCTGCAGATACTAAAATCTAAAGATGCTCAAGTCCCTGATACAAAATGATGTAGTATTTGCATATAACCTACATCCTCCCATTTACTTTAAATCATCTCTAAATTACTTGTAATACCTAATACAGTATAAATGCTATGTAAATAGTTATACTGTATTATTTAGGGAATAATGACAATAAAAAGGTCTGTACATGTTCAGTAGACAATTTTTTTCTCAAACATTTTTGATCCACAATTGGTCGAATCCACAGATATGGAGGGCCACCTGTATTCTATAGTGTATTGGTCAGCTGGGGCTTCCATATCAGAATACCACAAAATGTGTGGCTTCAACAACAGAAATGGATTTTCTCACAGTTCTGGTGGCTGGAAGTCCAAGATCAAGGTGTTGGCAGGGTTGGTTTCTGGAGAGGGCCCACTTGCGACTTGCAGATGGCCACCTTCTCACTATGTCCTCATGTGGCCTTTTCTCTTTGTGCATACCTCTGGGGTCTCGTCCTCTTCTTGTAAAGACACCAGTCTTATCATATTATGGCCCCACCCGTATGACCTCACTTAACCTTAACTGCCTCCTTTAAAGGTCCTATTTCCAAATACAGTCACATTGGGGGTTACAGTTGCAACATGTGAATTTGGGGGGTAATTCAGTATATAGCAGATAGTATACATCTCCTATACTTTAATACTTTGAACTTTGTCTGCCATGGGATAAATTCCTTTACATTTTTTCTTAGAAAGCTTAATATAGTATGATTTTGCCTCCTTGGTCTAAAAGTGATTAAGATTTCCTTTACCTCTGAGGGTAGGGGGAGGCAAGAGAGAGGAAATGGAGATGAGAAGGGATGCGGGGAGGGGGGCGAAAAGATTGATTATTTTTGAGGCTGATATCCAATTACGCATTCTCAATAGCCCACAGGGTTTTCAGCTGCTTCTCTGCCTGCTAAACTACAAAGTGGGAGAATTTGGCATTTGAGGATGCAAAGTTGGAGGAGGCAGGCAAGGCCAGAAATGTCCTGTGTGGGATGCAAGCCTTCCTTGAAAATTAGCATTGCCAGTGGGAAGCCTGGGAAGATTTTAAAAGCTCTGGTCCCCAGGCAGACACCCCCAGCTCTCTTTCCAGTCGCTATGCAGACTGAGTTGTCTGGGTGAGTAGAGTAGCATCCAGTTAACAAAATTCAGCATTCACCATTTTGTGCATCTTTAAAGGACCGTCTGTGCTGGCTCACCCAAGTCCCCTTATGTCATGGGAAAATCTGGAATTCTTTTGGATGAGAGTAATGGCTCAGGTGGGAAAATCTGAAAATATTTGTTCATTTGGATCAGAGTAATGGCTCAGGGAAGACAAAAACAACTTTTTTTTTTAAAAATATAAATCTACAGGGGCTCTCTGGATATGTGCAATACTAGAGAGAAATACCCTGACCTCTTGTCTAAGCTAGTGGTTCTCAGGGGCAGTTTTGCTCCCAGGGTACAGTTAGCAATATCTGCAGACATTTTCATTGTCACAACTTGGGGAAGAGGTTGGTGGGCTACTGGCATACAGTGGTTAGAGGCCAGGGATGCTGTTGAATACCCTACAATGCACAGGAAAGCCTCCCACAATGAGGAATGATCCAGCCCTGTATTAGTCTGTTTTCACACTGCTATGAAGAAATACCTGAGACTGGGTAATTTATAAAGAAAAGTGGTTTAATTGACTCACAGTTCCACATGGTTGGGGAGGCCTCAGGAAACTTGTAATCATGGTGGAAGGCACCTCCTCACGGGGTGGCAGGAGAGAAAGAATGAGAGCTGAGCAAAGGAGGAAGCCCCTTATAAAATCATCAGATCTCACGAGAAAAGCATGGGAAAAACCATCCCCATGGTTCAGTTATCTCCACCCGGTCCCACCCTTGACACATGGGGATTATTACAATTCAAGGTGAGATTTGGGTGGGTTCACAGAGCCAAACCATATGAAGCCCCAAGTGTCAACAGTGCCCAGGTTGAGAAACTCTGCTCTAAGCCAAATGATAGATTTGCTGGGGCCTTGCCATTGGGAGAATAATTTCAAAGAATGTTGACATCTTAATTTTGCAGAAGATGTAATTTTAGGTAAGTCTGCATCCCTCCAAAATTGCTGATTCGAATGCTTCTTTGAAACAGCGGGTGTCTCAGTAAACGATTTCCTTTTCTATGTTTCCGATGGCTGCTGAGGCAGTCTTCAATTTCTTAGTCATAACATACAGGATTCTTGGAGAGCAGTTTGTGAAATCCAAAGCCATTCTATGTTTGGTTACATTTTCAGTTACTTCTCACTATCAAGTGGCCTTATTTAAATTTCAGCCACCAACTAAAGCTTCACCTTGAATTTAATAATAATGCACACCTCACAAGGTGTTATGATGATTAATTAGTTAACTTTTGTAAGGTGCTTTGAAGGTAGGAAGTCCACTCTGAGTTCTATTATAATTAGGCAAATTAGGCAATTTTTAACCCTGAGTAGTGGCTTTGATCCTGCCTGCCCTCTCACATATCTGAGCAGTTCGGTGGGAGGAAGGATATTGGAATAAGTAGTCATGATTAGCAGTGGAAAAATGCAAACCTAATTTTGATAGCTATTTTCAGGTTCTTTTAATGATGAGATGAAGAGGAAAACATCCGAAGGGAAATTAATATCCCTTCGTAGTGATGGAAGACTTCAAGTTATTACCCCTGAAACCCCAACAGGTAAATTAGAGAAATGGTGTATTCTCTCACTCATAGTTGTTCATTCATTCTGTCTCTTCCCCCTCTTTCCCTTCTTACTGCCCCTGCCCTTTTGCCAAGAGGAAAGCACGATTACGAGACTCTGCTGAAACTCTATCAAGTAAACCACAAGTTATATCCAGGAAACCTTCATTTTCTGTGTGACTTCTCTCTTTTAACTCCTCTAGGGTTTGCCTCCTTCTTCCTTTATAACCATCACCACTGTTATTGTCATCATCATCTTGTATTTGCACAGTCCTTTGCAGTTTGACAAAAAAAAAAAAAAAAAAGAAGCCAAAAAGCACCTCCAATGTGCCAGGCACTGTCCTGGGACTCCATGTAATCTTCAGAACACCTATTAAGATGGGTACGATTACCTCCTGTTTACAGTTGCGATAACTGAGGTTCAGAGACTGCTATCAAGACCGTGACGGAAATGGTCACTGAGCTGGGAGGTGATGATGCTGGGAGTGCTTGTTCTAAAGTCGGCGTTGTATTCTTTCCGGAACCTCAAGCTAGAAGAAATTTCACAGCACCTTGTTTTTCATCTGACTTTCGTCCTCTTGGGAGTCTAGTAGGGAAGGTGGTATCTTCTCTGCTTTTCAGATAAGGAAAAAGAGAGGAGTACAAGAGTTTGCTTATGAATACCAAGTTAGCTGGTGCATCACTCATACACGCCTCACCTCCGCAATTTGGCTTCCACATCGCCCCCTGGTGGCCCTCAGCCATCAAGGCCACCTGTCCTAATAGACAAGTCCTCTCTTTCCTTTCTGCAGCCCTGGACACAGGGGACCACTGCCTCCTGGATTCTCTCCCCTTGGCTTTAGACGTTTCCTTCCTCCCCCTGTGATGGGTACTCTCCCTTTGTTTTCTCCTGGTCCCTCTGCCCGCTTTATGCACTGATGGCTCCGCAGGAATCCCTCTTGGGCATTCTTTTCCACTTTGGTGATTTCATCTATTTCCATTGCTTAGATCAGTGGTTCTAAATTTTGCTGCATATTAGAATCAGATGGGGGAGCAAAGAAAATGTGCCTCGCAGAATCAAACCCCAACTCACCCTAGATCCAGGCCTCCAGTCCTAGAGCATGGTCTGGCCCTTTCCTGCACCTTGGTTTCTGATTGGCCCGGATTACCTCACAAAATTCTGCCCATTCAAGGCCAGACAGGACAAAATAAAAACCAACAAAACCAAATCCACCTTGGAGTCACCCTTTTCACGTTCTGATCTATTAGTAATTCCTGTGAACCCTTCCTTCCTTATAACTCTTTGCAGCTGCCCACCAGCTCGCTCCTTTCTCTCCACTAATGCTCTTTCAAGACCTCGGCATCTTGTGCCTGGACTCATGACATAGCTTTCTGGTCGGTCTCACTGCTTCTACACTTGCCTCTTCCTCGTGTGGACCTTTTTAAGCAGGTAAGATCTCATCACCTATGTGCCTACGTATGCCTTCCCTATTTTGTTACACCCACTCCCCTTGTTGGTATGACCAGCAACTTTTTCAGAATACACCGACTAGACCTCCATCCAATGGCCAGGATCTGAGCTTCACTGCCTGTGAGCTTTCTCTGGCTGGTGGAGCCAGCTCTCCTCATGCAGGCAGCAGGCTGGCAGTGCCCAGAAGCCCTCAACCCATGATCGACAAACCTTGGGTGGATAATCCGCACTGTTTCTCAGAGTTCCCCAGCAGGATTAAGTGCAGTTGCCCAGAGGGATGATTTGCTTGTTAACAGCGTTCATTGGCTCCTTCTGTTCTTTCCATATCGGTATTTACTGGGTTCATCTCCCAAATAAGCAATTTGCCCTCGAATCCTTGACTCAGAGCCTGCTGCTCAGGGCCCCCAAACTAAGACACTGGTAAACTGTTAGTAATCTTCTCAGTGTGTTAGATCATTCTCACAAACACGCCTGATGAGTGGGAGAACATACGAAATTGAAGGACTGTGCAGAATCAAGAGAGTTTGAATACATGACTTTTGATGATATCACAAGGTTGACCTTCTCTTTTCCTCCTTCTTATTGAAAGCTGTTCCTAAAACTGGAGAGAATTCCTATTATAAGCTCTTTTGAGGTATACTTATGTGACTCCCAACAAACCCTTAAGTGCCTGCTTCACCCACAAAGGAGGGGTCCTGGGAACCTTGTTTATAGTCTCTGACCCTGGTTATAGATGATTGAACCAGAGTGGACTTTATTTGTTAAACTGGGCAAATAAAGTCTGATCTCCCAGGGATATGGAGTGAGTTAGGACTTAACACAGTTTAGCTCAATCCCAGCTGAGAAAAATAAAACCTAGGAACAATGAGACAGCTATTTTCCATCACATAGTTATCACTACATGGGCTAGAGCTAGTTTGCAGAGAGAGAAATAAAGGAGGCAGAGATGAGAGGAGGAAAGTATGCTCTTGGTCCCTGGCTGCTTTCCAGCCCCTTCCTAAAGCTCAGCTGCATCTCTGTCCATGGCTTCTGAGAGACAACCTGTATCCTTGTGATGTGTTTTTATTTCCTTCCTCCTTTAAGAGCCTTAGCTAGCTCAAGTTGGTTTCTGTTACTTGCAGCCAAGGGGTTCTAATAAATACTGTTTCCATGGAGCTTGCTACAAACGAAATGAGACATCTTTGATGTGATTTCCTGGTGGAAGACTTTGTCCAGACTACTCAGGTGGCCAACATTAAGCATCCAATGCCCAAGGGGGGCTGTCTGGAGGAAGGTGGGGAGCACAGTGCATTGTGTTTTTGTTTCCCGACAGGCTTTTGTTTTTAGTTTTTTCTTCCTTTAATTTGACTGTACAACTGTAGTATTTTGGTGCCATTTGGCTTCTTAAGATATCTCTGTTAAGACCCAACATTGTGACGTATGGCAATCATCCTTAAAATTATAAAGCACTTCTCTTCAGCATGGCTAAATATGGGAAAATGAGCAATGCCATCTTTCAGCTATCCAAAACATTTAGTGTATTAAAACATGGGTTTTCAAAGAACCCACATCAATCCGTTAATTCTCCCACCCTCCCTCTGCTTAAGTGGTATTCCTATCCTGAAAGCATGCCAGTAATGAGCTGGTGTCGGAGTGGTCATGGTGGTAGATTGGCTCCACTGATGACCCTAGTTAAGGGCTTCTCTGTATTCAATTCTTTTTGTCCTGAACCTTTATAGTCTTGTTTCAATACAATTCTGGGCTAACCTTGTGACTTAACTGTAATCAAATGCATGGAAAATGAGATCATGACTGTTCTGGGTCTAAGTTTCAAAAGGTCTTATGCACTTCACTTGCTGTCTGACACAGTTGGTCTTGCTCACTCTTGGACTCCAACCATGCCATGAGAACGATCCCTGGATAGTGTGCTGGGGCATGAGGGACCATGTGGAGCAGGACCAAGTCATTCTAGTCAAGGCTGTCTGAAACAAGCAAGCCCTACCCAACCTACCAGTTTGCTGCAGACAGTTGGGCAAGCCCAGTCAAGATTAGCAAACCAGGCCAGATTAATCCAGGTGATCCATAGACTTTGGATAAATGGTTGTTGTTTTGGGCTACAAAGTTTTGGGGTGATTTATTATATAGCCCTATTGTAATAACAAGCATAACCGATATACCACCAAATACTTACTCTATTGGAATTTCAAATGCCTAAATCCCTAACATGAAACTTGAAAGGAAAAGATATTATAGTTCTATCTATAGGTATTACGATAGATTTTCAACAGATCTATTGGAAGCTTTATTTTTGTTTTGTTTGGTTTTGTTTTGTGTTTTTGAGATGGAGTCTCACTCTGTCACCCAGGCTAGAGTGCACTGGCATGATCTTGGCTCACTGCAACCTCTGCCTACCCGGTTCAAGCAATTCTCCTGCCTCAGCCTCCCAAGTAGCTGTGATTGCAGGCGAGCACTGCCACGCCTGGTTAACGTTTGTATTTTTGGTAGAGACGGGGTTTCACCATGTTGGCCAGGTTGGTCTCGAACTCCTGGCCTCAGGTGGTCCACCTACCTCAGCCTCCCAGTGTTGGGATTATAGGCGTGAGCCATGGCGCCTGGCTAGAAGCTATATTCTAAATGATTGACTTAATATGGGCTATACTGTGTACCTGGAAGTCACTCTACAGACACTGGGGTATCATCTAAAAGATTAATTCTCCAGAGCAGAGGCGAGTGGTCATTTACAGTCCATGGGCCAAATCCTAGCCATGGCCAGTTTTTGTAAATAAAGTTTTATTGGAACACAGTCACACTCGATGATTTACATATTGTCTGTGGTTGGTTTTGTGCTGCAACATTAGAGTTGCATAATTGGGATAGACTGTACAGCCTGCGAAGTCTAAAATATTTACTTCCTGGCCCTTCATTTAAAAAGTTTGCCAACTCCTATCCCAGAGAATCTGAAATTAAGGTTCCTTGTGCTAATAATTGGAAGAGATGTGTTGTATGGATTAAGATGGCCAGGGAAGAGAAAACAATGATTTCAAATAAAAAGCAAAAGCCTGAAGTTGCAGTGGTAGGTGCTCTTAATGGCAGCCACCCACTTGGGATGGAGCTGCTTTGCACAGAGAGACGTGCGTGCAGCATGCTCCATGGAGAATCCGCAGGAGGTTAGTTAATTAATGACCAACAGCAATTTCTCGACTCAACAACAGGGAGCCCAGTTTGCCGTAAATATAAACATCGCCCTCAAACTCCTTAAAAAACACTTTTTTCTGTAGTTAACAGCTCAGAGTGTGTAATCTTTCTCCCTAGAGTGTAACTTTTTTTGGAATGTGAGAAAACATAGAGAAAAATATTATAAAGATATTTGTTTCAATTAACTCTGCCACTGATTTACTCCTTAATAAATAAACAGAGGGAGAGTCATGAAGATTAACCAAGATTCTTATGGATGATGGATTCCAGATACCCAAATAATTTCTCTTATCAACTCTCATATTTAAGGAAACGATCGGGAGCAAAAATGTATAGGTAAATGACGTAGATAAAATTTTGTGGCAGGGTGTGGTGGCTCACGCCTGTAATCCCAGCACTTTGGGAGGCTGAGGCGGGTGGATCACTTGAGGCCAGTAGTTTGAGACCAGCCTTGGCAACATAGTGAAACCTTGTATCTACTAAAATTACAAAAATTAGCCAGGCATGGTGGCGCATGCCTATAATCCCAGCTACTCGGGAGGCTGAGGCGTGAGAATCACTTGAACTCGAGAGGTGGAGGTTGCAGTGAGCCAAGATCGTGCCACTGCACTCCAGAATGTCTGACAGCATGAGACTCTGTTCAAAACAAAACAAAACCAACAAACAAAAAATTCTACCTAAATTTGTCTTAATTGAAACATATGAGAGAGATGCGTACTTTAAATGAGGAGTTCAAAGGCCTTGGTAAAGTAAATAATGTAAATCATTTTATGCTGTTATTGTCCAGGCATGTGTGCTTTTCCTCTCTTCTTGCCCCCTTGACTGATCCCTTGCTATGTATCAAGCATTGTGCAAACCCCCCACCTGAATGCTGAAGAAGCATATCAAAGTAGACTTGCCCAAGAAGACAGCCTACTGATTCCTCCACCCAAACCTGCTTTTGCTCAGTTCTCCCCAGTCCCATTTGATGGCAGCAGACCCATCCAGTTGTTCATGCCCAGTCCTAGGCAATTCCTTGGCTTCCGTTCCATTTATTTCCCATCCAATACATCATCAGATTCTGTTACTCCTTCCATTGAAGTAGAATTCAAATCTGGCAACATTTACAAATCCCCATTGCCATCACCATAGTCTATAGTATGAGTGTCTCGCTTTGATGCCTGGACAAGCCTCCTACGTGGTCCTGTTGCTTCTGTTCTACCCTATGTTCAGTTCTCTGCACAGCAGCCAGAGTGAGCTTTTCAAGGTGTAAATCAGGTCAAATCCTTTTCCTGCCAAACTTTCCAGTAGTTTCTCTTGCCACTCCAAGTCCAAACCTCCCACTGCTGTCTACAAAGCCCTGTGTGACCTGGTTCCTCACTACTTCTCTGACTCTCCCTTTGACCATTTCCCTCTCCTCTGACTTCGGCAGTCTAGGTTCTCTAAACTTCTTCCTGTTCTTTCGAACCACCCGGCTTATTCCCACCTACATGCCTTTCACTGGCCCTTCCTTCTACCTGGAAGACTGACTCTTTCATTGTCTCTCTTACTCCACTTCCAGTGGTTCTCAGCTGGAGTGCCCCCATAGGGGACACTGGGTAATGTCTGGAGACATTTGGTTGTCACATCTGGGATAGGGGAGTGCTACTAGCTTCTAGTGGGTAGAGTCCAGGGATGCTGCCAAGCCTCCTACGTTGCACAGAACAGCTCCCATAATAGAGAATTTTTTGGCCTTATATCAGTAGTGTGGAGGTTGAGAAGCCCTGCCCTGTTGAGTTCTCTGCTCAAATATTTTCTCTTCCAAGAAAACTTTTTCCACCCACTCTTTCCAAAAGGGCTTTTCCCCTCTTCCTCCATCACTCCATAATTCCTCATCCAGTTTGACACTACTTGGAATTTGAGCATGTATTTCTGTTTTTTGTGTCTCATCCCTACTCGAATGTAAGCTTCCTGAGGGCAGAAGCTCTGCCTGGTTTGCCACTGGTTCTTCAGCATCCAGGCCAATATCCAGCACATAGTGGGTTTTCAAAATATGCTGACAGCTCTCTGAGGCTTGGAGAGGTTAGGTAAACTGCTCAAGATCACACAAGGCTAGGGAGAAGACAAGCCACTGGGTTGTCCGTCAGCCCTTTTAAGCCACTGCACATATGCATGCAATCCAAGGAAAAGTTTATGTTGATTATGAGATTGCAAATTTAAGACAGTTTTCCTAGCTTTCTTCTTCCAATTTTCCATGCTTTCCCCATGCCCTGTTGCCAGTCCCTCCTATGTAGAAATTCTATTTTCATTAAAATCCAAAAACTCTCACCACTCCCACTTCCCTACCAAATACTTATTTCTTGAACACCTCTGATTTCTCTTTCTAATTCAAATATGGCTACAAGTGAGGTGGAAATGCTAGGCAGCCTGGAGCCCGATCACACATGAGTTGTCTGTCTATCAGCAAACCCCACTGTCAATATTGGATTAATTGCTTGCATAACCTCACATTCTCTGTAGCTTTCCCCTCTGAGACAAAACTACCAGTCTCCTTCAGCACCAACTTGGCAATAACAGAGGAAGCCTTGAAATGATTATCCTAATTTAAAGACAGCTTGAATTCCTGGCTCTTTTTTAGGAGTGTAAAATTGTGAGTGTCCTTTGTTCTTGCAAAAGTGATGCACTTAAAAAAAAAAGTCATTTAGTTTGCCTTCTTGACTTTTCTGAACTTAAAGATTACTTCCAATTTTATTTTTCAAAGACTTGGCATTTCAGTATTATAACATTGGACATTTTAACTTCGGTCTTTGAATGTTTCTATAGATTTTTTTTTTCTATTCCATTTCACCCCTGCTTCTCCAGCTCCCTCCTCCCCACATTCACCAATTGACTGCTCATTTCTCATGCTGAATAAATAGCCATCATTACCATGGAAATTGATGGAGGATGGCTGGTTGTCAGACGGAGCCCCCAGCTGGACACCCCCAGGGTTGCAAAATGAAGGATGCCACTCTCTCCTTGGAAGAAGGTCCCAGACTTTTGCTGTGGGCTTGCCTTTTTGCCCTTATCAAAAGTGGTGTACTTTTCACTGCTCCAAAGTCTGTTCCTCAATGAATTAATTTCTTGGCAACCCTCACGGTGTGCAGCTGAGCACTTCAGTTTCTCATTTGGGATTTCCTGTCAACCTTGACCTCCCTTGGCTCTTGCTGGGAAAGTAGCCTGCAGACTAGCCTGATTCTAGCCTCACTTAGGCTGAATTACTTCTTTCTTAGGAGACAAGCTGCATTTGTTCCCTCTCGACAGTCCCTCTGAGGTCTTCGACTTGAGACAAGCCCCGAAGCTCTTTGAATCACATTTGAACAGCAGTTGTGTTGGCTGCAAAATTTAAATTAGCCAAGCCCAGGAGAAAGTGACTAGGACAATCAATGTTTCAAGGAAGTAGTATATATGGAACATGAGGTAGGAGGTCACAGAGTAGAAAGAATTCAAGCTTTTGTAAGGTGCTGGGTCAAATTCGATTCAAATGCATATACACTGTGTGACCCACTGTCAGCCACTGAACTTCTCTGGGCTTCGATTTCCCCCACAGCATGGGGTTTATGCTACCATTTTAGAGTTCGTGGAAGGATTCAGAATAGAGTTTTAATAGTGCCTACTAAAGTGATGGACTCATATTAGGAGCTATTTATTTTTTTACTGAAAATCTGTTTTTTTTTTTTTTTTTTTTTTTGAGACAGTATTTCTCACCCAGGCTGGACAGTGGTGCCATCATCACTTACTGAGGACTTGAACTCCGGGCTCAAGCAATCCTCCCACCTAAGCCTCCCAAGTAGCTGGGACTATAGGCACATGCCACCATGCCTGGCTAATTTTTGCATCTTTTGTAGAGGCGGAGTATCACCATCTTGTCTAGGCTCCTGGGCTCTGGTGATCCTCCCACCTCGACCTCCCAAAGTACTGGGATTCCAGTGAAAATCTTAAATATGGCTTGTTACTCTCTGTGAAAACCCCAGCCTAGTGCTTATGTTTCCATATAGATTCAGTCACAAGTGGGTTCTAATCAGACTTCTTTCAGTACCTATGTCTGTGACCTGGGCTCATATCCTTCCCTTCCCTGGGCCTCTGACATGCCACTCATTAAGGAATCTGAGATGTCTTTTTAGTGGGTGTGCTAATGTGGATCCCCTCAACCTCATGGCTTTGTTCGTGGTAAATTGTTTGGGTGATTGACTGAGTTTCTAGCCTCATTCTCTGAGCACTCTGGGCCTGGCTAAGGTTGAGTTGCCTCAGCCCAGCCTATTCTTCTGGGCATCTGCTGAAGAACAATTACAACTGGCTTTGAAAAACAACAGCCCTTATGTTTGTATTGAGTTTTAAAGCTTTGTAAAGTGCATGACAATAAAATTTTTCATTTATAATCACATATAACCTTGGGAAGTGTATATGATCATTTTCTGCCCATTTCGTAGGTGAGGAAAGTGAGGCCTTGGAGTGTAATGATTTGCCCAAATTTGGACAGTTAAGGGAGTAAAGCCAGATTTCCCACCCCACTGGCCTCTTCAATACAGTGCTGGTCTTCACTTTCAGAATGATGGATGCCTTGGCTCCGGGGACTCAGAACAGTCTGACATTGTGCTGATGTTTAGCTTCTATTAAAGTATCGCCTCTTCAAACCTGGGTAGTCTCTCCTTGTTTCCAATTTGCAGTCAGTAATGGCTTTTTAAAATTTTTTTACTTTTTTTAATGTTTTAAGTTCTAGGGTACATGTGCACAATGTACATGTTTGTTACATATGTATACATGTGCCATGTTGGTGTGCTGTACCCATCAACTCGTCAGCACCCATCAACTCGTCATTTACATCAGTTATAACTCCCAGTGCCATCCCTCCCACCTCCCCACTCCCCATAATAGGCCCTGGTGTGTGATGTTCCCCTTCCCATGTCCAAGTGATCTCATTGTTCAGTTCCCACCTATGAGTGAGAACATGTGGTATTTGGTTTTCTGTTCTTGCGATAGTTTGCTGAGAATGATGGTTTCCAGCTGCACCCATGTCCCTACAAAGGACACGAACTCATCCTTTTTTGTGGCTGCATAGTATTCCATGGTGTATATGTGCCACATTTTCTTAATCCAGTCTGTCACTGATGGACATTTGGGTTGATTCCAAGTATTTGCTATTGTGAATAGTGCTGCAATAAACATACGTGTACATGTGTCTTTATAGCAGCAAGATTTATAATCCTTTGGGTATATACCCAGTAATGGGATGGCTGGGTCATATGGTATTTCTAGTTCTAGATCCTTGAGGAATCACCATACTGTTTTCCACAATGGTTGAACTGGTTTACAATCCCACCAACAGTGTAAAAGTGTTCCTATTTCTCCACCTCCTCTCCAGCACGTGTTATTTCCTGACTTTTTAATGATCGCCATTCTAACTGGTGTGAGATGGTATCTCATTGTGGTTTTGATTTGCATTTCTCTGATGGCCAGGGATGACGAGCATTTTTTTGTGTCTGTTGGCTGTATGAATGTCTTCTTTTGAGAAATGTCTGTTCATATCCTTTGCCCACTTTTTGAAGGGGTTGTTTGTTTTATTCTTGTAACATCGATGTAAAAATCCCCAATAAAATACTGGCAAACTGAATCCAGCAACACATCAAAAAGCTTATCCACCATGATCAAGTGGGCTTCAACCCTGGGATGCAAGGCTGGTTCAACATACACAAATCAATAAACGTAATCCAACATATAAACAGAACCAAAGACAAAAACCATATGATTATCTCAATAGATGCAGAAAAGGCCTTTGACAAAATTCAACAGCCCTTCATGCTAAAAACTCTCAATAAATTCGGTACTGATGGAATGTATCTCAAAATAATAAGAGCTATTTATGACAAACCCACAGCCAATATCATACTGAATGGGCAAACACTGGAAGCAATCCCTTTGGAAACTGGCACAAGACAGGGATGCCCTCTCTCACCACTCCTATTCAACATAGTGTTGGAAGTTCTGGCTAGGGCAATCAGGCAAGAGAAAGAAATAAAGCATATTCAGTTAGGAAAAGAAGAAGTCAAATTGTCCCTGTTTGCAGATGACATGATTGTATATTTAGAAAACCTCATCATCTCAGCCCAAAATCTCCTTAAGCTGATAAGCAACTTCAGCAAAGTCTCAGGATACAAAATTAATGTGCAAAAAATCACAAGTAATGGCTTTTTAACAGAGGGCATGGATGCCTTTTGAGAGAGCATGAATGGACAATAATGATGGTGATGGTGAGAGTAATAACAGCTAATGTTTTTTCTGGGACTTTCAAAGGCACTGTGGTAAGTGCTCAACAAAAGTGACCTTATTTAACTCATTTAACAAGCTTCATAATGCAGAAGAGCTTCCATGCAGAAACTTGTGTATCTGTCCTATCGTGATGGAAGAGAAAACTAAGACTTAGAGAGGCAGGGTCAGTTGTCCAGTATCACATGGCAGGTATGTGGAAAAGCCAGGAGTAGAGCTCGGATTCTAAAGCCCGTATGCTTCACAATTCAATGCTGTTCTGCAGTAATAGTTCAAACTTTTTTTTTTCTCTCTTTTTAAACAGAGTCTATCTCTGTCACTCAGGCTGGAGTGCAGTGGTGCAATTTTGATTCACTGCAACCTCTGCTTCCCAGGTTCAAGCAATTCTCATGCCTAAGCCTCCTGAGTAGCTGGGACTACAGGTGTGCACCACCATGCCTGGCTAATTTTTAATATTTTTTGTACAGAAGGGTTTTGCCATGTTGCCCAGGGTGGTCTTGAACTCCTGAGCTCAGGCAATTTGCCTGTCTTGGCCTCCCAGAGTGCTAGGATTACAGGTGTGAGCCACCATGCCTGGCCCATAGTGTAAACGTTCAATGGACAAACTCACTTAGAAAAACTTTCCTGTATGCCTGCTAGATGCCCAACACTGCATTAGGTTCTGGGCAGATGTCACTGTATTAGGTGCTGGAGAAGCTGTGAATTTATGGGGAAGATAGCCAGAGAAGCAAGTCATTCCAGTTCTACAAGCCAGGTGTTATAGTAGAGGGATTCACAAAGCAGTGTGAGGACATAGAAGGGGGAATAGGTAACTCTTTCTGGGAGTGTCAAGGCCACTGTCTCAGCAGAACTTGAGGATGAGAAGGGTTTATTAGAAGAATTCAAAGTGCGCTCTGAGGAATAGAGTAGTATGTGAATAGAGTAGCACTGTGAATAGAGCAGTAATGGCCCCTAGGCATAGTGTGAAGCTTTGAATTAGCTTGTTGTTTTCTATTAAAGGGTAGGAAAACCCCGGCTACAACTATAGGGCTGGAGTGGAGTAGGGCTGAAACGGGGGTTGGACCTTCTACAGCAGAGGGAAGTCAGGGATGGAGGCTGAGTTGAGCTGATTTTTCTGTTGCTGCTAAAGGAGGCCTATTAATGGGAGAAAATTTGAATTGGAGTCTAGGATGAGTATTTGTTGAAAGTCTCATGAGTTATAATGTAAGAGGAATCATGCCAGGGTTAGGATGAAGCCAGTATCGCCGATGCGGTTGTGTAAAATTGCTTGGATGGCTGCGGTGTTAGTGTCTGTTCGGGCATGTCATCAGCTGATTAGTAGGAAGGATATAATTCTTCCTATGTGTGAGCCCACCACATATTAACAGTAGGTATGGATATAGACACACGAGCCTACTTCACCTCTGCCACTATAATTATTGCTATTCCTACTGGTGTTAAAGTCTTTAGCTGGCTTGCTACACTCCACAGAAGCAACATCAAATGATCCCCCGCAATGCTTTGAGCCCTAGGCTTTATTTTCCTCTTCACAGTAGGAGGCCTAACCGGCATTGTATTAGCAAACTCATCATTAGACATCGTATTACACGACACATACTATGTTGTAGCCCACTTTCACTACGTCCTATCAATAGGAGCTGTATTCACTATCATAGGGGGCTTCATTCATTGATTCCCCTTATTTTCAAGTTATACACTTGACCAAACCTATGCCAAAGCCCAGTTTGAGTATTTGTTGCCATCAGCCACATTGGAATCTAGGATCTCGAGTAATATCAGCAGGAATCTATCTCCCTCTCTCCTTACCTAGGTTCTGCTTACAAGCAGTGCAACTTGAGATCTTTGTGTTCTGTAACTAGAAGACACAAGAACATGCTTGACAAGCACAGATGACAGCTTCTACCCTCTGCTACTGAAACTGGTATCTTCTAATGCATTGTTTGTATATGCACGAGTTTTCATTGTGGAAAGTTAGAGCTGGGAATAACCTTAGAAATCTGCTATTGCCAGTCCGGGCGTGGTGGCTCACGCCTGAAATTCTAGCACTTTGGGAGGCTGATGCAGGCAGATCAATTGAGGTCAGGAATTTGAGACCAGCCTGGCCAACACGGCGAAACTCCATCTCTACTAAAAATATAAAAATTAGCCGGGTGTGATAGTACACACCTGTAATCTCAGCTACTTGGGAGGCCAAGGCAGAAGAATCACTTGAACCTGCGAGGCAAAGGTTGCAGTGAACTGATATTATGTCACTGCACTCAGCCTGGGCAACAGAGTGAGACTCCATCAAAAAAAAAAAAAGAAATCTGCTATTGCCAGATAATTTCCCCCTCAGCCACCTAAGATGCTACGTGGTGCCACCCAGGCCAGGAGCCCAACTCTGGTGATTCCCAGTCAGTAACACATATCTGTGAAGTCACCCTGGGATCTCACTGTGGAGTTCGATCAGTTCATCCAGGGGACTTTCATATACTCCCCATCCACATTGTCAAGCAGCCCAAGCCTTTACTTTTGACTCAGATGTTGAGTTGCTTTTTCATAGTTACTTAGTAGGTAGGTCTAGAAGTCCTGGCTATTGAATAAAACTCTGGACTTCTGTGGAAGAGACTGTTGACTGGACACCAACAGTCGTATCTTCTTCTTCCCCTCAATTCTGTGAGACCCTGAGATAGTCAATATACTGTCCATGGAAGCCGTGAGCTCCACTTCAGCACTGGCCCATGCCTCCCCCACTTCTTCTGGGCTGTTTTTTCTTCCTGCTGGTTCAAATGGGGACAACTCCCAAGCAACCATGGAATTTATATCTTGAAGAAAGTAGCTGTTCTGCCAGCTTGGCTCCTCCAAATGACTGCATGGGAAGTACCCCTGGCACCCTATTTACCTATCCCAAACTGTTATACAAGCAAGAAATAAACCTCTAATGTTTGGGGTCTATTGGTTTTGTCAGTTAGCCCACCCTAACAATCAGAGGTTGTTTGCCTGTTAGTTTGTTTCACTATGCCAAGCTCATTCTGTTAGATGGGCTTATGTAGGATTACAAATAATATTTCATTTTCTTAATGCAAAATAGGTGAATTCAGATGCCATGGCGATCATATTTTGAAACGGATATCTTGCTGTTCATCTCCCTGTTGAATTTTCTCTGTGAGTTTGCTTTGCCCTGATTACAAAAACTGGAGAAATGACATCATTTCTTCAAGATCTTTAGCAACACTACAGTGAAATTGAAACTAGAAGCAGAGAGCCATGCATCATTTTTTTACAAGAAGCTTTCAGCTTCATCACAATAGCTTTTTTCTTGAGTTTTCCATGACCGTTGGTCCAGTTCCCAAGGCCTTTACCCTTAAGGTTAGTGTGCCATCTGTGTTCTCAGAGGACTCTGTATTTCCCTTCTCCCTCAGTGGTTCAGAGAAAGACTCCAAATGAGTACTTTTTTTGATGAAAGGGGAGGAAGGCTTGCTTGTACAGTCTTTAGCTGAGAGAGCCTGGCACCCAGGAAAGAGTTGCAGGAGGCCATGACAATGGGAATGAGGGAGGCCTTTATAGAACAGCAACAACAGTACAGCCACAGCTGCTATTACTGCTCCTCCTTGTTAAACTCTTCCCTTATGCCAGTATGTATATGACAGGCATTGCATTATTAAATCATCACGGCATTATTAGGGCAAACATTACTACTGCATTTTACAGGTGAGGAAACTGACGTTTGCAGAGGCCAGATAACTTACCCTAGTTAGTAGTGACACTGAAGCCTGGAGCTGAAGCAACTTGCCTGGCTTCTAAAGCTAGAGCTCAGACTCAGTCTGATAGATTTCTCTCCCACTGGTGTGTTGGGGAAGGCAAATGGTTGACTGAGTTCCCTGAAGGTAGGAATTTCTATTTGAAGAATACGTAGCAGGAGGAAGATTTTTTAGGAGAGAAGCAAAATAGAGAATATTTTATGGATGGTGGAGTTGTGGGTATAGTTGTTGATAAAGAGAGGTGTGTGTTGTGTTGTGTTGTGGTGTGGTGTTGTGCTGTGTTGCAGGGTTGTCCACAGGAGGAGTACAGTGACTTTGCCATTGACTGAATATCTGACCCACAGACATGTGAAGATATCTGAGCTTGAGTTGATCTAGTCTGAGTAGCCCCCAATGACCCACATGTAGCTTCTGATTCACCTCTTTGTGACACACAGATTGCATCTGTATACTCTCCCAAAGTCTCTTATTTTGTACTATGTCATGTCATTTTATTCCTCTATTTTTCTCTCTTAAAAATATTTCTTCAATTTGTGGGTGTCTTAGGTTGTACTACCCCAGAAGCAGGTCGTGAGGCAAGGAATTACATGCAAGTAGTGTATTTGGAAGGTGATCCTAGGAGGCACTGGAAAGGGGATGAAGAATTGAGATAGAGAAAAGAAGGAAGCCATTACAACGAATGTTAGGGAGCAGGCTACCGCTGGGGGAAATAGGCTTAGTCCCTAGGGAAGAATCCCAGGGAGACAGCACATCTCTGAAATGTCCTGCCAGTAGTAGAAGCCACCAGCTGAGAGGTGAACGCTGAGTGATAATGGTTCAGGAACACTAGAAGCATCTATCACATTGGACAAGGTGAAGAAAATAGAGTCTGGGAATGAAGAGGGCTGAATTCTGTCAGGGAGTCAGTGCAGTCTTGGTAAAAGATTCCCAGGCCAGGAAATCAGGATTGCTTTCTAATCCCAGTTTACCTCTCTTCAGCTGGGTAAGCTTGGGTAAGTGACTTCCCTTCTTCAGAGAAGGGAAGTTTTCTCAACCATAAAGGAAAGAGCCTGGGGTAAATGATTCTGAAGACCCCTTCTGACTCAGAGGGTCCATGGTTCCTTGAATCAAAGTCTTATGATGGACTCAAAGAAACAGATTGATGTTCTCCCTCTGCATTTTAATCTAAAGGATAGATTGTGGTAGCTATCTTCTATTGAACAAGTACTTGCAGCAAACTTAAAAGTATAATAGAGTATTTTATTTCATCTTCACAGCAGCGCTATGAAAACAGGCACTACTTTTATCTCAATTTTGTAAAAGAGCAAACAAAGCAAGGTTGATTAATTTGTCCACACTGCATAGACAATATGTGATATAGCTGGGGTTTGAGCTCATGCCAGTCTGAGTCATAAGCACTATATTCTGCTGCCTCCTACTTTCGTGGTGACAGCCCAGAACATCTGTGATATAGAATCTTCGCACATGTGAATGTTTATGTGAAAATACAGTGGAACCGGTTGCTCTATAATGTGTCATGGGACATATGGATTATGAACACACTCTAGGTCTGTTCAGTAGACATCTATATTATGAGCTGTGTCCCAGAATGGGAATCAATAACTGAGGTACAGTTTTTTCCCAAGATCATCCTCATCATCATCACTGTCATTGTAGTGTCAGTCACTTTTTGATGGCTTACTATATGCCTGGGACTGTTCTTAGTGCTTGACATTACAACACTGAACATATCAACTTGTTCAGTCTGTACATTAACCCTATGAGGTAGTTACAATTATTACCCCCATTTTGCATATGAGAAAACCCAAGCACAGAGGAGTTGAGTAGTTTGGCTGGGCCATATGGCTAGTACGTGGCACAGCCAGGAGTCTGGCACTAGAAATCATAGTTCTTCCCCTACCACAAGTCTACCTTTCCAAAGGCTCAGAAGCGTAGCCACTGTGGCATTTGTATTTGCATGGTGGCCTGCTAAGTTAGAACTTGGACTTCATTTCGCTGTGCCACCTAGAAAGTGACAGGAAGGAGTGACTGAGAGTCATTTTAGTCAAGGTTATCAGGTGTCAATATGTGACTAAAAGGGAGCATTCCCAGGTCATCTTTGTTTCCTGGTATGTTCTACTTATTGCAAATGCTCTTTGTCTGAAAGTTGGGTAAAGTCCAAAGAGACTTTTTGTTTTTTAACCAGTTCAGGGACATGGCATCTGCCTTGGTCCTTAGGATTGTTTGAATGCTGTGTTGCATTCCAGTGTTCTCATAGTACCCATCCTTCATCTGCTGCCAGTTACTCCCGAACCACGGCAAGCAGGGTTTTTCTGCATGATAATGAAGCCCCATTGGTAAATGTGCTGCTGACTGTAGGATCTGAGTGAGGACACCCATGCTGAGACTGGCCATCTGTAGGCACTTGTGTTGATTTCTTCACCTAGTTAATCTGACATCCATTCATCGACTCATTTCTTTGTTCATTAATTCAACAATTACACCCCAATTCATTGTCAGATTCTGTATGAAGTACCACAGGGAACACAGAAAGATGAAGAAGATTTATTCAGAATCCTTAAAAATTCACTGGCCAGCCTATTAAAATAGAAAATTGGGGCATAGATAAGGGAAGAACCAATTAGTCATAGAACAAAATTAGGAAACAATTATGTTATTCATGAAACAAACATTAAATCCTGAAGTCACCATGTTAAGACTATGTAAGACTATGACCTTCAGAAAACAATAGGAATATTTGACTGCGACATGAGAAAAGAATGTCTTGAACTGGAAAAAAGGAGGAGGGTAAAACATGGCATGTTTTTAAATAAATAACAATTTAGTTTCAAATTAAAGTTCATCTTGAGATTTTATTTTTTGAGAAGTATACTTAATTTTTTCCTTTGGTTATTTAACAGGTTTAAAATCAGATCAAATTGTATTGGTAGCTCATTTGAACTCAACCTCTGATGTTAGCCTTGCACAATCTCAAGGCTTGTTGTCAATCAGGACATATTTACAGTTCCTTCATGGATCTGAAAGCAGTTTGTAATTAAGCAACAAGAGGGAGAAAGACTTAGTTTGTTCCTGAAGATGACAGTTACAAGTGTTGCAGTGCAGACTTCTCTCAGCAGTGATAGATTCCTTTGTCCTCTGGAGGGCAGAGAGTGGAACACAGGCAAGGGAAAATATCTCCTTGTATTAGTCCATTCTCACGCTGCTCTTAAAGACATAGTTGAGATTGGATAATTTACAAAGGAAAGAGGTTTAGTGGACTAAGAGTTCCACATGGCTGGGGAGGTCTCACAATCATGGCAGCAGACGATGGAAGAGCAAAGGGACTTCTTACATGGTGGCGCGCAGGAGATAATTTGTGCAGGGAAACACCACCTTTTAAAACCATCAGATCTTATGAGACTTATTCATTATCACAAGAACAGCACAGGAAAGACCCATCCCCATGATTCAATCACCTCCCACCGGGCCCCTCCCATGACAAGTGGGAATTGTGCGAGCTACAATTCAAGATGAGATTTGGGTGGGGACACAGCCAAACCATATCACTCCTTTTCAGGGAGCATTGCCCACCCTGACCTCTGCAAATGGCTTGGCTGAATTATTTAAAGAGCATTAGAGATAACATGTATGGGAGATGTCTGTGATGAACCAGGATGTGGGCCCCATGATCTATTGAAATGAAAACTGATGATGATCATTCAAATTCTTTTGCCTTTTCTTCCTGAGTCTTCCAGAATCCTTGAGCTGTAAATAGTAAGTGTACCCTACATTCCTCTTCCTTGTTTATCTCACAACGTGAATGTCAACCACTGAAGTTATAATGTTCTGTCCACCTATCTTCATAATCGGTCCGCTTCCTATTTTCCAATCCACTTACCCATTTTCTGATCCCTAGCCACAAAGAGGATTTTATTCCAGTCCTGTCTTTACTTCTGACAGTTGTGCCATGTGTCCTTTATCTCCAAAGACTGACAAAACGGATTTCTGAGTCAAGGAGGCATGTTTTACATGGAAGATGTGCTACTGTAGCAGCTTGCTATTTGCAGGTCATCTACCTAATATCTCATCAGGAACATCAATGAAAAATCAAAGCCAAGAAATAAAAGATCCTGAGGGATAAAGCATAGGTCAGAAAGCCCAGGCACAGAATCTTGTAGGAAAATTCATCAGGCCTTGACTGATATTCAGCTTGTTCTTACTATGAATGATTTTAACAAGTTTGGTTGGTTGGTCCCTCAAATTAGAAAATTAATTACTTTGAGGGTAGTCAGAAGTGGATGTTTTAGACCAGTGCTGGCCAATAGAACTTTCTGCAGTGATGGAAATGTCCAATATAGCAGTGGCCAGCCACATGGGTCTATTGAGCATTTGAAATGTGGCTAGCACAACTGAGGGACTGAATTTTTATTTTACTTAATTTTAACTGATTAAATTTAAATCCAAGTAGCTGTATATGGCTGGTGGCTCTCATGTTGGACAGTGCATCTCTAGACAGACTCATTGACTGTAAGGAAATGAACAAAGCACTTGCTATGAGGTTATTTAGTATACAGACAAAGAGACTTCTAAAACTCCAAGAACTCCTAAATCTCATTGAGTTATAGCTCTGATCATTCACTTATTTATCCATTGTTTTATTTGGTAAGTATTTATTAAGCAATTACCATGAGCCTGCACTGTTCTAGATGCTGGAGACGTAGCAGTGAACAGAATGGATAGAAATCCTTGCTTTCATGAAGCTTCCTGAAGGGATGTCTCCACTAAACAAATAAATAATAAAAATATATAGGATGTCAGTTGATCACAAGTGATATGTACAAGTCAGCAAGAAGGGATAGGGAGAAGGGGAGGATGTGGGAATTACAATTTTAAATAGGAAGGCCAGGGAAGTCCTCAGTGAGAAAATGCAAAAGGGAAGGATCAACTCTGAGGTTACCTGGTAAAGAAAGAGCATACAAGTTAGAGGGAACAGTGAGTTGAAATGTCCTGAGTTGGGAGGGCTCCTGGCAGGTTCAAGGAATAGCAACTGGAGAAGTATGGCAGTAAAAAGAATAGGAGGAGATGACACATGATGTTAACTCATGCCAGGGTGGCAGCAGTGGGGGTGAGTATTTGTTGATGGTAGAGCCATTAGCACTTGCTGACAATTTGGTTGTGATGTATAAGAACAAAAGATGAGTTCAGGATGATTCCAATGATTTGGATCCATGCAAGTAGAATGATGATGTTATTTCCTGAAACGATGGACCATAATTATAATGTAATCTTGACTTATCAAGAAGAGGTTAAATCAGGTATGATAGATACTTGGAAGCGAAGTTATTTCTTCATGCGGCATCCATGGCAGATATTAAGAATGGGCTTGAATGTGGCCTCAGAATCCTTAACATAGTTCTCCTGGAAACCAATATATGTCTAAGTTGGCACTCAAGATAAAACCGTCACTAGATTTCATTATGTGTGTAATCTAGTTAGAAAGGTGAGAAAAGATGTGATACATTTCATGAAGCATTCAAACAGAATGACTTCATTTATATATAATATAACTGCTTATATTAATGGGAGTGGATTCTCCAAAGTACATTTTTCCTGAGAACCAATGCAAGTAAAAGATTTACAGAAACTTGGAACGCTCTGTCACCTGACTATAACATCTTTCATTGTTGAGTGGAGTCTCCTGTGATGCGGGACTGACCTGTACCACTGTATCATGATTCTCTAAAGGGCAAGAGCCATTTTCATTCATATCCATCTCTCCAGTGCTTGGATCATTGTAAATGATTGGTAAATTCTGGTTAACTTGAACATTTCTGAATTTAAAAAGGGCCTGATTTTAAGGTGACCTCACCATATTTAATAACACTATTAAAATTTTATTAAATACCTACTATGAGCTGGATATGGGACATCTAGTAGTGCCAAGTGTGAGAAGACCCATATAGGTGGTATTTAATCATAATTAAACCAATATTTGTTGAGAACCTACTGCATGTTACAAACTAGACAAGACATTAATACACAGAGCTGCGTAAGATTCAATTTGTGCCCTCATATTGCTCAAACAAGGATGCTCTCAATGTAATGTAATTGTTTCACTGAGTATCACAGATTCACATAAGCATGGATCGTGGACAGAGATCTCAGACTTCCTGTCCTTAGGCATGTAGGGTAACATTTTCTCTATTTTCTAGGCAAACAACTGAGGGCCAAACAGGATTAGTAACTTGCCCAAGAGCATGCACCTGAGCCTTTATGGAAATTGTTCTCAACTGGGTCAATTTTGCCCTGCAAGGGATATTCAGCAATGTCTGGAGACATTTTTGGCTGTCACAGCTGGAAAGATGCTACAGGCATCTAGTGAGTAAAGGCCAGCATTGCTGCTAAACTTTCTACAGTGCACAGGACAGCCCCTACAACAGAGAATTATCTAGCACCCAGTGTCAATTGCTTCAAGGTTGAGAAATTCAGCTTCATGTCTACACTATAGTGCATCAGAGTTGTGGATTTACTTTTTCTGCATCTGAAGGAGGGGATGAAGCAAGAAGTATAGTTTTGGAAACTTATATATTGACACCTTGCATCTTTAAAATATGAGGACACCCTGTATGTCCACTCTGAAGAGTGTGGAAGTATTTGCTGACCCAGGTGCTATGGATGGCTCAACTTCGTTTTCATCTTACTAGGGTTTGGACTTTGTTTTGGCTGTGTTTTTGTATTCTTCATCAAACTAGATGGTGTTTGTTCAGAGAAAAATCAGGAGGTGTGCTTAGAAAAAGAAAAAGGAGGTCGAGCACGGTGGCCCACGCCTGTAATCCCAGCACTTTGGGAGGCCGAGGTGGCCAGATCACTTGAGGCCAGGAGTTTGAGACCAGCTTGGCTAATGTGGTGAAACCTTGTCTTTACTAAAAATACAAACATTAGCTGGGTATGGTGGCACACTTCTGAAATTCCAGCTACTCGGGAGGTTGAGGCAGGAGAATTTCCTTAACCCAGGAGACAGAGGTTGCAATTAGCCAAGATCGCGCCACTGCAGTCCAACCTGGGTGCCAGAGCGAGACCCTCTCTCAAAAGAAAAAAAAAGAAAACAAAACCCAAAAACAAGGTTTTTGCTGTCATGTTGGAAACTTACTATTGACCTCACAAATGAATCCAAGAGGAGAAAAGGGACAAAGGCTTTGGTGCAAGGAGACAAGGAGATTAGGTTCATGATGGTGAGCCTTGCCCTGTGGGAATGCCACGGGTTGACGATTTGTAAATCCTCCATCCTCTGAAACAGATAGAAGAGAAACTGTCAGTACAAAGTCAGGACAACAGTAAGAGTCAGAAAGAGCTCCCGAAATACAATACGTTGGTCTCTCACTACATGACTGGATCTTGAAAAGAAATTCCTTACCCTCTGGCAACTTCCTGACACACTTAAAACACCAGAATCCTTCCTATGCGCTTCAAGGCCTTGCCAATCTCTCTGACCTTCTCTTTTGCTTGTTCTCATCCCTCATGCCTCACTGGCTTCCTTGCAGTTCCCGGAGCACACCAGGCATGGTCGTACCACAGGGCCTTTGCCTTTGCTGTTCCTTCTGCTTGACCCTCTTTCCCTACATTTCCTCCTGGCTTGCTCCCTCATTTCCTTCATGTCTCTACTCAGAGAGGCCTTCTTTGACCATTATCCCCCCAAACATCTTTTAAAATTCTTACTCTGCTTACCACCTGATGTAATTTAATTTTTTGGTTTGTCTGTTTGTTGTCTGCTTCCTCCAACTAGTATGTAAGTTCATGATAATGGGACTTCTTCTGCTTCATTATTACTGTCCCTCAGCACCCAGAACAGTATCTGGCACATTGTAACCGTCCAAGACATATTTGTTTAAAGAATGCATCTGGCTAGCTGGGACTGGTGGCTCACACCTGTAATCCCAGCACTTTGGGAGGCTGAGGCAGGTGGATCACTTGAGGCCAGAAATTCGAGACCTGTCTGGGCAATATGGTGAAGCTCCATCTCTTCGAAAAACACAAAAATTAGCCAGGCATGGTGGTGCTTGCATGTAATCCCAGCTACTTGGGAGGTTGAGGCACAAGAATCACTTGAACCCGGTAGGCAGAGGTTGCAGCCAAGTGACAGTCAAGTAACAGCCAAGATCACATCACAGCACTCCAGCCTGAATGACAGAGCCAGACTCTGTCTCAAAAAACAAAACAAAACAAAATGCATATGGCAAATAGAGAATTTTAGGTCATGCACACAGGCAGATGTTGTGTAGCAGTGTAGAAATATTGGAAGTGTTATGCATATCTGTGTTCTGCCCCTCAGCAGCTGTGGAGCCTTGTGGAGTCGGCAGCTTCTAAAACAAATCCCAATGACCCTTGCCTCCTGATGTCCATGCCCTCATGTACTCCCCTCCCCTTGACAGAGGGTTGGACCTAATGATTTACTCTAATGAATACAATGTGGCAAAAGTGATGGAACAGCACTTTCAAGAGTAGGTCTTTTTGGGAGGCTGAGGCAGGAGGATCTCTTGAGCCCAGGATTGGTGAGCTGAAGTTGTGCCACTACACTCTAGCCTGGATGACAGAGCAAGATCCTTTCTCTAAAACAAACAAACAAACAAATAGAGTAGTTTTTTTAAAACTGTGGCTTCTGCATTGCTTGCACTTTTTCTCTCTGACTCTTCTTGCTTTCCTCTTTTGAGGAATCCAGCTGCCATGTGATGGGCTGCCCTATGGAGAGGTCCACATGGCAAGGAAATGAGGGTGGCTTCCAGCCAATAGAAGAACTGAGGACTTCAGGCCAACAGCCTACAAGGAATCTAGTCCTGCTAAGAACTATATGGGTGAGCTTGGAAGTGGATTCTTCCCCAGTCAAGCTTTCAGATGAGACTACAGTCCCAGTGACCCTGTCTTGTAGCTTTGTGAGACAATGTAAAGCAGAGATTCATTTGCACCCAGATTTCTAACCCATAGAAACATAAACAATAAATATCATTAAGCTGCTAACTTTGGAAGTAATTTGTTAGGCAGCAATAGATAACAAAAAAATCTCAGGTAGGGGTTTGGTGAGGATTAAATGAGAAAAAGATGAATACGAAATGACCCTTCCCATCAAGGAGGGTATAGCCTAGTGGGAGGTTGTATATCAACTGTGGAGCATTAAGTATTAGAGTGAGATGAAAAGACATTACAAGAACAGAAAATGGCATGACCAAAGGAATGGTAATGTGACAATGCATGGCAGGTCATCTGATGAATAAATATTTATGGAAGGGGTTGAGGCAGGGATCAGGCCAACAACAAACCCTTGAGAGGCTTTGTGTGTCCTGAGAAGGAGCCTGAGAGATTTTCTGGCAGGTAATGGGTACACTGAAGTATTTTGAGCACTGGAATATGTTGGGAGGGGCTGTGCCATAAAGAATTTTAAGGTCAAAGTCAATAGGATACACCCTTAAATATTTACTTCTTTTTGTATTTTTAAAATGTATGAGTAATGCATATATTTTCATTGTAAACAAATAATTAATACAAAGTAAAAAAAAAACACACTTAAAGTCTTTAATTCCTCATTTTCCCCTTCTGAGGGCACCATAATTTTAATTTGTTGTGTCACACACAGTGACACAATGTACAGTGGTGTGCTGAAGCTGGCTTATAGCAACCCTTGTGTTTAGTGACAGCATGTTAATAGCTTGAAATTGAGCATATTCGCATCATAGACATTGGCAAAGACTACAGGCCACTTCCCCTCCAAAAAAATAAGCTTGCTTACAGGGACAGCACTGGTTGTGTATATCCTTTAAGATCCTTTTCTACCAAAGTACATGTAAAAATTCATTTCAGACAGATAGTATAAATATGCAGTTAGTGGCTGAGAGCACAAACCCTGGAATCAGACCGCCTGAGTTCAAGTCTTGTCTCTGTCATATGCTAAGTGACTTTGACTGAGTTATTGACTCTCAGATCCTCAGTTTCCTTCTCTGTAGAATGCAGATAATAATAGTGTCTGCCATAGACATATAATGAGGATTAAATGAATGAATGTGTGTGCAGGGCTTGGAATAGTGCCTGCCACACTCTAAGTATCTATAAAGGTTAGTTAATATTGACATAAAAGGGGCCATACTGTAAATAATGCTCTACAACTTAATTTTCTTTAAACAATACATCTTGGAGAGCTTAGAGATAGCATTCCTTTTTTAAGAAAAAATTAAACTTTTAATTTTGAGATAACTGTAGATTCACCAGCAGTTGCCAAAAAAAAAAAAAAAAAAGAGATCCCTTGTACTCTTTCACAAGTGTTGCAGAATGGTAACATCTTGCAAAACTAAATTAATATCACAACCAAAATATTAATATCATACAGTAAATATATAGGATGCCTCTTGTTGCCTTTTCTTTGGCACACCTACTTCCCTCCCGCCCCACAATTCCTCCTCAAACCTTGCAACTACTAAAATGTCCTCTATGTCCTCTATTTGTATAACTTTGTGATTTCAAAGATTTTACATAAATGGCATATTACAGTAGTTAACCTTTTTCAATCAGTGTAATTTTCTGGGGATTCATTTAGGTGGTTTCATGTATCAGTAGTTCCTTTTTATTGCTGAGTAGTATTCCATAGCACAGATTTGTTTAACCTTTTTACGCATTGAAGAATATCTTGGTTGTTTCCAGGTTTTGACCATTAGGACTGTTACAAACATTAATGTGGAGATTGGGTTGTCAGCATCTTCAGCTCCAAATCTGGGGTTATATAAGACCAAAAAGAAAACCCAGGGCATTTCCCACCATGTCATTCCTTTGATCACAGATCTCTAGCTGGTTTGCTTTCTTCATTCCTCCTTTCAGAATTTACTTACATTTGGGTTATATACAATGTCCAGAGCTTTTAGTTATTCTAAACAGGAAGAATAGGAAGAAGTGTGTCTAATCTCTTTTCCTGCAAGCAGAAGTCCTAGCATTCTTTTGAACTGCTGAGTATCACCCTATACAAAGTCCTATATTTTGATAGGTACTCCAAATTGCCCTCCAAAAAGGCTTTCCCAGTTTAAATTCATACCCATCCTAATACATACCTGATAATATTTTGTGGGCATTGCGCTCATCTGATGTGTACGGGTTCGTGTGGAGTGAAATGAGGTAGACCTGTCACGATCTGGATATGGACTCAGACTTGAGCTTGTTTTTTGTGCCTCTGAGCATGAAATATTTTAAGTGGCAGCCAGGTAGCTGGTGAGAGACCAGTCTCACAGCTGTTTGCTGTGAGCCAATAGCGAGGGCCTTGTTGAGTTGACTGGAGAGGCTGCTGACTAACAGGAAGATTCCTAATTAAACCCTCATGCCTCCGTTTAAGCATGTGAGAGAGGGTTTGGTTGGCTGGGGAAAATTAGCATGGGTTCAAAGCCATGAAGAAACTGGGTCACAAGTCTAAATCTGGGGGTGTGACTAAAATTTGGAGTGTTGCTAGAGATTACTTTTGTTGTAGAGTGAGGAGAGGGGTTGAATGGTGGAAAAGGAGGTGTGATAGGCCCAGGGAAGCACCATCAAAAGGTCATGAGGAAACAATCAGGCAGAGAGAGTAGAGTACTGAGCATATATGTGAATTCATGATGATCCCTATGGAATATGTAGGACCGTGTGAGACATTAAGGCCCAGAGTCATCCATGCGGGAAAAGGGTGTTGAAAAGAGGCTGAAAATCAAACTACTTGGGAGGTCCTTGGAAAAACTGTCAGCTTTTAGGTGAGAAAAAGGTGAAGGAGAGATTTGAGATCTGATTCTTGACAAAGGGGCAGGATTTCCAAAGAAGAAGAACATTCTAGAAGGACAGCACAGCACTAGCTGAATTGGTTTCCTTGTCTGTGTAATAAACTTAGTGGCTTAAAGCAATACACATTAATTATCTCACAATTTTTATGGGGCAGGAAGCTGCGTTCTCTACTCAGGCTCTTACAAGGCTGTAGTCAAGGTGTTGGCCATGGCTGGGTTCTCACAAGAGATGTGACTGGAAAAGGATCCACTTCCAAGTTCCCTTAAATTATTGGCAGAATTCATTCCCATGTGACTGCAGGGTTTGTGGCAGCTTGTTAAAGTGGACAGAAAAATGAATGAGAGAGAGAAACTCCAAAATGGATCTGCTAACCATACAGACTTTATAGCATAACATAATCACAGGAGTAACATCTCATGACCTTTACCACGTTCTATTTGTTAGGAGCACACATGCAAAGGGATAGGACGAGAGAAAGGTGAGCACCAGGTGTTGGTTATGGTGGCCACCTTGAAGTTTGTCTGCCACATACCAGAGGCATGAAGGGTTATTAGAATATTGGGCTCAAGGAGGAAGAGAAGAGATAAATTAGCTGTTGAGGAACATTAGACATAAGGATGGATCTAAAGATTGGGACTCCATCCTGCAGAAGAACCTCGAAAGCCAGTCTGAGAGCTTTATTTACCCTTTGGCATTGTGGAACCTATGAATGGACTCTTCCAACCTTGGCCTCCTGTTGCTTCCTGAAGCCAACATGCTTGCTAAGAAACACAGTTTTCCTTTCCATTCTCTGCTTACTCATTTCCTAAGCAATCATTTCTTTTAAAAAGCATTTTAGAAACGAAATGATAATTGTATTTAAAGTGAAGTATCTGCATGGAATTAACCTTGACCATTTTTTATAGTTTCATTATTTGGGGAGTTGTTGAAGCAGTACACACAAATGAAAGCATTGAGAAGCAAGATAATAGGTAACCTTCCCAACCTTTTCTTTAACTCAACTCCTCAGTGGGACTAATTGTAGAGAATAGAATGAGCTACTTGCTAAATGCATCGTGTCTTTATCCTCTCCTATGTGTGTCTGTTTAAAGAGCTATGTTAGAAAATTAAAGATTCTTATGGAAATATTCAGGAAGGTAAAAATGCATGGAGATGGAGTGCATTTGAATTATGTCAGAAATAGTTCTCAAATATAAAAAAGATTAAAAAATAACTGCAGTGCCAAATAAACAGTTCCCTACAGATGGAATTTATAAGCCTTTAATATAGTGATTTGCACTGTTTTAATTGTCAAATGTTTTGTGAACTTCCATATGATGGTGGTGGTGTGTGACTATTAGCATCCCTTGGTCAATAAGGTATATATTGACCAAAAGTAAACTCTTTACAATGAATTCATAATTTTTTGAAGATGACAATCACATGGCTGATTATTATTAGTAGTATTTTGGTGAATCTTATTATTAGTACTTTGTGAATCTTGGTGGGAGCTATGGACTTTTCTCTTGAAAAATGCTTATACACAGAAAATTACATACAGTTTTAAGAGGTTCATGAGCCCCCTGAAATCATCCATTGTGGACATCTGCAAATCTGACATTGAGAAACCTTGAATAACATATCTTTGAAAATTATAGTAAATCCACATATAAGATATATAACTGACTCAGTCTGTATCCAGTGATAGATGTCCTATGGATTTGAGAATCTTTCCAGGGCTATTTTGGACCAATGGTCTAAGTGACAGATTTTATTATATGTTTGAAGTTCTCATGTCAAATCCTGGATGTAGAGGACTATAAAGAACAGCTTTGTGCTGGTATTGGAATTTTGTTTTCTAATAATGTTCAAAATTTCTCTGCATAGAAACTTGTTCTTCAGACAGAAGTTTTATTGTAATAGTGTGGGAGACATGTAACAGTCTATTTGGGGTTGATGATAAAGATAAAACAACAATGCCCTTATGTGTTTGTGTGCATATGCATGTGTGTGTGTGAGAGAGACAGAGAGTCAGTGAGAGAGACTGGTGAGAAGAGAAAGGGAGATAGAAACAGAGAAGAGCAGGGAGAGATACATACAGAAAGGACCATAGAGAGAGAGACATGCAAACATAAAGGCAGAGGGAAACGTACATAGTGACAGAGAAGTACAGTTAAAGGGAAAGGAAGAAACAGACATAGAAATAAAGAGACAGAGATTCAATCAGTCAGTGCTATGATCTGAATCTTTATGTTCCCCTAAAGTTCATAAGTTAATACCTTAATCCCTAATGCAGTAGTATTAAGAGATGGTGCCTTTGGGAGGTGATTAGGTCATGAGGGTGGAGCCCTCATGGATGAGATTAGTGCCCTTATAAAAGAGGCCCGAGGGAGCTTGTTTGCCCCCTCCACAATATGAAGATGCAGCTAGAAGGCACCATCTATGAGGAACGGGGCCCTCACCACACACAGAATCTGCTGTCATCTTGATCTTGGAATTTCTAGCCTCCAGAATTGTGAGCAATACATTTCTATTGTTTATAAATGATCCAGCCTAAGGCATTTTGTTACAGCAGTCTGAATGAACTAAGACAGTCAGATTGTTGGGAATATGGACAGACAAATATAAGAGACAGGCAGAATGAGCGGCAGAGAGTTTTCAAACCAGTGAGCACCCAGGGGTGCTCCTATCTGTTGTCTGATAGTAGGATGTCAGCAATACATTTTTTCATCATGATAGGGCCAGGAAGGGGTTGGTGGGTGATTAAAGAGGCAAGGGCTTGCTAGATGAATTACTTCCTGGCTAAAAATTAAATGATTCAGAAAGGACATTACTATTGGCCTTGTGACACCATGTGTTAAACATTGTGTGGGACAGTGCTGCTGGGCTGGAAGGAACTGACACTTCTTAGCTTTCCAGGAATTTTTGTTGAATTTCTGAAAAGTTTTACTGAACTTTTGAAAATGTGTTTATCTTATCCCTCTATGAAGGATTAGATGAATATTTAAAACAGAACATGCTTTCATCTCTTCCCAAGAACTTGCTAAGGTTTTTTTTTTTTTCTTTTCTTTTTTTTTCCTGAATACCTAGTTTGTGAATGTTACATAAGTCAAAAAAAAAAAAAGTCATTTAAAAAGACATTATACTAGTCTTTCATGAGGGATCAGCCAAGGCCAACATTAACACCGAGAGGGAGGTAGTACATTTAGAGACAACATCTTTTGATGTGCAAAGAATTACCCACTGGTTTCCCACACGGCACACGGCCATAATTCATATGGTGAATGATCAGTGCCTTTAATGTCTTGTAACATAAAAATACTTAGAGTTTAAAATCTTGCTTGAAAAAATGATAACTCACGTGTTAGTGCATATGTCCCTGATAAACATATGCTTTGAGCAGATATTCAATCTCGCCTGTATGCTGAGCTGATGGAAACTCTAAGGAATTTACTGGAAAGGCTTCTTTTAATGTGTCCATCACATTACATTAGAAATGTAATTTGTGTCAGAGGAATGACTTATTTTTAAATCATACCTTGACATGAACAGTTTTTCAACTACCAAAATTAAAACATCAATTGTGGTTTACACTGTAGAGGGTTTGTTATGGGACCCACTAACTTGAGAAACCATGAAGTAGAGAATAGAAGTGAAATAAAAGAATCTTAATGAACCATACTCCATAAATAAAGACGGAAATTTTATAGGTAAAGATGATATGAACCATCTTTAGGGGATGAAATGTTACAATAATTGACCGGAAAGTACATGATCTGAAAGGATCTGGAAGGACATTTAGGACCGTTGGTGGAACATAGGCTTGACTAAGATACTTGGGATCAGGAACCTGTCTACCTTGTTGATATTATTTAACAATGTTAAACTCAGAACAGTTCCTGGTTCTTAGTAAGTGCTGAAAAATACTTTTAATGAATGAATGAACAAATAAATAGTGTGTTAAACAGAAATATAAGTACATTAAAAGAAGGATCTAGAAAATACACTTCAGCAATATAGAATTGCTCATTTAAAGAGAAACGAGATGACAGGAATTTTAGAAGACCACAGTAGATAACATGAAACAGATGTAGCTAACTCCATAGTGGCAAAAGCATTCAAACAATCACTTAATTTGGTTTCTTTTTATACCTCCAGTCCCCCTACTTATTTACTTAAACAAAACACTTTGTCTTGATGAGAACTGAGTCATTAGGGACAGTTTTGGGACCCTGACTTTTTGGTAGGAGAAGGATAAACCTGATCAATTAAGAATACCATTCAACAATGGTGGAAAGCAGTATGGTGATTCCTCAAAGAGCTAAAAGCAGAATAGCCATTTGACCCAGCAATGCCATTACTGGGTATATACCCAGAGGAATAAATCATTCTACCATAATGACACATACACATAAATGTTCATTGTAGCACTATTCACATTAGCAAAGACATGGAATCAACCTAAGTGCCCATCAGTGACAGATTGGATAAAGAAAATGTGGTACATAAACACCATGGAATACTATGCAGCGCTAAAAAAGAATGAGATCATCTCTTTTGCGGGAACATGGATGGAGCTGGAGGCTATTACCCTCAGCAAACAAATGAAGGAACAGAAAACCAAGTACAGCATGTTCTCACTTATAAGTGGGAGCTAAATGGTAAGAAGTTATGAACACAAAGAAGGAAACAACAGACACTGGAGCCTACTTGATGGTAGAGGGTGGGAGGAGGGAGAGGAGCAGAAAAGAAAACTATTGGGTACTGGGCTTAATTCCTGGGTAATGAAATAATCGGTACAATAAACCCCCATGACATGAGCTTACCTGTGTAACAAACCTTAACATGTACCCCTGAATCTAAAATAAAAGTTAAAAAAATACCTGTAATGTGCAAACCCTTTATTAGTGGGATTAATAATGTTTGAACAATCATCATCACTGCAGAAGTAGCTGTAAAGAGTGCTTTCCACTTGCTCTGTGATGGGCACTGTACTATATGCTTTACTAGCTTTTTAAATATTAAAGACTCCTTCAGTGTTGGATATTATTACCCTTGTTTTCTTCATGAGGAGAATGGGGCTCACAGAGGCTTTGTAACTTACTCAAGGCTGCTCAGCTAGACCGGAAATGGAAGTATGCATACACATACATTTCATTCCATTTCCAATTATTCTTATTTGTGAACATTAACTTCCATGTGATACTAATTTGTATGTGACATAAGTACTTCATGGTTCAAGAATGTCCAGGATTCATTCTTTTATTCTGTGCCAGGATGTATTTGCATGTGTATCAGTGTCAATATTAGATGATCAACTCTTAGAGGATAGAGTTGGCTCTTTAAACCTCTTTACAAAGTGCCTGGCTTTGTGTCCCCAGAGCCTGACACTTACAAAGCACTCAATTATTTATCCAACAAGTAAATGAATGAGTGAGCAAGCATCATATGTAAATTAGGACCTTTCCTTTGGGCTCATAAAACTACTTTTAGTGTATTAATAAGGTTGTGCTTTACATGCTTATTATACACAAATTCAAAAGTATCAGAGAAAATGATCAAAAATAATGTTGAATTTTATAACGTAAAAGCTTTTGTAATGCTGATGAGACACCTCATTTTGTTTCTCTTGGGGCCAGCAGGGGAACCTGTGGCTCATGTCTTACTCTCTGGATTGAACACTGGAGATTTCAAAGTTCCTTTGGGAACAATTATAAAGGGACTCGTTGGGGAAGGGGCTGGCAGTGCTTTCTCTACCTATTCTCAAGATTTTTGCAATAGCTGTTCTTTGGGGGTTAGACACATTTTAAGCTACCATAGCCCCCTTTATGATTATGTTCACGTTCCACTTCCTATGGGCTTTCTTAACGTAAAATGGGAAGAGGAGAGAACGCATAACTAAAAAGTGTGTTCTTAAAAGAACCCTTGGATTTTCTTTTGCAGGTGCCCATGAGGTGGTCCTGACTGGTACATCATAGCATTGCTTCTGGCTGCAAGTATGATGGTTAATTTTATGTCTCAACTTGACTAAGCCATGGAGTGCCTAGGTATTTGGTTGAATATTCTTCCCAGCGAGTCTGTGAGAGTGTTTTTGGATGAGATTGACATTTGATTGCTAGACTGAGTAAAGCAGATTGCCTCCCTAATGTAAGTGGGCCTCATCCAATCAGTTGAAGGACTAAATACGCCAAAATGGCTGCCCCACCCATGAGTCAGTGGAGACTCCTCCGCCCCACTGTTGGAGCTTGGAACACTGGTCTTTTCCTGCCTTTGGACTCCAACTAAGACCTCAACTCTTCTTGGGTCTGAGCCTACCAACTTCCAGACTAGAACTTATAACATTGGCTATTTTGGTTCTCACGCCTTTGGACTTGGACTTAACTTATACCATTGGTTCTCTTGGGTCTCCACTTTGCTGAATGCAGATGTTGGAACATCTCAGCCTCTGTAATCATGTAAGTACATTCCTTATAATAAATCTCTTTGTGTATATCTGTATCTGTATTTATCCCCATCTCTATCTCTTTTGGTTCTGCTTTTCTGGAGAATCCCAACTTGTAACAAAATCCTAACTTGTAACAAAAAAAAATCAGGTAAACTTAAATGAATAAGATGGCTATTTGTCACATGAGAAGTAACCCAGGACTAGGCAGGACAGTGCTGGACATGGCAGTACAGTGATAGCATCAAGGACTCCGACTCCCTCTATCTTCCTTCCATAACTTTTTGGGTGGCTTTGTTCTCATGCTGTCAGGATGGTTGTTGTACATCCAGGAGTTGTGTTCACATTCCAGGCAGGAAGGAGATGGAAGGTCAAAAGGCCAAAGGAGCTTGCAGGGAGCCTCATTTGAGGGTGCTACTTACATATGTCATTGGCCAGGTTCATGCCACATGGACACCTCTAGCTTCTGAGGGTCTGGGAGCTAAAGCATTAGCTCAGCACATTACTACCTCAAATAAATTTGGTATTCTTTTGGAAGAGTGGGGGATAGATGTTGGTAGGGCAATGCTCTCCATGGATTGTTAGATAACCATGTCAAAAAAAATGTTAGTACTTCACTGGTTTGGGAGGTTATATAAATTCAAAATAAGTGTGAATTACATATTATTTATAAGTTTCTCTAGCACAGTGCATCAAAAATTATTTCATGGAATGAGGCAAGAATATTTACATTTACAGAGCTTCTATGATATGCCACACACATAGCCACTGCTTTACGGGCGTTGTCACTTTTGATTCTCACAGCCCTATGAGGTCATTTCTATTGTCCTCATTTCACAAATAGGGAAAATGAGTCAGGGAGAGAGTTCACTTAAGTTATCTAAATTTGCACAGCAAGGAAGTAGAAGAATAAAGTTAGAACTCAGGCCCATCTTGACCTTACAAAGTCCTTATAAAACTTTTTTCTTACAAGAAAATCCCGAATATGTATTTCATACATGATAACATATTTCTTTAAAACTCTGATGCTTAGCACAGTAAGCTCCCAGGAAATGTCTGCTGATTATATCTGCTTTTCTCATTGTAGCCACTGAATTTGATGCTCCTTTTACAGGTATCTCTTTAAGTCCCAATCCAGAACAGGCAGCTCACACCTTAAGTCAGAAAATAATGTCAGTAATATGAGAACATCTTCAGTTTTAAGGATATTCAACAAATATTTGTTGCACACTTATGTTGAGTCAGGTACAGTGCTAGGACTTAAAGGTACAATGCCACACAACTCAGGAAAGTTCCTTTGTTCGTGAAGTTGAACGTATTTTCTATGGGAAAGAGACAGGCAAGACTCTAGTAGACAAATAAAGATGACAATTGGAGAGAATGATGAGTGTGCCAAGGAAATGAGGAGCACAGTGGTATAACGACCTGAGAGGGAGGCTGCTTTAGAGAGGATAGTCAGGAAAGGCCTTCTGAGGAGATGCCATTAAAATGAGGACTGAAACATGAGGAAAAGCCAACCATAAAAAGAACCAGAAGAGCATTCCTGGCTGTGAAAACAAAAACAAAAACTGTGCAAAGGTCCTCAAGCGTTTACAGGCTTAGAATACTTGAGCAACAGGCCATAGATCTGGACAGTAAGGAAGAGGCAGAGTTGTTGGGAGACAGCGTACCCAAAGACAGGAACCAGATATATCCTTCTAGGACATGGTAAGGGCTATGCACTTAATTTGGGGCAATTTTAAGCTAGAACTTGATTTATGTTTATAAAAGTTCAGGCTTGGAATCTAAACAATTAATCTTCAAGGGAGCATGACGTATTGCAGAAAATAGTCTGTGCATCTTTCTTTGTTCGTAACTTTTCTGTTAAACAATGAATGCAACATATTCCAATGGATGCAACATATTCCAATGGAAGGCTAATGTTATCAGTAAAGGAAAGTACACCCATTAAGAAAATTTAACAAAACACAAATGTCAAGGAGACAGCTAACTCTCAAAAATTACGTATTTTGATCCTGCCTTTCTTTCCCTGCAAACCTTTAAAAACACATTTTAAAAATTATTTCACCCAAATTTGGAAGCCCCAAATTGACTACTAAAGTCTTTCCACTTGAAGTTAAAGTTTTACTGTTGCTTTTAGTTTGTTTCAAGATTCTTAAATGTGAGTGTTTACAAACTTTCCAAGAAAAGATGCTTCAGTCTTCTGCTTGTTTGTTACACGTTCTTTGCTCTCCATTGCTTCTTGCTAATACATCTTCCATCTGAAGTCACTTTTCTTTTGACTGAAGTTTATCTTTTAGAATTAGATTTTTGTAGGCAGTCTTAGTTTTTGTCTAAAAATGTCTTCACTTTTGCTCTTGAATAATTTGGTGGAGGTGGATATAGGATTCTTGGTTGGTTGTTATTTGTCTTCAGTAAATTGACAATACAATTCCACCGTTTATTGTCTTCTGTTAAGAAGTCAGCTGTCAGTCTAACTGCTGTATTTTTTTCCTCCAAAAAAGATCTTCTTGCTTTTAAACTTTTCTTAACTTTAGATTCCTGCTATTTTACTCCAATAAATTTAGGTTAAGATTTTTTTTTAAATGCCCTGTTTAGAAATCATTTAGCTTCTTGTATCTGTGGACTGACATCTTTCACCACTTCTAGAAAATTCTCTCCTCATTAATGCTTCAAATATTGTCTCCTTCCTTCTCTCTCTCTCTCTCTCTCTTTCTTTCTCTCTCTCTTTTCTCTCTCTCTCTCTTTCTCTCTTTCTCTCTTTCTTTCTTTCCTTCTTGTCTCTCTTTGTCACACAGGCTGGAGTGCAGTGGCATGATCACAACTTACTGCAGCCTCCACCTCCCCTGGGCTCAGATGATCCTCCCACCTTAGCCTCCCAAGTAGCTGGGACTACAGGCATGCACCATCATGCCTGGCTAATTTTTGTATTTCTTTATAGTGACAGGGTTTCATCATGTTGCCCAGGCTGGTCTCAAACTCCTGAGCTCAAGCAATCTGCCTGCTTCAGCCTCCCAAAGTGCTCGGATTATGGGTGTGAGCTGCCACCACATTTTCTTTTATATCACTTAAAAAAAAGTTTTAAAAAATGTATATTAGGTTTTCTCTTCCCTTCTCTTCTTACTTCCCCTCCTTATATTCTTGTTCCTGAGCCTTTTTTTCTTTTCAATGATGTGCTCTGTGTGCTGCATTCTGGATAAATGTCTTCTATTCTCTCTTTCAGTTTACTTAGGTCTTTTTCATCTGATCTGTGGCCCAATACAATACATTAAGTTTTAAATTTTGGTTATTGTATGTTTTATTTGTGAAAGTTCAATCATGTTCTTCTTCAAATCTGCTATGACATTTTGTTTAGTTTCCTATACCCTGCATTTATTTCTAAGTTTGTCTTTTATTTCTTTAAACATAGAACATAATTTTTAATAATTTATGTCTAATAATTGCAATATCTGAAATAGTTTAGGTGTCCATTATTTCTGCTGGTTTTCACCCATGGTGTATTATTTCCTTAAGTACTGTGTTGTCTTTGTGAAATGTTTCTTTCCCTGAAACAGCTCTATATGGGGTGTTTCCCAATGACTGAAGAACTATTTTAAATTAAAATCATAGTTTATACTGTTTGGATCACTTAGGTGCTTCAAAATTGGTGATGTAAATCCTTGAGAGAAAGTGCCCATGCTTTGCCTCCTCTCAGGGACGATTTGTCTATGCTTTCTCTTTCTTTCCTTCCTTCCTCTTTATTTCTCTTCTCCAGCCCTTCTTAGTCCAAGGTATGTCTCCCTGCAAACTCCCCGGGTGGAAGGAGATAGGTGGATATACTGATTTATCTGTTCCCCAATACTGTATACCTTTGAGAGCTCGGTGCATTATATATGGAGGTGATTTACTAGACACATGACATTGAATGGGCCTCATCCTTTAATTGTTGCTTCCTCGATACCACAAGGCCATTGAAAGGACAGCTTAGTTCTTTCCAGATTGGCAAATGGCTTCAGACCTAAAGCTGAAGTTTTCCATTTACATCTTTTATTTTGGTACTTAGTATTTCCTTTTTCATTTTGCCAGCTCTTTGATGCTGTTAAAAGGACTAAAAATGTTTACTACATCAGTTTTAGTTGTTTTTAGTGGAAGAGTTAGTGCAAATATCCTGATCTGTCATTGTTGACTCATCAACTTTTAAAAGCTTAAACACTTTAATAACTTTTTCCTGTTAAAATAACTTTTTCTGACTGGATAGTAAGAAAAAAGCTAAGACATTAGGGAATTCTTCCATCCTTTATGTGATTTGTAGCTCAGTCTTTTTTTTTTTTTTTTTTTTTAACTTGGAGATGATTTTTTACTTCTTGGGACCTGTACTATTTTCCAGTGGTGCCATCCATTTCAGAACACTAACAGGAGATGAGGTGAGCATATGGGAAGTATGGCAGATCTGGGCTTCACTCACATCTACACTGGATGTGGAATTGCATACATAGCCCCATTTATTTTTGTAAATTTTGCCAAATTGGCTAATTTAACATGTTATCAGAAAGAAAGTGGTCAGAAATATCCATGAA
The DNA here is from genome assembly GCF_043159975.1 of Macaca nemestrina. Taxonomy (NCBI): domain Eukaryota; kingdom Metazoa; phylum Chordata; class Mammalia; order Primates; family Cercopithecidae; genus Macaca; species Macaca nemestrina. The sequence continues at coordinate 128,842,886 of NC_092126.1, read as the reverse complement.
GAGGTACATTGGGAGGGGAAGTGTGAGCCACCCACTTCCTTAATAGGAATGCAATGCCAGGTTGCACAGATTTTGCAGGTCTTAAAACTAACTTCCTTCATGCAGGCTTTTCATTAGCCTGGAGCTGTATTTTCTTCATGCTTCAGGAAGTACACCTAGGACCTCAGTTTTGTTGTTATGAGAATGTTACATAAGCTGTGTTATCTTCTGTTTAGTGAGTTTTTTTAAGATTGTGATTTCTTCCTTCACTCTCTACTATAAATGTCTTTTTTCCTTCCCTTTTAAATTATCTGTGGTTCTACTTCGATGTTTTATGTTCACTACTCATCTCACATATATTCGATTTGCCTTTTTTTTTCCTAAATGGAAATAGTTTTGCTTTTATTTTCTCGTTATTTGAGTGATGTATTTCTGTGAAAAGGACATCCTCTCTAACAGCCCTTTCCAGAGATAATTACTATGAACCTCTATTAAGAGTTTTGGTGGATACCATTCCGAACTCCACTTTCTCATTTCTATATAGCTGTGTAAATTTATGATACACATGTGCACACACACAGATGCATACAGTCATGCACTGCATAAAGTTGTTTCAGTCAATGATGAACCATATGTATGAGAGTGATCCCACAAGATTATAATGGAGCTGAAAAAATCGCGACATCTAGTGAAGTTGTAGCTTGTATCAGCACCCTGAAGTTAAACTCCCCCATTCATACAGAGCTTCTAATGTGATTTTTTTAGTATTGCACTTTTCGGTAAGGACATCAAACGATCCACACGTTTGAGGAAAGCCTTCAACTTGAAAGATGGAGACATTTCTATCTTCCTGGAAGAAACAGAAACAAAGCAAGAACCCAAGAAAACATTGAAAAGAAAAACATAACAGCAGTAGCAGCAGCAGCAGCAATAACAACCAGTAATTAATTTCCTCAGAGATATTACAAGATATTGCATCCGTGACATGAGAACAAGAGGCTATAAAAAAGGGAGAAATCTGAGAAAAAGAAAGGACTTTTGGAAATTAAAAAGCTGAAATGAAATGGAAACTAAAACTGAAATGTAAAGTTCCATAGATGGGCATAACAAAAAGAAATGGACAAGAGAGCAAGGATAGGAAAATTAAATGATAATTCCAGGAGGTTCGGGATGCAAGTTACAGAAATTTCAGGGAGCAAAACTAGAGGAAAGAGAGGAAAGGAAAGCATCAATTAATCAAGAAAAATGTCTGAAAGTGAAGGAGGTGAGTTCCAGAATGAAAGGAACTCATGAACACTATAGTGACTTTGATATGGTCCCAAATGCCAGTGGGACTTTGACCCCAGCCAATGTCCAGGCTCTTGACAACATCACCAGAAGGAATTCAAGGATGAGTGAAAAAATATTGAAAGTACAGACATTTATTACAAAGTGAAAAATACACACTCAAGCCGTGTTTGTGCCACTGCACTCCAGCCTGGGCACAGAGCAAGACCCTGTATCAACAAAACAAAACAAAACAAAAACGGGGAATGTGGGCATACTCAAGAGGGAATCATACAAGAGGGTATGGGATTTCACCTTTATGAACTTTTTTTAACCAAAGGGTGGAATATTTACGAGGATTCCTGGAAAAAAAGTGGAGATTTCTCAGAACTGTGATGCCACCCATTTTTACACCAAATATGGGTATTCCTAGAACTGTCATGGTGCTGGTGGGTATATGTTTAGTATGTTAATGAGTGTACAGTGAGGTCCTAGGTGAAACCTAGGACAAATCCAGTGCCATGTTGAGTCCAGTTGGTCTTAGCCAGCTTGGTCCACATCTGTATTTTAAGGTCTTAGCCCCTAGCTTCTGCAGCTCTTTCAACAGTTTCCTTTGGCTAGTTATGTGAAACTGCGCCTGGAATTTTCTATTCTTCTGTGAACATACTTTATTATTCCTGTCTCGGGTTGAATAGTGTCCCCCCAAAATTTATGTTGACCTGTAACTTCAGAATGTGATTGCGATATTGTGAAATATATATTTGGTCTTCAACCCCCTTTCCTGGCATAAAACTCCTAAAATTCTTAGAATTACCAAAATGATGTCTTTTTATATGCTACTGATTGACTGGTGGCTGGCTACCCCAGGGTAGCTTCAGGATAGGACAGGTCACAAGAAAGATCAAGGCAGGATTACAGGGCTGGGACTTTCAGCCCCACCCCTAACCTTCAGGGAGGGGAGAGGGGCAGAAGGGTAAGTTGATTACCCAATGGCCATTGGTTTAATTAATTATGCATATATAATGAAGCCTCTATAAAACCCCAAAAGGACAGGGTTTGAAGAGCTTCCCGATAGCTGGACACATGGAGGTTCCTGGATGATGGCTCACCAAGGGAGGAGGGCATGAAAGGTCCATACCCCTTTCCATACCTCACCTTATGCATCTCTTCATCTGTATCCTTTGTAATATCCTTTCTAATAAACCAATAAACGTGTTTCCCTGCATTCTGTGAATCACTCTAGCAAATTAATCAAACCCGAAGAAGGAGTCATGGGAACCCCAACTTGGAGCAACTGGTGAAAAGTTCCAGAAGCCTAGACTTGCCACTGGGGTCTGGAGGAGGAGGGAGGCAGTCTTGAGGGACAAGCCTCAACCTATGGCATCTGACTCTATCTCCAGGTAGAGGGTGTCAGAATTAAATTAGGGGACACTCAGGTGGTGCCTGCTGCTTGGTGAGTGAGGAAAAACTCCCACCCATTTGGTCACAGAGGTATTCTGTGTTGGTGGTGGTTGGTGGTGTGAGAGAAAAGGATAAGTCAGTTTGAGTTTTTCCACACCTTGATCTTATTTGGAAATATGGTCTTTCCAAATAAGTAGCAGATGTAATCAGTTATGCTAAAATGAGATCACACTGGATTGGAGTGGGGCCCATATCCAGTGACTGGTGTCCTTATAAGAAGGCCATACAGAGAAATAGAGGAGACGTACAGAGAAGAAGGCCTCATACAAATAGAAACTGGAGTGATAATGCGACTTGAAGCCAAGGAATGGCAAGGATTGCTAGCAACCATCAACCCTTAGAGAGAGACATGGAACAGATATTCCCTCAGAGCCTCCAGAAGGAGCCAGGCCTGTTGACACCTTGATTTTGGACATCCAGCTTCCAGAACTTTAATAGAATACATTTCTGTTGCTTTAAGCCACTCAGCTGGTGGTTCTTTGTAACAGCAGCCCTAGGAAATGAATACAAGCATCCAGTGTGATGGATGAGATCAGACCTGCATGAAAGCACATCATCATGATGTTTCAGAATCCCAAAATTGAAAAGCCAGTTCTGCAAGCTTTAAGAGAAAAAAAAAAGTCATGTACAGGATATTGGGAGTCATGTATGGGGTATCAGGAGTCATATCTCATCAGCAGGAATCCAGAAAACTGGAAGCAATGGAGCAACATAATTTTGAGCAAGAAGAATCTTCAAGCTAAAATTCTACTTAGCCTATCAACTTAGAATAGACAAATAGTGTTGTCATACTTGTGAGGATTCAAAATATTTGCTTTTAGGGCAGCCTTCCTTAGGAAGATTCTGGAGGGTGTGGTTTAATAATGCGGTCAACAAAGACAACAAAAGCAAACATGGAATTCAGAAACAGACACTCCAAGACAGAGAATTGCAAAGGACAGGACCCAGAATGTGACCTGGACAGCAGGCATGGAAAGGCAGGTCCAGAGTAGAGCAAAGTGGATGTGAAGTTCTGGGAGGGAGGTCTTTGGGAAAGAAAATAATGGAACTGATGTGTCTGAGTAAATGGAAAACATTATTCATAGGTGTGAAGGCAGAGGTGTTGGAGCATTTGGAAAATATTAGCAATTTGAGCTTAGAAAATCAAACAAATTAAACAACAACAAAAAAGACAATTCTGAGACAATGATTGCCTCCAGGAAAAATGAAGGATTGCTCAAGGAAGAAGTTATGGTCACAGTATACAGATTGACTCAAAAGTAATATAAAATGTGTAGATAATGTGTAAAATTGCTAAGTTAAGAAACACTAGTATTTGGATTTGTTAATGGGTACAGAAGTACAGGTAGACAGGAGAAATAAGTTCTAGTGTTCTATAGCCCTGGAGGGTGACTATGATAAACAATAACTTATTGCATATTTTCAAATAGCTAGAAGAGTGGACTTTGAATGTTCTCAACACAAAGAAATTATCAATGTTTGACATGTTGGATATGCTGATTACTCTGATTTGATCATTGGACATTGCATACATGTATTGAAATATCACACTGTACTCCATAGAAAAAATGGTCATGGTGGCTCACACCTGTAATCCCAGCACTTTAGGATGCCGAGTTGGGTGGATTGTTTGAGCCCAGGAATTCGAGACCAACCTGGGCAACATAGTGAAACCCGTCTCTACAAAAAATACAAAAATTAGGTGGGTGTGGTAGTGCATGCTTGAAGTCCCAGCTAGTTGGGGGGCTGAGGTGGGAGGATCGTTTGAACCCAGGAGGTTGAGGCTGTGATGGGTCATGATAGCACTCAAGTCTGGGCAACACAGTGAGACTGTGAGACCATCTCAAAAACAAAACAAAACAAAACAAAACAAAAAAAACAAAAATGACATAAGTGTAATTTAACTTCATAGAGCAATTTAAAATTTCCCATTTAGTGTTAGGAAAATGTTGAAGTGTTTCATTTAATCAGTTATCCAAATAGAAACAATAAAATTTTCATTATACCAGAAAAAAAGCAAAAAGGCATAGTTTTAAAAAAATAAATATGAAAGTAAATATTAAGGGGAAAAGAAGGATTGAGGGCTTGTTGCCTATGGAGAATTGGACTGAAGTATCCAGAGAGTTTGGGTAGAGGAATGCTATTTTTCATTATAAGTCATTAAGTGTACTATTTAGTATTTGAAACGATGCACTACATTAGTTTGATAAACATTAATTAATCTAAGAAACAGACTATATATATATATATATATATTTTTTTTTTTTTTTTTTTTTGAGATGGAGTCTCAGTCTGTCACCCAGGCTGGAGTGCAATGGCACCATCTCTGTTCACTGCAGTCTTTGCCTCCCAGGTTCAAGCAATTCTCCTGCCGCAGCCTTCCAAGTAGCTGAGATTACAGGTGCCCTCCACCACACCTGGCTAATTTTGTGTTTTTAGTAGAGATGGGGTTTCACCATGTCGGCTAGGCTGGTCGCTTGTCCAGGCTGGTCTCGAACTCCTGACCTTGTGATCCGCCCATCTTGGCCTCCCAAACTGCTGGGATTACAGGCGTGAGCCACTGAGCCTGGCCAATGTATGTTTTTAATACAGCATTTGATAGAGCATATTTTAATATACAATTTAAAAACTTTATTTGGTGTTCAGTTGAGAAGTTTTTCAACACTCAAGTAAGATAATTTGTTTTGGAATTGCTGAGAGATATAAGAGCACAATGATATAAAATCAAGTAGACTGTATTTTGAGTGATTTAAAAGATTTCCCGTGATAATTTTTAAGATAGGCAATTTTTGCCTTACTTGCCAATTAAGAAACTAACCCTGTGTGAGATAGGATTTTATACCAGCAGAGACTGGAGTTGCAAGATATGGCAAAAACAGACAAGCAAGCAAGCCAGTTACCAGTTAGACTCAAGTTTCAGACAGACAATACCCTTCCTTAGTGTAAGTATGCCCCATATACTGACTGGGACCTTATTATACTAAGACCTTATTACACTGGGACTTTATTATACTAAATATTATCCATTGTTTACCTGAAACTCAAATTTAATAGGATGTCTTGTGTCTTATGTGACAACCCTAATAGAGGTTCAATAAGCAATCACTGAACTTTTTTTTTTTCTTGATAACCCATTAAGATCTGTTATCCAAGAATTGTTAAAATCTGCTTGCAATCTACCTCTATTTTCAGACTGTATCCAATTCTGGTGTTAATGAGTTTCATAAGGTAACCAACCACCCACAACTTCAGAAGAGTGGTTCCATCGATGCCGCTCCATCGTAAATTTGTCTGACACTAGACAATGGCCAAAATAATGACTTGAATGCAAAACTTAAGGACAAAACCAGGAAAATGTCATGGTAAACAAATATGGTAGCTTTTTTTTTTTTTCCTCTGGTGGGTGAGGAAAGGACAGGGTGTATGAAATGGAATGCCATATCTGAATAAGTTGGCATGTACTTGGTAGAGAGTTGTAACCTTGTCCAAAGGTGGTCAAACATAAAGTTTCTTTTATATTCTCTTTGAACTCGGTCTCAATATCATAATAGTCTGGGCTGTCACCAGTCAAGCTTTTATCCCATGTCAGTACAATTTTTGTTAGAATTGTTCCCTGGGACCTCTTTCACCTTTAATAGAATTGCAGAGTAATTCATTCTTCTTCATTGGCAATTAGATGGTTAGGGTTGGTATGCCCAGTTTTCAAATCCTTTCCAGAATTCAACTCTTCAAACAGCCTGGAGAAATCAAAGAAACCAGAAAGTGGTCAATTGCCTGCTTCTGTTTTTCAATTATTTCCAGCATTGGTAAAGATTTTATCTCTAATTGCCTTATGAGTATTAAATCTCTAACTTTATAATGTGATGTTTTCTGGTTATCAAAGAACTGTCTGAGACTAAATGTGTCCTGCTGTAATTACTCCCCCAGCTTGTGCTGGTCTTCCCTCCTCCTGCCCCTCATTTCTAAAAGTCACAGTCATTTTCTCCTCCTAATTCCCATGTCTTTGATTTTCCATATCTATCCAAAAATGTCAATATGCTTCTCTGTTTCAAGAATGTTGGCTTCGGAAAGTCTTGTAACTTCAATTGTGTAATTTCTTTTTTTTTTTTTTTTTGAGACGGAGTCTTGCTGTGTGGCCCAGGCTGGAGTGCAGTGGCGCGATCTCGGCTCACTGCAAGCTCCGCCTCCCGGGTTCACGCTATTCTCCGGCCTCAGTCTCCGAGTAGCTGGGACTACAGGCGCCCGCCACCACGCCCGGCTAGTTTTTTATATTTTTAGTAGAGACGGGGTTTCACCATGTTAGCCAGGATGGTCTCGATCTCCTGACCTTATGATCCACCCGCCTCGGCCTCCCAAAGTGCTGGGATTACAGGCTTGAGCCACCGCGCCCGGCCTCAATTGTGTAATTTCTTTATTTTTTTCAACCTATGTCTGTTTCAGTTACTTTATTCCCCTCCTAAAAGTTCACCCCAAACTATGAATTCCAAATGGCCTGTGTTAGTAAGACTTTTTTTTTTTCTTAGAAACAGAGTCTTACTCTGTCGCCCAGACTGGAGTGTAGTGGTGTGATCATAGCTCAATATAGCCTCCACCTCCGGGACTCAAGCGATCTTCCTGCCTCATCCTCCCAAGTAGCTGGGATTATAGGCATGTGCCACTCTGCCTGGTGAGATTCTGAATTGAAAATAATAAGCCACTGGTGGAAAGAGTCATACAAGTCCAAATTGGAATCCTGGCTCTATAATTTTCTGTGTATTTATTCTGATTACCCATTTTCCCGAGCTGTAAAATAGCGACAACAGTACCTGCCACAGAGTTTGGGCTTAAATAAGGTGAGAGTAAAGGGTGCGTTGTAGTATCTCTCACATACAGGTCACACAATAAAATGTAGCTATTTAGGAAGCACTTCCACACAAAATACCATGGTTTTTGGTCAATCCCATGCCCACCACCCAAACCCATAGTGTTGGCAGGAAATATCTCAACCCCACATAGATGAATTGCTTCATGCCTAAGGGCTTATACCTGAAAACGTGGGGCTTAGGATTCAAGGATTCAGATGCTCTCTGCTTTTCTAACACACCATAGCACCTCATGACTTCATTGGTAAGAAGGTTTCTTAAAAAGCATCTACTTTTCCTGAATTAACTTAAAAAGCTCTCTGTCTTGCACTTTTGTTAGATTTTTAAATGTTTTTCATTGTAGAATGTATCTCTAGAGTCTCTCTGGCCCAACAAGGAATGAGAAATAGTAACTCAAAAAAATCAAATTTGAAAAATAATGAAAAAAGGGATTCATTCTATGCTAAATGCTAAGGTGCATGATATCTGTGATTTTGAAATGTGAGAACATTTGGTGCTACCTCCCCAGACTAAGAAGTGGTCTCCTGAATTATGATGGTGAGTGAAGCAAGATCAGAAGTATGTAGGGACAGTGACAGTATGCTTTAGTTGAATTGTCAAATGGTTTTATTGGTTGATGCCCATGAAGAGCCTTCAGCAAGAAGCAGCCAGATTTCACTTATCTATCTGCCTCCGAGAAATGATGTCAGTAAGGTTAGATTCTTCCAATGGGTGAATGGGCATTTGCCCCATGGCTCACCTGCAAGTTTTGTCTCTCTGACATAGAAGCTTTTCAATTATGGTAACTCTTTTCAGTTATCATGCAAGTATTTCACTTTAGATGAATGTGGCCTGGCAGGAGTGGAATAAACCATCATAATTTATGGGTGCTTTTCTGAACATTTTTTTTTTTCCCAGAAAAAACCATTGGGGCAGCAATGTGCTAAAGCCTGAGGAGTGAATTGTGATTGGCTTAAACAATACCCTTGCCACTTACCCTTGTGCTTGGATAACCATTGACAAAGCTCTAGCTTACCAAGTAAAGGAAAGTCTGCTGAAGCATCTTGGAAAAAAGCAGGGCTTATTGGTATCACCCTCATCCCTTCCTTTACTGTGGATGTGTCACCTTTTCCGGGAGCCTTTCTCTGCTCTACTTAAAACAGATTCCCCTCCCCTGCTATCACAAAACTACTTACAACATCTTCTCCTTAGCCCTTAGCTCCAACTAAGGTCCCTGAGAGCAGTATTGTTTTACTCTGTTTTGTTTAATGCCATAGCCTCAATACCCAGAGCAGTTCAGGCTAGAGGCAATATTTGGGGAATGAATGAATGGTTTTTTTGTTCTACAACCTGCGCTTAACAGCCTGGCTCCATCTCCCACCTGTCTCACATGCAAAATAATACATAAAAATATCTACTGGCGTGTCAGGCTTTTGTTTTTGAATCTGAATAACCCTTTGCAATAGGATAATACTAATTTTAAGCCACATGGCTATCAGTACTTGCTCCTCCTCTTATATCTTCTTAGTCTAGACATTAATAAAATGGAAATAATTTTAGGTGAGATGTCTATCAAAACAAGCAGATCTGAATTCTAACTCCAACTGTACCTCTAGTTCATTTGTGACTGTAAAGAACACAGTCTCTTTCATCTAATTTTTGTCATCTGTTAAATTTGCATTTTCTCAAACATGTTGTCTCAGTCTTGAGTTATATAACAGTAAAAACGAACTCTTTTCCTAGTTTTCTAAAAACGGTGCCTATTTCATCTGCATTTATACTGTAAAATTTGCTTAATAAATTCCTGATGATGATCTTAGGGAAAAATAAAGTCCAGAAGGGTTGTAATTGCTTGGTCTTGTCCTCAGGGCTAAGAGTTGAAGGAGCCTTAGACTAAATACTTGGAAGATTACAAAGCTAGTTTTCAAGACCTCACATTGACCACCACAATATAATTTGTCAAAGAATCAAGGCCAGGGGCATCTACCCAAGGCTTTGATCTAGAATAATTGCTAATCTAATAAGGCTTTTATATTAAGGGTATTATTTCACCCAACAAACTCTTCTCCATGGAAGGAAGTAGAGAAGAGGGTGATGTGATAATAGAGTTCAATTCATATGAGCAGCTTTGGAAAGAATTATTTAAAACATTATACTTCTTGGCTGCTCAATACTGGCTATTCTTTGTCATCTATTCTCTGTTCTAAGGAGTTTTGCTAATATTTGGATCATTCTGTGTTTTTGTTAATGTTTAGCTCATCTGTTTTAAGTAGTTTACACCCTTCCTGTGTCTGAAAGTGGCTTTTGTTAAAATTTTGGGTTAGTGGCCATCTGGTGTCTTCCTTTATTTCTCTTGCAATCTCTCTCCCCATCTCTTTCTCTGTCCCTTTTTCTCTATATATCTTAGGATATTTCAATTGAAAGTAAGAAAATTCTAGTTTAAGCTGCTTTTGAAAATAAGGAGAATTTACTGGCTGGCATACATGAAAAGTCTAGAGATAGAGCTTCCAATGTGGTTTGATATAGAAGTTTATAATATCACCTGATAACCAGATCCTTTCATCTAAGATTCACTTGCTTCTACCCTCTTCTTCATCCTAAGATTATTTTCCTTGTGATTGCAAAAATGGCCAAGTTCCCACTTCAGTAAACTGTACATCCTGGGGGAGAATGTGCACCTGTTTTTCTGGATACCAAACCAAAACATGAGGATCTAAAATAGTCTAGGCCACATGCCTGGAAGAGGCTACTGGGTTGACCTCTCATATCTTCTATCCCCTTCTTTTCTAGTAATAGAATTTTATCCAGGCACATAAATGCCTGAAAAAAAAAAAAAAGCCTATATTTTCCATCTTCCCTTGCTGCTAGCATGGCCATGTGCCTAAGTTTTAGCCAATAAGATAAAAGTGAAAGGTATTGTGTGCAATTCTGGTGTTTTGCCCCTAAACTAAAGAAGAGGAAACATGGGAGCTTTCCTAGTTGTAAGCAATCCTGAGACCACACAGATGAGAGCAGCACTTCAAGAATGGAAGAGCAACATGATAGAAGGTGCTCGGGCCCCCTGGTGACTCCACAGAGCATAGCCATTGTACCAGCTTGAGTTTTATGTGACAGAGAAATAAGCTTTGATCTTGTTTAAGCCATTGGTAACTTTGGCTCTCTGTCCCATTCATAGCCAAACCAACATTCTTTCTTAAATACCTACCTACTCCTGAATTGTGACCAAGTGGATGGAATGTGTGACTTGGAGTGGGTGGGCTCAGCTTCCCAGAGCCATGTGGGTCTCTAAATGAAAATAGAAGCCTGTTGAGAAAGAAGTGGGAGGAAGCATGGGAGATGACCATCAACTGTCTACTCATTTCTTTTCCTTTCTCTATCTCTGTTATTCTGGTTTTAATACCCATGACCATCTTTGCCTGCAACCCACAGATTATTGTTGGCTTAAGTAGCTCAGACAGACAAGCAAACAACACAAAAACCAGGAGGTTCCCCCAATAGCTTCGAAAATGGCAATACCCAAATGATAATTTGAAGACTGCTGCTTCTTTAGCAGAACGAGGGAAGATTGAGATGCGTGCTTTACCTTGATTTTAGGTTTTTATGAGTAGGAGCTATGTCTTCTTCACAAAGGATATGCTCAGTACATGTTTGTCACTTGAATGTGCTTGAAATAGAGACAAGGAATAGATTGTAAAAATATGGAAATAACTTACTAAAAGAGAACAAATTTCCCCAATGGCACAAAAGTACAAGTTTAGGATACATAGTTATATTTAGCACATTTATGGAGAGAAAACAGAAATAGGGATAGAAAAATCTTATAGTAGCTATCCCCCAAGTTTGCCTGCTTATATTTACTTTCATGGTTTTTGCTTGTTCATCTGAAATTCAGGGATGGGGTATTTAGCATGCTGGTGGCTTGTTTTAAATACATATTCCAGGCAGGACTGGAGGGAATAGAGCTGAAAGGCAGTTTGCTTTTCTGCCTGTTCACATCCTGAAGAGATCCATCTCAAAGATTGAAGTAAATTGCCACCAAATAGCGTTGCTTACCCTCAAACCTTCCCTTGTGCAGAAAAATAAGGCATTTGAGCCTTCAAAGGGCATTGCCCGTATGCTTCTTGAACAGAGTTAAACATCTGTATGAGAAATCCATGAATGTCAGTGGAGGAAGTCTCAAAATGTACTCTGTCAAGAAGGATGAAGCAAAAGTAATAGTATAGAAAAACCACCAGCAGATAATGAGGAAATTGCCACGAAGATGCTAGTGTTTATATTTGCACAAGGGCTCCAGCTATATGCATTGTTTCAACTAAATATTTTATAATATGTCACCTTGGGCTGTTTCACACATCAGTCAAAGCTGGGAGCTTTTTCTCAGTGTCTCTCTTTCTATTGTTGTGTGAACAATGTGCTTCAAACACTTGTCTAAACAAGGTTTATTGCTGCAGCAGGCAGCAGCAATGACTGCTGGGATGTTATACTAGAAAAGGGGGAAAGAATTTAACAGCTGAGAGGTGTCACTGCATAGACAGTCCAGCTTGGATTAACCTGGTGCCCATTGACTTTGGATGCTGTTGGATGTATTTTCCTGAGTTGTTAATCTATGAGTAATAATCTATAGGTACCACACACCTTTAATGACTTGCTGGGATAATATGGTGAAAATGGTAGCTTCGTTTGGACTGAGCTGACAGCCACATGTATACAGCCCTCAGCTCTGGTGGTTTTTACAGATTAAAGAGAACAACTTCTAGTCTTAGTTAGCTGCCTGCTGAGAGCAAAGTTCATTTTAAGTGTTTCCAGAAAATCCACAGAACTTTTACTTGTTGCAGTGAGTTTGTGCCAAGCATACAACAAGACCACTTATACCATTAACTCCTCTGCTCTGAGCCTGCATGGAGAATCACAATGGGACCTTTTGGCTCTGAGTTACATGGAGAAGATTGGTTATCTCCTTGGTCTGACCATGATTTGGGCGACCAAGGATGGTTTTTAATAGACAGCCTAACATTCTATGAGGGAGTGGGATGAATGGAGGAAGAGCTAGGTCACAGACTTCATCTGTCTCTGAAGTTCAAGATATTTTAAAGGACTGTGCACAAGTCACAACTCACGATTTATAATGGGAGTGAAATTAATACTTGAGTGGCCCTTATGTCTAGGCAAAGAAAACTCTTGCCTTTGATGTGGAGAATTGGCACCTGGAGTGAGTCCCTGCCTGCTGAGTTATACCTGGTCCCAAGTGAGTTTGTACTGCAGGAAAACAATTCTTTGATATTGATGGGAGACAAGGCTCTGTCTACTCTGAAGGCCATGGTGAAGGAGGGGGGCTACAGTTAACTCTCTTCCAGGGACTTGGTTTTCTACAGCTGGGGTTTCTGAATTCTTTTTATCTCTAGGATCACCTGGAGAGCTTTAAAATGCTGATTCTTGGGCTTCCCAGCAAACTTACTGAGTGGGAGGCTCTAGGTCTGGGCCTTGAGATAAAGTCTTTGAAAAAGTTTCTAGGGGGATTCCTAGGTTTGGACAGACCTGAGGAAGTGTGGGGACTTTGAGTTAGGTGTACAGGGTCAATCTCTGCTTTGCTACTTCTCAGCTGTATGAGCCTAAACTAGTAACCTAACTTCTTTATACTTCATTGATGGCATCTGTACATGGGGGTTATACCAGAACATCCTCACTGCACAAAGACTGAGGACGAATGTAGGAAAGAGCTCAGCATAATATCTGGCACTCAATCAATTCTCTGTAGAAGGTAACTATTATTTGGCTATTAAGTCGATGTTAGTCCTTAAGAGCCTAATCTATCCATACCTTCCCTACCCATCAAAGTCCAGAACAATGATAACAATGGCAATAGCTAAGAGTCCTTGTTTACTGTGTAGCAGTAAACACAAAGTTCTTTCCAACTATTTTCTCTTCATCAAAACTATTCACTGAAGTAGGCAGTATTAATATTGCTGTTGTTTAAAAGTGGTGTGTGTCTGATGCTCAGAAAAGTGAAGTAGTATCTCCGGAGTCCTGTGTCTTACAGCTCTTGAGTGGCAGTGTTGGCCTTCAGACATTGGTCTATTGGACTGACCAGAAAGACCTTGTCCCCAACAAGGTTACATTCCATCACTACCCTGGGCCTCTTCTCTAGATGAAGCATTTCTAGGCCTTTTTAAAACCCAAGTTTCCTCTATATTTTTTACTTTCTTATGTGTTTCTGCACCAGCCAAATAGTTATCATTTTTTTGGTTTGTGTTATGGAATCCTTTTTCAAATTTCACATGTCTCCTTTCTCTCTGCTGAGAGTCACTGTCCTTGAACATGATTTGTCTGTTTCACAACTACACTTTTGGATAAATGCATTACTCCTATTGTTCATTGCTGTGAGCCTGTTCAGGACAATGATAGTGCTCTATGGTTCTTCAGCCTCCCACAGGAGGCACTGGGGCCCTGCCGCATGCTGGGGACACAAGAGAAAATGGGCAGATGCTCATGGAGTTCTTCCTTGAGAGCAAACTTACCATGTTTGGGGTCACTAAGGATTTTCTGTCAGAGAAGTCTTTACGGTGTTCCTTGCTCTGGAAGACTTAAATTTTCTTATTCTCAGCTACATCCGAGGCCTATATTGGGAACCTTAAAAAGGAGGATTCACAAATGAAACTTACCTATCTGGTTTGGCTTGCCTCTCACTTCCCTTGGTCTGTCCTAGAGCTGACTGTCTGCTGCTCTCTAACATCAACATTCTCTTTTTAACCTCAGACATTTCATAATTTTCTTTTGTGTCCGGGGATGGTCAGAGGGGCCTTCTTTGCAGTCTCATAGCACTCTATATTCTCCTTCTCATTCATCATAATCATTTCAAGCATATTATCTGTATGTTTGCCTGACTAATGTCTCCCTGCAACCCCAGTCTCTATGTCTGTTTTGTACCTACCAGAGGGCCTGGTGTGTGATAGGTGCTCAGTGAATATTGGCTGAATAAGTGAATGAATTTATCATTCTTCTATTTGTGGAGAACAAGCATGGACAGAAATACAACTCAAATTGGCTCAATTATGAAAAAGGAATTATTGACTCACACTACTGAAAATTCAGGTGTAGACTCAGGAATGGATGCACTAATGAATGTGTCCTAATGCTCAAGTAGGGAGGTTCAAAATCTGCTTTTCTCCATCTCTCAGCTCTGCCTCTCTTTGTTATCTTTATTCTGAGGCAGTCTATTACTGTATGGTGAATAGATTGCCACTAGCTAAGACAGCATCCTCAGACTTTAGTCATCTGAATGTAAAAAAGCAACTGTTTTTCAAATCTTCCATCAGGAATCCCAGCCTTAAATATCACTGGCCCAACTTGGACAATATGCCCATTTCCTGAACGAATCATTTTTACCAGGGGGAAGGATGATGACAGTTGTCCGGTTTTGCTCATGCCCATGCCACGATTAAGAGAGGGTGTGGTCAGACCCACTAGGACCATGTGGTCTGAGAGTAGAGGAGGTGTGTTTCTCTCCTGCCAGACTCAGATGCTATTTCTGGAAGGAAGACCAGAGGGAGCTGGATAGGCAAAACTAATACATCTCCACTGTGGTGCCAAAATGCCTCCATGTCGGATAAATATCCCTGAAGCCAAGAAGTGGACCTGCCATTAGCAAGAAGAGCTGATAGGCTGGTGCAATCCAGGCCTCACTAGATCACCGGGTGAGGCCCACGGTGACAAACTCCAAATTAGAGGCAAAAATGACCTGTGCAGGTTTAGTCTTCACTTCTTTCCTGTTAAGAACCCCGCTATAGTTACGAGCTGTGGCTTCTTATGGTGGAGTGAAGTGGACTGAACTGGCAGAGTATTGTGATAGATGTTGCAGTGCAAAGCAGCGCTTAACCAACACAAGCCTTTGTAGAAGCTTATTTCTTTAAGGAGCACTGGAAATGTCTTCTTCTCTGACTCCAGTACATCTCACAAGGCTAGGAAGGTGTTGTGGGGTTTCATGTGTCCTACTAGCTTCCGTTTTCACTACTTTAACTAATGGACCCCAAGAAGGATCCACGTAATGGCAGGTGGTTCAGCTCTCTGCTTCTAGACTTTAATTTCCTGTAAAATTATCTTGGAGAATAGATTTATGTATAACCTAGAATAGCAAGCACTTGACTTTGATTGGCTCAATAATCATTCATCTTCCTAAAGCTTAGTGCTAACAGCTTTTTTTTTTTTCTTGTAGAGAATTACTCCTTCTCCATGGGGTGTGGACTTCTGTCTTATTATAGAAGCTGGGACACGGAGGTGGGAAAGAGAGAACCAATTCTGCCTCTACCTACTCCTGAAAGGCCAGGAGCTGGATCTCTGACTTGAGCTCAGCCAGTCAGGCACTTTCTTCTGAGACATTAAATCTTGAACTTGTGATAAAAACATAAAGAAAATGTTTGGAGGAACTTTCATGACAATTGGGGATAATGGCAGTAACAAGTGTTGTTAGCTGCAATATTCTGATCAAACTATTTCTGAAAGGAGACAGTTGCTGTGCTTCCTGCTCCCATAAAATTGGCCCCCAGAATCCCAACTCCTAAACCCCTCCTTCCAGCCATCTGTTGATATGGAGCCCTTTATATTTATAATCTTCCAATAAACTCTTCCCTCTAAAGGTGGTTACAATTGGTTTCTCTTGGGAAATCCAAAGTGATGCACTTAGGTTTTTTTTTTTTTTTTTTTTTTTTTTTTTTTGAGATGGAATTTTGCTCTTGTTGCCCAGGCAGGAGTGCAATGGCGTGATCTCGGTTCACTGCAACTCTGCCTCCTGCGTTCAAGCGATTCTACTGTTTCAGCCTCCTGAGTAGCTGGGATTACAGGTATGCGCCACCACACCTGGTTAATTTTGTATTTTTAGTAGAAACGGGGTTTCTTTATGTTGGTCAGGCTGATGTCGAACTCCCGACCTCAGGTGATCTGCCCGCCTCGGCCTTCCAAAGTGCTGGGATTACAGGCGTGAGCCACCGTGCCCAGCCGCACTTAGTTAAAAAAAATGACTTAACTGTATTTTGTAGACAAACTTCCACCTTAAGAAAAAGTCACAGCGTTGGGAAACAGAAGAACTGAATTTAAACCATAATTCGGTAGGTCTTTAGCAATACAATTTCCAGTACATTATGTAATGTCCATCTCAGTTTCTTCACCTATAAAATGAGAGTTGGAAAATTTTCTGCTTGTGGGGCTGTTATAAGTGGCAGTGAGACAGTGTGGCAGAGCCATGAGAAACGTAAATGCCATATCAATTATAAATGTGCAATGCAATTATATAGCACTCTATATTCTCTATATTCAAAATCTGCTTTTCTCCATCTCTCAGCTCTGCCTCTCTTTGTTATCTTTATTCTGAGGCAGTCTATTACTGTATGGTGAATAGATTGCCACTAGCTAAGACAGCATCCTCAGACTTTAGTCATCTGAATGTAAAAAAGCAACTGTTTTTCAAATCTTCCATCAGGAATCCCAGCCTTAAATATCACTGGCCCAACTTGGACAATATGCCCATTTCCTGAACGAATCATTTTTACGTGGATGGATTTGATTTAATCCTTTAGTGTTGCAATTGTACTTTACCTCTACCCACTGCGTGCTAATTACTGACTTTGGGATTCATGAATTCGTTCTAGAGAAATTTATTAAATACCCACTATGTGCAAGATATCAGCTTTTAGTTAGAATTTTTGCGAAATATCGATCATTTGCTGTCTGTCTGTCATCTTCTTCCAATTCTATGGAACACATTACTCAGATCTCTATGCCTACAGGAGGAAACACTGACTACTTTGCAGGTGTCTTGCCTCCTTTGCCAAGAGTCATTTTTTCCTGCAGAGAAAACACTGATGAAATAAAGGCAACCAGGAGGCAGCCTTTCTTTCTTACAGTATCCTTCCTTTCCCCAGGAAAAAACTTTCAAGACGTAAGTGGCTTTCTTGGTGCCATATTCCCCTCAGGCAGCTTCTGTAGGTGTGCTTGTTGCCCAGGGGAGAAGGCCATGATTAGCAAGCATTATGACTGTTGTGAGTAAGGATTGGCAGAGCCAGCGAGGGGCAGATGATAATTTCAAACACCAACTGCAGCTGACACTGCTTTTTGGAAACAAAAGAAAAACCATATAACAATGTCATAAACACATTGGCAAATCAAAAAAAAAAACCCCAGCCTCTTAAGCACAGTACCAGAAGAACTATTCTTAACTAATGAAGTTTTTTTTTTAAACTTTATTGCTTAATTAACAGTTGACAAAAAGTGAGAAAAAAAAAGGCGAGGTCTTCAATTCAATTGAGTACAATGCACATGCCCTAAAATCAAATGTCTTTGATACACATTGAGAGCTACATTATGTGAGCAAGCATGCAGAATTTCGGAAGAAGGTTGTGGTTGACAATGATGGCTGAGAAAGCTCAGTAAGTAGGATTTATTTGGAATGTGCTAAGCATCTCTTACTCTTGTGAGAGCCTAAGTGGTCTCTTCTTTCCTAGTGAAAAGTAGAGATAATTTAGCTGGGAGATTTATTTGTCTGCTTTAATAGAGCTATGAAATTACACTATCTTCAAATGTTAATATCTAGCTAATTCCCCTGAATGTTGGCTGATAGCTGGGGTGAAGAACCATGTTTAATGTTGACTATTTATAATTCTAAAGAGAAGACAGAAGAGAAAGTTTCCTTGCTGCATAATTATTCGAGGTGATTCAATGTTTCTGGAGTGCCAGCTCTACCATGCGCATGCAGGAATGAGCACAAAAGCCCCCATCAAGAGGGGTCATTAGCTTTTGTTCCATGAAGCTGATTGTTTTCGGTGAGGTGGACAAGCTTATGCTAGGACTACTTTTGGTTTACCATCTAAAAAGCAAGCCCTTGCAAAATCTGATCTGTTAAATATTGCTTCACAGAATGTGAGAACTGAAAGGGACATTGGAGACCATCAAATTCAGCCTCCCCGTTTTCCCAGAAACTGTAAGCTAGAAAACCTGGATACTAAGAATCATGACAAATGTCATACTGGAATCCAAGACTTTGAGAATTTCAAAATCCTGCCCCCTGCTATATTGTCTTTTCATTCTTTTAAAACAGACCCATTTGAAGATGTAGCACAGTTTAAATGAGTGACTGCAGTGGCTATTTCAATCTACCAGGGGAGGTCTTTGCATTTATTTTATTATGGATTATCTTGTGTCTTTAAATAGATTGCTTTCTAAAGTAACATGGAGTGGAGAAAGGGAGGAGCAAATGCCATTTTCTATAAAACATCTCCTGTGGGAGCAAATAGAAGAGAAGCCTGGAAAGTGTGAGAGACTCGGCTTCCTGAAAGAGGCTCTGTGGGCTTGATGACCTTGATGTTCATGCTATAGTTGTTATGGCAACAGGAAAGTGAAATTATGGTTGCTAAGGGACACTGAACTGAAGAAATCTCCATCGCTTGCTGGTCACTCCACTCTGCAACTCAGAAATCCACCCAGAGCAGGGATGAGTCAGCAATACAAATTTTAAAGATTGAGCTAAAATCAAGCTTTATTTAGTAGTATTTGTTCTTGAAGAAAGTCCCAAGGTTTTGAAAAAGTGTGGCAATTGCTTTTAAAGTCTTAAATGACTTAAATGTGATAATCTTCCAAACAGAAGGAATGCTCCCAGGCACCACAACACCATTTCATTTACAAACAGATGATTTTTGAAACAGGAAATATATTCACAGTGTAAATCTTTGCCTCCAGAAAGGTCAACATAATTAGTGAAGAGAAAGCTCAGGCTATACCTGAAAATGATTAATGAGTCACTAAGTGGAATGTTTCCCAGTACTATCCTGGGAGGACAGTCAGTGACATCAACGTCCATTTTCCTGAGTGATAATCCTCACCCTTCCACACATTTGTCAAATTGCGCTGTGCACACGGGATATTTTGTTGACCAAATTGTGCGGGGGGAAACACGGATATCCATTACATACGGTAGAATCAAATGCCTCTGTGTTTCCGTGCCCAGGATGGAGACCACATATGTAAGTCACATGTTATCTCTCCATCTGGCACACAGAAAATGCTCAATATATATTTGTTAACTGTTGGGTGGATTACAGAAAAGGGCAGGCTACTGTATACATGCAGCCTGTGGATGAGCATTTTTGAACATCAGCTGTGAGCTGAGTTATGCCAAAAATGGTTCCTATCCTTTAACTCTTCCTCCTTCACTTTGTTCTTCCTGCCTTTTCCTTCCTCCAATATTTGCTATTTGTGTCTTATCTACCAGGTACTCTGACAAGTGTTGGGGGATACAGAAATAAATATGGGGGTGCCCTTAGTCTTGGAGGAGCATGTTCACAGTGGAATCATGGACTTGTGAACAATGATGACATGGTGCACTAAGTGTTAACACAGAGATACGAAAGGTGCGAAGGGACTAGAGAAGAGCTAAAGCTGCCTGGGGTGTGGGTTTAGCTTGCAGAGGGGCTGCTTCATGCAGCATACTTAGCCACAAGTGTGCATGCACATAAATACCATTTTCTCTCATGGGCGTATAGGTGAACGTGTAGGTCTGTTGAGTGACTTGTGGCAGGTTCTTTGAGAAGCAGATACCAAGATAGAGGTAGAAATGTGAGAATTACTGGGGATAATGCCTATGAATGGTAAAGAAGAAGGTGGCAGGAGCAGGCAGGAAAACGCTTCAGACCTTGAAGTAGGTCTGTCATCTATGAAAGGTAAAGGGAAAGGAAGGAGGAAGAGCCGTAGACTGCAGAACAGCCCACAGGGAGCAGTGGCACGAAGATCGGCTATAGAGGCATCTAATGTTAGTGAACCCTTGACTGGAATGTGCCCAGGAACTGGGTGATCTTTGCTAAAATCTGGTGCAGATTCTGAAGCACCCACAGCTTAATAGCACTCCTTGAGTCCGCATCTCTCTCTCTCTCTCTCTCTCTCTCTCTCTCTCTCTCTCTCTCTCTCTCTCTCATTATGGTCAAAAACATATAACATAAAATGTACCATCTTAACTATTTGTAAGTTTACACACAATAGGGTTAACTATATGCATATTGCTGTCTAACAGA
Source organism: Macaca nemestrina (assembly GCF_043159975.1). NCBI lineage: Eukaryota > Metazoa > Chordata > Mammalia > Primates > Cercopithecidae > Macaca > Macaca nemestrina. Next base: position 128,822,290 of record NC_092126.1, on the reverse strand, counting down.
TCAGATCTCTAGAAGTTTTTCATCTTGCAAAACTGGAACTCTACATCCATTGAACACGACTGCTCCTTTTCCACTGTCCCTAGTCCCTGGCAACCACCATTGCACTTTCTGTTTCTGAGTTTACTATTTTAGATACCTCATATGGGTGGAATCATGTAGTGTTTGTCTTTCTGTGACTGGTCTATTTCACTTAGCATAACATCCTCAAATTTCCTTCATGTAGTAATGTATGACAGGAGTTTCTTCTCTTTAAGGTAAAATGATATTCTATTGTTTGTGTATACCACATTTTCTTTACCCATTTATGTGTTGATGGGCCTTTACATTGCTTCCATCTCTTGGCTGTTTGTGCCATGTTTCCTGCACAGTGAACATGAATATGCGAGTATCTCTTTGAGATGCCGGCATCTCTCTTGAAGGGACATCTCAGTAGTGTAACCTTATGGCTGCAGTGCTGCTGGAGTCCACATTTCTTTTTTGGATGGATTGTCATAATGTATAAGTGAAGATGCCCATCATTGAGCTGTTTAAGAGAAGCCAGATGATTGAGACAAAACATTCATTTTCACATCTAAGGGTATTCTTGGGGCTACTTTTGGGCTGCCCTGTTTCTGAGAAATTGTCACGCTCCTCACACAAAGAAATATGACCTTGTAGACATGATTCCATTACCTAATTATACCTCTCCCTGATGCCAACAGATTGGATAATGATAGACAGCTGAATTAGGTGAGTCCATCTATTGGCTGGTGTCAACCAATCAGATGTTCTCACCTGGGAATTTGGAACTGGGATGCAGGGATGGTAGTTAGCTAATTGGAGGCATTAGAATTGGAAAGCAGTGGAAGGCATCCAGGCAGCCACGTTTTAATCATGTTTTTGAAGAGGCAGAGAAAGCTGAGTTTGAGGAAATGTGCACACGTAGAGAGAGAGAAAAGTGAGAGACCAGGAGACGATGTGGCAGCCAAGAAGGGAAGAAAGCAAGATGGAGAAAATAGCTTCCTCAGTCTGAGTTAGCCTTTGGTTTTCAGTTTCTCCAGAGCCTTGAGATTACATAAAATATTCCTGATTCTTTAAAATGAATCTCCTCTTATTTAAGGCAGCCTGAGTGGGTTTCCATTTCTGGAAACCAAGTGACTTTGAATCTTTGCCAAAATGAAATTAGCATTTATCTCATCTCTTTTGACGTGCAATCTAAAGTTTTCACCATGAGTCTGAGAGAAAGGTAAACTGGCTATGAAATGATAATGGCCCATTTGTGGGATGGAGGAAAGGATTTGGGTTCTAGACTCGTATAATCTGAATTTTAGCTACCACTGTGCTACTTTTTGTGTGACTTTGGAGAATCACTTATTCTGTGGGCTGACATTACCACATCCTTAAAATAAAAGCTGCTTCCTGTCTTAGTCCATTTTCTGCTGCTATAACAGAATATCTGTGACTGGGAAAGTTATAAAGAAGAGAAATTTGTTTCATTCGTGGTTCCAGAGGTAAAGTCCAGGAGTATCTGGTGAGGGCCATCATGCTGCATCCTCCTATGGTGGAAGGCTGAAGCGCAAGAGAGTATGCTTGAGAGAGCAAGAAGGTACTAAACTCACTTTTATAACAATCTACTCTCACGGTAGCTAATCTACACCCAAGATAACAATATTAATCCATTCATGAGAGCAGAGCCCTCATGACCTACTCATCTCTAATTAGGCCCCACCTCATAATACTGTTGCATTGGGGATTAAGTTTCCAACACAGGAACTTTGAGAAACACATTCAAACCATATCCCTCCCGGTTTGTAAAATACTGTGTTTCAGTAACACTTACAGTGCAAAATGTATTAACGAACCTTGACAGTCTGTAACAATAGCCAGCATACAAATGGGGGCCATTTTTTGGCTACAGGGTTGGGTGAAAGGCAAACCGGTTAGCTGGTGCTTTGTAAAAGGTGATGTGATAGAAATATATATTTAGGCTTGCATATAATAAATACTAAACATTTTTAGCAGCAGCTTTCAAGCCCATTTCTTATCTCTTTACATACCTTTTCTTCCTAACATGATCATGACCATCATTTCCCTTAATAGTTAATTAATAAATATTCATTAAAATGACTTGGTATGCCTAGCACTGTGAAAGTGAAAATGATGGAAAAATGATCCCCTATTAAGTGACCTCTGTGTGGCAGATCATGTAAGTTTTTCCAAATGTCTTATTTCATGTAATTTTCACAATGATTTTGCAAAGTAGGCATTTGTTCTTTTACAGATGAGAGACCTAAGGCTCAGAAAGGTTAAGCGACTTGCAAGATCACCCAGCTGGAAAATACTAATACCAGGACTGGACCCTGGGTTTCTAACTTCTACTATTCTGTACTCTGTGGTAGGAGTAAAGATGCAGCCCTGGCCCTCAAGAAGCATGTATCTAGCCTAGGGCAGGGTCAGGTGGGTTGGTGGATGGGAGTGCTAGGCAGAAACAAAACACAACCACTCAAGGAATATCAGGAGAACAAAACCTAACTCTGAATCCAGTTAATGTATTCAAAGGACAGCATGGAGGAGGAGGTCTAAGGGAACCTGGTCGAGTTATCTAACCTCTCTAAGACAGGGATCCCCATAGTTAAATAGGAATAACAATATTTGTTCTTCTTTCTTCATGGTCATTTTGTGAGATCAAATTGCTTAAGTGTGTTACAGCACTTTGAACTATCCAAGTGCTTTCTAAATGTGAGGGAATGGCTTTATAAATAAGGATAGGTAGGATTTTGTACTGCCAGAGAGAGGGAAAAAGAGAAGGAATTCTACAAAGGGAGAAGAGCATAAGGACAAACAGAGAGAAATAGAATGACTTCAGACATCTCTCTCTTTCTTAATCTCTGAATCTCTTGATCTCCGTATCTATCTAATTTCTGTTTCCATTATGATTGCTATTTCTATCATCTCTAGAGAAATAGCTAATAGAGAGAAATATATAAATCCAAATATAGGAAAGAGTGAGCCAGGGAGAATAGGGGAAGGGAATGGATGAATGGGGGTAAGGAAACTGACTTGACTCCATAGAAAATTTCTAAATGAAACTCTAAATTGTCAACTATTTGTTAATGGCAGCATCTTACTTAATACAGAAAAGTATTTGAGCATGCAATGGACATATGCCATTTTACTTGATTGCCCAGTATCTATGCCCTGTCTTATTTATGCAAAAATTCCTATTATGTGTAGTTCTTTTTGGAAAACTGAAGGAGGCTCTCAAAACAGATCCTGAGACATATGTTTGCCTGCACGTAGTTCGCTGGGGAGTACTCTTAGGAACAACACAGGTAGGGGAATGAGGAAAGCTGGATGGGGCAGAGGGTGAAGTTGAACTGTAATGTAGTTTGCATAAAGACCTCAGTCAACTCCACAAGGAGCTCTGAGACTAAGATGGCTCTTCGGAGATGTCCCAAGTTGAGGCATAGTTTGCAGGCTTTTGTATTCCTTTATCAACTGTCAGAGGCATTAGAACCAGAGTGACTCCATCTTGAGTGAGGGCTAGTAAAAAATGAGGCTGGGGCTTGCTGGGCTACATTCCCAGAAAGTTAGGTATTCCTTGCCTCTAGATGTTTATGACTAAGGGAACAGATTGATAACGTTTACTAGACAGACCTAGACCCAGGAATGTCCTGATATCCCAATATCTTGAGAACAGAAACATTCCTAATTTTGCTTTAAAGATAATAATATCAATTCTTGCAAAATATAGTAATTAAGAAAATAAATTCTTCATCACAAATCCTTGTAGCAGAGCACTTATCCCCATGACTTCTTGTTGTTGTTGTTATCATGTATATAAACAGCATTGTACCTAGACTGGGCACGTTCTTCCTGTTACTATTGGGAACACCCCACTCTGTCTATGGAGCAGCTATTCTTTCATCACTGTGATTTCTTAATAAATTTGCTTTCGTTTTGCACTGTGGACTAGCCCTGAATTCTTTCTTGCATGAGATCCAAGAACCTTATCTTGGGGTCTGGATCAGGACCCCCTTCCAGTAACATACCCAGGCATTGAAGGCAGGCTGCCCCCAGTAGAGAGTGTACCCTTGGGTGAGGCAGCTCCTCCCGGTGGAGGACAATTCCTGGGGAGGGATTTATCTGCGAGCCATCAGCAGGCAATATCCCCAGCAGCTGGAGGAATTGAGAGCCTGGGTCTTGAGAAATCTGTCAGTGCACCACAGCATCCCAGCCAAGGGTCAGCTTCCCCTTCTCCATGTTGCCTGCCTTCTGGGTCAAGTGCACATGAGCTAGGTTTGGCCCATCAGATTCTCTCACCAACAACTTTATCTTGAGCAGTTGAGCAGATGACACAAAGATGAAAGATCCAGTAACATTCACTTATGTTAGCAGTGGATGTTAGTGAATGAATTCACTTAGGCAGCAGTAGTAGGCACGGTTATCTTTTGAGTTTTGTGGGGGTAGTAGCTGGCCAAATTATTCCTGAAACACAGCTTTTGCCAGTGTCCTGTGGTTCCTTAATATTTTCTAATCCATGGTCTTAAATATCTGGTTGATGCTGTGAGTCTTTTCTTTCTTTCTAGTAAACTCCATTTTATCTTTAGACATTGAAGCTTGGTTTTGGTTTCTTAAAACTAAGGAACTCTGATAAAGGGAATAAATGACAAAAGAGAAAAGGAAAGCATGTTAAATTCTGCAATAATGCTTATTATCTATACTAGTATGAGTATAAAGAAGGTATCATACCTTTTAATAGAATATGACGGTGGCAATATTAATTTGATTATTATTTTCCTTCAAGAGTTTCATTTGTTTAACCCCAGAGAAGGATATATGTATATATCCTATATATATGTATATATATTTTCATTCTTCATTCCAAGAAGTGGAACAGGAGGGTGAGGAGTAGGAAAGTAATTCAAGTATTAATGACAACATGTTTAGGGTATTGAAATCTTTGACTAATGGCTTAATAAATCATGGATTAATAGTGAGATTTCCAGCGGGAAAATCAAAGTTTTCTCTCTCTCTCTCTCTCTCTCTCTCTCTCTCTCTCTCTCTCTCTCTCTCTCTCTCTCTCTGTGTGTGTGTGTGTGTGTATGTGTGTGAATCTTACCTCTTTTGACAGACTGTTTGGCAAAGAGATACTCTCCATTATATATACTTCTTTTGTATCATATTCTCAAGCGTGTTTGTAAAAATGAATGAGTTTGCAGAAGACAGATCTCACGAAATAGGTTAATTAGTTGAGAAAAATGAGAAGCCACTACTGGGCATTTTAAAATCACTTACAGGGTCAAGGTGAGCGAAGTCGGATTAAGAAGTACAAAAATTCACTAAGACTATGGTGGCAATTCTGTTAAGGCCCCTTTGGATAATGCAGAGTTCAAGGCTGAAGAGTGTGTGTGCAGAACATAAGTTGAGATGGAGATGCCAGTGGGGTGTGCAGCAGATACCCAGAGGCAACAGCCTCCAGAAATCATTCCAAGAAGTGGAACAGGAGGGTGAGGAGTAGGAAGGTAGTTTAACTATTAATGACAGCATGTTTAGGGTGTTGAAATCTTTGATTAATGGCTTAATAAATCATGGATTAATGGTGAGATTTCCAGTGGGAAAATCAAAGTTCTCAACCAATTTACTTACATGTAGATACAGTGCTCCCTGGGTTAGGTCATTAAAACTTCGTTAGAATGTACTTAGTAAAGCAAGTGGTACTAAATATGAGGCTAAATTGCCTCGCCTTGTTGACCGGATTGAAAGCAAATCAGCTCAAGTGGATTCCTGCCATCCCTTTTGGAGTGTGCCTGCTGACAGAGGAAATGGATCCCAGCGGGAGCAGATTTCCGAGTATTTAATCTCCCATTGCTGCTGTAGCAGCATCGACAGGTTTGAGATGGCTAGGGTAAAAACTGGGATTTCTGTTTGTTGGTCTCTTTGAAACAAGGGAAAAAGGAGGAAACCCTAGAAGAAGGTATTAAGCTTTATCTTTTGGGGAGGTGGTGTTGCATGATGTTGGGTTTTGGAGGAGGAAACACATGTTCTTTGGGATGGGTGGTCAGAGAAAGGCTCATTGACGAGGTCATATGTGGGTTGTGACCAGTAAGATCAGAAGAAGGCAGCCATAGAAGGACGCTAAGAGTGAAGCTGGGAGAAGTAAGGAAGGATGTTCCAGGGAGAAGGAACAGAGCATTGCAAATACTCTGGGGGAGGAAAGAGCTTGGAATCTTTGAGGAAGTGAAGGGTGGCCAGGGTGATTGGAATTAGTGAGAGGGTGAGGATTATGGTAGGGAGGGGTATATTTGGTACCAAGACCCAGGTAGAGAGGCAGGAAGTGACCCATTATTTTGGCCAGCTGGTTCATTATATTATACAAAGCTGGGATTTTGTTTGAGGTGCAACAGAAAGCCATGGAGGGGTTTTAAGGCAAGGAGTGTCATGAACAAATTTCTATTTATAAGACGCCACTGTGGCTTCTACAAGGATAGTATATTGGAGGAAAACAAAAATGAAATCAGGCAAATTAGTAAAGAGGCAATTATTAAAGTGTAGGGGAGATGTGGTAAGCGCTTGATCTAGGGAGGTGGCCAATGGTGGTCAATAGAAGCGGACGGATTAAGTGTATAATTAGGAGGCAGAAAAAGAGGATTTAGTGATGAATTGGCTGGTGGAGAGGGATAACTAGAATGAGATAAATCTAGGATAACACCCAAATTTCTGTCTTGAGCTACTACTGGTATGTAGCAGTCATTTTCTGGCATGCCTTTTAGCCATTGGCCCTGTTTTAAAATTCTGCAATTTTATTCCCTTCACCTCTTGCTAAGTCAAGGTCTCAGGCACTGCTCTTCTTGTCAGCCTCATGCCTGCTTGGTGTTCAGAGAAAAAAACCAGCTCCTCTTCTGAGTGAGTTGTGTCTCTTGTCAATAGAATTAAAAAACAGAGCTCCTTCTCGGGTATCAGCACCACACGACCAGCCTCTTTCCCATGCAGTGCTGGATCCTTGAGTGATTTAGAATCAGCGTTTCCTACTCAGCCTTAATATGAATGCATTGCCTGTTGATTATCTCAGACACAACTTACTACCCTGAATTTAAGACTCCTTCAGCGCTGTTTCAATTAATGTGGTGGTGAGTGTGAGCATTAGAATGGCCAAGCACAGCCAGGATTTAATTGATTTTATTTGCATATCTCATTCTGAAAGAATTATATGTTGTAAATTCACCCACTGGCAGGACCTGACCACTGCTACCTTCTTTGTGAATACAAAATTAGCTTCCCTGAAGTTTTCCCTAACCCTGGTTGTCTTTGGATCACTTCAGACTTTTAATGTTTGTTCCATCTTTTTAGAGAAGAATATAGAACCCTCTTGGGAAATAAATGCCAGTTTGGGGGAAGGCTGTGAGTATGACTACATTGCTTGTAAGAGGAGCATGTGCACTGAGAATAGTGTCATTTTTGAGCCATCTGCAAGGGATCTTTTGGGGACTCTGGTTTTGGGAGCTGAAGTCAGAGCAGATGCTTCTGTGATGGAGACTAGCATGGGAAAAGGAGTTATTGTGTCTTTCTAGGCCAAGACACATTTTCCAGAAATCTTTCTGTGTACTGTTAGAAGTTTTATTATAAAAAATGTATAAAAGACAAGCTAATGAAAATCTTATATTGCATACATACCTGTGTATGCAACATATTTAAATATATTATACACATGAACACCCACACAAATAGATATACATCTGGTAATCACCAGGTATTCTTCAGTACACCTGTACCAGTTGATGACTTATTGAAATATTTTCATTGCACTTGGTAAATAGATGTTGACCCTGAGTACCCCTCTGGCTACCTGCTGTACCCTCTGGGGCTCCCCTTGATCAACTTGATGTGTCCAAGTGGAAACACTTGGCTCTTGAAGGATGCCTCCAGGCCTCTGTCCTGATACTACAGCCAGAGTCCTTTCTGATGAGTCTGTGAATTTACAGGTTGTTAGCCATTTTGAATACCACCTGTGTGCATGTGTGTAAATGTTTGGGATTTGACCTCATGTTGAAATTTCTTTCATAAATTCATTTGCATAGTGAGGCTGACTACCTACTATACGCAAGATACTATGCTAATTTCAGGGGATATGAAGTTGAGTTAAATAGTCCCCTGCGCTTGAGGAGTTTAGTCCAGGAGTGGAGACTGGCACATCAATGTGAAAGTGTCATGATAGAGATAAGCAAACAGAATCACAGGATTGTTGGGAGCTCCTAATCCAGCATGGGGTTATGGTGATATAAGTAGTCAGGGAAAACTCCTTGGAGGGAGGATAACTGAGCTGAGTCTTACAGGATGAGTAGGGATTACCCTTATGAAGGGGTGGAGGTGAGGAAGGGATGGAGGTGAGAAAGGGTGTCCACTGGGATTCACTGGCAGGAAGTGTCCAGAGGGGTGGGAGAAGAGGGTGAGGCCAGAATAGGGAAGATCTGGCATATGCAATAATTGTTCTTTTGTCTGCACAGCATTCTTTCTGCTAATAGAATGTATCTCTTTCTTTTGGGTTACTCTGCCTCTCCACTCTCTGACTGGTAGTTTGGAGGCAATGACTCCTACTTCCTGTTACGGGACTGGGTATGTAACCGAGGTCTGGGTAAATGTATCCTCTGTTGCTCTGACACAGGGATTGGTTCTAAGATACGCATGGACCCAAGTCAGTCCAGTAAGAATCAGCTCCAAGGTATATGATGGATGCATTGGAAAAAGGAACCCTCTGTTTTTCTGCTGATAAGTCTGCCTATTGGCCAACTTACTATTGTGAGAAGAACCAACCAACCAACCACCATTTTGGAAGGCAGAGTTGAGACATAACAAAAACAGATTCCTGATAGGTACATCTGAGCAGTTGGATTCCACTGTTCCAAAGAAAGCCCATATTCCCTGAGGTTTTTAAAGTTATATGAACAATAAACTTTTCAGTTTAGGCCAAATCAAGGGCAGGGAGGGCCTACAGTGTGCAAGTGAAGGAAACCCAGTGAGCCCATGTCATTCAGCAGAGTGAGCCATGAGGACTCTTGGGAACTGTGCAAACTAAGAGGTGAGTGGATACAGAGGACTTCACCAAGGATGCAAAGATGGAAATGTCAGAGAAATGGGAGGAGAACCTAGACAGTTGCTTGTACAGAGAGTTTTCTGACAACTTGAAAATAGTTTTTCCTCTTAAGTATGTCTGAGCAGAATCACGTTTGCATTCTGGCTTCTTGTTTCTGTTTAGATTGGTCATATTCAATCCATATAATCTGCATTTCACCATTGTATTTGTTTAAAAAACATTTTTTTAAAATCAGCAGTTCAGAGGGAAGTGTCAGTGAGGCATTTTCCTTAACATTCCTGAATTTGAAGTAATGGATTTTGATTTAAGAATATTTGTCAAAATGCCCCCAAACCTATCTTAAAACACCGTACTCCCTCCCTTCTTAACTACTACAAGTTTGTCTGGGGACCACTTTATTTTGTCATTTGTTCTTTGGATTTCATGGCAAGCTAACTTAATAATGTGGTAATATAAACAATAACATTATTAATCACTTATTCCATGCCGAAGAGTGTTCTAAACTCTTTGTATGCAACTGGCCTGTGAGATGGCACCATTGTAAACCCCATTCCATTTTATTTTATTTTTTTGCTTTTTAAATTAACCAACTTTATATTTTTAGAGCAGTTTTATGTTTTCAGAAAAAGTGAGCCAGAAGGTACAAAGGGTTTCTATTTATCACCCCTAACCACAGTTTCCTATATTATTAACATCTTGCATTAGTGTAGTAAATTTGTTATAGTTGATGAACTAATATTAATGCAATATTATTAACTAAAGCACATAGTTTATATTAAGATTCATTCTTTGTTGTACAGTTCTGTGAGTTTTTATAAAAGTATGATTCATATATCTACCATCATGGTATGGTACAAAATAGTTTCACTGCCCCCAAATTCTCCTATTCTCCAACTGTTCATTCCTCCGTCCCTCAACATGAATGCATGGAAACCACTGGTTTTTTAAATTGTCTCCACAGTTGTTCTTTTTCCAGAATGTCATATACTTGGCATTATTCATTGTGTAGCCTTTTCAGACTGGTTTCTTTTACTTAGTAATATGCACTTCATGTTCCTCTATGTCTTTTCATGACTCTGTGGCTCATTTTTTTAATCACTAGAAAATAGTCCATTGCATGGCTGTACAACAGTTTGCTTATGCATTCACGTATTGAAGGACATCTTGGTTGCCTCTCAGTTTTGACAATTATAAATAAAGCTGCTATAAATGTTCATTAACAAGTTTTTGTTTGGACATAAATATTTATCTCATTTGGGCAAATACCAAAAAGTGTGACTGTTGAATTGTAAGGTAAGTGCATGGTTAGCTTTGTTAGAAACTACCCAACTCTTCCAAAGCAGTTGTGCCATTTTGCATTCTCACCAGCCATGAATGAGGGTTCCTGTTGTTCCACATTCTTGCCAGCATTTGGTGTCAATATCGTGGAATTTAGCCATTCTATAGGTGGCAGTGATATCTCAATATTGTTTTAATTTACAGTTCTCTGATAACATATAATGTCAAGCACCTATTCAGATGCTTATTTGCCATCTGTATATCTTCTTTGGTAATGTGTCTGCTCAGACCTCTTGCCCATTTTTTAATTGGAGTGTGTATTTTCTCATTGTTGAATCTTAAAAGTTACAATTTTAAGTGGTATCTAAGTTATCAAATTTGTGGGCATAGAGTTCTTCCTAATATTTATTATCCTTTTAATATCCATTAAATCAGTAGTGATGGCCTGTCTCATTTCTGATATTAGTAGTTTGTATCTTCTCTCATTTATCCTTAGTTAGCCTGGCTGGAGGTTTAACATCCTATTGATCTTTTCAAAGAACAAGCTTTTGATTGCATCATTTTTCTCTATTGGTTTCTTTTTTTAAATTCCATTGATTTCTGCTCTGATGTTTACTATTTCTTTTCTTTTGCTTACTTTGGATTTAAATGTTCTTCTTTTGCTACTTTCCTAAGGTGAAGCTTAGATTATTGATTTTAGGTCTTTCTTGTTTTCTAATATTTGCATTCAATGCTACAAATTTCCCTTTGAGCACTTCCTTTGCTGCGTTCACCAAATTTTTATGTTTTAAAAACTTTTTTTAGGTTTGGGGGTACATGTGAATGTTTGTTACAGTGGTAAACACTTGTCACTGGAGTTTGTTGTACATATTATTTCATCAACCAGATATTAAGCTCAGTACCCAATGGTTATCTTTTCTGCTCCTCTCCCTCCTCCCACCCTCTACCCTCAAGTAGACCCCAGTGTCTGTTGTTTCCTTCTTTGCGTTCATAAGTTCTTATCATTTAGCTCCCACTTATAAGTGAGAACATGCAGTATTTCGTTTTCTGTTCCTGCATTAGTTTACTAAGGATAATAACCTCCAGCTCCATCTATGTTCCCTCAAAAGATATGATCTTGTTCTTTTTTATGGATGCATAGCATTCCATGGGATATATGTACCATATTTTCTATATCCAATCTGATGTTGATGGACATTTACGTTAATTCCATGTCTTTGCTATTGTGGGTAGTGCTGCAATGAACATTTGTGTGCATGTGTCTTTATGGTAGAATGATTTATATTCCTCTGGGTACATACCCAGTAATGGGATTGCTGGGTTGAATGGTAGTTCTTCTTTTAGCTCTTTGAGGAATTGCCATACTGCTTTCCACAATGGTTGAACTAATTTACCCTCCCACCAACAGTGTATAAATGTCTCCTTTTCTCTGTAACCTCACCAGTCTCTGTCATTTTTTGAGTTTTCCATGATAGCCATTTTGACTGGTGTGAGATGGTATCTCATTATGATAAACTCCATTTTAGAGATGAGCAAACTGAGTTTTAGAGAGACTGAAACATTCCCAACTCATACAACTAGTGAGTGACAAAGCTGGGCATAAAGCTTACCTTTATTCCATTTTTGTGAGGAAAATATTTTTTCTATTACAGACATCCATAAGAAAACAACTAACCTTAAAGGCCTAGATTTTTAAGTTTTCTGAAATTTCTGTTATATTACTTTTAACTTGCTAGTCCTTTGACTGTATCTCATTGCTCTGTGTATCATCTCCTTGTCAATAATTTACAGGACCTCTCAATAACAACAAATAGTAATGCTCTTTTATCTATGCAAATGTGATGATCTGCCTGTCTAGCTGTTCCCCCACCTGTTAAAAGTTACTGCCTCCCATGAACCATTTCATGTGATTTCCAAAACATTGCAACTGATATTTTGTCTTTGGTTGCTTAATAAATATAATCAACAACACAGCCTTTAGCATTTTGTGGAAACTGCTCTAATTTCTCAGCAATAATGAATACATCTACCAGAGGAACAGCCTTGGGGGACTCTATTTATTGTAGAACAGAATGAAAAATTTTGCCCATAAAGGAAAACCAGAAAATCTGGGACTTCCCTTCGTGCTATTTCATGATTTTTCACCACTCAAATGACTTTAAGCTCTGTGATTGCTATCCCTTAGTGTCACAGCAGAAGCAAATAATTTCTCAAGTGACTGTTCAGAAATCTAGGCTTAGTCCAGGTCTGATCTTTAATGAATACTAAAAGTAGTCATGGCTTTCTCTGGAGGAGCATTTTTCTGCAAAATACCAAACCAAAACATATACAAGATAGTGAAATTTCCTATATTTTAAAACTTTAAGTTCTTTATAAAACATGTTTGAATGAAGTCTCCCCCTTACTTTTATTGTTTTATTTTTGCTCACTGAGCAGAAATTGTTTTTATCCAAATCATCTTTTCTGTTCTGCCAAATAAAAATGAAATATGATCATATACACACACACAAAGCTTCCTGAGAGAATCATTCCAGAATATCTCAGCTTATTAGTAGTGAGGAGGAAACAGAGCAGTAGTCAGAAAAGAAGTCATTCCTAGTAGCTGCCTCATGTGTGAAAATTCCCTATCTCACTATGAAAAGGCTGCTCCTTGACAACAGTGTTTTAGTCACTGTTTTGTTTGAAGGAAAACCAAAGTTTTGATTATTATGTGTGTTAGTCTATTTTCATGCTGCTAATAAAGACATACCCGAGACTGGGTAATTTATAAAGGAAAGAGGTTTAATGGACTTACAATTCCATATGGCTGGAGAGGCCTCATAATCATGGTGGAAGGCAAAAGAGAAGTAAAGGCACATCTTACATGGTGGCAGGCAAGAGAGCATGTGCAGGGGAACTGCCCTTTATAAAACCATCAGATCTCATGAGACTTATTCATTATCACAAGAACAGCATGGGAAAACCCGCCCCCATGATTCAATTACCTCCCACTGGGTCCCTCCCACAACCCATGGGAATTATGGGAACTACAATTCAAGATGAGATTTGGGTAGGGACACAGCCAAACCATATCATTAAGTTTTTCAAAATGGTTCATCCCTTGAGTGTATCCAGACTGATTTTCTACCACTTTGGATAAAATTATTGGGTCATTCTATACAACTTTCTAATGTTTTGTCGTTTGTCTGTATAATGAGTTGGAGTGGGTTTGAAAAGCTATCTCTGGATCCCAGAAAAGTAAAATTCCCCTGGATTATAGCAGATTTTGTAATTTGGACCAACCCTCCCACTGATGACAAACCAGAAAGCTGGACAAAATATTATCTATTTAAAAATCTGTTTTAAGGCTTTAGGGAACTAACCAGGTTATGAGGAATTATTGAACCCAGATGTAAGAAATAGAAGTAATTGAGAGAGGTGCAATAACATTTTTGGCTGCTGTAACCCTAGGTGCGCTTGCAGATTCCAGAAGAGGCAGCTGAGACTGGAGTAGCACTTTCAACAGCCTAATAGAGTTGGGAGTGGGGGTCAAAAGTTGGAGTTCAGGACCTGCTTGTGGTAGAAACCTAGTAAGAGCCCTATACATTGAGTTGGGAATGTAAAAGGCAGATCCTAAATTAGAAAGTGTGAAGTTTTTATCTTTTCTTGACTTTTTCTCCTGAACACTTATGTCTTAGCAAGTAGTCAGCATGGGGGTTTGAACACCTAATTGTTGCTAAATGGTTGAGGCATAACAAAAATATTAATATCCACTGTTTACTGTCATGTTATTTGAAACAAAAGTGACCATGTATACTATCTTGCTTGAAGAAGTCTTTGACAGGAAAAGCAATATCATGTCATTTATAAATTTTCTTGTTCTAAAGAAAGCAGTTACATATATACATATATATATATAAATTATGTAAATAAAAGTTATTTTATACAAAAGAAAAAGAAAAAGAAAGTGTGAACCAGAAGCAAAACTGTTCTCAGAGTCCATATCTTTGGATTATCTGGGTGGTTCCTGAAATCAGATAGATACTATTCTAGATTTCTAATGCCTCTAGTTCCCTGACAAAAATAAATAAAAAATCCTCCTTAGAAGAAAATAGCATAATTTGAGTTCACATTATTTCTATAAACATTTTTTCAAATGCATTTATAGGCACACAACTCACAGATAGTCAGGCATGTAAGACTACACATTGAGTGAGTATAGACAGAAAAGCTGGCACGAGATAGGCCCCACCCAGATGTTGGAAAGTTCAAAAACATTTAAAAATAACTGTGCTTAGAAAATTAAAAAAAATTGTGAGAAAATTGGAAAAATGACACAATATATTTTAAAACAAAATAGAAACACAGAAATCGAAAATAGCAATAATCAAAATTAACATCTTAAGAGATGAGTTAAACAGTTGATGATAAAGAAGATGAAGATAGAATTATAGAGCTGTAAGATGTTAAAAATAAAAAGAAAAGGGTATCTCAAAACTGCTGGAAGCCACAAATGATAGGATGAACTCATGGAAGGTATAGCCTGATTCTGCTAAGATGGATTCCATGAATCTATCATTTGTAAAAAGGATTCAGAACAAAGTTTTATTTGTAGAGCATTGTTCAGAAATTGTAGTGGATAACTGTGTTAGGATCCATACTCTACCTGATTTAAATAGAAAGGGATTAAATATACAGAGATTTAGGGGCTTACACAATCATTGGAAAGACTAAGCAAACAGACTGCAGGCTGGGCTTCCAAACTGTCACAGAGGTGATTTACCAAAAGAGTTCATCTTCTGTAATGATTAGGAAGCCACCACCACAGCTGGGGGCTGCGAGAGAGACTACATTGCCTTAGCCATGACCCTTAGCAGCAAATTAGGTTCCTGAGCTCTATTTCTTGCTACACATGAAGCTGGGACCATCTGTAAGGATCTGACAAGTGTGTCCATGAATGCTCTTGCTAGAACAAATGGTGTAAGCAGCTAGATTTTGCATGATTGTATCTGTTGGCAGAGGCTGCCCGGTGTGAGCCTGAGTTGGAGGGAGCCTTAAATGAGTAGTTTTTAGCTTCTCAACCTCTAGCATCTGTAAGGCATACTACAAAGGGAGGAAATAAAGAGGCATGAGTCCATCTGCCACATCTACCAAATCTGTTGTTTGTGTTTGCCTGGCACCATATCATCCTGTTTCTTATGGAAACAGAACTTTTTTTTTTTTCCTGTAAGGGAATAATGCAGTCAATGGTACACACTGACTCATATCTACCAGTTGGACTAATCTGTCCCCTAGACACTGTAATTGGTTTATAGATGTGCCCTTGATCCATTTTGGTTCTGTAAGACTTGTCCCCAAGGCTCCTCTGCCAAAGTTATGAAAAGAGACTTGTTCTTATTACCAAGAATCCTAAACATGCAGGATATGAATGTGGGCTGCTGTTGGTGGTTTCCCACCATGAATCGAGGGCATATTTGAAAGTGAAATGAAGTAGATTCCAGAAGAGAAAAGAAATGGGAGTGGGGAGTGTTCCTTTGATTTTGCTTGAACCCTTGGGTCAAACTGTGCCTAAGCCTGTTCCCCCTTTTGATTCCTCAGTTATATGATCCTATAGATTTTCTTTCACTTTTTCTGTATGAGTTGGGTTTTTGTCACCTGCAATATATAGTTCTGATTAGGAATTATGTGAACTAATGTATTTTGATATGCACCATCTTTACAGCTGGAAAACATCTGTCTTTGTAAAAATGACATAAAGATTGTGGCATCTTATTTCCCATAGAAATCTACATTGTACTGGTCAGAGGTCTGTGGGAGGGATTCTGAGAGGTTCCCTTCAGGCCTATCCTGGACCTCCCTGTGGGTGGGAGTCTGAACAATCCAGCGCTTTGTGGTAGTAGAGTATTTGGCAAGTGAGGTTGTGCCATTTAAGACTGGGGTGACTGTACCATCAATAAGCCTTACATTATATCTTGTATTTTTCTCAGGAATCTTCTCAAGAATTCAGCTATTTTGATACAAGGCTTGTTTCTGCATTCGTGCATTTATTCATTCAACATTTTGGAGTCTCCACTTTGTAGCTTAGGGCAACTAATTTTCAAAGAAATGGCTATCCAACTCCACTGTTTACAAACTTTTAGCAGCTCCATGCCGCCTGGGGAAAATGGCCAGCATCTAGATCCTTCTGCATCCAAACCTGACCTGCCTTTGCAGTGGTAGCTTGGCCTGCTTCTTTCCAGAGGGTCCATGTGGCAGGTGCTTTGTGATATTCACCTCTATGTGGCAGGAGCTTTGTGATATTCACCTCTATGTGGCAGGTGCTCTGTGATATTCACCTCTATGTGGCAGGCACTTGGATATTCACCTCTATGTGGCAGGCACTATAATATTCACCTCTGTGTGGCAGGTTCTGTGATTTTCACCTCTATGTGGCAGGCACTCTGTGATGTTCACCTCTGTGTGGCAGGCACTCTGTGATATTCACCTCTATGTGGCAGGCACTCTGTGATGTTCACCTCTATGTGGCAGGTGCTGTGATATTCACCTCTATGTGGCAGGCATTCTGTGATGTTCACCTCTATGTGGCAGGTGCTGTGATATTCACCTCTACATGGCAGGCTCTGTGATATTTGCCTGTATGTGGCAGGTGCTCTGTGATGTTCACCTCTATGTAGCAGGTGCTGTGATATTCACACATGGCATACATGGCAGGTGCTATGATATTCACCTCCATGTGGCAGGCACTCTGTGATATTCACCTCTACGTGGCAGGTGCTGTGATATTCACCTCTATGTGGCAGGCGCTCTGTGATATTCACCTCTATGTGGCAGGTGCTGTAATATTCACTGTGGCAGGCACTGTGATATTCACCTCTATGAGGCAGGCACTGTGATATTCACCTCTACGTGGCAGGCACTATAATATTCACCTCTATGTGGCAGGCATTGTGATATTCACCTCTACGTGGCAGGCACTATAATATTCACCTCTATGTGGCAGGCATTGTGATATTCACCTCTACGTGGCAGGCACTATAATATTCACCTCTATGTGGCAGGCATTGTGATATTCACCTCTACGTGGCAGGTGCTGTGATATTCACCTGTATGTGGCAGGTGCTGTGATATTCGCCTCTACGTGGCAGGCGCTGTGGTATTCACCTCTGTGTGGCAGGCATTGTGATATTCACCTCTACATGGCAGGTGCTGTGATATTCACCTGTATGTGGCAGGTGCTCTGATATTCACCTCTACGTGGCAGGTGCTGTGATATTCACCTCTACGTGGCAGGTGCTGTGATATTCACTGCTATGTGATGGGCTCGTGATATTCGCCTCTATGTGGCAGGCGCTCTGTGATATTCACCTCTACGTGGCAGGCACTGTGATATTCACCTCTGTGTGGCAGGCACTCTTTGATATTCACCTCTATGTGGCAGGTGCTGTGATATTCACCTCTATGTGGCAGGTGCTGTGATATTCACCTCTACATGGCAGGTGCTGTTCTATTCACCTCTATGTGGTAGGTGCTGTGCTATTCACCTCTATGTGGCAGGCACTCTGTGATATTCACTTTTGTGTGGCAGGCACTCTGTGATATTCACCTCTGTGTAGCAGGCACTCTGTGATATTCATCTTTATGTGGCAGGTGCTCTGTGATAGTCACCTCTCTCTAAGGAGCCATGCTTCCCACCCATGCCCCCACTCTCTTGCTTACATGACCCTCTTGGATATGGATGCATTTCCTTGCCTATTCATTTTTCATAACTTGGATCAGGTGGCACTGATTTCAGGCCCTGATCTTTACAGTAAGATCAACCTTTCCTTTGTGCTCCCAATGTATTTTTTTTTCATGTCACTCTTGTTAGATTTATCACGTCCCAATGATGTTATTTTATTCTTGTTTTTTTCCTTTATTACACTGTAAACTACTAAAACCTAAATGTAGTACCTCATTCACCCTTTTATCTTCAGTGCTCAAAACAAATTAACTAGGTCAATTCCTCATTCCTCAATTACACACTTTTATGGCATCACGTATTTCTTTGTAATATTTGTCAAGATTGGAATTTTATAGTTGTTTTTGTGAGTTTTGGATTAATTTGTGTCTTCTTTACTAGATCAAAAGCCTAAAAGGGGTAGGGTCATGACGCATTTTGCTTGCCAACATATTCCTCCTGCCTAGTGCAGTCCCTGACACACAGTAGGTGCTAGACACATTTATTGAATAGATGAGTGAAATCTTTGTTGAATAAATGGATGGATGATAGATAACAGACTGTGTTAATCCCCTTCAGGAATACTAGTAGTTTAAAAAGAGAAGCCTAGAGGAGTTTTCTTATAATGGAAAGGACCAGTAATGTCACTATTAGTGGAATTTCAGGCACCATAAGACCCTGGGTGATTTAAAAACAATGTTTAAATTTCTTTCTTACAGAAAAGTTGAAGAAAGAGTACAAAGATTTTTTTCCCCCTGTAAGTTGCGAACAGTCCCCAATCATCCTCCCATACTTGAGTATATCTGATCTAAAGGAGAATATTCCCCTATATAATTATAATACAACCATCAGTATCAGGAAATTGACATTAATAAATGACTACCATTTAATCCATGGGCCCCATTCAGCTTTTGTCAATTGTTCCAATAATGTCTTTTTTTCCCAGTCATCAGGCTACAATTTTATTTTTGTTTTCTTTTTTAAATTTTTAAATTCAAGGGTACATGTATGGTTTTGTTGCATATTGTATGATGCTGTGATTTGAGCTTCTAAAGCTCTTGTTGCCCAAGTAGTAAACATGGTACCCAATAGGTAGGTTTTCAAGCTTTGCCTTCCTCTCTTCCTCCCCGCTTTTGGAATCCTCAGTGTTTGTTGGTCACATCTTTGTTTTTGTTTGCACCCAATGTTTAGTTCCCAGTGGTAAGTGAGAACATGTGGTATTTGGTTTTCTGTTTTTGCATTAATTCACTTAGGGTAACAGCCTCCAGCTGCATCCATTTTGCTGCAAAGGACAAGATTTCATTCTTTTTTTGGCTATGTAGTATTCCATGGTGTATATGTACGACATTTTCTTTATCCAGTCCACCATTGATGGGCACCTGGGTTGATTCCATGTTTTGGCTATTGTGAATATTGCTGCAATAAATATATAAATGAGGTCACGTGTATTTTTGGTAGAATGATTTCTTTCCCTTTGGGTATATATACTCAGTAATGGGATGCTGGGTCCAGTGGTAATTCTATTTTTAGTTCTTTGAGAAATCTCCAAACTGCTTTCCACAGGGGCTGAACTAATTTGCATTCCCACCAGCAGCATGTAAAGTGTTCCATTTTCTCTGCAACCTTGCCAACATCTATTTTTGACTTTTTAAAAATAACCATTCTGACTGGTGTGAGATGGTATCTCATTGTCGTTTTGATTTGCATCTTTCTGGTGATTAGTGGTGTTGAGGATTTTTTTTTTTTTTTGGTATATTTGTTGGTTTCTTGTATGTCTTTTGAGAAGTGTCTTTTATGTCTTTTGTCCACTTTTTGATGGGTTTTTTTTTCTTGCTGATTTGTTTATGTTCCTTATAGACTATAGATATTAGTCTTTTGTTGGATGGAGAATTTGCAAATTTTTCTCATTCTGTAGTTTGTTTACTCTGTTGATAGTTTATGTGGCTGTACAGAGCTCCTTAATTAGGTCCCAGTTAACAGTTTTTATTTTTGTTGCATTTGCTTTTCAGGACTTAGTCATAAATTATTTGCCTAGGCCAATGTCTACAAGAGTATTTCCTAGGTTTTCTTCTGGAATTTGTGTAGTTTGAGGTCTTACATTTAAGTCTTTAATCCATCCTGAGTTAACTTTTGTGTATAGTGAGGGATAGGGGTCCAGTTTCATTCATCTGCATATGGTTAGCCAATTTTCCCAGCACTGTTTATTAAATAGAGCGTCGTTTCCTGTGTTGACAAAAATAGACAATGCACAAAGAGTATCCTATTCAAGAAGTAGGGTATCCTTTATTTCAGTGGTTTCTATTCTGTTCCTTTGGTCTATGTATCTATTTTTGTACCAGTACCATGTTGTTTTGTTTACTGTAGTCTTATAGTATATTTTGAAGCTGTATATAGTATATTTTGATATTTAATATCATGCCTCTGGTTTTTTTCTTTTTGCTTGGATCACCTTGCTATTCAGTTTCTTTTTTCGTTCCATATGAATTTTAGAATAGTTTTTTTTTTCTAATTCTGTGAAAAATAACATTAGTAATTTGATAGGAATAGCATTGAATCTGTAGATTGCTTTGGGCAGTACAGACATTTTAACAATATTGTTTCTCTGAATCCATGAGCATGGAATGCTTTTTCATTTGTTTGTATCATCTATGATTTGTTTTAGCAGTGTTTTGTAGTTCTCCTTGTAGAGATCATTCACCTCCTTGGTTAGATGTATTCCTAGGTATTTTATTTTTTGTGTGCCTCCAGTAATATCTTTGTAGCAAAAGGATTATCCAAGGAAGGATATTATTGAAAAAATTGATGAAACTTGATTTAATCCTGGATCACACGGTACATTGGTTGTCATGTCTCTCTTAAGTCTTCAATCTGGAAAAGTTCCTTAGTCTTTCCTTGGCTTTCATAAGCTTGAGACATTTTTGAATATTAAAGTTCATTTACTTTGTAAAGTTTCCCTTGATTTATGTTTGCCTGATGTTTTCTTATGATTAGATTCAGTTCATGCCTCATTGGCAGGACTATCACAGAAAGCAGTGCTGTGTTCTTTTCATTGCTTCCTATTACAAGGGAAGTTCACTTTGATCAGTGGATTCAGTTGGTGTCTTCTAGGTTTCTTTACTGTAAAGTTTTTCTTTTTCTTCCCTTTATAATTAAGTATTTTTTTAAGGAAAGAGACTCTGAGGTTATGTAAATATTTCACTTCTCACCAAACTTTCAGTGAAGGAGATATATTTGAGCAAAAAATCCTTTCTGGCATTCCTCAGATGCCGTTTTATCCTTAGACTTAGACAAGAGGGACTCCTTGCTATCGGTGAGCCCTTAATTTAAAGGAACCTCATCTCCTTCCCTTCCCTTCCCTTCCCTTCCCTTCCCTTCCCTTTCTTTCCCTTCCTCACTCTTCCTTTCCCTCCCTCTCTCTCTCACACACACAGAGCTTCTTAATTTAGGTCCCAGTTATCAATTTTTATTTTTGTTGTACACACACACACACACACACACACACACACACACACACACACTCTTAAAGAATCTATGTGAGTACATCTGTCATTTATGACCCAGTGCTCAGCTCTGCTACAGGGAGAGTTGTAACCCTAAACATCAACTGCCATGACTAGCACCTCTCAGGTCTCAGAGAACCACTTCACAACTTCTCTTGTCCAAGGTTCCTGAAGCAAAAGATGACTCAATCTGAACTCACTGAACCTGGAGCTTTGTGGATTGTGCTGCTGCTATCAGGGACACTGCTCCACAGTACAGGAGGGCTTAAGTGACAGAAGGTAAGACAGAAGTAAGAAAACATACATATTACTTAACATGCAAAATTCTTCCTTTTGGATAACATAAATGCAAGAATAGATTTTTGCATAACATGAGTCTTGTTTTAAGGCTACTTGAGTCAGCTGTGGATTTGTAACTGTCTCATAAGGTAGCTAAAGGATAATGTACAGTATTAAACAATTTTCATTTATTTAGTTCTAGATGAAATGTGAATGAAGCATAATACCAATTCTTTGCACATTTCAATAGTAAGCATTAGAATTGTGAGTAGTTTTATTTCTACACAAATACTTAATGAGATTTAATAGAAATATTAAATATTTAATAAGAATTTTAAAAAATTAAATAAAATATTTTATTTAGTGTTGATTTAAAATTTGAATACTCTTAATTATTTTAAATTTTGTCTTTTAATTTTAGTAGATAATTTAAAACATGTTAGAAGACAAAATGTGAATGCAATACTTTAAGTAATATGAGTTTATTAATGTATAATAGACATAAAATGATATAACACTAAGTAATAATTTAAATAATTCTTTTTACCTTGTTACATTTACTTTAATATAACTTTTGAATAAAAATATTCTCAAATTTTGTGTATTGTGAATATAATTTACATTTTATCTAGAATCCTTTAAATTATTACTGTTAATAGAACAGATTATGTGAAAATCTTGATTGTAATATTAATAAAATGATTATAAAAATGATTGTGTGGAAATAAGGGCAAGAAAAGTAAAGTTTATGGAATAGTTAGGTAACAATTTGTTACTATGTATGGCTTTATTTTATTACTCATTCAAATGTTGCTGGCCCATTTACAGAATACCCAGAGCTGTACAGTAATCTTTTCATTCAGTCATCTTTGATATGTCATTGATTTTTGGTCACTTAAAAGCCATGGTTTTACATATTTTCCATTTCATCTTTGTGGAAAAAATAGTCATTAAGGTAGGGAGATAGAACACATTTTATTTAACAGTTTTTATGCCTGATTTACAGCTAATGGGCTTCCATTTGAATTCTTACCCTAGGCTCTGCAAATGTTATGGGTGGGCTTTCTCAGACCCACTACCCACTCCACCACTTACATAACTACCTAGATTTATGATGATCCTGAACTCTGGGGACAACTCATATTATTTTTCAAATTCTGTGCATAAGATAGGATTGGATATTTTTGTCTGTAGAGTAGCCATTGGCATCTACCTCATCATCAGATAGCTTTGTGCACTATTAGGGGACTTCTGTGCATACTGCATCGTCTTTTGGGGAAGCTCTAATGGCCATTGACAGTCAAAGTTGAGCTTTAACAAGAAGGTTAATAAACTTCAAAAGTGAGTCCAGTGTTTTAGGGCTGGCTAGTATATCCTTTAATGCCCTCTCCATTGGTTGGCATGGATCTGCAGGGTGGTTGATATGGTTCAGATGTTTGTCCCTGACCAAATCTCATGTTTAATTGTAATCCTCAATGCTGGAGGTGGAGTGTAGGGGGAGATGTTTGAGTCATGGGAGTGGATCCCTCATGGGTTGATGCTATCTTAGAGACAGTGAACGAGTTCACACGAGATCTGGTCATTTAAAACTGTGTGGCATCTCCCCATCCCCCACTCTCTCTCTCCCTTGCTCCTGCTTTCACTGTCGTGTGCCTGCTCCCTCGTCACCCTCCTTCATGATTATAAGTCTCCTGAGGCCTCCCCAGACACAGATGGTGCTAGGCTTCCTGTACAGTCTGCAGAACCGTGAGCCAATTAAAATACCTGAGACTGGTCAGGCATGGTGGCTCACGCCTGTAATCCCAGAACTTTGGGAGGCTGAGATGGGTGGATCACTTGAGGCCAGGAGTTCAAGACCAGCCTGGCCAACATGTTGAAATGCCATCTCTACAAAAAAGTACAAAAATTAGCCATGTGTGGTGGTACATGACTGTGGTCCCAGCTACTTGGGAGGCTGAGGCACAAGAATCGCTTGAACCTAGGAAGGAGTTGGAGGTTGTAGTGAGCCCATATCACGCCACTACACTCCAGCCTGAGTGACAGAGCCAAACTCTGTCTCCAAAAAACAAACAAACAAACAAACAAATAAACAAAAAACCAACAACAATAAAACCCCTGAGACTGGGTAATTAAATTACCCCACCTTCTCCTAGGAGGCCCTGTGGGATTGCAATTTGAGCAGTGCAGCAGGAAGGTTCAATGTTATCTCCCTTCTAGTAAGGGACTAGGGGATGTTGAAAAGTATCTACATTCTACCCTTGTCTCCACTTGTATTTTGATGGCATGTGAGGATTTTTTCTTTTCTTATCACAAAAGCAATACATGTTTATAAGAGGCGAAAAAAAAAAAGATAATCAAAGAGAAGAAAATAAAAAACACCAACAATTCCATGAGGCAGAGACAGCCTCTGATAACATATCAGTTTGTATCTTTAGAATCACTTGGGGAGCTTTTAAGGAATATGAGTGTCTGTTGCCCATTCCCAGAGATTCTGATTCAAACGATCTGGAGTGTGCAGGACTAGTTTTTTAAGGTCTAATTTGTAGCCATGGGTGAAAAACCACGAGTCTAGACATTTAGTGTATAAAATATATGTTTTTACTAAAATGAGCATTCTGTAATACAGTTTTATTACATAATCTTTATCATTTAAGTTTATTACAAACATCTTTCTATAGAAGGATGTGAGAGCAAACCCATCTTTTTTAATGGCCTCACAGTATAATTTAATTTGCTTACTCATTTCTTTGAGGTTGGAAAGGCAGAATGTTTTCACCTGGGCTGGGGAAGCGGGTGGGGTGGGGAGGGTGTAGGCAAAAAAGGATTGAAATATCCACACTGGCATCAGAAAGCTCACAGATGCAGAGAAAACTAAGACAAGCTCTTCTTGGGTTATGACAGATGACACAAAGACTGGAATTGTTTGCTATAAAGCTATGGTTGTCAGTGAGAAAGTCTTCAAATAATTGCTTATTAGTCATAGATACATCTGGAAGTTTATTCCGTTACATATTTCTCATTCATTCATTCAACACATACTGAGCATTACTTAGGGCCTAAAACTGGGAATACAAAGATGGATAAGATTTTGTCCTTTACTTCAAGAAATTTATAATCTAAGAGAAAGCAGAGACAGCTATACAAATAGCTACATGTATATTTATTGAGCACTTAACTCTGTTCCAATCACTCTTCAAACCATGTTCAGTGAATTTCCTCAATATTCACCATTACCTGAATGAAATCAGTAGTAGTATTTTTATCCCTTCATGCAGATGAGGAGACTGAGGCACAGAGAGATTAGTTTGTCCATGGTTACATAAGCAGTAAATGGTTGAACTAGGAATCAAGACAAGGTAGTCTGGCTCCAGAGTCCAAGCTCCTAATCTCTATTTTCTGCTGCATCAAAGAGCACATCAAAGAACAGTAGGTTCCAGGACAGGATTCATAAAGGAAAAAGTGGTAAGCTCTAATGTGGGAAGGGAGTAGAAAAGAGTAGTTTCAGGAAAGACTTTGGAACTCAAAAAATAATTTAATTTTAAGAGAAGGTCCAATAAGGAGGGAGAATATGTAGATGCTTGGCATATGGGTATGTATGCTTCAACTCTGGTTTGTCAGAAATATTTTATTTTCTATTTGTCCTGTCTCTGCCTACTGTGTCCCAATATTCCATGGGAGCTGCAAGAGGACCAACTGAGGTAGTCTGGTAGCCCTTCAAGTGTGGGTGGGCCCACAGATGTATCAGTTTCTAGTGGGACAATGGAGCCACTGGGCTGAGGAGAAGGATGGAACACTTGCATTGGGAGTAAGGCCAACTCTGTGGCCTTCATCCAGGGGCAGATAAAAGTGCATCACTGTATTAGTTAGTCTGTTCTCATGCTGCTAATAAAGGCATACCTGAGACTGGGTAGTTTATAAAGAAAAAGAAGTTTAATGGGTTCACAGTTTCATATGGCTAGGGAGGCCTCGTAATCATGGCAGAAGGTGAAGAAAGAGCAAAGGCACATCCTACATGGTGGCAGGCAAGAGAGAATGAGTGCCAGCAGGGGAAATGCCAGGTGCTTATAAAACCATCACATCTCGTGAGACTCATTCATTATTGCGAGAACAGCATAGGGAAAACCACCGCCCGTGATTCAATTACCTCCACCTGGTCCCTCCCACGACACATGGGGATTATGGGAACTACAGTTCCAGATGAGATTTGGGTGGAGACACAGCCAAACCATATCAACCACCAAGGAAGGAAGGTAGCATCATTCAAAGACCCTCCTCACAAGGGGAAGCTATTGAACCAAGTGCAGAGAAGATAAGACTCAGGAGAAAATTTAACTTATTGCTAGATCTGAGATGAGTGCTCAAGGAGCTCTCATCAGTGAATTTATCTAGAGGGATATCTCAGAATGCCTACTGCTAAAATTCACATTGCTATAGGTTCCCTGGCTAGCTGGAAGAGGATGCTTCTTAGGAAAATTCACTGTACCCATCAAAGCAGAAATAAGCACAGAAATAGATCTTCCCAAAGGAGAAGAAAATCCCATTAGAAAACAGCCAATATCATACTGAATGGGCAAAAACTGGAAGCATTCCCTTTGAAAACTGGCACAAGACAAAGATGCCCTCTCTCACCACTCCTATTCAATATAGTATTGGAAGTTTTGACTAGGGCAATCAGACAAGAGAAAGAAATAAAGAGTATTCAAATAGGAAGAGAGGAAGTCACATTGTCTCTGTTTGCAGATGACATGATTATGTATTTAGAAAACCCCATCGTCTCAGCTTAAAATCTACTTAAGCTGATAAGCAACTTCAGCAAAGTTTCAGGATACAAAATCAATGTGCAAAAATCATAAGCATTCTTATACACCAAGAACAAATAAACAGCCAAATCATGAGTGAACTCCCATTCACAATTGCTCAATTGCTACAAAGAGAATAAAATACCTAGGAATACAACTTACAAGGGATGTGAAGGGCCTCGTCAAGGAGAACTACAAACCACTGCTCAAGGAAATAAGAGAGGACATAAACAAATGGAAAAACATTCCATGCTCATGGATAGCAAGAATCAATGTCATGAAAATGGCCATAATGCCCAAAGTAATTTATAGATTCAATGTTATCCCCATCAAGCTACCATTGACTTTCTTCACAGAATTGGAAAAAACTACTTTGAACTTCATATGGAACCAAAAAAGAGCCCGCATAGCCAAGACAATCCTAAGCAAAGAGAACAATGCTGGAGGCAACATGCTACCTGACTTCAAACGATACTATAAGGCTACAGTAACCAAAACAGCATGGTTCTGGTACTAAAACAGATATATAGATCAATGGAACAAAACAGAGGACTCAGAAATAACACCACACGTCTACAACCATCTGATCTTTGACAAACCTGACAAAAACAAGCAATGGGGAAAGGATTCCCTTTTTAATAAATGGTGTTGGGAAAACTGGCTAGCCACATGCAGAAAACTGAAACTGGACCCCTTCCTTACACCTTATACAAAAATCAGCTCAAGATGGATTAAAGACTTAAACATAAGACCTAAAACCATAAAAATCCTAGAAGAAAACCTAGGCAATACCATTCAGGACATAGGCATGGGCAAAGACTTCATGTCTAAAACACCAAAAGCAATGGCAACAAAAGTCAAAATTGACAAATGGGATCTAATTAAACTAAAGAGCTTCTGCACAGCAATAGTAACTATCATCTGAGTGAACAGGCAACCTGAAGAATGGGAGAAATTTTTTGCAATCTATCCATCTGACAAGGGCTAATATCCAGAATCTGTAAGAACTTGAACAAATTTATAAGAAATAAAACCCCATTGAAAAGTGGGCAAAGGATATGAACAGACACTTCTCAAAAGAAAACATTTATGCAGCCAACAAACATATGAAAAAAATGTTGATCATCACTAGTCATTAGAGAAATGCAAATCACAGCCACAATGAGATACCATCTCACGCCAGTTAGAATGGTGATCATTAAAAAGTCAGGGAACAACATGCTGGAGAGGATGTGGAGAAATAGGAACGGTTTTACACTGTTGGGAGTGTAAATTGGTTCAACCATTGTGGAAGATGATGTGGAGATTCCCCAAGGATCTAGAATTAGACATATCATTTGACCCAGCAATCCCATTACTGGGTATATACCCAAAGGATTATAAATCATTCTACTTTAAAGACACAGGCACACGTATATTTACTGTGGCACTATTCACAATAGCAAAGACTTGGAACCAACCCAAATGCCCATCAATGATAGACTGAATAAAGAAAATGTGACACATATACACCATGGAATACTATGCAGCCATAAAAAGGATGGATTCATATCCTTTGCAGGGACAGGGACGAAGCTGGAAACCATCATTCTCAGCAAACTATCACAATAACAGAAAACCAAGCACCGCATGTTCTCACTCATAAGTAGGAGTTGAACAATGAGAACACATGGCCACAGGGAGGGGAACATCACACACCGGCCCTTTCGGGTGGCAGGGGGCTAAGGGAGGGATAGCATTAAAAGAAATACCTAATGTAGGTGAAGGGCTGATGGGTGCAGGAAACCATCATGGCACTTGTATACCTATGTAACAAAACTGCATGTTCTGCACATGTACCCCAGAACTTAAAGTATAATTAAAAAGAAGAAAAGAAAAAGAAACCAGACCACCCCTGGAGAGTGTTAAAAATATCTTACATTCATTGATAATCTTTTTTAACAAAGTGGATCCTGGCCTTGGTTCTATGAACATCTTGATGGGTTTGTTTATACAAGTGTGAAGGTCAGAACTGTAGAGATGTGAATTACTGTTGAGATGTTTTAGGCTGAAAAAAGGAAAACAATGCCCCAAATGAGCTTAAGGATTAAGTAAACTATTATCTCATAAGAGGAAGGTTAGAGGTGGAAAGACTTCAGAGTTTGTTGATTCAGGAGTCAAGGAATGTGGTTGTATTAATCAGGTTGAGTAATGGTATGTGCTATAACAACAAATTAGTCGTAAGATCTCAGTGATTTAACACACAAAAGGACACTACTCATTCATTTAATCATTTAATGGAAATAGAGGCCTCTACTACATTCAAGAACTTTGACTTCTTCTATGTGATAGCTCTGTCATCTTCAATATGGCTTCACAATCACCCTATCATCATTCAGCCTGCTGATGGAGAAGGAGCAATGATGGGGAGGATGAAGCAGGCCATTTTAAAGGCCAGGCCTAGAAGCTGTAAACATTACTTTCATACACAATCCGTTGGTCAGGACTCAATGAGTCAGGACGCCTGACTTCAGGGGAGGGGGCGGGGCAGCTGTTAACTGTCATTTATTCTGTGCTCAGGAGAAAAATAAAATGGGTTTGGTGAATTCATTGTCTCTGTCTCCTGAGCTCTTTCTCCTTTTCTGCTCTGTTGTTTTCAAAGTCACTCCTTCTCTTCTGGTAGCAAGATGGCTGCAGCAGTTCCAGGCGTCCTGTCTAACTACCACAGCTGAGAGAAGAAAAGAAACAATTTCTTATTTGTGTGTCTCCCATGAATGAGGAAACTTTCCTCAGAAGCCCCCAGCAAATCTTCCCTTATGTTTCGTTGGCCAGATTTGGATCACGTGCTTTTTTCTGTAGCAATCCCTGAAAGGGAAATGGGATTGCTGTTTGACAAGTCAAACCTGTCCCTGAGGCTGGTAAGGGGCAATGTCCTCTGAAACACACAGTTGTTTGTACATGTGAATCTCTAAAAAATTTCAGGGTTCTGTTAGAATGCAAGAGGGAGATGTTGTCTGGTATCCATGCAGCAGGTTCTGGTGTAATTATTCTGTGTACTCAGGAGGAACTAAGTTGGTTTCTCTGGGCACTGAGTGAGGAGGGCTGTGAGAAGGATGGGTGATGTGGCAGGAGATCTGAGGTGACTGCTCTCTCAGTTCCGTGTCCTTCAATACATTCTTTCTCTCAGACTGCTTTTATACAAACTGGCAAGGGGCTGAATTTCTCATCTAGGTTGACAAGGAGGGAAAAGGAACATATGCAGAAGCTAGGGATAGAGGATATCTAGGGAAGTGGCAGAAGCCATTGGGAGGACAGTGTAGTTGGGTTTTAGCCAAGTTAATCTACGTCACAGGTTGCAGACATCGCAGGTGGTTGTGGACAGGGTCTCAGCAACACCTGGGTAACAAGATGGCAGTCATGGACTGTATGGATTTTAACCTGATAGCATCATTCTTCCAGAAATTGTAAGTAACACTGGGAACAAAACCTTGGGACTGGGTGAATTCTTTGGTTAGTTTAATTAATGTATCATTTGCTAACCACAAAACACATGCTGATTTTGACTTCTTCCCTTTGCGTTGACAAAAGAAGACATGGAAGTCAAGAAATAGAAGACCGTCTGGGAGAGTGAGATCCTAGAATTATGGATGGGAGCTGGGCTAGGTGGAGTGTGATTTACTTCCTAGGAAGTGATGCAAAGATTTCTCATGCTGAATTTTTTTCCATGATGAAAATTCCCCATAGTCATCCAGTGAAAGGGTGACAATCCAAAGGTATACCCAATGAATGTCCCAAAGGCTTTGAATGCTGTGCTCATGGGTGACCAGAGCATATTCCCTGGGAAGTGACACAGAGGTTCAGAGCATTGCCTCTGGGGTCAGACAGTCCTGGGTTTCAACTTTCATCCTCTTTCCTAGCTCCTTGATCTGGAGTAGCTGACGTAACCTCTTTACACTTAGTTTCCCTTTGGCAATATACGTCAGGGTCGTTGTGCGGCTTGTAAGAGATATTTAACGTAAAAGTGATTGGTAGAGTCCCTAGATGGCAGAAAATGCTGTTCTTTCTTCTGAAATTTTAGTCTGTAACATAGCAGCTATGTTGGCAGAAACTGAGATGCACTTTGTGGATTACATAAAGGTGAATAAAAGTGCATGCATGGGATTTTGGAAGAAGGTAGTCTCAAATGCCTTTTTAAGAGATTACATTGTTACCTCTCTGGCAGGGTTGAAGATAAAACAGAGGGTACAGCACTCTTCTTGGGAGGAAGAGCCCTGCTTTGAGCCTGACATCTGTTGGTGCATTTAGCAAAACTTATTTTAAGCAACTCCTAAGAATTTTATAAATGTAAAACTTCTGTATGTATCTAGATGGAAACACTGATCTGCCCTTGATTCATTTGACCCACAACCCACGGTATCTTATCTTAAAATCTTATCTTATCTTATCTGTCTTGTCTTGTCTTTCTGTCTGTCTATCTCATACACCATCCGTCCATCTAGTTATGTCCATAGGGTATAAATGATAAAGAACTTTGCCCTCAAGTTGTTCCTCAGTTTGGAGGGAGACATTCCAATAGATAGAACAAGAGGACAAAAGTATTCATGGGATGCTTTAACCCAGAACAGAGGGTATCCACTCCAGATTGGCAGTGGACCAAGAAGGCTTCTGAAGCGTTAGTAAGAAGAATCCAGGTAAAGTGTATAGACAAAATGTGGAGAAGGATGCTGGTAAGGACATTGGCAGTAGAATCCCCAGTTGATGCAAAGACCTGGGGGCAGGCAGGTGAAAAACACCTTAGGAACCCATTGAATAGTTAATCATGGGTAAAGTGATGGCAATGGATCCTAAATCTACTTAGCATAGAAGTCACCAAGAGAGCTTGTTAAAATGCAGACACACACACAAAATATATTTGAAAAAAAAAAAAACAACAACAACAACACAGACACCATAACCCACCACAGAGATTCTGAACCAGTGGATGTGGGATGAGGTCCAGAAAAACCAGCATTTGACACAAAAGGCCCTAGATAGTTCTGAGGCAGGTGGTTCTCCTATAGTCCACTAAGAAACAGTTGTGTGATGTTGCAGAGAGTTTTATTTGTGGTATCTCTGGAGCGAAAGCTGTAGTCCCTTGCTACTCAAAGTGTGGTCCTTGAAGGAGTAGACTTCACATCCCCTGGGAGCTTGTTAGAAAGGTAGAATCCCAGGCCCCATTCCAGACCTTCTGAATCAGAATCTGCATTTTAAGAAGATTCCCAGGTGATTTGATGCACATTAAAGTTTATAAAGCACTTTATCAGGTAGGGATAGCACCTTAAATGGTCTTATCAATAATAGTGAGATACTTTATATAATAGGTGATGGCAAATCAGTGAAAAGCTGTAGTTGAGGGAGTGGTGTGTTCAGTTTGCTCTTTAAATTAAATATATTATTAAAAACATTTTTTTGAGGAGTCTGTATTCTCCCTGCCTTTTCCTTTCTTTCTGTTCCAAGAAGGAGTCACGCCCTTGATATTTCCTTAACTCAGCCTTTTTTATTTTCATTTTTGTTTTCCTAGATTGACAGCCAAATTTGCCTAAACTAAATACTGTTCTTGCCTCTCCGAGCCTCTCCGAAAAGCCTAAGTTTGTAGAAGAGATGGGACAAAGGGTCTAAGCACGTAGAGCAGAAGGAGGGTGTTTGAGGTCAAGGATTGAATGTAAGGATGTGTTTCTAAGAACTGGAAGTGCCTAAAGATGGTGAAGCTCTGCCGGAACTGAGGTTAGCAGATACATCTAAGGTTTTTTCCCTAGACTGGGGAGGGGTGATGCCTACCCAAGGCACCCAGAGATGGGATCATAAACTCAGGACTCAGGACTAGCCCAAGATTCTCAAGTCACTAGCTTGGCACAGCCGCCACGGAACCTCTCCTTGGAGACAGTGTGCCACAGATGTCCTAGTGGGTAGACGAAGTGTCACTTCCCACTCTCTTGCTTGGGATTGGGTAAGACCCTGGGATGTTGGTGCATCCCTATGAGGGCAGCAACAGCAATAAGCACTGAGAGGTATTTGAGCCCACGGTCAGATGGGTACTGGGAATCAGACAATTTGATTTAAATTAAAGAAACATTTCTTGCTCATCTGAGATTAGGAACTAGATTCATCTTCCAACATTTAGAAGGTTCACCTTGATGCTTTTGTGAATTTCAAGAAGGGTTAAAAAACTGTGGTGATGTAAGCACAGTTGTCTTTGATGGCAGAGTCTGGGCTGCCTTCTCCTGTATTTCCTCACCCTCTCAGCAGTGCAGAAGGGCAGAGAAGTAATCAGAGCTCCCTCACTCACTTTAGGATATTTAAGGAGGACAATGCACATGTCAGTCCTGCTGTCACGGTCACGTCACCCATCTGCCCCCTTTTCTCAGCTGAAAGGCTGAATGCAACATTTCTTTTAACAACAGGATCTACTTTTTTGTTTTACCATTTTATGATTCTAAACTACAGAGCTGTACTAATTCCAAACTTCCAACAGTTTTAAGTCCTTTCTGTTTTCCATCAAGCTGTGCTTTACCCTTGGTGGATGGACTATCAAATGCTTCCTTGCACATCTGAGTTTGATGATTGTCTTTAAGTATTTCTAATATCTTATACCTTATGATTACTGTGCCTATTTAGTTCTCTAACAGTAACTAGTAAGTATTTGCTTATCTGGGCCTGGGCACTTGGATGATATCACATATATGTTCTACCAGCATATTAAATGTTATATACATATTAAAATGTCATCTTTTCAATGAAGCCACCCTCTCGTTCTTTCCTAGAGCAAACAACTTCATGTTTTCTGAATCTCCATATCTGTCTAGCTATACCAATACTTCTCAAACATGGTCACACATCAGAATTACCTGAGGATACTTTAAAACAAATATTCAGAGCCTTGCCCTAGACAGATGGAATCAGGATTTCTAGGGGAGGGACAGAGGCATCTGCATATATATATTTTAAAACTCTCAAAGTGATTCTGATGCACGCTGAAGGCCAGGATCCACCAATCTCCACCTCTCTGATGGTACTGATGCTTTTCTACTTGGTGATGTAGTTATCAGTGGATATGACTCTTCTGCTTTTCTGGATATAAAACTCTGAATCTCATCAGTCACTGTCATTTCTCCTATTCCCAGTACATGTACACTGACTACCTCAGTGCTATATACATAATAGGTAATGATTTATTGGGTGAGTATGATTATCACCCTACATCTAATAGTAATCGCTACTGCTGCAAAAGAAAAATGTCTATAATGTATGATAAAGGGAAAGGTATGATTTTAACATCCAAAATTTGGTACAAAGTTCTTAAATAAAAAATTGCAAGTATCCAAATCCATAAAAAGTCTTCGAAAAATTGAAAGTTTGAAAAAAGTTTTCAAAACATGCTTGTTTTTCTTATTGCAAAAACATTTTATGTTCATTTCTGAAGGATTAGTAAATACAAGCCAGTCAAAACAAAACAAAACAAAACAAACAAAAAAAGAAATGCTTTTTTTAGTGGCTCCCTCCTAGATAAATACTATCATTGTTATCCAAAGAGGCTTTCTGGTAGTTCAAGACGTTTACAATTTTCAGAGCCTTAGGCAAAGCTGAAAGTTCTGGACATAGTAAAAAGAACTGATCATAAAGCAAACTATGACCTAAAAGGGAGGGGAAAAAGAACTCATGGGCCACCTTTCTCTAAGTACATAATCTTCAGACATCCATCACTGACCAAAGCATACATTTTCAAAGATAATCATGGGGATGGAGGTTAGATAAAGAAAATCGAATGGAAATAGAACAGTCGTCAGAAGCTGTGCTTCTGGAAGAGCGAGCAGCACACCTCCAGAGACATGGCTTATGCAATTCCTGCCTTTATCTCCTTATCTTAGAGGTCAGCTTGGCTGTATTTTTTCTCCCTCAATGATTTATAGAACGTTCAGCATTTTCTGAATCATTTTCCCACCCGTCATTTCTGCCCAGAGTGCTGAGGAGTGGTTAATCAAGAGAAAAACACTAAGACCCAATTTTTGAGCTAGGAATAAGGCTCAAAAAGTGGCAATTTGTGCGTTATTTGATGTTGGGTTATGCCCTTAAATTACTTATTCCTTACAAATACTTTACTTTTTTGCAAACCAGAATCACTGACTGTCAATTTTATGAGACACATTGCTCTGAAGTCTCCAGAGCATGCCCCCATTTAAAAAAAGAATTCTTGATCTGTTTGACTGAGTTTAGTTTTAGGTTGTGATTAGAACTCCTAATTAATCTCTGCAAATATGGAGATGTGGAAAGGAACTCAGCAGAAAAGCAATTAAGGGGCTCTCTATGATTGTTTTTCCCATTAACCAAGTCTATTGCAATCCCTAAGCCAGCTGTGGCAAGTCTATTTAATAACTTTCTTTTCATTTCCTGATTTTTTTACTCAGTTTCTCCTGCACTCCTCATTCCCGGGCAGCCTGGATTCATTGTTTGCTATTTCCGTCCATATGCTACTTTAAAATAATCACAGGTGGATTTATGTTGAAGTCTGTCCTTAGCAATGGTTTCCTTGGCCAGCAGTTGTCAATGATGGAAATCAATGTAACAAAAGACTTGGGTAAACCATGAAGGGAGAAAAACAAGAAATACATCCACTCCTCCAGCATAATGTTCCATAAGGTGCTGAAATGATACGTTTTATTTTTAATTGAAAATAAATTTTTCCACACAAAGGCCCCTTGTGTGGTGAGGCACAAGAGGGCAGTGTTACGTTAAATTACGTTAAATTAAACTTTATGAAGATGTGATTAGTTGTGGAAACCTGGAGGGATTCAATTAATCATAGTGTTGGAAATGCAGCTTCTGTGCTAGTGGCAGTGAGAACATGCATAGTGCACAAGGAGAGATCAGAACCCAAGTCCCAGGGCTCAGATCTGTTGACCGTGCTTTGTGACCTTGGCAAGTAGACAAAGATCTGAGAAGAGATAGGAGATTAGCCCTCTGCAACTGAGCCATATCAGGGATTTTGCAGGCCATGACCTCTAGAATACCTTTCTCATGACCCTTGGATTTCAGAAGTCTTGCTTTTCTTGATAATTTGATATTGCTCTAGAAGGCTCTAGAGAGCTGGTACAAGGCCAAGGAGAAGGGAGAGGATGAATGGTTGAGATTACTATGCAGCCATGAAAAAGGATGAGTTCATGTCCTTTGTAGGGGCATGGATGCAGCTGGAAGCCATCATTCTCAGCAAACTATCACAAGGACAAAAAACCAAACACCGCATGTTCTCACTCATAGGTGGGAATTGAACAATGAGAGCACTTGGACACAGGAAGGCGAACATCACACACCGGGGCCTGTCGTGGGGTGGAGGGAGGGGGGAGGGATAGCTTTAGGAGATATACCTAATGTAAATGACAAGTTAATGGGTGCAGCACACCAACATGGCACATGTATACATATGTAACAAACCTGCATGTTGTGAACATGTACCCTAGAACTTAAAGTATAATTAAAAAAAAGAAAGTATCACAGAAGATGAATAGATAATGCTTCACTTCTGTTTGATACAATTTCAAAGAAGTGAATTTTATTAAAGACATCAGACAAGAGAAAAAAAAAAAAAAAAGAAAGTGTTTGCTCTCAGTGTTTTAGGGTCAGAGGGTTCTAGGGCTTCACTTAAGCTTCTAGGCAGCTGAAGGTTTCACTCAAGCTCCAAAGCCAGGAAGCACTGGTGTTCCCACGTCTGCAAGGTGCTAGCCAAGGAGTAAGATGGGCCTTGAACCAAGCAAACTTCCTTGTCTTTGCTTTGTCTCTCTTGCCCTGCCTCTTCTGCTATCTTCCTCATTTCCTCCTGGATGCCTTATCTTTCCTCCACAGTATCTCGTCTGCTCCCTGAAGATTCCATAAGTCACTTCTTTGTGTTTCATTTCCACATTTGTGGAAAGTGGCCCCATATGAAGCTATAATATTTGCACATGAGATAAAACGAGGAAAGCACCTGTCAGAATGACTAGGATATACTTCCTTTTTAATAAATGGTAAACAATTTTGTTATTACTATGACTGTCAATCTATAATATAGATGATGTTGAAAATGAGTTTAACTTCTCTTATATTTTAAAGTATTTTTGTGAACTCGGGAGGCAGAGCTTGCGGTGAGCAGAGATCGCGCCACTGCACTCCAGCCTGGGTGACAGAGCAAGGCTCCATCTCAAATATATATATATTTAGCATCCAAACACTCACAAGCTATAACAAATTTTAAGGAGATTTACTAAAATTAGGTTGATTCTATAGGTATAATTTATCATTCAAGCTGGGACAACTTTGAAAGTGAAAAGTAATGCTAGTAATAATTACACTAGGACAACAGGTATAAACCAGGACTATCCTAGCCCAATCAGGATATATAGCCATGCTAATATAATGTGCAGGATTTACTGAAGCAATAAATTCAGATTTGAAATGCTAGGGGACTGATAAGTGCACAAGCATGCAATGGGAAGTATCTGTTGGGATAGAAGCCCTATCCTTAGGGCTTTTGGTATGAGTATCTCTCATATCCAAGGAAAAAAATCCATGGACACATCCCTATCTTGATCCCCTGGTCCCAATGCCTTAAAGAATAGGAGTTTCTTCTCCTCCTGGTGATATTTTCTTCACTCCAGTTTTCATAGCACTTAAATCTGGGTAGGGAGTTGTCCTTTTGTTTCCTGACACCTGTGGAGCAGTATTTGCAGATCCTCTTGAGGAGACAGCTAGGCCTCGGGAGAGGAGGCCTTTTAAATATCACCCTTTCAGGGTAAGACTAACTGAACCCAAGCCCACTCCAGTGTCCCTCCTCGATGGCCGATGGGTTTCTTTTTCTTTCTTTCTTTCTTTCTTTCTTTCTTTCTTTCTTTCTTTCTTTCTTTCTTTCTTTCTTTCTTTCTTTCTTTCTTTCTTTCTTTCTTTCTTTCTTTTTCTTTTTTGCACTGATCACATTACATTGTGTGTGTTTTCTATGGAGGACAAGAACTGTCTCATTTATCATCATCACCAACCAGGAGGACAGTAGCTGGCACACAGTTTAATATCCTTGACTTAAAGGAGGAAGAAAATAATGACTGGAGCCCTTGAAGAGTTAGAAAGGAAAAGGCCAGCCAACTTACATAGAGACCCACAGGACTCTTCCAAGCAAGACATACAGTTTATAATGATAACAACTAAATATTTATTGAGCTCTTGCTATGTGCCAGACATTGCTAAGCACTTTACCTTTTTTATTTCATTTAATATCACAACAGTCTTATTTCTGTTTTAGAGATGGGGAAACTGAGGCTTACAGATTTGGTGCAGCTTGCCTTTGATTCTACCTCTGCTAAGTTAATTTAGATCAATGCTGACTGTTTCAGACAGAGCTACAGAAGGAACTTCTGAGAGGTAACAGAGACAATGAGGCCCAAAGTAGATGAGAGCCACTCAGATATTGCAGCTAACATGGGACCATCACTGCAAAAACTTTTATGAGCTTTTCCTTCCAAAAAATGCAGACCTATCTACCAAATCATCTGCCTATTCTTCCTCTGTTCTCAGAGAATCCTTTTTTCCAGGTTGAGTTTGGACTCCAAGTGACTTCTCCACTTTTTAAAGATTTCTCTTCAGAGAGATCACTTGTGCTACTTTTAAGAAATCCAATACTGGCCTATCAAGGGCCTCTTGCCACAGTGGATAATGCTTGTGGACTTGTGCAAAGAGTTTCAAGTGGTTAAGAAAGATGCTCTCTAAGTAGTTAAGAGAAGTCATTTACTTCTCTGGTTGGTACTGCTGATGAGTTCACTCCAATCCCACTAGCCTATTATAATTCTTCCTTAGAAACTTCCTAAGGACTGGGTACATTTTCCCTTTTTCTTTCTCTCACAGTTTCACAGATTTAGTGGACAGTGGTTTACTTTACAATGTGCCCACTGCCCTTCTCTGCTGACTCACAGGCAATGGGGCTAAGAGGACAGATTCTAGAGTTTTGCAAATGTTCTTGTCATTGCTCTGACACCACTCTAGAATGTATTTTCGGTGGTTAGGAAAGAAGGAAACAGCAATCGGAATCATTTTCCTAGTATTATTTAACAACACAGTTATCTTAAAAGAGTGATCACATGGTGTTTGGTATTGGGCCACAATTTAATTGCAACTTTGAAACAGCAGCAACAACAACAGCAAAAAAGTCAGTATTTTAGCCTGCTCTGAGTGTGTGCTTGAAAGCTCCTATTTGAGCTAAGGGTCTAAGAGTTAAAGCTTCATGGTTAAATCTTCCAATTATTTAGAGGTTGGAGTATTGTTTTTTCTGCACAGTATCTATTCTATATCAGGATAATTTAGGTTTTGCCGCTGTAACCAACAACCCCCAAATCTTGGTGGTGCATAACCAGAAGGACTTATTTCTTTCTTAGGTGCATGACCATAGGGGTTTGTCTGAGGGCTGTTCTCATATGGTCTCTCAGAGGCTGAGATTGAGGGATATTTCATCTTGATATATGCTTCCTTGATCTCTGCAACAGTGGGAGGGAACATAGAGAATCACAAATTGGCCTACAAAGCTTCTTCTAGAAATGATACTAGTTCACATCTCATAGGCCAAAGCAAGTCACTTGTCTACATCTAAATTCAAAGAAGCTGGGAAGTATAAACTCACCATGTGCTTTGATGGCAGAGAGCTGAAAATTTTGATGAATGGTGCTCACGGCCTCTGTGACT
The DNA here is from genome assembly GCF_043159975.1 of Macaca nemestrina. NCBI lineage: Eukaryota > Metazoa > Chordata > Mammalia > Primates > Cercopithecidae > Macaca > Macaca nemestrina. The sequence continues at coordinate 128,782,960 of NC_092126.1, read as the reverse complement.
TTTTTCCCCATAACACAAAAGTTACAGATGTTCAACATTCGTTGAAAATGAATACATGGAACATCCATATACCATTTATGTTTAGATGCAACAATTGTTAATTTTTGCCATATTTATGCTCCTCTCTATCTTGCGCTCTGTGTGTGTGTATGTGTGTGTGTGTGTATGTGTGTGTGTGTGTATGTGTGTGTCTCTTGCTTCCTCTTCACATTAAAATACATGAATTTTGCCTTAAGGGAAATGGATTTCCCATTCTTAGTCATGTGCCTGTGGGGGACTGACAGCCTCAATTCTGGCAAGCTCTTTTGCAGGAACTACCAGAGGAGACTTTGCTTCCTTCTCTGGACGGCGCAGTACAAGGAAGTGATGCTCAAACTGCTGCAGTCATTTTACATCCATGAACAGAGAGCTCAGAACTGCCAAGGGCCCACTATGAGACAGGCAGCACTGGAGGAATCAGACTGTATAGACAGGCATGACCTGGGTACTTGATGGCATTGTCTGTGTCTCCCCTGAAATCATCTTAAGTAAGAAAATAATTTGCTTTTTTTTTTTTTGGAAAATACATAAGAGTATCAGTGAAAGACCAGTGAAGAGGACCCACGTGAGTGCCATGACATCTGAGGTGTGTTAAATGGCATTTGGTCTGTGAATGATGACAGAGTGAATGAAGCTCATATATCATACCTGTCTTCTTCATGTGCCATCATCAGTTTTTTAATAATACAGAGAGTGATGATTTATAAGAAGAACAGTATCCTTATCTAGGCCCTTGTTTTCTGGTGTTTGTCAGGCAACTTGAAGTTGGAAGTCATCAGTGCCAAAATGACTATAAGTCAAATGTGGCTCACTTAACTGGTAGGTTTTGTGTTGAGGGGCCAAGTTCAGGCATTCAAATTATACTTCCCTCATCCTACATGCAGGATATGCAGAATATCTCTTCTCGAGATGAAAGGAAAGAACTCTGACCATTCCAGAGTCACATCGCCCCAGTTAAGTCATCTCAGCAATAAGAGGTGCTTCTCTCTACCTGTGTCCGTTTATGACTATAGAGAAGGCATCTCCTTGAACCATCCACCCCTTGTGGATCAATTGCTGTTGTAGGGAAATCAGGAAAAAATTTTGCCCAGGTGATCAGGGAGGGGAGTGGACACCATACTTGACCACTCTTGGAGTAGGTGGTAATGGTGGTGATCACTTCCAGAAATAAGGATGCTTGGCAGATGAAAACAGCAAGGCCCTCAGCCAACTCATCCATCTTGCCAGCCAAGACAAACAAGCAAAAATAATAGACATGTACTAAAAGCTTATTATAGGTAAGGCAGTGTGCTAAGTTCTGTGTGAGACTCCCAAGGGGTGTTGGGCACAAATGTTGCCATTTAGGAGCAAATACATCTCACAAATAAATATAATGCAAAATCAGAAGCGTCAAGAAGGGGAATCTGGGTATAGTTGAAAGGCTACACATTTTTAGAGAAAAGAGCTATTTCCTATTGTTGGGGAAATTAGAGATGACTTCTCAGAGGTAATGCTGACGTAATGGTTAAACACATACATTAATGACCCCTAAAAGACAAGGGTTTGAATCCTGGCTCCACTGGTTATTAGCTGTGTGACATTGGACAAGTTATCATCTCCATATCTCCTAAGTGGGAGTATGATAGTATCTGCCTCATAGGGATGTGGCATGGAGGTGAGACACGTGTGATCCCTCAGCACAAGGCCTGGCATGAAGGCTCAATGGATGACAGATGTCGTGGTTTTGTTGTAATTGTTTTTAGAGCTTTATTTGAAAACTTCCACCTGGAAAAGAAATACAGTATCCTTAATGACAGCTGTGAATGTGCTGAGGCTATTGAAAGTTGGTGTGATTGTAAGAACAATAGGGGCTAGGCTGTGGGAATGAGGGTGGAAGGGGGTCCTTGTTTTCACATGATGGACAGTAGCCATGTGGTGGGTGGCAGCTAGATTGTGTCATACCCATTTGTGTGCCCAAAGCTTTGTGTTTGCTATTGGAGAGGACAAAGAGACAACCAAAGAAAAATAGACATGAATTATGGGCAAAAGGATGCTGGGTCTGTTTTGGATTAGTGGAAATAAAATGGGTGGAAAACATTTGGTTGTTTGATCATAAGGAGAGCTATTTTAAAAAGCCCCAGGTTTGTATGTTCTCCAGAATATTTATTCTTAGTAATAATGCCAGGAAGTCATGTGATGTAGGAAAAAAGATGTAACTTGGAAGATGTGACCTGAGTCTTGAATCCACCAGGCTCTGTTATGTGAATATGGGAAGGCCCACTTAGAGTCATCAGCATCACTTTCCTCTTCTGCACTTTAGGGTGATGCTCTACTTTCCTTGCAGGATTTCTTTGGTGGGGGTGATCAAGTGATATAATGAGTTATAAACTGTTGGAAGAGTCATTAGCACTGTGGAATGAGCTGTGGAATAGAAGAAAGAGTATCGGATGCAGGGGACAGGGCAAGTGTGTGATCAAGTGAAGACAGCACAGGTCAAATCATAGAGTGGAGCTTTTCTAACTAGGCGATTTGCTAAGGTTTGGAAATGTAGCCCTGTCTTTGGAGGATGACTTGTTTGTTATGAGGGTATTTCTGTATTTTTCATTTTGATGAAAATCTGACAAAAACAATATAAGCCTGTTCTGGATCATATGGTTCTCCTTACAACCAAGTACTGCCATGCAATGCCAGTGCCTACATTTGCACTGGTGTTTATAATAGTGTTGGAGCCAAGACAAGAAAGACCACTTTGATTATCACAGGCTAAAACAAACGCAGATCTTACACATAAATGATGAATTCTAGCTAAGCAAAGGCCATATATTATTGTATAAGCAACTCATGTAAATTTACAAGTGGTGATTTAGGGTCAGCAAAATCATCTTTCATATTATTACTTCTAGTAGTGGGAATTTTTAGCTTTGTTTGGATTCAATTTTTAATTTTTTATAGTTATATAAATAAAAGTATAATGTATAAATAAAAATGCCTTGTTTTATGTTGCTATGTATTTTGTTCATATTATAATAAAATTAAATATCATTATAAAAGTTATTTAAAGGAACTTTGGATACTGGTATGGTTTAATTTTTTTCATTTAAGAAGAATCATACTGTATTTTTGAGAAACAGTGATGTTGAGTGTAAAAGCTTGCACTTGAAATAAGTACATGAAAAAATGCTCAAGATCATTATTTAATGGGGAAATATAAATTAAAGTCACAATGAGATATCACAACATATCTATTAGAATTGCTAAAATTAAAAGACCTGGATCTTACCAAATGTTGGCAAGGCTGTGGAGCAACTGGAATTCCCTAAGCTGATGGTGGGCATGGAAAATTGTACAGCCACTTTGGAAAACAGTCTAGCCATTCCTTGAAAAGTTAGATATATAGTTACTGTAGGACCCAGTCATTCCACTCCTAGGTGTTTACTCAAAAGAAATGAAAGCATAAGTTCATGTAGAGATATTACATGAATGCTCACAGCAGGTTTATTTCTAATAGTCCCAAACTGCAAACAATCTGAGTGTCCATCAACTGTAAACTGACAAACCAATTGTGGTATATCCATACAATGGACCATTGCTCAGCAATGAAAAAGAATAAACCATTGATAAATCCAAGAGCATGAATAAATCTCAAAATCAATGTGCTCAGTAAACTAAGCCAAAAAATGTGCATAGTGTATGATTCCATTTACATAAATCTCTAGAAAATTCAAACTAATGTATCATGTCAGAAAGATTAGTGGTTTCCTGGGGATGGGGTGAAGACAGGGAGGGAGGGATGGCAAAGGGCGTAGGAAAACTTTTAGAAGAGATGAATATAGTCATTCTTTTGATTGTGATTATGATTTCCTAGGTACATAAATATTTCAAAACTCATAAAATAATACCCTTTAAATATGTGCAATGGATTTGCCAACTATACTTCAATAAAATTATTAAACAAGCAGCGGGGAGAGGACATGAACAAACACTTCTCAAAAGAAGACAGTCATGTGGCCAAGAAACTAGAAAAAAAGCTCAACATCACTGATCATTAGAAAAATGCAAATCAAAACCATAGTGAGATATCATCTCATGTCAGTCAGAATGGCGATTATTAAGAAGTCAAGAAACGACAGATGCTGGAGAGGTTGTTGGGAAATAGGAATGCCTTTATATGGTTGGTGGGAATGTAAATTAGTTCCACCATTGTGGAAGACAGTGTGACTATTCCTCAAAGATCCAGAACCAGAAATACCATCTGACCCAGCAACCCCTTTACTGGGTATATACCCAAAGGAATATAAATCATTCTATTATAAAGACACATGCACACATATGTTCATTGCAGCACTATTCACAATAGCAAAGACATGGAATTAACCCAAATACCCATTAATAATAGACTAGATAAAGAAAAAATTTGGTACAGATGGGCACGGTGGCTCACACCTGTAATCCCAGCACTTTGGGAGGCTGAGGCAGGGGATCACCTGAGGTTGGGAGTTCGAGACCAGCCTGACCAATATGGAGAAAACCCGTCTCTACTAGAAATACAAAATTAGCCAGGCATGGTGGCACATGCCTGTAATCCCAGTTACTCGGGAGCCTGAGGCAGGAGAATTGCTTAAACTTGGGAGGTGGTGGTTGCGATGAGCTGAGATCATGCCATTGCACTGTAGCCTGGGCAACAAGAGTGAAACTCCATTTCAAAAAAAGAAAAAAGAAAATGTGGTACATATATACCATGGAATACTATGCAGCCATAAAAAGGAACAAGATCATGTCCTTTGCAGGGATATGAATGCAGCTGGAAGCTATTATCCTCAGCAAAGTAACAGAGGAACAGATAACCAAACACTGCATGTTCTCACTTATAAGTGGGAGCTGAACAATGAGAACACATGGACACAGGGAGGGAAGTAACACACACTGAGGCTTGTTGGAGGGTGGGATGGAGGAGGGAGAGCATCAGGAAAAATAGCTAATGCATGCTGGGCTTAATACCTAGGTGATGTGTTGATAGGTGCAGCAAATCACCATATAGCACATGTTTACCTATGTAACAAAGCTGCACATCCTGTACATATACCCTGGAACTTAAAACAAAACAAAACAAAAACTTCATCAAACTTTGCCATCAGAAAGACTTGGTTTTGAATCCCAGCTTTGACTCTCACTATGGTTCACTTGGGCAATCGCTTAACATTTTGAGTGTCACATATGAAATGAGTCTAACGATACCTACTCCAGAGGGTTGCTGTAGAGCCAAGTGAAATCTGTGTCTTCTAGCAAAGTATTAATAGTTAGTACACAGTAAGTAACCAATAAGTGGCATTTGTGGGTTGGAGATTTCACCTGACAGAAAGCAATCTGGACCTTATTTCCATGCTGACATCTATTTTCTTGTTTTGGAGGATCACGCTGTGCACTTGTGATCTGTGAATATTCCAATAAAAAAGTGCTGCCCTCTCACCTGAAAGCCTATGTGCAGCCACGAACAACAAAAACGCCCATTGCTCATGCTGGCCTCTGAGTGAAATCAGAATCTTGAGGGTGAGGGAGTGAGAATCAGACATCAGTATTTTAAAAGCATCTGCATTATTCAAATGTATAGTGACATTTGAGAACTAGGGCTCTTTTGCTGTGCTACTCAAAGTATGGTCCTTAGACCAGCAGTATCACATCATGTGGGATCTTCTTAGAAATGCAGCATCTCAGGCTAATACTCATATCTGCTGAATCAGAAGCTGCATTTGAGCAAGAACCCCAGGTGATTTATATGCACATTAAAGACTGAGAAGCAACAGATGGGATGATCTTGGAGGGTCCTTTTATTTTTTTTCAAATATTGTGCCAAAGTTTTGAATGCGATATGATAACATAATCTCCCATGTTAAATCTTATTGGGAGGAATCAATGAGACCAGAAGATTATACTTCAGAGAGTAAAGCAGGTCAGAAAAAAATTTACCAGAGAAGAGGCTTACTTCCTGGAACAGAAGGCCCTCAATTAGTCCCTTGTAAAATGATAATTGGGGAAGATTTGGGAAAAATTGACCTCAATAGAAACTCTGTATTTACGTACTTACCATTTATGTGGGTCGTTTTCAAACTGTTTCCAAGTATTGCAGTTAACTAATTTTTTTTCTCAGAAACTTGATTTCATGGCCAACATTGCGGTTTGCTTATAGTTAACTTCTACGTATTAAATATGTCTATCTGCTAGCCTCTGTGAAGAGCTCTTGCTACCCTGTCTTGTTTAATTTAACCCTCATATTAACCCTATGAAATAGTTACCATCAGTAAACCCATTTTTACAAATAAGGGCAGTGTGGCTTAGGGAGCTAAGTGACTCCATAAAGGTCCCATCCAGCTAGAAAATGGCAGCACAGGGATTTGAACCCATTTTGATTTGTGTAAATCAAAGCTTGGGTGTGTACCAAAGCTAGCAGAGCAGAGAGATGAAGACCATGATGCTGGAGCTGGCCTGCCTGGGTTTGAGTCTTAACTCCATGTCCAATGGAAGAATGAATGAATGATTTTGTTGTGCGTAAATAAGTGTGAGTCAGGGGACAAGGTCCAAACCGGCAGATGCTTTAGACTAGCAGAGATGGGGCAGTGATTTCAGGGAAAGAAAGAGGAGAACAGTGGCACTCAATATCCAATCCGGAGGGTTTTTTTTTTCTTTGTTTTTTGAGACAAAGTCTCTCTCTTGTCCCCCAGGCTAGAGTGCGAAGGCGCAATCTCGGCTCACTGCAACCTCCGCCTCTTGGGTTCAAGCAATTCTCCTGCCTCAGCCTCTTGAGTAGCTGGGATTATAGGCGCCTGCCACCATGCACTGCTAATTTTTGTATTTTTAGTAGAGACAGGGTTTCACCATGTTGGCCAGGCTGGTCTCAAACTCCTGACCTCAGGTGATCTGCCCGCCTCGGCCTCCCAAAGTCCTGGGATTAAAGGTGTGAGCCACCACGCCTGGCCCAGTCTGGAGGTTTCAGAGTAGGGCATGGAGTAGGAGGTGGAGGATGGAGAAGGGGAGGGGGATAATGTAGTCAGGAAGGATAGAGTTTCAGGGAGATGGAGGTATTGATCACAAACATGCCTGCATCATATCTTTGCCCAATTTAAGTGACAACGTGTAACAATTGTGTTTGGCACACGGCCCGACACCTAGTGAGACTTAGTAAATGGTAACCTATCACTAGATCCAAGGACAAATCTACTGTTACTATTTTCTATCAAATAAGAGCCTCTGCAGGAACCAGCTGCTTCATCTCTTGTCATTCCATTATCTTCCATTTCTAAAGAAAGTTACTGCAAACTGAAAGCCCAGTTCCACCCAGTGCCATTTAGTCCCATACTAAGACTCTACTTCAAAGATTATGAAATACCTCTTTGCAATTGTTTTCCTGTATTCTTTTCTTTATTTAACTTGATTTTCATATCACCTTATTTTAAATATATATATTAATCAAACAAGAAATACAATTTTGTGAAAAAATAGAAAAAAAATGTAAGCAAAAATAAAGAAAGCACAATATGTAACTCCAGTCTTTCACCATGTAATATTTAGGTAATTGGCAATATGTTACCATTTATAAACAACGTTGGTATGAACATCCTTATCTACAAACCTTTGCACATATCCTTTATTATTTCGTTAGGACATATTTTTGAAGCAGAGACAACAAAGCTGTTTGTCACTGGTTTTCACGGTGTCCTCTAGCACTAGGTTCAGGGTGTAAACCCCCAGGTAGAAATTTTGAGGAAAATGACTTAATAAAGGGTAAAAATTTGCCCTTCCTGATTTACATCTATAGCTTCCCCTGAGACTGAGTCTGCCTTGGGGTATCTCAGAGGTAACATTTCAAAATGGTATTTGGGAAACTCACCTATTAAAAATGCCCAAGAGCTGCATTTAATTCTAGAATTCCTGGCCCCTTACGGCCCCCTACCTTGGGTTTTCCTGCATAGCTGCCTCTAGCTCCAAGGTCTGAAATGCCAATAGGAATCATGATCTCTCTTTTGAGTATACAAGTTTCTCCACTCTTTGAGAGAACTCAAGCTACTATTTTACTTTTATACAGCCTGAATCCTGGAAAATTGTATCATTTTACCATAAATGAAGACAAACTAGTTCAAATTGGTCATTCCAGTGATCACAGAGAGAACATCTGTATGAACAGGAACCCGATTTAAGTCAACCAATTATATTTGTTATAAAGCAAACTTTCTCTAAAAGCAAAGAGAAAATTAGAAAGAAAATCAATACTCTTCATTAGGAAAAGAAAGAACATAAAAGAACATTGCAAGTCTTGATGTTGGAGAAAGCTCACCTGGGCCTACCAAGAAAACATGAGCGCTGATGAATGATTTCCCCAGAAGCTGACAACAAGATTATTTTTGAGGTCCAGTTTGGTTTATAAGTGCCCTGAGTCATTTGTGCTGTGTTCAGATTTCTTATGAGAAAGGAGAGAGATGTTGCTGACTTGAAAGTTAAGGAGTAAAATCCTCTCCAGCTGGCTCCTGGGGGAAATACCACAGCATGACGGTGGCAGTATCTCCAGTTTTGTGGCCTTGAGTGGACCTCTAACCTCAAGATTCGGCTGCCATGTGTTTTTTCAAGGCTTTTGTCTGTCCAATAAACAAAGGGAGGTAACCTAACCACATAGCAAAATAGAATTCCTGTTATCATCCTCTCGTTTATAGTACTCGAACAGCTAAAATGTTTGTCACATGATTTTTATAAAATACTCATGTGGAAAACCTGAAACTAAAACCATGTTAGAGATGGCAGCGTAACTGTTTTTTAAGTGGCCAGAAAACTTGTACCAACACGTTACAAAAGACGATAACCAGATGAACAAGAAATATTTGAAAGATGACCTATGTCATTTATTACCATGGAAATGCAAATTAAAAACACAATGAAACACACTACAAATCCACTAAAATGGCTAAAATTGACTGTATGTCATCAAGGTGAATGCATGTATATTCAGTGACACAGTAATTCAGCACTGACTTACACATCCAAAAGGAATGTGTGCACCAGAAAGCATGTACAAAAATGGTCAAAGAAACGGTCTTTTTAATAGCCATAAAATTGGAATCCATCAAAATTTTATCAACCATGGAATAGATAAATTGTGTTGCACTTCTTCAAGGGAATACCATACAGCAATGTAAAAGAACAAAGTATCATGACACACAACAACATAGATGAGTCTCAGAGATGCAATGTTGGACAATATAAGCAGATATACACAGTAAATACCATCAGATTCCATTATATGAGGTTGGTGCAAAAGTAATTGCGGTTTCTGCCATTGCTTTCAATAGTAAAAACTACAATTACTTTTGCACCAACCTAATATAATATTTAAAACAGACCAATCTGGTCGGTGATATTAGAGATCAAGACTGGTTACCTCTTGTGGGGAGGGGCAGTTACTGGGAGGGTGGACGATAGAGGCTGGTCACATTCTGTTTATAGTGCCTGATTACCTTAGTGGGAACAATTTGTAAAAATTAATTGGAGCTGGCTGGGCGCGGTGGCTGACGCCTGTAATCCCAGTAATCTCAGCACTTTGGGAGGCCGAGGCAGGCAGATTACGAGGTCAGGAGATTGACACCATCCTGGCCAACATGGTGAAACCCCGTCTCTACTAAAATACAAAAGAAATGAGCCAGGTGCGGTGGTGCATGCCTGTAGTCCCAGATACTTGGGAGGCTGAGGCAGGAGAATCACTTGAACTTGGGAGGCAGAAATTGCAGTGAGCCAAGGTCGTGCCACTGCGCTCCAGCCTGGCAACAGAGCGAGACTCCATCTAAAAAGAAAATAAATAAAAATAAAAAATTAATTGGAGACATACATTTTTATGTAGGGCGCTTTTCTGTAGTATGTTACAGGTCAATAAAATAGTTTCTTTTTAAAAAGAGATTGCAAAGGAAGATGTCTGATAAATAAACAGACCATCCCATTTTATCAGGTGAAGAAAATGACTGTGATTGATTCAAGGACAATGATTTTTTTTTTTTTTTTTTGAGACAGAGTCTCACTCTGTCGCCCAGGCTGGAGTGCAGTGGCCGGATCTCAGCTCACTGCAAGCTCCGCCGCCCGGGTTTACGCTATTCTCCTGCCTCAGCCTCCCGAGTAGCTGGGTCTACAGGCACCTGCCACCACGCCCAACTAGTTTTTTGTATTTTTTTAGTGGAGACGGGGTTTCACCATGTTAGCCAGGATGGTCTCGATCTCCTGACCTCATGATCCGCCCGTCTTGGCCTCCCAAAATGCTGGGATTACAGGCTTGAGCCACCGCGCCCGGCTGATTTTTATAATTATATCTTATTTTGCTCAGCGAAGAAAATTTGTGGGCAAATACATTTTGCTAAATTGAATCTATTCTTTTTAAGGAGATCCTGTTATAAATCATTTTGAGAAGATACTTGCTCTCTAATTAATCTCATCCATGAATTAAGACTTTTATTCATTAGGCTTGCTTTCAGCAAGGTGCACCTGAAATGCTTCAAATATAGGTCCTTTGCTGTTCTGTTTTTATTTAAGTTAAGCTCTATACTCCAGTAGCACCTACATTCACCATAGCACTAGTTTCCTAGGGCTGCCACAACATATTACTGCAAACTAGGTAGGTGAAACAACAGAAATGTACTCTATCATGATGGTTCTGGAGGTCAGAAGTCTAAAATCAAGGCATTGATGGGGCCTTGATTTTTATCATTTAATCTTCTCGACAATCCTGCCACTTTGCAGATGTCATAACTGCAGTGGCACAGAAAATTTACGTAACTTTCTCAAAGTCACATGACTAATGAGCGATTGAGGTCAGCTCCATCTGCTCCAAAAAGCAGATGCCTGCTCTTAAAATTGTATCACATGGCAAAGAGCATTAATTGCATGCGCATTACACACCAGGCCACAAATTAGACCATAGGAGATAGAATTAGACCATGGGCCCTGGCTCTGAGAAGCTCATAACCTATGTACCTAATTAACTTGAGAGTATAAATGGCAAACCATTCAGTGAACAAATCTGCAATGAAAACTTTGAACACGCTAGGCATGGGTTTAAGCACTTATGTGACTTTAGCAAACATGACCCACAAGACCCTGGTCTCTTGGGGTTTATAAGTCTATTGGGGAAAATAGAACACTAATAAGTAAGCAAAGAGGAAATCAGATGTGTCCAGATTGTGATAAATGATCTGAAGGAAATGAGCTGGGAAATTAATAATAACTTGGTTTCACCCCTTCTGGGCAAGTAATAATTTAGCAGTGACCTTTGAGAGCAGAACCATGTGTAGGCACTGGAGGTGCTAGAGACTAGTAGTTAGGTTATAAAGCTCTGCATAAAGACTTGGGTAACCCCTGGCAAGTTACTTGAAACCTCATCTGTAAAATAGGGATAATAATAGTCCTTACCTTGGAAGGTTGCTTCACCAATTAAATTAGTTAATAGACTAAAAGGATTTTGCATTGTGCCTAGCATGGAGCAAGTGTTCAACAAAAGCTGTGACTCATAACTACCATGGTCATTGTTATGTAGGCAATAAGGTTAGAGAAAGGGATGGGCTGGTAAGGAGTTGCTAAAGCACTCCTGTCTCTCCCTGCACATGAATGCCACTGTGCATTTGATCTGTCTCCGAAGCATGGGAGGCTGGGTTTCATAGCAAGCACATACTCAGTTTAGGGAGAGAATGACCAACCATGAGAGAGGATGAATGAAGTGTTCTCTTTCTTAGCATCCTGCTTTTATTACTCCTGATGGCATACAGCCTTTAAACCAAGCCCTTTCTCACCCTCTGTTCATTAATACTGTTTCCTACCTCCTCAAAGCTGCCCATGGAGCCTCCCCTGCCCACTGGCTAGTACTGTGTTGCACTGCTATTGCTGATAGCATCTCATGATGCTTGCAGGGCAAGTTTGAATATTGACAGCAGTGACTGGTCGCTAGACACACCTGACTATTGCAGAGCTGATTTCTCTCTCTGCCCCTACAGTGATGTGATGGATTTCGTTCCCGGAGAGCTCTGCAGGCAAGATTTAAGTATGTTTTTCCCTGCTGTGAGCCTGGAATAAAGTCTTCACAGATTGCCAAAGCAGGCTCAGTGAATCACTCTGGCTTTCCGGTGCTCCTCGTTCCTCTGAATGGAGGACACAACCTGATTTAGTAAGTGTCACTCTCACCTTCCATTCATCACCAGCCTTAGACACACTGCCGGGTGGTGAAATTCAGTTGCAGATGTTCCTTTCAGCCCATTACATGAGCAAAGAGCCTTTTCCCAATGTAGCCTTTCAAATAGGAGATTGACCTTCTTCAAGAGACAGGATTGCAATGTGCCAGGGTCACTGTGTGGCCTAACAAGCCAGTGATTCCTGGGTCCAATTCTGAAGCATCAGCTCTGGAAAAAGTCTATGTTAAAGCTTAAGGCTTTTGACAGGATACAGAATTTTGTTTACAGAAGTTAAATATACTGGCTTAGGAGTGATCTGGCACAGGTTTGACTCTATGAATTACTGTCTTTCTAACTTTGGACAAGTTGTTTAACCTCTCTGATCCTCAGTTTGTTCATCTGTAGAACAGCACTTAATTTAGGGGGTTGTTAAGTGGTACAATGCTTGTCGAGTACTTAGCTCAGTGCCTGGCACCTAGTGCTCAATTAAAGTTAGTAGTTTTTAATGCTGTGGTTATTCCTGCTGTGTTAGTGTTATCATTGATGTTATTTACAACCAGGCTAACAGTTATCCCAATCCTGCCTTTTCTCTTAGCCTTGCTTTCGTGGAGGAACTGGAGGGACAGTCTTTTAGAAAGTGTCATTTTGCCCCCTCTGGGCTGACTATAAGTGAAAAAGTTAGGGTGCTATGGTTTGAATTTGTCCCTTCCAAAATCCAGGTGTTGTCAATGTGGTAGTACTAAGAGGTGGGGCCTTTAAGAGTGATTAGGTCATGAGGGCTGCTTCCTCATGAATTCGATTAAGCCCCTTCTAAAAGAGGCTTCATGCAGCGTTCAGCAAGCTTGCCCTTCTGCCATGTGAGGACACAGGCAGAAGGCCCTCTCTCGATCAAATGCTGGCACCTTGATTTGGACTTCCCAGCCTCCAGAACAGTAAGAAAACAATTTTCATTTCTTATAAATTACCCAGTCTTAGGTATTTTGTTATAGAAGCACAAAACACACTAAAACATGGAAGCAACACATTATGATGTTAAGAAAAGAGACAGCATTGGACTTAAAGTCCCAAAATGTGATGTTACGTTTGTGCTTCTCCACAAACTACTTACTGGAGTTAGGTCAAGTCCCTAAAGCCCTTTTGAGTTTTCCTTTCCTCTCATGCATCCTTCAAATGGTTGCTGTGAGGATTAACAATGATTTCTCACTCTTGTTAGTGCGATATCTACTATCTATTGAGTGCAGAGTATAGCTCAGACATTGTGAACTATACAGCTGTACATACAGACATAAACCTAATTATCTCAACAATCCTGTGACTCCACAGCCCTTATATTTAACCTTCACTGTCTCATAAAATAAGATCATGTGTTTGAAGATAAAAATTCTCAAAATATTTTTGGTGTCCTGCAGTATTAAATCCAGACTTCTTAATGTGCCATTTAGGGGCCATTCAGGTCTCACCCAGACCACAGTTTCATCTTCAGGTCCTGTCTATAGCTGGGATCTGTGCTTCCTCTACTGCAGCCATAATTCACTTGCCATTTCCCAGAATTTGTAATTCTCAAAGAGACTTCTGAACCTTTGCATATCTGTTCCCTTTGCTGTAATGTCCTTCTGTCTGCTTGTTTACCTGGGAAACTTCTACTACTGTTCTTAGGCTCAGAATAGGTAACCTTTACTATGATTTGTGACTCTGACCTCTCAGGTGTTGCCTTGTCCGTTGTGTTTTCAGTGCACCCTGCATATGATTTTCACACAGCACATATCACACCCTGCGATGATTATCTATGAGAATCTGTGGTTATCTCTATTCAAAATGCTAAACAGGAATCAAATTGCCAGCACCAAATACAGTACCTGGCACACAGTGCATGCTTGATACATCCTTATGGAATGAATGAATGGAATGTGCCCAGTTGCCTGGTGGGATTTGCTCCCTGCTACACTTCTTTGACCTTCTCCAACCTCACGTGTGATGGGGAGGCTTTTTTGGCTCAGTATTGAGTTTAACACTGTAACATATGCTAGGACTGGAGACCTATATTATTATTATAATTATTATTATTTTAAAATTTTACTTTAAGTTCCAGGATACATATGCAGAATGTGCAGGTTTGTTACATATGTATACCCATATTATTTAGAGAAGTCTGGTTTGCTTTATAGGAGAGCTCAGGTAAATAGCTCTTGGCCATTGCTGGAGCTGGAAAGCCCACTTGGCCTTATATGTATCACAAACACTTACTTGGCCCTAAAATTCCACATCAAGAAATTTATCCTGAGATTGTAATCAGTACTGGTGAGAATATTTTATCTCTTTGATATTCATCATTGTGTTGTATATAATAGCAAACATTTATGAAAAAATCTAAATGCCACACAGTGAGGGATTGGTTGAATAAAAGATGGCAGTTCTATTTAAAAGAATTAAAGTGGTTCATTAAAAATAATACTGTAGATCAACATTTTTGATATGGGAAAAAATGTTCCCATGCAGAGTAAGAAAAGGTCACAAAAGGTTATATACAGCATGATTCCTTATTTATAATGATTTATCTGTAATTTTAAAATTTTAATTTTTACTATATAGATAATATAAATGTTTCTGTGTGTGTGTGTGTGTGTGTGTGTGTGTGTGTGTGTGCGCGCGCGCATTTGACATAGTTGGGAAAAGGTCTGAAAGGTTATGCACCAAGGTTTTGATGGAGCTTTCTGTCTGGCTGGTGGAATTACAGGCATAACAATTTTTTAGGGGGTACAAAAATATATTTTAATATTATATTTAATATTATTATATTTAATATTAAAATATATTTATATTCACAGCAGTGTTCAGTAGAATTTGTTTTCTAAATGCTAATGTTTCCATTACATTAAAACAAAAATTTTCTTCTTCAATGACATAGCAAAATGATGCTGGCTGCAATTGATCAAAGTCTCCTCTCCATTATATGTGAGAAACTATTCTGAAAGTGACGTCTTTTGGACAATTCACGATTGGATTGCTGAGTTGAAAAATTATCTTGGTACAGGCAGGAGGAAAGGGTAAATTATAATTGCTTCTTTAAATGGATTTTATGTTGAGACTTCTAACTGATGGATTTACGGTTTAAATCAGGCTTTCAAAAAACTCTCCCAAATAAATCAGCCAACAAAAATGGTGAACCAGTTGAGGATCCAGAGATAGTATTATAATGAGACATTTAAAATAGAGATCATGAGAAAGTACTCAATTGCCGGCACGTTGCCATCTGCAAGGCTAATGTAATTATATAGACCAAATCTCATATAGTTTTTCTTTTCACCAAGTTCCTCTGGTACTTACATCCTTCCTTCACAATCTAGCCCTTGATTATGCCGTGTCTTATATTCTTCCCTTCTCGTTTTTTGGAATAAATTATGTTCCCACATCACATTGTGAATTTCTGAAGGTAAGCATGTGCCGTGTACTTTTTTTTCTTTAGCAAATCGACACCCAGCTAGGGATTTGTGAGCAGAGAATAGTGGGTGAGGATCCTTCACCTATTTTTACTATTTCAAAATATCAGCCAGACATGGTAGATTTTCCCATCCTAAAGCCATTTAGGCTAAAATGTCAATTTTCTTTGCTCTCGGCTGGAAGTGTATCAACAGAATGGTAACCTTGGTTATGTTTTGCTGGCTAAATGTGCCAATTGGTTGCTGAAGACATTATAGAAATGTCTGGGATGTGTGTGAAGGACCAGTTATCAGAGCCCCATGGTTTGACAGTGAAGAATTGCAAACCATTGACTGAGCTGAACACAACGTTACTGTTTAATATGTGTTAGTTGACTCGGGGAAAAATACCTCTATTTCATCAAGATAATTTATTCAATTTGCTTGACCTCAAATCAAGCAGACCCAATAGTTGGCTATTGACTGAAATTTTCAATTCCAACTGTTTTGAGATAGTGGTTTCCCATATGTTGCATCAGAATTACCTGGGCAACTTTTTAGAATACAGATTATCTGACTTCTCCTTTTCCTCCTCTCCAAGATTCTGATTTAGTAGGTCTGGGGTAAGGTCTGGGGATCTGAATTTTACAAGCACCCAGGTAATTATTATGCACAGTTAAATTAGCAACTGCTAACACAGATCAACATTGAATAACTTAAATCTAATAATAGATTTAATATTTTTAAGCCTATGAAACAAATTATTTTTCCCGCTATCAAAAACCAAAGGAGATTCCTAGAGCTCTACTCCCCTGCTTTCAAGTGTCCTGCCTTGGAGGATCGCTAGAATGTCCCAGATCTTGTTGGCTGTTCTTTCTCCCCCGTCTTATCCCCGGTAAGCATCTTCTGTGGGACGTTCCCTTGATGAAATGTGAAGACTGCATTACTTGCCCTGATGTCAGTGGGGAATTCTCTGCTGGGAACAGAGTCTCTTTTTCCGCCTTATTTCAAGGATATGGAGGCTCTAAAGGCAATGAAGGAAACACAAGAAATAAGCAGGTGACTTTAGTATAAATTATTAATTCAGAAAGGAAAAAAGGGCATAATTTGCTTCCAGATCATATTCCAAGAGATGCACCTGACCTAACTATTATTCTTCTCTCCTTAAAAGATCACTTGTGTTTCCAACAGTATAGGCAAGGCAGACTGTGATCCTGAATGAGTTTGAATTCAGAGTGTTTTTCCAGTTTGGAAGCAGAACCCCTGGAAATGTGAATGTTTTATTTAATGTAACAATACAGTGAGAAGTCCCACTGCTGTTAGGAAAGTTGTAAATAGTTATCTAAGTAATTAAACCCAATAATATTTTAATACAAATAATGCCTTGAGTTAAAAATAAACCCATGGAAATCCACATAGAAGAATTTTATTCGTAGTAAACACATTTTGGGGAAAGAATAATAACATTTAAAATGTTCAAAACACATTGCTAAGTGATAAAAACAAAAAGCATATACTAGCATGAACCCAATTTTGGCAGAAAAACCCAAATAGAAAAAAAATTGGCTAGCAAGAACACTGCAAAAATATTATCAGTGGTTATTTCTGGATGATATAATTAATTACAGTAATTTTTATTTATCTTTTATCATAATATTCCCTTTATTTTCTAAATTTACTACACAAAACATAACTTTCTAATCAGAAGACACATCAATTTATTTTGTAAATAATATCTGCATATATAATACCTTAGGTATTAGTTCATTTTCATACTGCTATGAAGAAATACTTGAGACTAGGTAATTTATAAAGACAAAGGTTTAATGGACTCACAGTTCCACATGGGTGGGGAGGCCTCACAATCATGGCAGAAGGTGAAGGAGGAGTAAAGGCACTTTTACATGGTGGCAGGTAAGAGAGAGTTTGTACAGGGGGACTTCCCTTTATTAAACTGTCAGATCTCGTGAGACTTATTAACTATCATGAGAACAGCATGGGAAAAACCTGCCCCCATGATTCAATTGCCTCCTACCAGATCCTTTCCATTACACGTGGGGATTATGGGAGCTACAATTCAGGATGAGATTTGGGTGGGGACACAGCCAAACCATCTCACCTGAGATGCTCACCTAACTTTTATTTATCTATATCCATACAAAGGTTTGAATCCTGGATAAAGAATGCAGATAGAAGTTTCTTTAAAGACATGAGGCTGTAGGGTCAAATAAGAAGGAAACTGGGGCCTGGGATTGCAAGGATGGCAAATGCCTGGCAAGCTTAGGGTCAACTATCACCTGCCATATGAAACCCCTGGCAGATATTATCATTGGCGTTGACCCTCTTTCCCATAGAACCTGGGTATCAAATTTCCCCAGATCCCACCAATTACCAGCAATTGTCTCGGGAAGGCACACAGGGAGCAGCTTACTGTCTTTGCAGGCTTAATATAGGGACCTGCCCCCAAGGCCCTATATATACTGAGGAGACACAGCAGATATAAAAAAAGAAAAGCATAGGATTACATTCCCAAGTCGAAATCACAAGAGAAAGAAGAAATGCCACAAGGCTGTCCATGATTAATTACCAAATGTATGGTGGGAGAAGATCATTTTATTTTGGGATGGTGAGAACATAAAATATTTTCCGATCTGTACCAGCTGTGTCAATATGATGTCAAAATTTCCAAAAGAAAAATGTCTGTCTTGGGGCAGCCTCCTTTCCACTCCTGATCAAGGCTGACATGCATCTAGTCAAACAGTGAACTTGTTGCACTTGAGCATGTTGGTTTATCTCTCTGTTTTTTTTTTGTTTTTTTTTTTTTTTCTTTAAAGTGAGTTGGCAGGCTTTGCTATGAGAGGTTGTGGCAAATATGATAATATGTAAATATTTTGCAACTGTAGGAGAAAGGCATGAAGGTTATTTAAGTATAGTAAAAGTCCACTTTAAAACTGTCTTTTATTTTCATAGACTCAGTTTATTCCAAGTTTCAAATGATAACCTCCCTTCTGCTGTGATAAAGCATTCTTTTCACTGTGCTTGGGATGGTTCCCAAAACAGATGAATTGTGGCATGATAATTAAACTCTAACCCCCCTCTCCCCTACTTGAAGGGTGTCTGTATTGCTTTTCATTCATATGTTGATATAGCTACAGAATATACTAAAGCATATTGCAGAAGCCACAAGATAGTTACTGAACGAATGAATGCAAGTTTTATTGCTTTCCAGTAATGGACTATGACAACTTCACTTTAATTTGTGAAAGCACAGTATTTTCTCATGAGGTTTCATAGGAGCAGAACATTTCATATACATTTTGGGCTGCTTGCCAAATGATGAAGAACATGAGGGCAGAGATGAATATACCATGCAAAGTCAAAAGTGGGCATTTTCACATATATATTTCACAATACTTTTTCAGTGTTGTGCTAGTAGTCAGAAAACCTAGGAGTTAGTCCCAACTTGGCCATTTACTAGTTATAAGTCCTTGGGTATTGTGAACCTCTGTTTTATTTTGTTTTTTCTACACCCCAACTCCCACTTCTCCTTTATTAGGATAACAGTAGCCCAATATTCATTTGAATAACTGTGCTTTTGCATTCATTGCCCATCTCTGAGGGACTGGCATACAAATGGACCTAGTCAACCAGAACAACAGTGACTGAGAGATGAGTATGAAATCCAAACTTGGACAATTAGAGTGACTCCTGAGATATTACTTGAACTTTTAGGAGGAATTATCATTTACACTGGATCCTAAACCTGTAGATATAAAGAAATATATGAAGTTGGCTAATTTATAAAGAAAAGAGGTTGATTTAGCTCATAGTTCTGCAGGGTACAAGCATGGCACCAGCATCTGCTCAGCCTCTGGTGAGGCCTTAGGAAACTTATAGTCATGGCAGAAGATGAAGAGGGAGCAGGTGTGTCACATGATGGGGGGACAGTGAGAGACAGGAAGAAGGAAGAGGAAGAGGAGGAGAGAGAGGAGGAGGAGGAGGAAGAGGAGGAGGAAGTTCCAGGCTTTTTTAGACAATCAAATCTTGCACGAACTCATAGAGTGAGAACTCACTCATTGCCATGAGGATGACACCAAGACATTCATGAGGTATCAGCCCCCATGACCAAAACACGTCCCCAAGCCTCACCTCCAACACTGGAGATCACATTTCAATGTGAGATTTGGAGCAGACAAAACATCCAAATTATAGCAATGACCATCTCATCACTCCTGGGAATATCTGCCTAAGAATGAAGCCAAACTAGAAGAAGAGATATAAAAGAAGATAAAGACATATTCTAGACAAATATGACTTGATTACTAAGACTCAGCCACTACTAAAACTAGAAATACCTCACTGGGCCTCAGTCCTGCGAGTCAGTAAGTTAGTTGATTTGCTTAAACTTTGAATTAGGATTTTGTGATTTGCAGCCAGAGTTTTAACCAAATGGGCAATATTCCCCTTGTGTGATTCAGGTTTCTTTTCTTTCAAGGGTTAGACATTTTAAAAAATTATTATTTTGCTTTCTAATTAAAAAGTCAATATATGTTCATTGTAAAATGATAACATTATAGAAAAGGATTATTAGGTTGTATCCGCACTTATCCGTTATTTATTGCTGTGTAACAAATCTCACCCAAATCCAGTGGCTTGAAATAATAAGTGTTTATTATTGCCCATGACTCTAAATGTTAGTTAGGTGGTTCTGCTGTTCTGGTCTAGGCTTAGCAGATCTAATTGAGGTTGCTTATGTGCCTGTGGTCAGCTGGTATATTAGCTAAGTGTTGACTGCCAGGGACAAGGGGGAATGGGGTGTCCAGACTGTATTTCTCTTATCATCCAGCAGACTAGCTTGAGGCTTGTTCTCATCGAGGCTGAATAGGGCCTTAAAAGAGCAAGTGAAAGCCTTTTGAAGCCTAGGTTTGTGACTGACATGTCTTTACTCCTGCTGCTTTTATTGGCCAAAGCAAGTCACCGTACCAGCCCACATTCAAGGAGAGAAAAAACGGACTCCACATCTCTGTAGGAGGAGTTGAAAAATCACATTGCAAGCAGCAGATATATGGGAAAGGAAATAACTGAGGCTAGTTTTGTAATTTCTATGTTACTTCATTCTCTCGGAAATAATCGCTGTTAATATATTAATGTATAGTCTTGTAAATTTCTCCACAATACATATCGTCTACTCTATTTTCTAGAATATATAATATATACTTCCAAAAAACATATTTTCTACTTAGTTTCATTTTTGTGGTTATGTTGACAGACAATTGATATGTGTATTATCCTGCAATTTACTGTTTTCAACTTGACGATACGTCTTGGAACATATTTCCATGTTTATGCACATTAAGCTCTTCTAAGAGATTGAATGTAGATGATTTCACTGGCTCCAACTTTCTGAGACTCTGGGATTCTATCACTCATTATGAACTAAATTTCCAAAATCCTCAAGCTCATATCCTCAGAGTGACAGGAGAACTGCTAGATACCCAAGTAGCTAAAAAGTGGAGCCTATAATCCTGACTGGGCATATGTGTCAATTTCAAATGTTGAGTGATTTCACCCTGGCTGGTTAGAAAATTACTTAGCATTATTATTATTAATTATAATGATAATTAAAAAACTGTTTCTGTTGAAATCCCAGTAATTGACTCTCATTAGCCCATGGAAGAATGTGCTGATTGTTCCAGATATAGTGCTTGTCTTCTGGTTTGCACCAATTCAGCAAATAAGCTAAAATTGGAAGACAGAACAAGCTACTAAGAATAGGTAACCCAGTTGTAGTAAGTCAAGTGCTCACCAAACGGATTCCACAGCAATCCAATTAATGAAGGACTGGGCTCTGGCTTCTTTCTGGCTACTTGGTTTTGATAAATCAGTGAAGTCTCTAGGGCTGTTCACATTTCTTCAAAGCAAGTCCTCATAGTTCTTAAGCATCTTCAGCCTGAAGACAGCTTATACTGTAGAAACTGGCTTTGGGAATCTGAAGGACTCTTTTATGTTATGATTAAGATCTTTTTGGAAATTTCAGTTAATAAATGTTAGCTAAAAAATAAGGCAGTTATGGATCCTACAGTAAGTAATTAATTACTAAAATAATATCCTTTCAATCACTTTCCTTTAGCATTACCAAAGTAAACTTTGGTAATGTCATCAGTGACACTGACTGCCAATTGATCAGATCAATGTGATGTGAGCTTGGCTTCCGTTTCAAGATAGCCCAATAGGAACAGCTCCAGTCTGCAACTCCCAGCATGACCAACACAGAAAATGGGTGATTTCTGCATTTCCAAACTGAGATATCTGGTTCATCTCATTGGGACTGGTCAGAAAGTGGGTGCAGCCCATGGAGGGTGAGCCAAAGTAGGGCGGGGCATCGCCTCACCTGGAAACTACGAGGGCTTGGGGATTTCCCTTTCCTAGCTAAGGGAAGCTGTGACAGACTTTACTGGGAAAATCGGGACACTGCCACCTGAACACCAAGTTTTTCCAACGGTCTTAGCATATGGCACACCAGGAGATTATATCCCGCGCCTGGTTCAGCGGGTTCCATACCCACGTTGCCTTGCTTACTGCTAGTCTGAGATTGAACTGCTTGGTGGCAGGCCTGGCTAGGGGAGGGGCTTCTGCTATTGCTGAGGCTTGAGTAGGTAAACAAAGCAGCCAGAAAGCTCAAACTGGGTGGAGCCCACTGCAGCTCAACGAGGCCTGCCTGCCTCTGTAGACTCCACCTCTGTGGACAGGGCATAGCTGTACAAAAGGCAGCAGAAACTTCTGCAGACTTAAACGTCCCTGTATGACAGCTCTGAAGAGAGCAGTGGTTCTCCCAGCACTGTGTTTGAGCTCTGAGAATGGACAGACTGCCTCCTGAAGTGGTTCCCTGACCCCCATGTAGCCTAACTGGGAGACACCTCCCAGTAGGGGCCAACTAACACCTTATACAGCTGGGTGCCCCTCTGAGATGAACCTTCTAGAGGAAGGATCAGGCAGCAATATATGCTGTTCTGCAATATTGGCTGTTCTGCAGCTTCCACTGGTGATACCCAGGCAAACAGAGTCTGAAGTGGACCTCCAGCAAACTCCAATAGACCTGCAGCTGAGGGAACTGACTGTTAGAAGGAAAACTAACAAACAGAAAAGATTAGCATCAACATCAACGAAAATGACATCCACACCAAAACCCCATATGTAGGTCACCATCATCAAAGTCCAAAGGTAGATAAAACCACAAATATGGGGAGAAACCAGAGCAGAAAAGCTGAAAACTCTAAAAACCAGAGCACCCCTTCTCCTCCAAAGGATCGCAGCTACTCGCCAGCAATGGAGCAAAGCAGAATGGAGAATGAATTTGACGAGTTGACAGAAGTAGGCTTCAGAAAGTCGGTAGTAACCAATTTCTCTAAAATAAAGGAAGACATTCGAACCCATCACAAGGAAACTAAAAACCTTGAAAAAGATTAGACGAATGACTAACTAGAATAAACAGTGTAGAGAAGACCTTAAATGACCTGATGGACCTGAAAACCATGGCATGAGAACTATGTGATGCATGCACAAGGTTCAGTAGCCAATTTGATCAAGTAGAAGAAAGAGTATCACTGACTGAAGATCAAATTAATGAAATGAAGTGAGAAGAGAAGTTGAGAGAAAAAGAGTAAAAAGAAACAAACAAAACCTCCAAGAAATGTGGGACTACGTGAAAAGACCAAATCTACATTTGATTAGTGTACCTGAAAGTGACTGGAAGAATGGAACCAAGCTGGAAAACACTCTTCAGAATATTATCCAGGAGAACTTCCTCAACCTAGCAAGGCTGGCCAACATTCAAATTCGGGAAATGCAGAGAACACCACAAAGATACTCCTCAAGAAGAGCAACCCCAAGACACATGATTGTAAGGTTCACCAAAGTTGAAATGAAGGAAAAAATGCTAAGGCAGCCAGAGAGAAATGTTGGGTTACCCACAAAGGGAAGCCCATTAGACTAACAGCAGATCTCTTGGCAGAAACTCTACAAGCCAGAAGAGAGTGGGGGCCGATATTCAACATTTTTAAAGAAAAGAATTTTCAACCCAGAATTTCATATCTAGCCAAACTAAGCTTCATAAGTGAAGGAGAAATAAAATCATTTACAGACAAGCAAATGCTGAGAGATTTTGTCACCACTAGGCCTGCTTTACAAGAGCTCCTGAAGGAAGCACTAAACAGGGAAAGGAACAACTGGTAGCAGCCACTGCAAAAACATGCCAAATTGTAAAGACCATTGATGCTAGGAAGAAACTGCATCAACTAACGGGCAAAATAACCAGCTAACATTGTAATGACAGGATCAAATTCACACATAACAATATTAACCTTAAATGTAAATGGGCTAAATGCCCCAATTAAAAGATGCAGACTGGCAATTTGGATAAAGAGTCAAGACCCATCAGTGTACTGTATTCAGGAGGCTCATCTCACATGCAGAGACACACTTAGGCTCAAAATAAAGGAATGGAGGAAGATCTACCAAGCAAATGGAAAGAAAAAAAAAAAAAGCGGGGGTTGTAATCCTAGTCTCTGATAAAATAGACTTTAAACCAACAGAGATCAAAAGAGACAAAGAAGGCCATTACATAATGATAAAGGAATCAATTCAACAAGAAGAGCTAACTCTCCTAAATATATATGCACCCAATACAGGAGAACCCAGATTCATAAAGCAAGTCCTGAGAGACCTAAAAAGATACTTAGACTCCCACACAATAATAATGGGAGACTTTAACACCCCACTGTCAATATTAGACAGATCAATGAGACAACAGGTTAACAAGGATATCCAGGACTTGAACTTAGCTCTGCACCAAGCAGACCTAATAGACATCTACAGAACTCTCCACACCAAATCAACAGAAGATACATTCTTCTCAGCACCACATCGCACTTATTCCAAAGCTGACCACATAGTTGGAAGTAAAGCACTCCTCAGCAAATGTAAAAGAAGTGAAATCGTAACAAACTGTCTCTCAGACCACAGTGCAATCAAATTAGAACTCAGAATTAAGAAACTCATTCAAAACTGCACAACGACATGGAAACTGAACAACCTGCTCCTGAATAACTACTGGGTAAATAATGAAATGAAGGCAGAAATAAAGATGTTCTTTGAAACCAAGGAGAATGAAGACACAATGTACCAGAATCTCTGGTACACATTTAAAGCAGTGTGTAGAGGGAAATTTATAGCACTAAATGCCCATAAAAGAAAGCAGGAAATATCTAAAATTGACACCCTAACATCACAATTAAAAGAACTAGAGAAGCAAGAGCAAACACATTCAAAAGTTAGCAGAAGCCAAGAAATAGCTAAGATCAGAGCAGAACTGAAGGAGCTGGAGACACAAAAATCCCTTCAAAAAATCAATGAATCCAGGAGCTGGTTTCTTGAAAAGATCAACAAAATTGATAGACTGCTAGCAAGACTAATAAAGAAGAAAAGAGAGACGAATCAAATAGATGCAATAAAAAATGATAAAGGGGATATCACCACTGATCCCACAGAAATACAAACTACCATCAGAGAATACTATAAACACCTCTATGCAAATAAACTAGAAAATCTAGAAGAAATGGATAAATTCCTGGACACATACACCCTCCCAAGACTAAACCAGAAAGCAGTTGAATTGCTGAATAGACCAATAACAGGCTCTGAAATTGAGGCAATAATTAATAGCCTACCAACCAAAAAAAGTCCAGGACGAGACGGATTCACAGCCAAATTCTACCAGAGGTTCTAAGAGGAGCTGGTTCCATTCCTTCTGAAACTATTCCAATCAATAGAAAATGAGGGAATCCTCCCTAACTCATTTTATGAGGCCATCATCATCCTGATACCAAAGCCTGGCAGAGATACAACAAAAAAAGGGAATTTTAGCCCAATATCCCCGATGAACACTGTTGCAAAAATCCTGAATAAAATATTGGCAAACCGAATCCAGCAGCACATCAAAAAGCTTATCCACCACGATCAAGTTGGCTTCATCCCTGGGATGCAAGGCTGGTTCAACGTATGCAAATCAATAAACATAATCCATCACAAAAACAGAACCAAAGACAAAAACCACATGATTATCTCAATAGATGCAGAAAAGGCCTTTGACAAAATTTAACAGCTCTTCATGCTAAAAACTCTCGATAAACTAGGTATTGATGGAACATATCTCAAAATAATAAGAGCTGTTTATTACAAACCCACAGCCAGTATCATACCGAATGGGCAAAAACTGGAAGCATTCCCTTTGAAAATTGTCACAAGACAGGGATGCCCTCTCTCACCACTCCTATTCAACATTGTGTTGGAATTTCTGGCCAGGGCAATCAGGCAAGAGAAAGAAATAAAGGGTACTCAATTAGGAAAAGAGGAAGTCAAATTGTCCCTGTTTGAAGATGACATGATTGTATATTTATAAAACCCCATTGTCTCAGCCTAAAATCTCCTTAAGCTGATAAGCAACTTCAGCAAAGTCTCAGGATACAAAATCAATGTGCAAAAATCACCAGCATTCTTATATACCAAGAACAGACAGAGAGCCAAATCATGAGTGAACTCCCATTCACAATTGCTACAAAGAGAATAAAATACCTAGGAATCCAACTTACAAGGGATGTGAAAGACCTCTTCAAGGAGAACTACAAACCACTGCTCAATGAAATAAAAGAGGACACAAACAAATGGAAGAACATTACATGCTCATGGATAGGAAGAATCAATATCATGAAAATGGCCATACGGCCCAAGGTAATTTATAGATTCAATGCCATCCCCATCAAGCTACCAATGACTTTCTTCACAGAATTGGAAAAAACTAGTTTAAAGTTCATATGGAACCGAAAAAGAGCCTGCATTGCCAAGACAATCCTAAGCCAAAAAAACAAAGCTGGAGGTATCATGCTACCTGACTTCCAACTATACTACAAGACTATAGTAACCAAAACAGAATGGTACTGGTACCAAAACAGAGAGCTACACCAATGGAACAGACAGAGGCCTCAGAAATAACACCACACATCTGACCTTTGACAAACCTGACAAAAACAAGCAATGGGGAAGGAGTCCCTATTTAATAAATGGTGCTGGGAAAACTGGCTAGCCATATGTAGAAAGCTGAAACTGGATCCCTTCCTTACACCTTATACAAAAATTAATTCAAGATGGATTAAAGACTCAAATGTTAAACCTAAAACCATAAAAACCCTAGAAGAAAACCTAGGCAATTCCATTCAGGCCATAGGCGTGGGCAAGGACTTCATGATTAAAACACTAAACGCAATGGCAACAAAAACCAAAATTGACAAATGGGATCTAATTAAACTAAAGAGCTTCTGCACAGCAAAAGAAACTACCATCAGAGTGAACAGGCAACCTATAGAATGGGAGAAAGTTTTTGCAATCTACCCATCTGACAAAGGGCTAATATCCAGAATCTACAAAGAACTTAAACAAATTTACAAGAAAAAATCAAACAGCCCCATCAAAAAGTGGGCAAAGGATATGAACAGACACTTCTCAAAAGAAGAAATTTATGCAGCCAACAGACACATGACAAAATGCTCATCATTACTGGCCATCAGAGAAATGGAAATCAAAACCACAATGAGATACCATCTCACACCATTCAGAATGGTGATCATTAAAAAGTCAGGAAAAAACAGGTGCTGGAGAGGATGTGGAGAAATAGGAACACTTTTACACTGTTCGTGAGACTGTAAACTAGTTCAACCATTGTGGAAGACAGTGTGACGATTCCTCAAGGATCTAGAACTAGAAATACCATTTGACCCAGCCATCCCATTACTGAGTGTATACCCAAAGGATTATAAATCATGCTGCTATAAAGACACGTGCACACGTATGTTTATTGCGGCACCATTCACAATAGCAAAGACTTGGAACCACCCCAAATGTCCATCAATGATAGACTGGATAGAGAAAATGTGGCACATATACACCATGGAATACTATGCAGGCATAAAAAAAGATGAGTTCATGTCCTTTGTAGGGACATGGATGAAGCTGGAAACCATCATTCTGAGCAAACTATCGCAAGGATAGAAGACCAAATACCGCATGTTCTCATTTATAGGTGGGAATTGAACAATGAGAACACTTGGACACAGGGTGGGGAACATCACACACCAGGACCTGTTGTGGGGTGGGGGAAGTGGGAGGAATAACATTAGGAGAAATACCTAATGTAAATGGCGAGTTAATGGGTGCAGCACACCAACATGGCACATGTATACATATGTAACAAACCTGCGTGTTGTGCACGTGTACCCTAGAACTTAAAGTATAATAATAAAAAAAATGTGGCACATATACACCTTGGAATACTATGCAGCCATAAAAAAGGATGAGTTCATGTCCTTTGTAGCGACATGGGTGAGGCTGGAAAACATCATTCTCAGCCAACTATCGCAAGGACAGAAAACCAGACACCACATGTTGTCACTCATAGGTGGTAATGAGAATGCTTGGACACAGGGTGGGGAACATCATACACCAGGGCCTGTTGTGGGGTTGGGGGTTGGGGGAGGGATAGCATTAGGAGAAATACCTAATGTAAATGACAAGTTAATGGGTGCAGCAAACCAACACGGCACATTAATACATATGTAACAAACCTGCATGTTGTGCACCTGTACCCTAGATCTTAAAGTATTAAAAAAAAAAGTGATATGAGCTAAGAGCAGGTGGACTTCTATATCTTCCATAAAGCAATTTTTTCATTCATTCATTTGTTCGTTCAAAAAATGTTGAGCATGAACTGTTTGCTAAGCCTGCACTATGATCTGGGAATATAAAGATGAATAAAACACACTTTTTGTCCTTAAGGTCTTACATTTTGTAGAGGGAGATTGATACTTACAATGTGATATGAGAGTTTCATGAACAGAAATTGATTTAATAGTCTAAAAGAAAATTGAGATAGCTTATAAAGATACACAAAATATGGCCTGAATTACATTATAATAATATAACAGCACATGTTTATGTAATATTTCTATCCTTCCTAAGCACTTTGTATGAATTAACTTATTTAATTCCCTTAAAGCCCTACAAGTGCCATTATTTTCTTCATTTTACAGAAAATACATATGAGGCATAGAACGGTTAAGTACTGTGTTAGTCTGGGTTCTCCAAGGAAACAGAATCAATTGTGTGTGTGTGTGTGTGTGTGTGTGTGTGTATGTGTGTATAGGAGCCAATTTCCTAAACTGTGCAGTGAAGGCCCACAGGCTAGAGACCCAGGGAAGAGATGTGCTTGAGTGTGAAGGCAGTCTGGAGGCAGGATTCATTCTTCCTCAAGGGACTTCAGTCTTTTTCTCTTAAAGCCTTCAACTGATTGGATAAGGGCCACCTCCATTATGGAGAGTAATCTGTTTTTCCTAAAGTCTATAGATTTCTGTGTTAATCGCATCTAAAAAATAACCTTCACAACAAAACCGAGACTGGTGTTTGACCAAAAACTGGATACTATGACCTAGCCAACTTGATGCATAAAATTAACCATCACAGTTCACCCTTTGCCGACTTTGTACCCACACACATCTTCTCAAACCAGACTTACTCCCCAAATAAAGACAACAACAAGGTCATACTTCTGCTTAACATGATACAAATGTCCTGTATACAACTGAAAATCCACTAATCATTTCCCCTTGGGGAAGAGGATGCAATGTCCTTGAGTAATATTCACTCTTCTCCTTGATATCCTGTAACTTAAATACTATGGTATAAAGTTAACAGTACTTAAATACTATGGTATAAAGTTAACAGTACTTAAATACTGTAATACAAAGTCAATATAGCTTATGTTGTATGACAAGGGGATAAAAGGAAGAAAACAAAGATACTTGAATATGTGTATATATTATGTATATATGTGTGTGTGTGTACATCCTCTCATTCTCCAGGGTCTCTCCAGGAGGGCTGTCTTCCACCAAGCTTGCCTGCACATATTTCTATATATACACATACACACACACACACACACACATACACACACTATATATATATATACACACACACACATACACACCTAGGTACATACACACACATTCGTAATAAAATGAGGAAATATTTATAACAATTACAGACCTCCTTTCTGCAGTAAGTCAAATAGTCATAGCTGGTCTTTACCTTCTTTCACTACCCCTTCCATATTCCCTTTGCTCTCAGCAAGCACCTCAGCTGGTCATGATTCTATTCTTAAAGATTAGAATAAATTTACAATTCCATTACTGAAGGATCTGGGACATTACTAGTCCTGCCTGAATTGGGCTGGTATAGTTTTCCATTGACTTTAATCACAGGGCATGGTAGTGTTAGGAGACACCCTAAGAGAGCTCCTGTACTCCAGCAATACCCTTTCTTACCTTCAATGTGGAGTAGCAGTCCAATTTCTCCCTGGTAATCAGGATCAATCACCCCAGCCATCACACCCACTCTCTTCTTTGCTCATTGATTCAGAGCCATGAGGAGCCCAAAGTGTCAGAGCAGCGGTCTT
Organism: Macaca nemestrina; assembly: GCF_043159975.1. Taxonomy (NCBI): domain Eukaryota; kingdom Metazoa; phylum Chordata; class Mammalia; order Primates; family Cercopithecidae; genus Macaca; species Macaca nemestrina. The sequence goes on along the minus strand of NC_092126.1, from coordinate 128,752,784 downwards.
AAATTCCAGGTCAATGGATTAATTTTTGTTTCTCCTGGTGGAACTATTCCTCCTTTTAGAATAAGGCCTCTAGACTGGCAGAGAATAAGGTCTCAGGGACAGAAAATAAAACTTTTGGTAGTGGATCACTAGGGGTCTTTGCCAGTAGACCACCCCTTGATTCCTGGACCCATGAATGCTAGCTATGGGAGAAGTAACACCATATATTGGATACTGATTCAGAACATATACTGCCTCCTGGAGCACTTTGCCCCAGACCTTCACTGTAGCTGGCACTGTAATTGAGTCTTCAAAAGGCTATTCCATCATTCTATCAAGCCAGCTACTTCAGGATGGTGAGAAATATGGTAAGATTAGTGAATCCCATGAGCCACACTTCATTTGCTGTGAAGTGAGTTGCTTGATCAGAAGCAATTGTAGAATACCATGAGGCTGGATAGGCATTCTGCTAGTCTACAGATGCTAGTTCTGGCAGAAGCATTACATTTAGGGAAGGCAAATGTGTATCCAGGATAAGTGTCTATCCCAGTAAGGACAAAATGCTGCTCTTTCCATGGTGGAAGGGGTCCACTGTAATCAACCTGCCACCAGGTAGCTGGCTGATCATGCTGGGAAAAATGCCACCATCTTGGGGACTTAGTGGTGGTCTCTGTTGCTGGCAGAGGTTACAATCACACAGGTAGTAAGGGAATGTGGTTCCAAAGTCATGTCTTAACTGTTATGCCTTAGCTGGCCTGTTACAGTGAGAAGTGGACCAAAAAGCAGGCACAAAAAATAAAGTACCCCATCCAAAGTTTCATGTGTTCAAGATGAAGTACTGAATAAGATTGAGGAAACCTGACTTTGATTACAAGTCAGTCAGAAACTTCTTATACTTCTTGGGAAGCTTCCTTTCTCCTTCTGTGCCTCATCTGTAAAAATCATGGTCTTGATTTAAATCATGGATCTTGAATAAGAAATACTATTTGACCCAGCAATCCCATTACTGGGTATATACCCAAAGGATTATAAATCATTCTACTATAAAGACACATACACACGTATGTTTACTGCAACACTGTTAACAATAGCAAAGATTTGGAACCCACTCAAATGCCCATCAATGATAGACTGGATAAAGAAAATGTGGCACATATACACCATGGAATACTATGCAGCCATAAAAAAGGATGGATTAATGTCCTTTGCAGGGACATGGATGAAGCTGAAAACCACCATTCTCAGCAAACTAACACAGGAACAGAAAACTAAACACCGCATGTTCTCACTCATAAGTGGGAGTTGAACAATGAGAACACATGGACATAGGGAGGGGAACATCACATACCAGGGCCTGTCAAGGGCTGGGGGGCTAGGGGAGGAATAGCGTTAAGAGAAATACCTAATGTAGATGACGTGTTGGTGGGTGTAGCAAACCACCATGTCACATGCAGACCTTGTAACAAACCTGCACGTTCTGCACATGTATCCCAGAACTTAAAGGGGGGGCGGGGGGGGAAGCTAACTTAAAAAAAAAGAATGATCTGGCACTGGGATTCAAAGACCTCTGAGGGGGTAATTAGAGAGACCAAACAGGTGAATTTCTGAGTGTCTTCCCCTGGCCATCCTACCAAGAGAAACTTAACTTTCATCTAGTTCATCTATTAGAGTTTGAAGACCTCTAGACTAGAAGATTGAGACCTTTTTTTTAACATTATAGAGAAATGAGACTGAGATTTGATCAACATTACTATATTACAAGTTCCTATCCTTATGAGTGTTCAACCTAGAAACTGTTTTCAGTTACTTATGGCTTAGTGGCTTAACACAACCATGTATTTTCTTACAATTCTGTCAGTTGACTAGGGGGTCTTTTCCCCAACATAGTGTTGACTGGAATACCTCATTAAGTTTCAGTCAACTGGTGGCTAGGCTTGGCTGTGATCCTTAAGCCCTTCCCTCACATATCTGAGGTCTCAGTGCTTGCTGATTAGGAAGGCTTTGTTCTTCACCTCCTGTTCTCTCATCTTCTAGGGCCTCTCCATGAGGCCCCTCTTTCACCAGGCTAACCTGTACTTGGGTAGCATGGTGACCTCTTTAGGTAGCATTTCTGCCATATTCGATTGGTCAATGAAAATCATAACAATCCAGATTCAAAGAGAAAAGAGACAGACCCCCACCTCTTGGTGGAGGAAGCTGCGTGTGTATACAGGGAGGAGAGGAATTATTGGTGGCTTCACTTTGTTTCCATTGATTTTTCTCTATTGTTTCTGTCTTCTCTATTTCATTAATTTCTGCTCAAATCTTTGCTATTAGTATTTCCTTTCTTCTATTCGCTTGGAATTAGCTTACTCTTCTTTTTCTAGTACCTTAAGTTTGAAGGTTATGTTATCGAGATCAAGACTTTCTTCTCTTCTAATGTAGGCATTTACAGCTATAAATTTCCCTCCAAGCACTATTTTACCTGCATCCTGTGAGTTTTGATGTGTTGTGTTTTCATTGTTATTCATCACAAAGTATTTTCTAATTTCCCTTGTGATTTCTTCCTTCATCTATTGGTTATTTAGGTATGTGTTGTCTAATTTTCACATATTTGTGAATTTCCCAAATTTCTTTTCATTAATGATTTCTCATTTTATTTTCTTGTGGTTACAGAATATTCTTAGTATGATTTCAGTCATTTTACATTCATTGAGAATTGTTTTATGGCCTAGATATGGCCTATCCTGGAGACTGTTCCATGTGTAATTGAGGAGAATGTGTATTCTGCTATTGGTGGAATGTTTTATAGATTTCTGTTATGTCTAATTGGTTGATAGTATTGTTAAAGTTTTCTTTTTCCTTGTTGATCTCCTGTCTAGTTGTTCTATACATTATCGAAGTGGAGTATTAAAGTTCTATTATTGTTGAATTGTCTATTTCTTCCTTCACTTCTGTTAGTTTTACTTCTTATACTTTGAGGCTCAATTTTAGATTAAAAAATGTTTATCTTTCTGTATGACTGGCCCTTTTGCCATCATAAAATATCCCTTTTTATCTCAGAACTTTTTGTTATTATATTTTTGAGATGGAGACTTGCTTTGTCGCTCAAGCTGGAGTGCAGGGGCGTGATCTTGGCTCACTGCAACCTCCACCTCCTGGGTTCAAGTGATTCTCCTGCCTCAGCCTTCTGAGTAGCTGGGATTACAGGTGCCCAACACCACACCCGGCTAATTTTTATGTGTGTGTATTTTTAGTAGAGACGGGGTTTCACCATGTTGGTCAGGCTGGTCTCAAACTCCTGACCTCAAGTGATCCACCTGCCTTGGCCTCCCGAAGTGCTGGGATTACAGATGTGAGCCACCGCACCTGGCCTCTCAAAACTTTTTATTCTAAAGTTTATCTTAACACTTTTTGTTCCAAAGTGTGTTTGTCTAATATTAATGCAGTTTTTAAAATGGTTGCTCTTTAAATAATACATCTTTGTCTATCCTTTTACTTTCTCTGCATTGTGTCTTTGAATTTAAAGCGTGTCTCTTGTAGAGGTATATAGTTGGATCTTGTTTTTTATCCATGTCTGCTTTTCAAATGAATTGCTTAATGCATTCACATTTACTGTTACTACTGTCTAGTTGGCTTTGTGTCCGCCATTTTGCTTTTTATTTTCTATATGGCTCATGTCTTTTTTGTTCCTCTGTTCTTCCTTTACTACTTTCTTTTGCATTAAGTATTTTCTTATAAACATTTTAATTCCTTTAATGATATTTTCACTTTTTATTTTTAAGTTATTTTCTTAATAGTTGCTCTGGGGCTTACTACACACATTTTAAATAATCAGAATTGACTTAGATTTATACAAACTTAATTCCAGTGAGATACATAAACACTACTTTGATATAGTTCTATTCTGTTTTCCCCCTTTTAAGTCATTATTGTTATATGTATTATATTCATATATGTTGCAAACTCTATATTTTTGTAATTATTGCTTTATATAATTTTATGTCTATTAAGGAAACTGAGCCTGGGAAACATAGCAAGTCCTCATCTTTACAAAAACAAACAAACAAACAACCATCAAAAAAATTAGCCAGGCATGGTGGCACATGCTTGTGGTCACAACTACTTGGGAAACTGAGGTGTGAGGATCACTTGAGCCCAAGAGGTCAAGGCTGTAGTGAGCTGTGTTCATGCCACTGTACTTCAACCTAAGCAACAGAGCAAGATCCTGTCTCCAAAAAAAAAAAAAGAAAAGAAAAGAAAAAGAAAGAAAAGAAAAAGAAAACAGAGAAGACAGGAGAGTACATACTTATTTGTAGAGTTTTCTTTTAATATTAATCATCCTATCTGCCATTTCTTGTTCTTTTCATTTATTTCTGTGGATTCAAGTTACTGTTTGGTGTCATTCCTTTTCTTCAATACAGCTTTGCTCTTACCCACCATCTTTGTGCTCTTGTTGTCAAATATTCTACACTTCTATGTTACAAGCCTGTAGCAATACAATTATATACATATGTTTTATGCAAGTGCTTTGTAAATCAGTTATTATAAGAGAAAGGAGAAGAAATTCATACTATCTTTTATAATAACATATTTACTTTTACCAGTGTACTTGTTTTTTATTTTGTTTTTCATGTGGATTTGAAGTAGCATCTGGGATTACTTTGTTTCAGCCTAAAGAACTTCCATTAGTATTTCCTGTAAGAGGAATTCGTGACAATCTTTGGAGAAAATCTATCTCAAATTGTTACAGAATTCAATAGAGCCACACACTGGACTAGAAGCATATCAACTCTACCCACCACCAACAGATGGCATTAGAGGGTCCATCAATAGCATCATCAGTACACTTATGATGACCTTGCTTGCAGCCATAACTGTTAAGTAGAGGGAATTTCAATGATGCTGAGGCGAGTGCAAAGCAAGCCTTCTGGGGAAAGATCCTAGGGTCAGAGGAAGGGAAACTCTCAAGCATGGGCCAAGGCTGCAGAGCTGTCAAAGTGGTTCCCTTGGTTGATATGATCCACAAAGCAGAGGAAAGGAGGCTTACAGCTCTGGCTCCTTCCCAAGACAAAGAAAATATTCCCAATTATACTGTGGCAGCTTGAAAATAGGTCATATCTACTGTCTCAGTTATTTTGCAGTGACCCTGTAATCTAAACCAGCTTCCTTGCTCTCTATTTAATTTGGAAAAATCATTAAAACAAAACAGAACAAAAGCCCAATTAGGAAGGACCTGCTACGTAACAGATAATTATTGCTTTTTCAGAAAATGAGTATCTTTGGCTATACCTGGATTGGGAGAGGCAGTGCCAAACACCCTGGGTCTGGCACTATGCTGGACATCATCAACAATTTCTCACTAATGTCTCATGAAAACAATGCTGTGAGTCAGATGTTATTATCTTCTGTTTATAGAAGCAGAATCTGGAGCCCTGAGAATTTAAGTAACTGGCCCAGGTCCCAAAGCTAGTAAGTGGAAGAGAGTTGAAATGTGGGTCTTTGTGTCCCAGATCTCGTGACAGTTGTAAGGGTCAAAACAGTAAATTTTAGATTGTGAGAGTTCCTTTTAGCCCCTGGTTCAGCTAGGACCATTTTTCTTAACATCCCAACTTTCTGCCTGCACCCAGTTTATGTTCTGTAGTTAACTCTTGTGTGTGTAGACTGATGCCCTAATGTAAGTACATTCTATTGATTCAATGGTTTGCAAATTTTAGCAAAATAATGATTGCTTTCTAGTCTTCTCACTGGTTCAAAGGAACACATGGTGCCACATTTTTCTTCTCAGTAGTAAAAGCTTAAACTAGGATTTGTTTGTGTGTAAAGTTGTCTTGCAGGTCATGATACGCTGAATGCTTTCATGAGAGCATTACAATAGAAGCTAATTAGATACCTGGTTGCTGGGTTAAAAAATGCCAGTCTGGCTGCCAGGAGATCTTTGTTGCATTTCTATTTCTACCATGAACCATTGCATGACCTAGAGCAAGTCATTTCTTCATCTGGAAAAAGAGAGGGTTTTATTTGATACTGCTAAGTTTCCATTGCCTCAGTACTAAGACTTTGTTGTGGCTTCATCAGATCCCTAGAGGTTGGGAGAAGAGCAACTTGACAGACCTGGGAGCTTGTTACTTGTCCCACCATCTCTCCAGCTACACTACACTACAGGACACACTAGCCAATTGCCCAGACACTTGCCTATCTAACTTCTTCTTTCCCACCCAACTTGTCCATTCCCATTTGAAGCCTCATACATTATTACTCTCTGAGTCTTTTGGTTTCTGAATTCATGAAGTCACTTTTTTGGTACCACTTTTTCCCTGAAACATTAATATAATGGTCACATTTGCTGCCTTATGTTGAGCCCCACTATATCCTTGTTATGTTCTGAATACCTACTATGTGAACTGCTAAAACAATTTTGCATGGACAGTCTCATTTAACCCTCACAACATGCCCTTAAGGAGGGGTACCATTGTAATCCCCATTGTAGAAATGAAGAAAATGAAGGCTGGAGAAGGTAAGAGGCAAAACTAACATTGGAACTTAGGATCTAACACCAGCACCTGTGCTGTTAGCCTTCAGGGCACCCTGCCCTCCATGATAAATGAAAGACTGGAAAGCATCAGCACCATTCACCTGGAGTGAGTCTTGAGGGTGAGGCTCGTCTTCCCAAACTGTGTGTCCACTTTCCAATGGGGAAGGAATGAAGTGAATATTAGAAAATCACAACAATGTCCAGTCTAAAGGTTTTAGGTAAAATTACTAAAAATAATTTGTGTCCATACAGGAAGTTATCAGTAGTTCGTAGCTAAGAGCTATTTATGAAGGTAGGGGGCCAGAACATAAAAAAGGTAACTATGGTGTTCCCAAAGGCAGGTAGGAAAGATAGGACCTTCCCACTGAGTTGGAGGATTTGAGAATTAAGACCAACAGTTCAAGCTTTTGGCTACTATGTCTCCTGTCACAATTACACCCAGCTGAGTTATATACTCAAGCAAGTTCCTTCAAAATGGCTTCAAGGACTATTCCATCTGGGAAGTTCCTGGTGTCGTGGGCCTCTGGCGTCATCCCTTTGGCCACAAGACCTGAGAGTTGTTCCAGTGAGCTCAGACCCTCCCACCCCCTCAACATGAGATGCTTCTCATGGAAAATACTGAGTGAGGCAACAGAGGGGAGACACTTGTCCCTTACTACATTGCCTCCATTCTTTTGGTTGAAGGGATTTTAGGAAGAGGGAGGAGCATTACTCACAGAAAACTCCAAGCATTAGACTTTGTGCTCAGGTTGTTCATAATTAGCTTGGGAATTAACATTAAGGAAGGTTTGTTACAATTTTGAAGATCAGGAACACTGGTCTGCAATAGAAAAAGCATCAATTTTTCTATTGTTATTTTGGTGATAGAAAGCAGTTTTGTAGTAGAGCTCTCTGTTGCCATATAATATTTCTCTGTAGATCACATATCCTGGCTTAATATCTAGATGGCAGGTTATGTGTTGTGTTCTTGAGTGAACTTGGCACATATACAACTTGAGTCAAGCTGAGCAAATTCTCATGTTGCCAAAACCAATCCCCTATTGGGGATTTACCCTCCACTTCTGCATTGGCCCTCCACCTGGGAAATATGCACACGAAGGAGATCTTCAGGCTACTTGCCATTGCCTATTGTTCTCCAAGGACAATCTGATATTGTCTTTTATATGGATAGGAAAATAGAGGCACTTGTTCGAGAATAAATAGCAAACATGCAAAATCTAGATTGTTCCCCTCTATGTAGTAGAAAAAAGCCCTAAAACATAATAAATAATAGTTCCTTCTATAGGTACTTCTCGAAAAAAAGTGAAACTATTTTTTAGAATAAAACACCTTGGGGAATAAACCTTCTTTTAAGATTCTACTTTCAATAATGTTTATGCAAATGATTTCATTTTTATTCCTTGTGCCAAATACAAATAACGATAGTCCATTCCTAAAGCTTAACAAAGAGCTGTTCTAATGGTGTTGTTTTGGTTTTATGGATTCATTTAGCTAGAGGCACATGTTTACAATAGCCAAACAGGATTTTATGGAGTAATTAGTGGTTAGAAAGAAGCAAACATAAACATTTTTCAAAACAGAGGGGACCCAAGTGCTTCTGATAAGCAGATAGCTTGCAATGTTTTTACCATTCCACCACAGTTGTCTACTCTGAACACTAGCTGTAATTCCTACAGGCTCAAAGGCACTATGTTCCTAAGCAGTGGTGCCAGGGAAGAGTGCCCTCAGTGGCTTGGATAGGAAGACCTGGGTCTAAGATCAATCTTCCTTTAGACAAAGAAAAGTGTGGCTTTTGTGTTATGATTCAAAAAGTTCTGATGCTGGCACACTTGGGGCTTGGAAAAGGTCTAATGACATCATAATATCCTTTTACTATACCTACCCCTCAATGGCTCACCAACAAGCTAAGTAAAAAGAATGTGCTTCCTAGGTAAATGCAACTTTAAGGCAAATCAAGTTTTCACCCTCTAACAAGACTGTTGACCACAATCTCCTAATATATGAAAATTCTGGAGCTAACTAGGTTTTGGAAAACCCTTCCCTTCCTAGAGGGATTTATCTGCATCATCAGTTTCTGTACCTATAACGCTGTCATAGACACTCTGGCTTTAACTTTCATCTCTGAGCACATAGAAGCCTCTGTGAAGTGAGGATACTCCTGGAAGGATACCTGGCTTTTGATGATCCCTGCATCTTGCCTTCATGGTCTTGTGTAATCCTCTTCTGTTAGGAATGATGGACCTAGTAACTTGCTTCTAAGGGATAGAATAGGGCAAAATGATGGGATGTCACTTCTGGAACTGGGTTATCAAAGTGTGTGATTCCTGTTTTGCTTTCAATCCCTCACTCTTTCTCATTTGCTTTTCCTGATGGTAGCCAGTTGCCATGTTCTTAGCTGCCCTTCAGATAAGTCCATGTAGTAAGAAATGGAGGGAATCCTTTGCCAACACCCAGTGAGAAACTGAGACTCTCATCCTATAGCCTATGGGGATATGAAACCTGCCAACAATCATGTCAGTGAGCTTGGAAGTGGATCCTTCCCCAGTTGAGTTTTCAGATGAGACCCCAGCCCCAGAGAGACACCTTGATTATAGCTTAAAGGATGCTGAGACAGAGGTCCCTGTACACTGCTCCTGCATACCTGACCCAAAGAAACTCTGAGATAAAAAATGTTTTAAACCATTGAGTTTTAGGTCTCAAAGTAAAATGTCCAGCCTAAAGTAATATAATTACTAAAGCTGATTTCAATCTTTATCCTGAACCTTCAATTTTGTACTTTTTATTTCTTTATCTTCCTTTATAAAAATAAATTACATATTTTGTTTTTTCACACAGGCATGTAGCATTGCTTGAATAATTACAATCATAATTTATTTCTGGCTAAAATTGTATACACCTCTTTGGATCTTTCCTGGACCTTTTTTTCTAAAACCATATTGAATTCTTAAATATGAAAGAGACCTCTTTGCAATTAAAAGAAACCAAACTTAAGTTAAGGGAAAAAGAGACTTTATTAGCTCATGTGTCTGAAAAGTCCAAGGCAGCGAATCCTGACTTCAGCATGACTAGATACAGGAGTTCAAATGCTGCCATCATGATTTAATCACTCTCTCTGTTTCTCCACTATCCTCAATCCCTGCTTTCCATACCTCTATCTCTGTATTTTGCCTTCTATTATCCTGTCTTTATTCCCAGGGCAACTTTCTGTTTCCTGTTAGCCAAGATACCACCCCAAAGCTAGAAAATCTAGAGAAAAGGACATCATCTCTTTTCTCCAGAGTGGGCATTGATCTCCCTGGAGGTCTCTAATTGGCTCTGCTGGATCATGTGTCATGTTCCTTGAACCAATCACTGTTTCCAGGATATTCTGATGGGCCAGGTTGGACCACATATCTGTCCACAAGGCAAAAGACTCCAAGTTGCTTGGTAGATAGCCCAGAAAAATCATATGGCATTGGGATAGGAAGAGTTCCTAAAAGGGAAAAAGAGTCGCAAGCAGTCAAAAGGTACCATAAGCACACTAAGTAGAAAGATAATTTATTAGAATGAAATTGTTATTTATTGCCACATAAAAATCACCCCAAACATAATGGCACAAAGCAACAATAATCATTTATTATTATTGCTGTTAGTCTTCAGGGTTGAATAGGCTTAGCTAGATGATTCTCACATGGGGTCATTAAAACAGTTGCAGTGAAATGGTGGCTGAGCTGGTGTCACCTCGAAGGCATCCTCACTCATGTATTTGGTGCCTGGACTAGGATCACTCAAACAACTCTAATTCCTTTCTCTCGCTCTTGCTGTCTCTGTGGTCTCTCTACATGGTCTTTCCAGTATGGTGGTTGTAGGTGACCAGACTTCTTACATGGTGGCTCAGGGCTCCAGAGGCCTATGTCCCAAGAGGAGAGACAGCCCGGTACCTTTTATGGATCTAGCCTCAGCAGTCATACAACACCACTTCCACTGCCTTCTCTTTGTCAGAAGTGAGCCACATTCAATGGGAGTGAAATGAGATTCCATTCCTGATGAAATACACATCCAAGAATTTGGGGACACATTTTAAAACTATCACATTCAGATTTTAAAAACTGTTTTCTTTCTTTCTAGACCAGCACATAATTATGAATTATTCCCTGCTGTGGTCAAGATTTGACTGAGACCCAAGTGTGGTCGATAGAGGAAAGTGATAAAGTCATCAAATCCAAGGATTGAGGTTTTTAATTTCTGAACTAGAAAACATTGAAATTTATCTTCTTAATCAGTACTTCTAATCCTAATGAAACATGATTTAATACTCAGAATGTATACACATGCAGATATGTATTTTTTCATTTGTTTATTGTCTTCAGCAATCCTCATGGTGAAGGGCGGCCAGTGCATGTGCTCATTTATAAGCCATTGTATTTCTCCTGCATATGGAGGATTCTGGATATGTTCAGGGGTTTGTTTTCTTGTACAGATAATCATTTTTATTGAGGAAAGATATTCCAAACAGTAGAATTGCTTTCTGCTCTGTAAATTTGTCTGCTGTCTGCATTCCACTATTTGTAATATATTTCCCAAGGGTTTCTAAACTTACAATTCTGTGTGTGTGTGTAAATAAATGATTTAAAATGCTTTATTAGCAAAGCCAAGGGATGTGGTCCTTCTTTTCTCTGTGGAAGAAATGTTAACGATTGGTCTTATCAACTGTATTTGCAACAAACTGGGATTGTGATGTTGGGTAAGTCACATCATCTTTATGTGCCTCAGTTTGTTGGTCTACATTGGACATGGAGTTTAATGCATTCAGCTTATTGCACGTATCTAAACCCACAAACTTTACAACCTGAGGTTCGGCATGAAACAAACACAAAAAAAGCCCTCCTGTCTGTGTACATCACCAAATTCCTCCTAGATGTGCCTAAACCCCACAAATTTTAAAGTGGACGTGCTCAGTCTCCCAGTAATTCTCTGCTGCCTCTGGGCCACTACCATTTACTTTGATTCCTCCCCTGCTGATGAGATACAGGAAGAGATGAAGTGGCAAAATGGATTTTCTAATACTATTATTTCCCTACTGGTAAGATACAAGGAAAAGAGGAAAAACAAGATGCATTTCACAATATCATTTGGGGTTACTTGCTATGGTGGGAGTTGTGAATACAGCTGAGTCTCCTGGTATTACAGTAATTGAGCTCATTAATGCAGGCAGAGTAACAAACCAGGCTGACTCTTAGGAAGGGAATCCTCTTAATGTCTTTTATCTGTAAACAAGGTCCAAACTAGGGGAACATTGAAGGTCCTGGTCAGCAGTAAGCCCTTGCTTTCAGAACCGTATTTACCCATTGCCTAGTACATAGTGCGAGTTCAATAAATATTCATTAAGTTAATTTATCCAAGTAGCAAAATGTTGTGGAAAGAGTATAGCTGTTGAATGCAGACAGACTTGAGTTCCATTCTCAGTTCTTTTAACTATGACCTTGGAAGTGTTACGTGTGGCCTCTGTATCAATCCACATGCAACTGAAAAAAACAGAAATCACTCAATGTATTGAAATTGCAGGGATATAGTGCAGAGAATTCATTATACAGATGATAGAAGCAAGGCTGAGAAGCCAACAGGAGTCACTGAGGCAACTCAAACAGAAGCAATGGAAGGAAACTCATCCCATGCTTGGGGTGGGGCTCAAAGAGAAGAGGTAAAATTACTGACGCTCTGGGCCTGGGGTCAACTGACATGAGGCCACCAGCCAAGAAAATTTTGGTTAAGGTCTCTCTCTTTTTTTTTTTTTTTTTTCCTGAGATAAGGTCTCACTCTGTCACCCAGGCCAGAGTGCAGTGGCACAATTTCGGCTCACTGAAGCCTCTGGCTCCTGGGTTCAAATGATTCTCCTACCTCAGCCTCCCAAGTAGCTGGGATTACAGGCACGTGCCACCAGACCTGGCTAATATTTGTATTTTTAGTAGAGATAGGGTTTTGCCATGTTGGTCAAGCTGGTCTTGAACTCCCACCTGCCTTGGCCTCCGAAAGTTCAGGGACTACAGGTGTGAGCCACCGCGCCCGGCCTGAGCTCTCATTTTTATAGTTTGTATCATGGAACAGAAAATAGAGTAATTAAAATTATGTGTTTTTTTTCAAACTACCTATGTCTCTATCCCAAACCTAAACCTAATAGTCTCACTTTGTTATGAATTACTGAATAAGACAAATGTAATCAGTGAACAGAAAGACTGGTTCATGGAAGATGCTTAATTAGTTTTTCAGCAAAATAAAATTGTAACGGAAACATCTGTGGAGAAGGTAGCATATTAAGTTGCTGTCACCTTGGGGAAAAATAGTTTATGATATCTTTTCCTGTACATTGGGTGATAGATGGGCCTGGTATCTGCTGTGGCTCCTTACGGAGAGGCACATAGAGAAGTCAAAACTACTTAAAAATGTGAACAACCCAGATCTTTTGGCATAATTGAATTACAAATGTCTGGTCTAAAATCTCCCATCAACCCCAAAGATATTACCTGGTAGGTAATTCCTTGCTTTAAGCTAAGCTTTGATATGGGTATCTCATGTACATTTTAAGAATTCAAAACAACTCTAATCCCATCTATCCTAATAAAAGAAAGTGCATCCAGTAATACAGAGACTCAGAGTAACCATGAATTAGCAGTTCGTCTTTCCCTTTTTTCACCTCCTTGAGAAAATTAAGCCTTATCCTGTTTTCTCTATAGGACAGTCTTTTTGATAATAGTTGAGATGACACTTCATTTGTTTAATCCTGATTTTCTAACAGGGATAGAGATAGACTTAAACTGAAAGAAGGCATTTTTAAAAGTCCAGATAATCTTCCTGTGAGCTAGAGGAGGGGTGAATTATTAATAACAGTCTGGGAATTCTTTTTCCCAGAAGTACTGTCTTTCACAATATTTCTACTGGCCCCACATATCATCCCATGTCCATGATCAGAGGACATTCTTTTGAATGCAAATCTATAAGAATGCAAAGTCTTCATCTAACTATGAAAAATAATAAACTGCATCTGAAAGAGAAGCTTGTTTATTTTCTGGTAAGAAAAGAAGCCAACATTTTAGAATTACTAGAAAATTATTGGAAAACCTTTCCCTTGTTGTTATACAGAATTGCCAAGCTGGGCCCTATCTCATGGTCTTTGTGCTTCTGTCCTGGCAGGACCGCTCTTCCTCCAGCTTAATCCTTCATGTCTTTCAGGGATCACTAAGGTCCCTGCTCAAATGTCATCTCTTCAGAGAGGCCTTCCTTGACCACCTGAATGATGAAGTTCCTGCTTTCCAGACAGTTGACCTTTCAGAGGGGGAATTACAAGCAGATTAATGACAAGAAACAAATTAAGGGTAAGGGACATCCAGAATAACAGGGTGGGAGGCTGGGAGAGGGCTCTATCGGCTGGTCAGCTGAGCCCACCCTCACGAGTTGACATTTGAACAAAAGGCAGGAGCTTGCTCTGTGCATTCAAAGAAAAGGAATCCAGAGGCTGAATTGGAGTTACCAAGAGGACAAAAGTGGGAGATGTGATCAGCGAGGTAGCTGATCACAGTCCAGGCCATGGAAGCTATGATACAACTTTAGATTTTGCTGAAGGAGATGGAATGTTCTAAGTAAAAAAGGTAACATAGGCTAATTTCCTTGTGATCATTCTGTTGCCTTTTGGAAAATGGACTGTAAGAGATTAACAAAGGAAACAGAGAGACAGGGGTTCCTCCTTTGTCATTTCCTTGGGTAAAGAGATCACGTATTGTGAACTCCCTTTTGGTTTCTGAACTGTGATCCACTGACTGCTGCTCTCTGAACTCCGTCAAGGCTGTCATCCTGGACCCCGGGATTTATCTTCTTTCCTTGTGCATCTGGCGTTTGTGGTATGCCAGCTGCAGTGCCAAGAGTAGGGACAAAAACCTGGCAACCCACAGTTATTGATAAAACCAAGGGATAGCATAACCTGGAATAAGGAAAAGTTACACGTTTTCAGATGTGCCTATTTCACCCAGTGATTTTTGTAGGTTTGTGAGGCTTATTTAACAGAAGAATGTTTCAAGGGGTGGAGTGGGAGAATTAGCTGTTTTGTTTTTCCTTTTCCTCACTCTTTTACTTGTAAAAATGTTTGTGAGACACGCACATGGACTGAACATCAGAAGGAAGATTAGCAAGGAAGAGGAAAAATCAGATTCGTGCTTTGAATCATCTGGCAAGGGCAGAGAGGTCCCGAGCTCAAAGGAGGCTCTTCTGCCTGAAATAACTCATTTTGTCGGCTCAGCTCTGTGGCAGGGAGATGTTTCAAAGCCAAGCTTGTGTCCCGGCTCTAGCTTACTTGAAGGAAACCCCTGGAGTGGATTCTAGCAGGGACACAATGCCATTGGTTCAGTTTGGGACCCCAAAGTGCCAGGGGGTGAAGTGTCCATGTGGTGTGAATATTATTTCCAGGCTCCCAGTGGCTGGCAGCCAACCCAGTAGCATCCTGTTACCATGACAACAAGGGGACCACATCTCCTGTGACATCCAGTGATGGCTGCAGGCGAAAGGACCATGAAAAACCATGCTATAAAGCTTTCTGCCTTTGTGTGTGATTTTGAAGAGCCCACTGTCTTGAGCCTGTTTGAAACAGAAAATGAATTGCAGATGGACTTGTATAAGAGTTGCTCTGGAGAAAAGCCTTTGGAATCTTAGAACATTCCTGTTCCCCCTCCCTCTTTACTTGGTATCAACTGGTAATGCAATGGCTTTTATTCATCCTAGGTATCGCCTTGAACTGGAGTTGAAAGTGTCTGCAATTCCACCAGGACCAAAACTTGGGGAGATAAGAAGATCGGTACGCCAAGACCAACAAATAAATTACATCTGTGTCATAGTTACTCGGTTTTCCTAACATGGCCTGGGCTCAGGTTAACATTCATTACATGGAGCCTCTCTGGGTCTTAATTCTAACTTGAACCTTAACATTCCAAGATTTAAATAACTGCCTTTTGTGGCTTATTTTGCCTTGTTTCCTTAGGGGTACCAGGAATTTGCATAATGCTAGATCAAAAGTCCTTGAAATATATGATACAGGAACGTTTTGCAGAACAAGAATGATCTTTGTTCTGTGAAGGAAACCAGGTAGTGGCAAGACTTTACACACTGACCTAAAAACTTAACCTCTGCCAATCAATTATCTCCATGTCTGTTCTCTTTTTGAGAGATAGGAAATGTAGACCACAACACCAGGCAGACAATAGATCTATCAATGTGCCTCATAAGGCAGACATTGCAAGGGACATCAACTGGATGGCTCCTCAGAAGAATGTGAACAGCGGCTATCTGGAATTAGGATTTACTGACTTCTGGAGTGGTATGCACTCCAATCTGGTCAATCTGATGGGTGCATAAATACTCTGCAGGAATCTCAAGCTCCTTTGTTCTCCTAGTAGCATCCATTTGCCTTTGATTTGACTCACCCTGTGTCTCTGTTTTCACTGGGAGTCTTTTGGTAATGGATGGGATGGAGCAGGGCTGCTGCCTTTGCACAGTTCCAGGGCTCCCTATTCTCATTTTAGTCTGTCACTGAGTTTTAAATGGGGATTTTACCCCCAAGAAAACATTTGACAATATCTGGAGTCATTTTTTGGTTGTTATCACTGGGAGGGGGCTTGCTAGCACATGTAGTAAGTGGAGGCCAGGGATGCTAAACATGTTGCAATCCATAGGACAGACCAGCCCCCCTCCATCTCCCTGGCCATCAGTGATTATCCTGCCCCAAATGTCTATAGTGAGAGGCAGAGAAACCCTGCTTTACATAAAAGAGCCGATCTTCTATACAAATGGCCAAAAAACATATGAAAAAAAAATGCTGAACATCACTAACGATAGGGAAATGCAAATCAAAACCACAGTGTGATACCACTTTATTCCCAGAAGAATGGCCATAATATAAAAAAAAATAGCTGTTGGCGTGGATGCAGTGAAAAGGGAACATTCCTACACTGCTGGTGGGAATGTAAACTAGTACAACCACAGTGGAAAACAGTGTGGGGATTCCTTAAAGAACTAAAAGTGTAACTACCATTTGATCCAGCAATCTCACTACTGAGTATCTACCCAGAGGAAAATAAGCCATTATACGAAAAAGGTACTTGCACACGTATGTTTACAGCAGCACAATTCACAATTGCAAAAATACGGAACCCGCTCAAATGCTTATCAATCAAGTGGACGAAGAAACTGTGAGATAAAGATATATACACACACACACATACATATGTATACATACACACACACACACACACACACACAATGGAATACTACTCAGTAATAAAAAGGAATGAATTAATGGTATTTGCAGCAACCTGGATGGGATCAGAGACTATTATTCCAAGAGAAGTAACTCAGGAATGGAAAACCAAACATTGTATGTTCTCACTCATAAATGGGAGCTAAGCTATGAGGATGCAAAGGCATAAGAATGATACAATGGACTTTGGGGACTCAAAGGGAAAGGGTGGGAAAGTGGTGAGGGATAAAAGGCTACAAATTGGGTTCAGTGTACATTGCTCTGGTGATGGGTTCAGCAAAATCTCACAAATAACCACTAAAGAACTTAGCCATGTAACCAAATACCACCTATTCCTCAAAAACCTATGGAAATTTTTTTTTAAAAAAGAAAGAGTTGATCTTCAACATACTCCCACACTATTCTCCCTCACCCCAGTATCCTTCAAGGTGGCCCTACAAGGATTCAGGACAGAAAATATGCATGCATTTTATTTTACTTCCAGATTTTAATAGTCTCTGTCCCACTAGGGAATATCATGTTGTTATTGAGAGCAAATGGACCGTGGAGTGAAATAAACTAGGATTGCTTTCTTCAGGTCCACCTAATACTAGCTGCAAGGCCTTGAACTAGTGACATAACTGCTGCTATGAACTCAGTTTCTTTATTTGTAAATGAGGAGAGTATTATCTGTGGTGAGGAATAGAGAAGAAAATGGATTTAAAACACAGAACACCCTATCTGCCCCATAGTAACACCGAATAAGTGATAGTTACACAAAAAAGCTAGGGCTAGACTTCTTAAGCGGAACCTTTTAACAGGCACCATCAGCAAGCAACTGTACTAAGCAGAATGAGTGATTGCTGCATTTATTATTTTTATTGCAGGTAGTTGGGAAAATATATAGCAGTCTCTGTGTCAAATAAAAATCCCCTTGACCACCATCCACTCTGTGGGAAACTGGTACTGTATGTATAGTGTATGATCTTTGGTATGGAAGTATAAGAAATCAAGATAGAAAATATTTGCAACTACAAACAAAAGCAACTGAGAGAAGAAGAAATGCCAAAGTCATAAAAAATTAAACAATCTCTTGGATTTTGTTGTAACATCATTTTGGAAAAACTCTTAATTAGGAAAAAAATGCTCTTTGGGGGAGATACCGCTCTAATCTGGAGCCATTTAGCCTAATGATATTTGCCTGTACCTCCACCCCCAACCTGCCTCCCCAGAAATGTTTTGGAGATGTCAGAATTTCCAAGCAAGTTTCCCTGTGTTCTAATAGGATTCTGAGAATGCCTTCAACATGGCTTATGATGGATGTTTGTGATGGAAGGCCCCTGTGGTTTTCATTTTGGACTTGACTTAATCAAAAACAATCATGCTAACAAAAGAGGGGGGAAGGGAGTTTGCTTCTCCCAATTTTTCTATTGTGTGGCCAATTTAATGTCAGGATTTCTCAAGGGGCTTTAAAATACAAGACAGCAGGAAAACAATTTAATATAAAAATGCCAGTGTGGACTAAATCTAAGTAGAGTAAATCAAGCATGAAGAGATAGAGCATCTTAAGGGTATAGATTTTTGTGTGTGTGTTTTAAATTTTAGTGTTCAATAGCCCAGTGCCGTGGTGTTTGAAGTTCCATGCACGAACATAACTGCTCAGAAAAGGCTTTCAATAGCCACACACCAGCAGGTACAAGAGCACCTCTCGCAAGAATCTTCAGCCAGTCTGATTTCCCTGTTGGTTAAATGTGATGAGAATTTATGACACAATGCTGGCATTCCGTGCCTAGATGGAAGAAGAAACTGATTGCATCATGTGACATCCAAACCGACTGAAAATATTTCTGCCAGTCAACGAGCATACCTGAAATTACTCTGTAAAATTTTCCTTTGGGTCAAAGCATTGTAGACCCCTAAGTACAGACATGGTATTCTAACTGGCAATAGCAATGCAGTGGCTATCAACCTTGGCTGCATATTAGAATCCCATGGCGAGTCTTTCACAAAATATTGATGCCAGGCAATATCCACCAGGATGTATAGTTTAATTAGTGTCAGCATGAAAATATTCTCCCACGTAGTTTTCTAATCTGTAACCAGGGTTGAAAACTACTGCAATAACAATTTCAGCTCTCGTCTTTGGATATATTTTTTTCTGCTTCAAAACACCTGTGGATTCCCACAAAACTTCTTCTGTCACAGTGACTCACTTTGACATTGATTCACGAGATAGAATCTTGGGCTGGAATAGGGAAATAGAGAAACTGGAGAGAAGTACAGGAATGACATACATAGCTGGAACAAACTCCATGAGCAGAGTAATGTTAAGGTATTTAATGACCAATATAGCATGGGCCCTGAGCTATCAGAACAGAGGCTACTTAATACCGGGTCTGTTTGTTGATATGCCCCTAACTTTGAGAATCTCAGTATGAAGATGTTGGCACCTGCTGATTCTTTTACACTGTGAATTTGTACTACTGCTAGCAGTCTCCTAGCAAACACCCAAGTCAGAGGAGGAAAGGAGGCAGTTAAGAGAATTTGGGGACCAAGGGTCTGACTGACTGTCTAGTTGTGTGACTGACTGTCTAGTTGGGGAGAGAAGGGTTAAAAATAGAGCCATACTAGAGAGAAGGCTAATAGGTTTGGGATAAAACACCAGATGTTACCTACTTCCCAGGGTTGCCTTGCTTCAGCCATATTCTTGGGTGTTCAGATGTTTTATAAACATAGTGCCCTTTGTAAGAATTCTAGAGATGAACTATAAAAAACTTGGAGTTTTTTTAAAGGCCTTCTAATGAGAACCAATGGTTCTCAATGAATTCCCACAGGTCATATAACAACCAAACCATAAATTGTAGAGCTTGAGACTGAAGCAAGGGGTCACCATGATATTGTGCATCATTAAACTGGTGACCTTCTACTTATCTCTTGGTGGCCCAGGGAGTCAGGGTGGGGGGAGCTTTCTCCTGCAGATTCAATCATTTCTGTTCCCTGAGAGCACAAGAATTTCCAGGGGAAAGAGGAGATGCTTTTTTTCCAACTGTTCCCTGTTCCTCCAACCCCATCTTGGCTTCAATCAGCATTTTATTTTATTATTTTTTATTTTTTATTCTCCTGCAACCTTCCCTCTGGCAATCCTGGTCTGTTTGTATAAGGCAAAAGTTGAAAATGTAAGTTGGTGTATAATTGAAAATTCATCCTTAAAAATTGGCATGTAATTGTCCTCTGACATGGGAAATTTGCCCTGTTCCACATTAGTCAAAGATGTTCTTTGACGTTAGTCCACCTTTGACTAATTTCAAGTTGATCTGGAAAAGTGATGAGAATTGAAATAGGCATGTTTTTGCAGATATTGAGCATGTTCAAGACCTTAAGATAAGAAATCTAAAAATCAATTTATGCCATGTGCCTTTAGATACATTTCTAAGTTATAGTGATTTATGAAAACATTTGCCATATACCTTCTCCCTACTTTCTCTACAAATGCTTAACTGCTGGTGGACAAGATTTTCTTTGACAACAATGAAGCATTACATTGCCGAGCTGTTACTTATGTGATATTTGAGGTCAAGAGGATATTTGATCCCACCATCACTACCACCTTCAAAGACAAGATGAGTTAATCTTATTTCCTAGAAGTTCACTAGTAAGTGAAAAATGTCCCAGTGGTGAAGATAGACTGTTAGTTAAAGGTCATTCCAGCTTTATTGTGGAACACCCTTCATTCCTGGTTCAGAATCAGTGTTTAATGTTTGTAGAAATGATTAATGATAGGTTTTCATAGACAGCCTTGAGACTGTATTCCCAGCCCTGCTGAAACTGCATCCGTATTCATCTTTTATTCATTTTTAAAAATGTGTTTGTTGTTGTAGATCTGTGGCAGAATGGTTTCAGGTTAATTATACTTTCTGTCACATTACATCCTTGTCCAGTGAAAAGATCTTCTTTTGTTCTATTTGGTCACCATTCACCCATTTCATTTTCACATGTCTCACCCCCATTTTTGCAGATGATATTCTTTATTATTTTATAGATTTTTTTCTGTTTTTAACCCTTTCCCCCACTAAGCACTATACATTTAAGATTTGCAATGCCCAATAGGACATCAACTGCATGATGCAGTGTTCTCTTCCAAATAAGGGAAAATGAGCTGGCTGGGATTGGGAGCTCCTCCCCTCTCCCAGTTGGATGGGCTGTATCCAGCTTCAGGTCCCCCGAATTCTCTAGATGCTATGAGCAAGAGCATACAGCTCCTTTAAATAGCCAGCACCCAAGCACAGGCTATTTTGTCCCTGCTTGCAAGGGCTCTCACTAGTCCTATAAAAACGGATAGGTTTCTCTCCTGGAGCATAGCTCAGGAGACATTTAGCTACCCTCTGGCCTGAGAACACCTTTCCATAGAATGCTGTGATAAAAGGCAACTGGGCATCCAATATCCTCCTGCAGCCCTTCTCCCTAGACCTTCTATTCTGACCATGTGAAGTTTCTATAGTGCACGACAAAGCCTTGCACTTAACAACTCCTTTGTTAAGTGTGTAGCCCTTTGCTTCTGCCTGCTGCATAATGCTCTGTGATGTACATCTAATGCTTACCTAATCTCTCCCAGTAATGGACATCCAATTTCTTGCCCCCACAAACTGTGTACAAAGACCATACCCCTGCCTTTTCATGAATCTTTGTGAAATTTCCCCTGGAGTAGAAGTGCTAGGTCACAGGAAATATATATATATATATATACACACACACACATATATATATATATATGTAATTTGCCTGAGTAGTTCCAGATTGCTCTACTATGAAAACTTGCCTATCTGCACAAAGCTGATTGGCCTCAGGTGGACACCTGATCCAGGCTGAGTCAGTTGGATTCCCTCTGGAAATTTAGAGTCAGGAAAGGGAGTCTGCCTAATCATTTGACTTGGGGATCTGCAGTCTTGAGAGACAGGGGAGTGGCCTGTTTCTACGCACACGTAGAGTGATAGAGAAAGCCTTTCTACAAAGAAATGAGTGAAGTGAGCTGCGATGAGGTGAAGAGAGGAGAGACCACCAACCACAGAGTTGGGGAGATCCGTTACTGGTTGTCTTGATTCATTCTGGCTATCTAGTGCTGGGGTCCCATCCGTACTGAACTGAACTGTTTCCTCCCTTCTGAATTCCATAGTATGTTCTCGCACATTTCCCATTCCAAAGCAAGACTCAATGAATTTCCATTACTTGTGACCAAATGAGCTTTTAATATAAAAGAGATTAATCCTCCTGAAAATCAATAAGAAACCCAAATTTGATCTGAATATTTTACGAATTTTGCTGAAACCTGTGTTCTACAGGTTTTGATAAAGGAAGTTTTGGTTTTGAAGAAATGCTGAGTTTTCCATTGATTTTCTCATGAGAAATGGGATTCTTCTATCAGATATAGGCAGTAAATACTCATTCTTGAATTTCTATTAAAAGATTAAAATAAAAAAACCAATAACGTATATTAGAAAAATTTTATAGGACCAAGACCCTATAGAAATTAGACAGCAACTAGCAAATGTGAAGACAGCTGTTTTAATGTGTGACTTTCAAGTAACCTGGTTGGCATCATGTACAGAGTGCATATCTGGTGAACTGAACTTTTCCTATTTAAATCTTTTGTATCATAGTATATACATTGCCCTTCTGCCTTTGGCTGTAAATGTTAGCATAACCTTTAACATTGTAGGCTTTTCTTTTCTTTATCTTTTTTTTTTGAGATGAAGTCTCACTCCTGTCACACAGGCTGGAGTGCAGTGTTACAATCTCGGCTCACTGCAACCTCCGCCTCCTGGGTTCAAGTGATTCTCCTGCCTCAGCCTCCCACGTAGCTGGGATTACAGGTGTGTAACATTATGCCTGGCTAATTTTTGCATTTTTAGTAGAGACAGGGTTTTGCCATGTTGGCCAGGCTGGTGTTGAATTCCTGACCTCAGGTGATCCACGTGCCTCGTCCTCCCAAAGTGCTAGGATTACAGGCATGAGCCACTGGCCCAGCCCATTGTAAGCATTTCTTTAGTCAAGTGATTCTTCTCTAACCTGTCCTTTGACTAAAATGTTTGGATGGCTATACTCAGGTTTGGTTGGTCATTAGCTTTTCAAAACATCTTTTCATAGGGCTGGTTTAAAAAAATGTCTGATTGAGTTGTGTTGGGCCAGATATATGGGAGTAGATGGATTTAGTATCATTGAAAATGGTTGCCTGACTAAGAAATATATGGAGGCAGTGAAAAGAAATTCTTGATGGCAGTACATAAAAATGTGGTTGATAAAATGCCAAGATACCTTCTCTTCTTCTGGGTAGCAACAACACTAAAGGTAAACACTGCTGTTTCTATAGTTTTATGAGGAAAATGGTTTTCCTCATTCTACTTCACTGGGACTACCCCCTTCACCCTCCTTTATATCCTGTCTCAGGGTTGGTCCATCTTCTGTGTAGTCGTTGCCCAATAATTTTATCTTTTCTTTCCTCCCATTGTATTTTTCTTGGTTCATAGCCCATCTGTTGTGAATCTCAGATAAAATGTAGTAAAAATTCAGATTTATGGCTAGGGAAAATCAGAATCAGGTGGTTTGCAGTTAAAGCGAAACAGATTCGTAACGGCAAAAATCTAGCAAAATCACTTGTGAAACTAGAATATATCAAGGCCTCTTTCTAGAAAAATAAGAAAGATAAGTAAAAATGACCGGGTGCTTTCATTTGAACATTTCTACATGGTCAATGCATAGATCAGAAGAAAACAATTGAGGTGGAAGGGAAGCAGTGGCCAAAGGCCTATGAGTTTACCAAAAAGAAACCTTCCCCCCCACCCCAGTTTGTAAGCTCTTGCTTTTCCCAGGAAGATAAAAGGCAGAATTTCAAAGCCACATTTTTTTTTTGGTCCCAGGAAATGTTTTTGTGTTCATATTATTGTTACAAAGTTAAACTTTTTTCTCTTATTTGAACAAATGAATCGCTGGATTATGCCACATGTTGAAGTTGTTAACCTCTTTTAGTAATTTAAACTTTATGAATCAGAATAAGTGAATGAGGGCATTCCAGTCCTTGGCTTCCAGGTTACAGGACAGTCCCTCTCACTGAACTTGGACTTGTATGGATACTCTCCTTCCTGTGAACAGAACTTGCCTTTTGAAATCAGATGACTTGTGGGAGAGAATGTGGTGGTCATCTGTTGGCTGTCAAGCCTTTCTTTCTCTGGGAGTTGCTTTTAAAATAGGTGGGATCTGGGGGGAGTAACTTGTTGGAACAGAAAGCTGCAAAAAAGTGAAGCTTGGTCCACAACCTAGGGTTTAAAAGAAATTTGAAAATTTCATTGCATGCTCTACGACTCCTTTTTAATAACCCCTAGCATAATTCACACATTTTTCTACCTGCTTGGCCCCTGTGGGGATTTTGTAATTCCTGGTTTAGAGGATAGACAAATGGCAGTCCAGACTATTCATTCATTCATCCATCCATCCATCCATCCATCCATCCATCCATCCATCCGTCCATTAACAAGAGTTTACTTCGTGCCTTTTCTGTGCCAGGCACTGTGTTACATGTTGAAGATAAAACTGCAAGCATTATCAAGTCTCTGTTATCTAGGAATTTAGAGTTTGGTTCAAAAGATAAGCATTACTCTTAGCAATTCTACTGAGTGAGTGCATAATAAGAAACAATTAGAAATATATTTAAGTCCTGTAAAGGAATGAAACTGGCTCTAGACTGGGAGAAGGCATGTGATAAAAAGATTCTTCCCAGCAGAACAACTGAGCTAGGATCTTTAGAAGGAGCATGGGTTAATGGATGAGAGAAGGGTGTGAGAGGACACTGTAGACTATGGAGGCAGTGATCACAAGGCCATGTGACACCAAGGGCTTGGCAGGGCCCACAGGACAGTCAGAGGGCCAGTGCAGCTGAGCACATGGGGAACTGGCTCCATTTGAGGCAGATGAGCTACATGCACAGTAGGCATCTCTGCGAGGGCCTCACAGATTGATTAGGGCTTTTGCTCATTATACTAAGAGCCACGGGAAGTTATTGAAGGAACATCAACAGAAGGCAGTGCTGTGACATGGTAGGTGTTTCACAAGGGACACTCTGGCTGTTAAGTGGAGAATGGAGGGGAATAGAGCAAGAAGGAAGCAGTGAGACAGGAGTAGGCTATCTCTAGGAGAGAATGGTGGCTTTGTCTAGTATGGTGACAGGGAGCTAGTACAGTGGTTGGTAATCAATTGATGGGAAATAACAATAGACAGTCCTAGGTGATGGTTAGGTGTAAGGTGAGGGAAAGACGAGTGCAGGCATCAAGAATGAAAGAATGATTCCAAGATTTTTGACTATGGAATAGGAGGGAAGTTAGTACATGTTGATGTGGTAGGCTATTATGGAGGGTGAACAGCCCTGCTGTATCTTAGTCACTAGTGTCTGGCATCCTCCCTCTGTTTGTGTTTCATTTCCAAGTCAGTCTTCCCTGAGCTGCAATTTGAGAGATGATGTAATGCAGAGATTTTGGAAGGTGACCAGTAGCAAAAGGAACAACAAACTTTTACCAAACACTCACGTGCCAGGCAGTGAGTTAAGCACTGGGATTCCTGGAGTGAGGAAAAGGAGATCACGTTACTGCCCTCTAGGAGTGTCCAGTCTAATAGTGTAAACAAACAATAAATAATTATGATGACTTTGTTAACGATTTTTGTTTCTGTGATAGGTACCATGAGAGTATGGCTAAGTGAGCTGATCTGCTCTGGTGGGAGGGGGCAGGATCAAGGTAGGTGGAGAATTGCAGCTTAAGTGAAGACCCGAATGATTAGCTGGCAATAAGAAGAAAAACAAAACCTTCCAGAAAGAGGAAATAAACAGTTTTTAAGGTCTAAATGAATCAAAAATATGAAATGTTTAAAGAACTGGCAGAGATGTCCTTCTATCTGGTGAAAGTGGGGGATACAAGAGACAGTGACTTATGTCAGGAGTGGGGTATAGACAGGTTCTGGCAGATTGGCGCTCCTGGTTTCCACTTACTTGGCATCTGAAAGCTGTTTTTTGCCTCCTCTCCCCATTCCTTAGAACTCAAAGGAGACACGAGGAATTGAATTGGGAGGGGCTTGGCACTAACAAAGCAGAAATTGTCAAGGGAAGGGGGAAGAGGAGCTATCTACCAGTGAGAGCAAGGAGGGTGGTCTCTGGGAAGAGCTTTTGACTCCCTATTTCTGACTCAAGCCCTGATTCATCCCTTTTATTTTTTGCAATTAGCTTCTTGGTCTGGGATAATTTTATTTGATTACCCTTTAGTTCCCATTAGTTCCTGAGCTTATTTTGACCAGGGTTATAGAAAATGTACCATATGGTGACCAGCTTCTTCAAGTCACCCACAGAAGTGTTTTCTCTTGAGTACTTCCCTGGCTGCCTTCTCCAGATGATGTGGCTGTCATTCTTGTCCTGGATGAGAAAGGAGATTAAGATGGTTTATAAGAAATAAGATGTCACAGTGAAATAGTCTCAAGGCACCATGTACCTTGCCAGTTTTCTGTTCTAACATATATTATGTGGTATAAGATGCCCTATAATTCTTAATTTTTTGTTTAAAAAGTGTTCTCCAGTCTCTTTTCTTGGCTTTAACCTCTTTGACCCATCCAACAGAGTCCTCTTTTATTGTGTTTTAAGTTCTTGCTGTGGGCTACAAGAAAAATAGGCCTTATGAAGAGCTCTGTCTCATAGAATAATTTTCTTGAAAGGAAGAAAAGTGTCAGGGAGCATTTTAATCTTTCTCATTTTCTAGATACACTCAGCTGAACATTAATTTGAGGTACCTCTTTAGGAAGGAGATCATGCATGTCTTATCTCAGCGACTTTTCTGATAATTCGAGCCGTGTGCCTGTTCTCAGATTGGGAGTTTCTTCTCGGGCGGTTCTGGGGACAGCATGATTGGTTATATCTTGGAAATGAAATAATCTCCCACTTGTACAGTTTTGCTATCACAGGTTTTCAAGCAATTGCTCCTCTGTATTAATACAGAAAAACATAAATAGCTTTTAGGTTTGTTTTGCAACAGATTAGGCACCTTCAATCTTTTTCCTTGGTGTGTGCACATGCACATGCCTGTGTGTGTGAGTGTGTGTGTGTGTGTGTGTGTGAGGAGGGGCAGCAGAGAAAACACATTGCCACGGGAAGAGTGCACAGGACAGGGAATTCGAAATTCCAAATTAGAATCTTGGCTCTGTTTGTCTTCCAGCTATCCATGTAACCCTGAGCTAATCATCCCAATGCCCCAGATTCAATTTCTCCATGTGTAAAATAAAAAAAAATTTACACAATAAAATAATGTAAAAATTATGGAAATAACAATAATAATAATAATTCCCACCTATCCTCATCAAAATGAGGTTTTGAAAATATGAACAAATGCTTTATGCATGAGAAGACAATTATTAGAATTACTACTTCTCTCTCTCTGGGTAGTCGATAATTCATTAGTCCCTTCATTACCAAAGATGGGGAGTGGCATGATCTGACTTGCTGGTGCAGCATGGCCTGGAGGAGAGCTCAACTGGAGGTGGGGGCGCAGAACTATGGTGGCTGTAGTTGTCCAGGAAAGAAAGAGCACAGTGGCAACAGAGAGGCTGGAAAGAAGTGGAGGAATGGAAGATAAGATAGAGTGGACTGATTAGAATTTTTATGGGGGAGATAAAACTTGAGTTTAAATCATTCAAGAATATGGTGAGTTCTTGGGGACAAATATGTAGAAAAGTGTGCTCTGGGAAGGAATAGGTCGGCGAGGATTGGGTGGAAACTACTCCTTATTTTGTTTTTAATGTCCAAAGTCATGTATTTAGAAATGCAAATGAAGAAAGTTGTTTTCCATGTAAAAGATCACAAGCCATCAAATTGATGATTTTTCATTTTAAGTAATACATGGCATGAATAATTTCTTTATTAACTTCCAATCACTTTAAACTAATTTCTTACAGTATGGCAATGGCAACCTTATAACCCCAAAGAAACTTAAACCTTATAGCATATTGAAAATGACTTTTACGTTTTATTGAACAAAAGGATCACTTAAAGCAGAATCACAATGTCCATGGAATACATTAAAACACAGGCTCACATTGGCTGGTACATACTCATTGTTAATAGAATCAGAATAAACACATATCAATACCAAACTATGCAATAAAACCTGCATTATTTATCTACAGAATGGTAATAGAGCTATTACCCGATTTACTTATTCTTTTTTTAAAAAAATATTGCTGAGGCCAGGGGCGGTGGCTCACTCCTGTAATCCCAGCACTTTGGGAGGCTGAGGCAGGTGGATCATGAAGTCAAGAGATCGAGACCATCCTTGCTAACACAGTGAAACCCCGCCTCTACTAAAAATACAAAAAATTAGCCGAGAGTGGTGGCGGGCACCTGTAGTCCCAGCTACTTGGGAGGCTGAGGCAGGAGAATGGCGTGAACCAGGGAGGCAGAACTTGCAGTGAGCCGAGATTGCGCCACTGCAGTCTAGCCTGGGCGACAGAGCAAGACTACGTCTCAAAAAAAAAAAAAAAAAAAAAGTATATATGTATATACGTGTGTGTGTATATATATATATAGCTGAGTGGCAAATGTACAGCATGTGGATATGAGTTAGGTGTGTTGAAATATCGCAGCAGCAGACAGTACATTTTGGAGACTGTGACTGAATTAAATGAACTACAATAAGTATGTCTACTTTCATTACATTCTCTACTTCTAGATCTGCTAGTACACACTTTTTTATGAGAGGAGTTAATATACCATTATTATTCATTGAAATAAATGAAGGACACATGTGTATGTCACTTTTCATTAACAAATTATTGTATATTATCTAGCTATATTTGGGAGAAAATATTTTTTAAATCTCCTAATTTTTCTTGCGTTTGATAAGCATTTATTTTACCATATGGGAGACATTGTTCTAGGCATGGAAATTCATGCAGGACAGACAGATATTATTTCTGACCTTCTGAATGGGAAGACTGACACATACCCCAAAATGAGGACATGCCAATTAGTAAAATAACTGTAAGTTGTAACATTATGCAGGGCCTAGTATATGTGAGGGGGATTTGGGCTTTAGTCTGAATATGATGGGTAGGTTTTGTAAAGTTCTGGGCAAGGGGTATTGAGTCCAGCTACAGATTAAAGACTATAATTTTGCTATCTGGTAAAGAATAGATTGGGCAGAATAGAATAGCCAGTAAGTGCAACCCAAGAGGCTCAACATCATTAGTCATTAGAGAATGCACATCGAAACTATAATGAGATACCACAGTGAGATATCACTTCACACCCACTAGGAAGACTGTAATCAAAATGACACATATAGTAAGTGTTGGCAAGGGCATGGAGGAATTGCTAGTGAGAATGTAAAATAGTGCAGCCGCTTTGGAAAACAGGCAATTCATCAAAACGGTAAACATAGAGTTAACCATATGACCTACCAATTCTACTCCTATGTATATACCCAGGACAATTAAACACTTGCACATGAATGCTAATAGCAGCATTATTCAAAGTAGCTTAAAAGTAGAAGTAAACTAAATGTTTATCAGCTGATAAATGGATAGATAAAATGTGGTATATCTACACAATGGAATATTATTCAGTCATAAAAAGGAATGAAGTTCTGATATATATCACAACTTAGATGAACCTTAAAGATATTATGCTAACTAAAATAAGCCAGTCAGGAAAGACCACATAGTACAGGACTCCTTTTATATGAAATGTCCAGAATATGCAAATCCACAGAAACAAAAGGTTGATTAGAGTTTGTCAGGGGTTTGGGGGTGGGGATGAGGGATGACTGATAATGGTTATGGGTTTTTTGGGGGGAGCAATGACAGTGCTCTGGAATTAGTGTTGATGGTTGCAAAACTCTACAAATATACTAAAATGAATCATATATTCAAGTGGATGAATTCTATGGTATGTGAATTGTGTCTAATTACAGATGTTGAGAAAAAGAGAAAGATAAATGAAAGGGGAGACTAATGAGAACATGTGTTACGTGATTACCCTCTCTTCTTGCTACCAGTTAGAACGGGCCAGGCCATGGAACTACTCTTGGGGAATGAGTGTGCCAAATATATAAGTGCTAGCAGTGAGAATTCCTTCCATGTCTCCTTCTGTACCTCTCCTTCAGTCCCACAAAATGACCTGCCATTTCTCTGAGTGAGCCATGCACTTTCTTTCTACTTACCTTTGCTGAGGTGTGACTATGCTTTCTTTTCTTTCTCTCTCTACTAGGAAAAAAAATTCACGTGTTCTACAAGCTTAGTTCATATTCCTCCTTGAAACTCTCCTTGGTTGCCTGGCCCTATAATACATCATTCTCATTTTCTGTAAGCCCTTGACATGTGGCTTGTGCCTCTGCAAGATCTCAGCCACATAGCATTTCAAAGACTCGCTTTGAATTCTCTTTCTCTATCTCCTTCTCTCTCTTCCTCCCTTTTATCTTTCTCGCTTTCCTTTCTCTCTTTTTCTCCAACTCCTATCTCTGTCTCCATCCACTCATTTTTCACAACCAAAAGGAGTTTCTTTGCCACTTTAAAGTCCCTACACTTTTCTCCTGTTATCCAGTATCCATAGTTCTGTTCACCATTGGTTTCCTAAGTAAGGGTATATGTATAACAGACATTCATTCTTCTTACAGAGGTTCGCCTTATTCTCGTTACAACAATTCTCTTCCTCCTTACAGAACTTAAGTTTTGTTGGAGATTTTCAGCAGGAGATAATGAGTAAATTTTTCATAATCCATTCAACAAAAGTTTTCAGTAAGTATTTATGGAGCACTTACGACATGCCAGGCACTAGTTCCCAGGAATACAGCTGGGAAGAAAACAGTCCAAGGACTCTGATAATATATAAGATCAGAGCATGACAAATGCACTGCAAAGACTTATATTGGGTAATGTGCGATAGGATGAGTGAGAGGCAGCTTAAATTTGGGTGGGCAGGCAAGGATGGTGAGGAGGTGGCATTCGAATGTGATCTGAATGACAAGGAGGAGCACAAAAGCATTTTTGGTAGAGAGAACAGCTCAGGAATAGCCTAGTGTCAGAAGGCACTTGGAATGTTCAATGAACTGCATAATGTTTAGCATAACTGTAATTTGGTACGCAAAGGAGAGAGAGAGGCATAGGCACAGCTGAAGAGTTAGGCAGCGGCTAGATCTTATGTTTGAATGTTGGGGTAAGGCATTGAGATTGCTTTTAACTGCAAGGGGACACCATAGGAAATTTGACACATGCACCAGTCTTTAAGTGGGTTGAAGTTTAGAGATTTCATGTGTTTATATTTATTTTTTGCCTATAAAGAAAGTAACACACCAGTCCAGAATGTGAAAAAAAAAAAAGTGGAGAAATGGGCAAGAGGAGAAATGAAGCTGTTTACTCTACTTGAGCATCCAAAATGAAATACACAAAATATTGATCTCCAAGTGAACAAAAGATAACCCCTAGGGATGCTATTGCCAGAGGTGGCACAATAAGTATTGTGGATTTCATGTATTTGCATAGTTCGATTCCAGTTCAAAGACAACAGGAAAGGATTCTTTTTTAAATCAGGGAGAGTTTTAAAAGCCTTTCCATTGCCACACAGAAGAGAATGTACATCTTTTTTTTTGATTTTTTTATATGGTATCTCACTCTGTCTGCAGGCTGGAGTGCAGTGGCGTGATATTTGCTCACTGCAACCTCCACCTCCTGGGTTCAAGCGATTCTCCTGTCTCAGCCTCCCGAGTAGCTGGGACTACAGGTGTGCACCACCCTGCCCAGCTAATTTTTGTATTTTTAGTAGAGACAAGGTCTCACCATGTTGGCCGGGATGTTCTCAATGTCCTGACCTTGTGATCCACCTGCCTCGGCCTTCCAAAGAGCTGGGATTATAGGCGTGAGTCACCACGCCTGGCTGAGAATGTATATCTTATAGGGGAACCGATGAGAGATCCTATTGCTTAGAGAGACAAAGAACTGTAGCATCACATATTTCCAATCAGAATTTGAAAGAGCATTTTGGGGGAAGCAGTGCATCCCAATAGAAACCCAGTAAATAGATCAAAAGCTTCAATAATGTTTATTCCTTTTGAGTATCACAAATTCCACTCCCAGGAATTTATCTTAACGTAAAGATCATAGACCTGCACAAGCATTAAAGTTTCAGGGATGTTCCACCATTTTTTAAAAAAATAGTAAAATTTGGAAACCTAAATAGCCAGTAATAGAGGAATGGTTAAAGAAATACTCCTATGCAATGTAGTATTCTGCATAAGGCACAATAATGTTTAGAAGACTATATAATGACAAAGATTTTTCCCATAAAGTATGAATAAGTGAAAAATATGACATCACTCCTTACCCCATAATTGCTGGCTAGATGGGAAAAAATTAGCTTATAAAATACCATATATATTTTGCTATTAATTGTGAAATTGTATATTTTAGAAGAAAACTTTTCCAAAATGTTTAAAGTGGCCATTTTCAAGATGTTCCATAGCAGAAGGTTTAAAACTTTCTCCCCTCCACTTTTTTTCTGAAATTTCTGAAATGAATATAAGTAAAAAGTTAATAGAATTAATCCAATGATTAAAAATTAGTAAAAATAGCTAAATATTTGCCTGCTGTGTGCCAGGCACTAAATGGTTTACCTTATCATCAATAAACTTATTTATGATAAAGGATTACAACCACTTTCTGACACGGATACTATTATCAATACCATTTACTTTTGATAAGACTGAAACAAAATTAAAATACTAACAATGGGCCCGGCGCGGTGGCTCACGCCTATAATCCCAGCACTTTGGAAGGCCGCGGTGGGCGGATCACGAGCTCAGGAGATCGAGACCATCCTGGGCAACATGGTGAAACCCCATTTCTACTAAAAATACACAAATTAGCTGGGCATGGTGGCACCTGCCTGTAATCCCAGCTACTCAGGAGGCTGAGGCAGAAGAATCACTTGAACCAGGGAGTTGGAGGTTGCAGTGAGCCAAGGTCGCACCTCTGTACTCAGGCCTGGCAACAGAGTGAGACTCTGTCTCAAAAAAAAAAAAAAAAAAAAAAAAGATGCTAACAATGTACCCAAGTTGCGCACCTATCAAATATCGGCACTGGGTTTAGCACTGCAGGCAGTCTGACATCACAGTCCACCCCTTCAATGGTGACATTATACTTTTATTAATAGCAAATGCTTAAGCAGAAAGTAAAAAGTCTGTCTGTGACCAGAGAGTATGAGAGCTGTTTGCTCAAAAAGTCATTGTTTAGAGATTATCACCAATTCCTCAGTGAGGAATGGCTAGAGACTATGTGTCATTTATTACAAATTTTATAGGATGTAGATTTCCTTATAGAATTCAGGTTCCATTGTTTTTCATGAGACTCTCAGGTTTTACGATTAAAGAACACATCAGGGTATTCTCCTATGTAGGTCCTTGGACAAGTGAATCATACTAGACTTTATGAGTCAAGATTCTGATGTCTCCACAGTGGGAAAAATCAGACAAGCTGACTTTACATAATTCTGACTTAGCTGGGCTTCATTCTATCTGGGTTTGCAATGTACTATACCACCTTCACTTATGGTGGCCTTATTGTGCCTGTTGGCTTGGGTTAGATCTTGTTATGTACACTTTTTATAGAGTTAGACACTATCCTTGAAATAAGAGCATGCAATACGAGGCATGAAAAGAAGACTTTGTAGCTGGTGTGAGACTGGAATGAAATTTAGAAAGAGGCTGTAGTGAGAATTGTCCATAATTGTGACAACAGCATGGATCATGTGACATATATTACTGAGTGCTTGGTACTTGCCAGGCTTTGCACTAAGTGCACATAATATATGTTATTTGCATTTACTCCTCACAATAGTCTATGAGATGGGTATTTTTCTCCCACTTTAGACATGAAGAAGCTGTTGTATAGAGAGGTAAATTGTCCATGGGCATGCAGCCAGTACTAGTGTTTCTGATCACAAAGCTATCTTTGCTTCCACAGTGGCAAAATGTATCTTTCACAGCCACTAGCATGTCTCTGTTCCTTCCTCAAAAATAAATCCTTAAATTATTGTTTTAATTCTTAGTTTACTTCTACTAGGTGATAAAGAAATTAAACATTTTTCTTTTCGTGAGCTTTCAGCATCCTTTGGAGAGAAAGAATCTTTTCCCTTGTATTATAAACACTCTTCATTGAAATGTCTGTATTCCTTCAGCTGCCCCTGGGGATTCATGTTCCTGAGTTGGACTGGCAGAGAACGTGATGTTTCTCCACGAGGGACTCTGGGAGTAATCTGATCATTGTGAAATGATTTCAGTAGTCACTGAGTCAGAGTGGCTGGAAGATTTTGAAATCTGACAAATTCACACCCTTTTTTATTTACCTGCCACTGTGACGTACTCTGGATATTCCCAGGCAACATGGTTGATGTCCCGTTACTCTGGCATCTGTAAGGAACTGAGAGGCTTTCTTGCTTTACATCTCTCTAGCCTGTCCTTCAAGCAGCATCGGTGGCTACCACTACAGGAAGAGCTAGTCTTTGTCAGAGGATTGGGCTCTTTTCTGGCCTTGAAAGAAATCAGAGCCATGTTACTGGGACAGCTCCTCTGTCTTTACCTGTGTCTTGCCAGAAATTCCTAACTGTCAGCAGTTATGCTGTGTTCCTTCCCAACTGGACATTCCCATTTAAATGTATCGTCACTGCGGCCAGGGTCATTTGCAGCTTGTTTTTAACATGGCACCTTTCCCCCATGGGTCTTCTATACCCCTGTCCAGTCTCATGTTGGTCCTGAAAAAGATACCCTTATTCACTCTGATGTTTAACACACACTCTCAGGGACTACGGTGTTTACAACCTCACTTTCAGCACTGCATTTTTCTTTTAGTTTGTTCCTCAATGAATGATAATGCATTTAAAAAGTAATCACTCTTTTTCTTATACAAATAATAATCAATGTTAATTTTAGAAAATCAAATAGAAAAAAATTAAAGTTGCCTACAATTAAAGTGGCCAGAGATTGCTAGCGTCAACATGCAGGTGCCTTCTCTTCCTATTGGCATGTGTTCTATATTTTATGAGTAGAGGTACACATACAGCTATGTAGTTGTGAACATTTATTTTGAAAATTTGGGAAGAAACACAGCATTTTTAAAAATTTTGGCCTGGTATGGTGGCTCACATCTGTAATCCCAACACTTTGGGAGACCTAGGTGGGAAGATTGCTTGAGGCCAGGAGCTTGAGACCAGCTTAGGCAACATAGGAAGACTCTGTGTCTACAAAATATTTAAAAATTAGCTGGATGTGGTGGTGTGCACCTGTAGTCCCAGCTAATCAGGAGGCTGAGGAGGGAGGATTGCTTAAACCTGGGAGGTTCAAACTGCTGTGAGTCATCATTGTACCACTGCACTCCAGCCTGGGTGAGAGAGCAAGACCCTGTCTCTCTCAAAACACATAAACAAAAAAAAAAAAAAAAAAAAAAAATCTCCCAAACTTACTGTGGTTTTAGCTAGTCTTCCAAGGAAGATGAATACATTTCTGTTTGAGATAATTGTTGTTTTGTTCAGGCCAACACTTATGTTTCCCTTAGTAAAAAGTTATAATGTGCATATATTATAGTATACAAATATTTAGTGTAGAATTTGAGAAATTCTTACATATATATACACGCCTATATAACCACAGCAAAGATCAAGATATAGAATATATTCAGACCCCATTCCTAGAAGATTCCCTCATGACCCTTCCCAGTCAATAACCCCTTTTCCTTAAGAGGAAACCACTATTATAACTTCTATCACCATAGATTAGTTTTGTAGCTCTTGGACTTCAGGTACATGGAATCATACAGTAATTATTCTTTTGTGTCTGATGCTTTTGCTTAATATTGCATCTGTGAAAGTCACCCATGTTGTTGAGCTTAATGGTAGTCCTTTTTTGTTATTACTACATAGTGTTCCTTGTCTCAGTATACTACAGTTTATTTTGTTGATGCAGCTTTGTATTGTTTTCCATTTTAGGCTCTTATGAACAAGAACTGTGTTCCAAGGCTGAGGCATTTGCTGTGATTGCATCTTCTCCAACTTCTTCCTCTGGCCTTCCCTTTCCCGACCACTGTCAATCTTGAAGAACCCCCTAATAATCTTTTCTCATGCTAATAATCTCCATCTCACTGTCTACTTCTTGACCCGACCTGCAACAACAACCCTGACGGATTTATTATATCAAATTGGCTATGGTGTTTTACTTTGCTGTGAGACTTGGAAATTCTGAACCTTATGAGTCAAGTTTTCATAAGGCCCTGAACACAAAAGAGATGAAAACTGGCATGCTAGGTGCAATGTCAGAGTGAATGTAATAATCAAAGGTGATTTTCCAAACATGAATGAACATTTTCTAGGTTTTTAGGCAAAAATTTCATGTAAAATGAGAAAAGTGGTGTGTTAGGAGGTATAATCTGGCTTTGTATGTATAAAATGAATTGGAGAAGAAACCTTTAGACAAATACAATCGTTCCAACATAAGGAAACAATAAGAAGGAAGGGATGTGAGAGCCTTTGTGGAGAGAGGAGGAACAGGTTGAGGGCACTGTGGCTGTGTGTAGAATTGTCAATGTGGAAAGTGGAGAAGTTAATGATGCCACCAATGCTCTGAATCCAGATGGCCAATGTAGCATTTTTCATTCCATTCATTTGAGCTTTGGAGAAGAAGAAAAGAGTGTAAAGGAGCATGCTTTTGAATAATATAGATGTCAGGAAGAAATACTGGTGTGTGGGTAAGAAGATGCAGAGTTCAGTTTTAGAGCTGGTAGAATGATAAGAAAAGTATACATCAAAGGATAGGAGAGGTGAGTCTTTTGTGTAAGGAAGGAATTAACAAAAGAGATAAAGATTGGTATAGCAGGGTTATGTCTTGTATTAGTTATCTATTGCTGCACAACCAATTACCCCAAAATGTAGTAACTTAAAATGACTACATATTTACGATTTCACAGATTCTGTGGGTCAGGAAATCAGGTGCCACGTATAGCCGGATCCTCTAGCTTTGGGTTTCTCACAGGGCTGTGGTCATCTCAAGACTTGCCTGGGGAGGATTCGCTTCTAAGAACACTCATGTGTTTGTTGGCAGGCTTCCAATCCTTGTGGGTTGTTGGAGTGAGTTTCAGCTCCTCATAAGCTGTGAACCACCCTTGGTTTCTTGCTATGTAGGCATCTCCATCGGGCAGCTCACAACACGGCAGCAAGCTAGCAAGAGGGTAAGAGAGAATGCCAGCAACAGAGACAGAAAGCCAGTGAGATGCAGGTAAGACTGCAACGACATCATGGAAATGACATCTCATCACCTGTGTTATGTTCCGTTTGTTAAAACTGAGTCAGTAGGTTCTGTGCACAAAGGAAGGGGATTCCACAGATGCCTGCATACCAGGAGGCAGAGGTCACTGGGAGCCCTGTCAGAGCTGCCGACCACATCTACATAAAGCAACATTCCAGGATATGGTGCTAATTCACTACAGAAAAACTCTCTAAGCATTTTTTGCCTCCTACAACCTTGCTGTTAGAAACTTCCATAAAGTATTGGAAATGTTTTCCTTCGATAGAAGACCATATGTCACTGGAGGTGTTTTTGTCTTTACTAATGCACCCAGTAACTTGATTTTAAAAGTGAACTGTGCAATACTGTATAATTTCAAATGCTTTGCTAGCAAAAATGTATTACCTTTAATTAGACTGATTTAAAGCTGTTAAGATTCTTGTCAGAAATAATTTTTAAGTGGATGTGTCAAGATAAAAACAGCAGTTGTCAAGTGAAGAAAACGGTAATTTGTGCATGTGCTGTCTGGCTTATGAGCAGTTGGGTCTTTAAATACTAGCTGAGCATTTGTGCTTACAATCCCTTGTATAACAGCCACTCTGGCAGTTAAAGATTCAAACTGTTGAAATGCTATTGTTTGTGGTAAATATTTGTCCTATGACTAGGGAATTAAATTTGTTTCCTACTCTGTAATATAGACAAAAGCACCACTAAGAAGAGAATGCATTTAAGCGATTCAATTTACCAATTGGTCCAGCAGAGAACATGAGCAAAGCATTCTGGGTGATTACAGTGGAATAAAGATAATAATAAAGACCGTTCTTTGATGAAAGCAAACCAGGTGACTTGAAGCATTTGAAAAAGCTTGAATTCTGTTTTGCAATCTTTTTAGGCTATTCATTTCTTTAGCAAGCTTTTGTTACTGGGCAGTGGAAAGGTGGACTTTTTCTTGACTCTGTGGTGGGGTTTCTTAGTAGTGGCACTATTGACTTTGGAGACATATAATTCTTTTTTGGGGGCAGGGTGTCTGTCCTGTGCACTGTAAGCTGTTGAGCAGCATTTCTGGCTTCAACCCTCTGGATGCCAGTAGCTCTGTTCTTCCTCATCCCCACCCTAGTTTTGATAACTAAATATATTTCCAGACAATGCCAGACGTACTCAAAGGTAGGGGGAAGAAGGGAAAATCACCATGCTCTGGGAATCAACATAGCTTTTGGATATACTTTGGCTTTGTGCCCCTACCCAAATCTTATCCTGAATTTATAATCTCCAGGTGTTGAGGGAGAGACCTGGTGGGAAGTGATTGGATTATGGGGGCTGTTGCTCCCATGCTATTCTTGTGATTGTGAGTAGATTCTCATGAGATCTGATGGTTTTATAAATCGTAATTTTTCCTGAGAAAAGCTCTCACAGGCTGTTCTGTCTCCTGCAGCCATGTGAAGAAGGTCCTTGCTTCCCCTCCCATCGCGATTTAAGTTTCTTGGGGCTTCCTCAGCCATGTGGGAGTGTGAGTCAGTAAAACTTTTCTTTATAAATTACTCAGTCTTGACCAGTTCTTTATAGCAGTGTCAGAAAGACTAATACACTTTTGGATTAGGGAATTCTAAATTAATAAGATTTAATAGATTAAGTTTATAAATATTTTGTCTTTTCTGTTAGTCCCCCAAAGCATCCACATGCTATGTAAGATTATTTATTCTCTTATTGATTCAGTTAATAGGCATTTGTTAAGTGCTTACTACCTGCAAAAGACATTACCCAGGTATTAGGGAGATATGGAGAAAAATAGATATAGATTTTTTTGTCCTGAAGAAGCTTGAGATGTGAGGCAGTGGGGCGGGGATTTAGGTCATTCATACGCATATATTGTGCACACTATAATGCAAGTAGAAAGCACCAAGTTTGAGCAAAGAGCTAAAATTTTCTGAAATGTTGTAGATATCAGAAATAATCTAAATAGAAGGAAATAATTTACATTATTTTCTTAATTATTTCCATAATTTACATTTTTCCTTCTATTTCAGAAATTTCAGAAATAATGTAAACAGAAGGAAACGAACTTCTATTTTTCTCTTGCAGACAAGTGGTGGGTTAAAAGCTCAACCCTGAGCTGAATTTAATAGGGTGAGGTTGACCTGGAGTTTAGGCGTATGAGAATAGGTTTTGGGTTGGGACTGAAACTCTGGAATATAGCATCAAGTCTAATGCGGCAAGGCAGAGAGATGGAAACCCAGCCTGAAGCCCATGGTTCTCAATCAGAAGTAGCAAAATGGAGGCAGCACATTCAAGGGGACTAACAGACACAGGTACTGGAGAAGGTCCCAGAAACACAGACAGCACCTGGTGCCTTTGATAGGAAAACTGCTCATAGCCCCATGGAGCAATGAGAGCTGTAAAAGCACCACACTGGTTTGATGAAAGAGAGGCCTTTCAATGGAACCAAAATTATTCCTCTCCAATGTATAGTGCTCAGAAACTCAGCAGTGGTGTATGGAGAGCAAGTCCAAACCAAATAGAGGCCGCAGAAGACGAGATATCAAAAAGTTATCTTTCCAAGTACCTACCACAGGCTGGCTGCTTGCCCAACATCTCCATCATTAGAGCTTTGATGTTTGAGCCAGGCTTCTGAAAAAAGCAAAAATTCTCCCAGAGATGGCATTAGTAGCCACAAATCTCTTGGTGGTACAATTCTCAAAGTATATTCCTAAGACTTTTAATGGGTGGTGTCATGAAGAGTTCTATTAACAAGTGTGTTTTTGGAATGACAGGTAAAACAAGAGAAACATACGCCTTCACTGTAAAAATTGTCAGTCTTTCAGGTACACCATAAACCTCAAATCGAGGGATATGATGGGAAGCCTTTCCCAGATTTATTTGACTACAAAGCTATTTCATTGTGTAGCATCTGTGCTTTGGTAACTCTGCCTTGTTATGAATGAGTTTGTGAAATAAGTGGCTTTTGCCAACTGTCTGAACTTTAAGTGATAGGGAGATTGCAGGGAAAATACATCAGCATGTGAGTATTCACAGACCCCTCCCTCCCTCACCTGCTATGAAAAAACTGACTTTGCCTGCTTGGCCCACCATTTCTCCTGCTCTGCCTAACAGGTTGCTGGCTTGATAACCAACTTCTTAGTTTTTATTATTACAATCACCGTAAGTGGTCAGGAGATTGTAGCTCATTACTCTAGAAAGGTCAAAGAGTAAATGGTAGGGTAAAGGAAATAGAACTATTAAAGGGGAAATTAAAAGTGGGACCATTTGAAGGGGATGGTTGTCAGTATTTGAGCAGGCAGGTGAGTGGCCTTGAGAGCAGACTTCATGCATCTTGGAACTTTCAAAAGGAGGAATGGTTGGTATTTGAATGTTTTTTTGAGTTCTACAAAAGTAATTTTGAAGTTTTTTTTCCAAACCAAACTGTAGTAAATACAAAGTGTTTTTTATTTACTTATAACTTCTAGGATGGATTTCTTTAAATGTGAAAATGAGATCAAGT
Organism: Macaca nemestrina; assembly: GCF_043159975.1. Taxonomy (NCBI): domain Eukaryota; kingdom Metazoa; phylum Chordata; class Mammalia; order Primates; family Cercopithecidae; genus Macaca; species Macaca nemestrina. Next base: position 128,712,201 of record NC_092126.1, on the reverse strand, counting down.
GGGATTTTAAGGCAGGATTTAAAAGGTCTGTGTTTATAAGAATTATTCCAGAAAATATTTAATGGGAAGCAGAGGTCATGGGTTAAAGTGAAAGAGGGTCAGAGGATGTGCGTATCCTGGTAACAAAGACAGAATGGGATGATATGGTAAATACCTGTCATTTTTGTCTTTTCTACTTACCTCTCAGAATACCAAGCACCCTATTTCTAGGGACAGCTCTTCCACTCCATGTGGTTCTGAGGAGCTGCCAATCGCAGGACATGGCCCTGCAGCCGTAGGAATGAACATAAAAAGTAGGCCTGGCCAATCATAGTAACTGGTTTCCATGGCCACAGGGATGAGCACATGACCCAATTCAGGCCAATCAGAGTCCTTCCCTGCAGTTTCATAGAGAGAGACAATGGAATAGAGAAGCTCTGGTGTTACTAAGCAGGAAATGAACGCCTAGAGTTGTCTGCATCCACACCTCTTTTACCATTTTCTCATTCAACCTGGCCATGAGGAAGAAGCCAATCTATAGAAAAGGAAGAGGACAACAGGTAGAACCTGAGCTTGGAGATAGAGGGAGATGGCAAAATGTAATCACATTATCTAAGTCACTGGGCTTCCTGGGCCAGCTTACTACTGGATTTCTCTGCTGTTTGAACCCATTGTTCCAGTTTGGCTTAACTCAGTAAGTTTAGTTTCTGACACTTGTAACCAAAGGAGTCCGGGTGAATCAATGTTCTGAGTGCCTTGAGGACAGAAATCTGTCAGTGACTGCAATGAGGGAGAAAGACCATACTGATGGGGTGAGAAGGTGTTGCTGTCAACTTCCCATGAGCCCCATTTGCTTAGAGCAGGTCCCGATAGTCTAAAGAGGGAGTGGGAATCATATAGGAGTGAAAAGTGAGAAATTAATGTCCTCTTTTGACTTGAGTTGGCTGCCTTCCTGGGGTGATGTGGCAAGAAGAGCTGGGTTCCTTGGATGGTAATTTGATTTTGCATTACCAAAATTTATGCTCTAAATATTGATCTGTTTTCCCTCTTATCTGTTTCATGGCTGTAGTTGCTACACTGCATTTCAGTTAAAAAATACATGTCCACAATTTTTATTGGTTGCTTGTTTTAATTATTTCTTTATGGTTAGATGAGGCTGTATATGCAAAGAAACATGTGATGCTTCTTTATGGTCATCTGGCATGGTGTGCAGACGTGATGAAATGTGGCACAGTCTACCCACATTGGCTGAGTGTGATGATTCATAACACCAATGCAGGAAGACGTGTTTTACTACGTTGGCCTCTATAGTTTCTCCTCAAATACACTCCCCATATATTTCCTTCAGAAATTCAATTCATGCTGCACAAATTAATGTCTCTTTTTCGTGTCTTTTTGAAAGGCAATAACTTAGATGACACACTTTGAAGTAGGAAGCATTCGAGTTCTTGAAAGAAAAGACAAGAGACCATGTTGACTTTTCACTGTGAACCAAAAACGCACGTAAGAGCACTATATGTTTTCTTTTTCTTGTTATTTGTGTATTTTTTCTTTTTTCTTAAACAGAAAATCCTTTTGCAACTGTCCTGGGTCTTAGACTGTCATCCCCCTCCTCTTCTATTCCTATTGTGTTGATGTAGTATAGACTCAAGCTGGATTAGAAGTCCAATTCTAAAGTTAATTGAATTGGGAAATTCACTTATTCTTTGGTGTGTGTACATGGGCATTAGGTGTGGGCCTGGCTTGGTGGGAGGAGATGTGGCAGTCAACTTGTAGTCTTAGTTAGTAACCCCCCATAACTTGGCAGCAGAGCTAGGGTACTTCTTATGATAATCTAAGACTTCTTCCTAGATAAAAGGGCATTAGGCTATATGTCCTGGGGGAACTATTAAATGTTAGCTGATTTTTAAATAGTTAATGCTATTCTGCATTGGTTGAAGAAACTCAGGATGTGTAGCCAAGTGAATGGAAAGGTATGTGGTGAAAGTGATGATGATAATGATGTCTAATACTTACTGAACACTTACTATGTGTAGGGCACTGTTAGGAATATTCTACACCTGTTCTCACTTAATTGCTGCAACTTCATCAGGTTACCCATCTCTGATGAGGAAACTGACGCTTTGACATTGACTCACACAGCTAGGGTGCAATGGAATAGGACATGGACCCAAATCTCCACGACTTCTGTGCCCAAGTTATAAAGGAACTGATTGGGACTCAACTAGGGAATGATGATTTGATGTGTCTGTCAAGAGAATGGCTGTTCTGCCAGGCTATTCCTGGGCACATTCAAGCCTAGGTTGGAGGACTATTGTCAGGGGAGTTGTGAAGGGAATTCTCATACACTGAGTAAAGAGATTAGGGTGCAGACTGAAAGGGGAAATGCGGCATGTTGGGGAGTGACTCGAGCAGAGGTTGAACAAGTAAGCTGGGGTCATATGTTATTATAAGGATTTGTTGTTTTAATCCTAAAGGCCTTGGGAAGCATTTTAAAGGCTTAAAGCCAAGAGGAACTTGCATTTTTTGTAAGATTAAACTGGCTTCACTTTAAAAAACGGAACCAAATGGGTTGGCCGGGTGCAGCAGGACCTTTTAGGAGGTCATTCCACTTATACCATTGACATGGGAGAGCTAATGATGGCTTGAACTAAGCCACTTGATTAAAACAAATTAACCAATTTAGACAATATCATCCCCAAATGTCTGGTCTGCCAGACTCTCACTCATTCCTCCTGCCTTGTAAATTCTCTCCATTGCTCATCACTTTCAGCTGGTCAGGAAAACTTGGGGCAGTTTCTAAAGAAGCCATTCATCAAATATTGACAGACATGGAGGATTAGGGCAAATAAGTGACTTATTTAACCCTGTCCTTGGATGCACAGAGATTTGTGGGTGAGAGGATGGTTATCTCTTTAAAGAAGATGGAGAAAGGCAGATACCAAGGGCTAGGTTTGCTGTAGGGAAGAGGTGGAAGAATGGAAGTTAGCATTTGTTTCCAAGTCAGGCATCTCAGGGAAGCAGAAAATGCTATTAACTGAGAATCAGGACACTCTTCTTTTTAAATTATGGGACTTTGGCCATGTCACTTAACTTCCTCAGTTGCTTTATCTAGAAAGTGGAGATTCCTGCCCCATGTCTCTCATAGGATTACTGGGAGGATTCAATACAATGGCACATATGGAAATGCTTAAAAAGGCACAAATCATTCCATACACACTGATTGTCATGTCCAGTAATCGAGGTAAGAGGCACTTTACAGGTGCAAAGGGCAACTTTACTGAGAATGCATGCTCATGTTTTAAAATCTAAGTTTTCTCAGGATCATTCCTAGTATCTGATTATACTTTCCACTATCAATTGCCACTTAATTTGTACTTCTGTTTTGGGGAAGCAGTACTATCCAGTGTTAAGAACATGTGCTTTAGAGTCATACAGATATAGATTTAATTTTCTGCTCTGAAATTTGACATCTTTTTAATATTTAACTTCTCCAACTCAGTTTTCTCTTCTGCAAAGTGGGTCTATTAATAGAATGAACCTTGTAAGCCTGGTTTGAGGATTAAAAGAAACATTACATGTAAAGTTGTTAACACAGTCGTTAGCCCATGTTAAGAGCTCATCACATGTTAATTATTATTATTTCTATATCCTTTAAAATTTTCAGTGTACTTTCTAGCTGCATTTTCTAATTTAATTATTCTTAACATTATTAATAGGTGTCTGATTATTATCTGTCTTCCTTCATTTGTCCACTTAGGTAGGTTTTGCATGGACTACACGAAGAGTTTTCCACCTCCCTCCACCTAAAAATTCCTTGGGAAATGATTTAGGAGAAATAACCAAATCAAAAAGAGGCAGAGACAGCTGATTGTTGTAAGGGATAGTGAGACCAAATGACGTTAGGCCAGTTCAAATTATTGACGTCCCCAGGGCCACTGAGCACCCAGAACTATAGTGAAGTTCCCAGCAGCCCTTGCATCATCAGTGGTGTTCCCTCGTTGCAGACCCATGGGAGAGCACGTAGGTGCCATGTTCCTAACGTGATGCTGACGCACAGCTTTGCGAGGTTCCAACCAGTTCCCGGGAGGCAGTGGGCGCTGGGCCAAGCTGGGACTCATGACATCACAGAGGAATCTCAGCACTTGAATGGCTGACAGTGTCTGCCTTTGCCAGCTATGCGCTGGAAGTTGGAAGGGAATTTGGCCTCCAGAAAGCACATTTTTACTCCAGCTTGGAGCTTGTCAAAATCAACACGAGACTCTTAGCAGCTACAGAGTTATTCTGCTAATTGTTGCCGACACTGAAGAAAGTGAGGAAATGTTAAAGGGCTGTCTCCTTGTCCTGAGTAGCAACCCTGATCCTCTCTAAGCAGATGGACCAATAATTACTCCCATCAATAAGGGGCAAATGCACAGCTCTGCCTTCTAGTATCTGACCTAGGGGTTCTCTGTGTTGTTTGCCAAAGCCGAGGATGAGAATAGAACAAAAACTGTAGGGGGAGCTATTTTGTTTTGAATGCAGAATGTAATCTGCCTTTCTTGAGTAAGCAAAATATTAAAATTCTCTGAGTCTCTTTTAGAGAAAAATTTTACTTTCTGGGGTGCTATGAAAATGCTACAGAAATAAGCCTTGTTCACAAGATAGGAAATGTAATATAATATGCATCAATATGAATCTAAATTAGAAAATGAGTTCCCCCAGTTATTTAAAGTGATATTTGGGCATTTGGTGGTGGTGGGGGGGGAGAAGGGGTAAGAAAAAAATGCATAGGCTTTGAAGACAAACAGACCTGGGTTTGGATCCCAGCTCAGCTGCTTACTAGCTAAGTGGCCTTGAGCAAGTTGCTTCATAGCCCTGTAATATGGAAATAGGAAAGACTGCCCTGCCACACCCAGGGTTCTTATTTGGATTTAATTTTGCAGTGCATTTAAAGCTTGACTAGTAGCAAGTGTTCAAAGAATAATTTTTCCCACCTCCCTTATTTCTCTAGAGTGTGAGATATCATACCCATTTATAGCTATCTATGAATTTTGGCTAGGTGGGACGGCTCATGCCTGTAATCCCAGTACTTTGGGAGGCCGAGGAGAGAGGATCATGTGAGAGGTGAGAGGCCAGGAGTTCAAGGCTGCAGTGAGCTATGATTGCAGAACTGCGCTGCAGCCTGGGCAATAGAACGAGACCCTATCTCACACAGAACAAAAGAAATAATTTTGCTTCTCTGATTGGCTTCATACTTTTGTTTGTTGTTGTTGTTGTTGCTTGTTTGTTTGTTTTTTTCCAAGACAGAGTCTTGCTCTCTCACTCAGGCTAGAGTGCAGTCACATGATCTCGGCTCACTGCAACCTCCACTTCATGGGTTCAAGCAATTCTTCTGCCTCAGCCTCCCGAGTAACTGGGATTAGAGGCGCCCGCCACCATGCCCATCTAATTTTTGTACTTTTAGGAGAGACAGGGTTTCACAATGTTGGCCAGGCTGGTCTTGAACTCCTGACCTCGTCATCTGCCCGCCTCAGCCTCCCAAAGTGCTGGGATTATAGGTATGAACCACCTTGCCTGGCTGGCTTCCTGCTGTTTATATGGACAATGTGATTAGGTTTATAAAACAGGGCTTGTAGTCACAATGAGTTCTACTGTGAGGCTGAGTGTCCTGCAGTTATTTCTTTGATAGGATAGTTTGAGGATGAAGCCTCTGCAGAACAGTGTTTGATGCTGCTGGACAATGTATTTGTGCCCAAGCCCACGTCAGGATGAAAAACAAGACAGAATGGCATTTGCTTCTTTGGAGAGGCCTGGGTAGTGACTTGAAAATGATCCTGGAACAAAAGTATATTTCCTGGCATACCACGGATCTATAGCTGTGGCAGTTCAGGAACTGCTCTGTTCCTTACCCAGACATAATATTCTTCTCAGGTTAAGCCTCCGTCCAAATCCAGAAGGCCATGAGGTACAGCAAGTCAAAATCTCAGCTTCCAATGAAACAAGGATTGCCTTTGGAATCTGTTTTCTAAATAAAAAGTGGGGGTTACAACCAGGTTAAGAAAACTATTAATATTAGTAGTTAACCAATAAATGGAAACAAGGTAGGAAAAAAAATTCAGATCTGTGAAAGACCAGCAACATATCACAAGGGAAAACCTGTTGCTGCTTCTTCCTCCTTCTGCTGTGCTGGGCCAGGGTCTCTTAATGAGGAGCCATATCCTCTCAGGATATTACCTCAGACACTATCAGAAGCCTTGCTCAGAGGTTGCTCTCTTACATTTTTTTTTCTCCAGTCACATTTATACAAGAGAATTCCATATTTGACAGCACACTGGTACTTCCCTTGTTTAACAAAGGCATCTTAATTTTCCATGACGGTAACATTTAAGTTACCATAAGTTCAGTCTTAAAATAATTGTTACACTGAACGGGTATTCTTAGAATAAAGCCGGAAGGAAACAGAAACAATCACTCCAATTTCCTCATTTTATAGGTGGCAATCTGGGGGCCCAAGTTTAGTGCCTTTTCAAAGCAACACTATGTCTAGGCTCAGGGCTGGGTTGAGAAGTCACATTTGTATTCCCACACTGACGCTCTCTGATTTTGCCATCTCATCATTTAGGGGTAGGTGGGTAATAGAAAACTTAGAGTGTTAACAGGGGTTTCAGTATAAGAGAATACCACCAAATAGTCCCACTGTGGAAAATCATGATACACAGAATTTTATGAAGGAAGGATATCATGAGGTTTACACAAAAATCATAAGGGTTACATTTCACAGTTAAAGAAAATGTGGCAAAGAGAAGTTTAGTGACTTACCCAAGGCAACATAGCTAATAATTAATGGAGCCAGGAATTGAACTCATTGTATCTGGCATATCTGGTACAAGTTAGAAATTTAGCTGGAGTTGCTTATAGGCATTTGTGTTATTCCTTGAGGTTTACTGATCCTACTTCACTGGTCTGGGGTGAAGCCTGCACTTTGGGAGCACATAGGGAAGACTGGGATTGGGAATTCTGCCTCGCCTGAATGTAGAGAGTTATCCAATTTTGTCTCCATTCCTGTATCACATGAGTGAATGGGTTGGCGTAACAGAAAGACCCTAAAGGGTTTTGGAATATGTGTGTATTATGGTAGGGACTGTGTTATGCTGGGACTGTTTCCTCTTCTGTCTGTCTGCTTTCTTGGAGACTCTGCCTTAATGCCCTGAAGAGGAAATCTTCACAGGTCCTCTGATTAGAGTAGGGATAGACACAAAATGACTTCTATCAGAATCTCTCTCCATGGTTTTTGAAATTAGCAGTATGTTTGAATTAGTTTCCTTTGGAGAGATGAGTTGGAAAGTCATACAGACTTGTGATCGGAAGTCACCATCTCAGGGATGCTGTGGTCATTGATGTGCTTGTAATCAGAAAGCAACTGCATAGAGAGAAACGGGAGTAGATGAATGAATGAATGAATGAGTTCAGTCAAATTCAGTGAGGTACAGTGAAAATCTTGCATATACTTCCTCTTCCCCCAGCTATAAAAAGTAGTTGAGCCTTGATTTTTCAGGTGTCACTACAAGCTTTGATTTTTCAGGTCCTGACCATAAAACCAACAGAGGAAGACAGAGTGGAGATAAGGAATGAAAATGAGTTCAATGACATCATTTGGATCCTGAATTCATTTGTGCCCTAAGCCAACCTCTACCCTGAACATTTCTGATAGAGGGGAAAATATCTTCTCTCTCTCTCTCTCTCAAGTCAATTCAAGTTAAGTTTTCAGCCCCACGCAAGATAAAGAGTTCTGACACATGAACCTCACATTGCCACTACATTTCTTTGTTTTGCAGGCTGCCCAGCCAAACTTCAAGAAAAAAGGAAAAGAAGTGCTGGGCCAGCTGCCTTTTGATAGTAGTTGTTTCATTTATTATTTTCTGTTTTGTTGTTTTTGTAAAGAACATGTAAGAAACTCTTCAACTTCAACTGAATTCCACATGGTGCCTAGATCCTAATCCTTCTGAAGCAAAAAATGTTTTTCTGTTCTCTGGGTGGTTCCTGGGATACTGTTGTTCTAAAAGAATAAGACATGGAAAGAGTTGGCCAAAGTTAAAACAAAACAAAACAAACAAACAAACAAAAACCCTGAAGACAGGGAGTAGAAATGATTAAGCAAAACAAAACAAAAACTGAAAGTGAGTGAAAAGGATGAAATATCCATGAATTAAAAGCAGTATGCATGGAAACAGAGCATCTCTCTTTCAAGTTAGAGTCCTGGCATTGAAACTCATTGGCTACAATCAGCCTTGACTGAGCTCCTTTGTTCATCTCTAAACTAATAACTATGGTTCCAGGGATGTGATGCTGTAATTGATCAGACTTGGATCACCTGGCCAACTAAACGATAAACACCATCCTACTGAGATTATGGAAGGGGCAGTTCCACGTGGAAATCAGGATGCAAAAGACAAGTGAATGAAAGTGAGGCAGATAACAACAGAAAATATCCAGACTAGAGTTCCCTCTAAAGTGGCCACTATGTAGAATCCAAAATCCTTTAATGACATATTTCTAAGTGAAATGTTTTTGCCTAAGATAAGCATTTCTGTAAGATTTATAAAAATTATGGCATTTCTCTATGTTGGAAATTTCACACTAACAGGAATGGTTCTGAAACACTGAAAATCTTAGAAACCTATAGAATATCTGTAATAATACTGAGAAAGTAAAGATTGAATATTATGAGATTGTGAAAATTTCATTTTCAGTTTTTTTGTTATATGGCCTTATAGACTCAGGATTTCCTTTGGAGTTCGTTAATGTAAATAATTTCAACATTATTGTAATGTAATGTAAAAAGTTATCTGATAAGTAGGCCAAACCTAATGCAGGGAAGAAATATCTTAATTAATTTCAAAATTATTTACATTAATAATTTTTATAAAACTGTAATTTTTCTGAAACTCAGCCCTGGTCTCTTTGAATGTGTCATATTCTACAACTCTCTCAAAGCTGTAGCTGTAAAGAAAGAAGAAACTGCTTGGGGTGACTCGTTGACCATCCCAGAATGGTTTCTTGAATCATTTTGGCCCCTTACAAGAGGTTTCTTTAAAAAAACGAAAGTATATATTGTGTTATTTCAGACTAGGGTTGAAAGTGTGATTTTTCTCATCACACTCTTCATAATCTTTTCAGATAATTTTGATGCAGAAATAACTTATTAATTTGGAAATCTTCCCCCACACCTAGAAAATACATCTCACTCTGAGATGAAGATGGATGGTTACAATAAAAATTAAGTGCATGTATGGTAAATGGGCATTGTTGGATAAATGCAGTGATGGAAGAAAACAATATGGTGGTCATGCCATTTCTGCCTGACTTCCTTTTCTTCAACTTGATGATATCTACCTTCAGAAACAGGTGAACAGGTCATCCATCATATTCTTTATTTTCTTTGTAGTAACTTTTATTGGTTTGAATTACCATATGTTGTTCACTTGTAATGTGCAGTGTTTGAGTTGAAAGAGGCATCAATAACTAAAATTATATCTTCTTTTCTTTTTAAGGAACCTTTGTTCTTAAACACAGGAAGTTGTAAATTCTCCAATAGCAAATTTTATTAACTCATAGGCAATACTATAAATGATGGTACTCTATTGAGTCAATGCCTTCAACATGAATCAGGAGATTAACTTTTGCAGCAAACTGTCAATCTTTACTCCTAAATTATAGTAAGCAGTTAATTTTTTTGTTGTGGCTTTGAAGTTGAATGATTCTCTTTGCTCAGTTGTGTCAGTCAGAAAAGGGGATTTTTCTTCTCAGCTGAACTCTGCATGTTTTTCTTTAACAAATTAACATCTCCCCACCACCCCCAACTTTGTCATTACATTGTTGTTATTAACATTCATCAATTTCTAAATATTTCTCTAAAGTTCTGAGGGATTTGACAGTTTAAACTGTATCCCATTATTGACAATATTAAATAAAACTTTCTGAAGACCCTTCTGCAGGCTTTTGTGGGGTTTCTGTCAGATTTGCAGTAAAATGTCATATTTGCATCTTTTTTGGAGAGAGAGAAAGAGAGGACAAGAGAGATGGTGTTCAGAGTCACTTGCTGAAGCTTTTTATACACATTTTTAGAGCAAAAATACGGTCTAGGAAAGAAGAAAAAGTCAATTTCTTAGCAGCATTCTATGATATCCAGTCAACTGGCATATCAGCCTAAGTGCACATGATAGTTGCACAAGAAAATTCATTGCTGCCTTATTTGTATCAGCTAAAAAACAAAACCAGAAATAACCTAAATTCATAAATCAATGAAAAGTTAAATAAACCATGACATAATGTAATGTTATGTAATATTTAAAGTAGATTTACCTGAACTCACTTAAAATGAAACTCAGGAAAATATTAGTAGGAATAAAAAAGCAATTGCACAACATTTGATATAGTAGAATCATTTTTTTCTGTAAAATATATGTCTTCATGTCTTTACATGTATGAATGTATACAAACAGTTAACTACAGTTACCTCTGAGCAGTGAGACTGTTGGGTAATGAGTAGGGAGGACTTTGCTGTTATCTTGACATACCCACGCATTAAAAAAAAATGATAAGCATGTGTAAAGATTGTAAAATGTACATGCACAAAAGAAAATAGGTTATCAAGCACTTTCATTTTACAAGTGAGAGAATGGAGCACAGAGAAATTAAATGACTTCCTCATGGCAACACAGCTCTTAAGAGTCAGAATTTGAATTCAGAACTTTAGACTTCAACTTCTGTATGATTATTCCTCTACCAGATCAGTCCTCTTTATATTAATGCATCAGAAAAAAAATTTAATCATGAATGCCTGCATCTTTGAAATACAGTAGAAATAACCCCTCCTGCCCCCAAACCTTGGAATTTAAATTTTAGAAGTTCAGATCTTGCTTTTCCTCATGATATCTATCTACAAATGTGCTTTTGTATATGACTTGGAATTAAATGTTTCTCTTTAGTTTTCAAATGAGTTTTATTATCATCTGATAAGTAGGCTAAACCTAATGCAGGGAAGAAATATCTTAATTAACTGATGAGTGGTTAAATCAATCTACAAAATTAAGAGGAGGAGGGCAAAGGGGTAGGAGGGAAGGCTGCCCTCTATGCTGCTTTGTGTAATAATCTAATCACCCAACATTAGCAAAAGTCTCCATGGCTCAGCTATTCCAACAAAGGTGTTCATTGTAGTGATATCCGGGAATCAACCTCACAAAACCATCTTTCCAGGTGGGCTTTGAATTGAGCTCTGTTTCTTCTACTTTAACTTGGTCTGATTCATTTCTTCCTCCCTGGCTACCCATAAAAAGTTGCTCTGGAGAAATGCTCCAGCACCTAAACTCACCCTGTGGAGTACTTTATTCATTGTTTTCTTGTAGTCCTCTTTAAATTGCAGACATTTAAACTTATTAAGCTGTGATATTCTATTTCCATCTGGGGGTGGGATCTGAGTTCACTGAGTGCTGAGGAACAAACATCGTTAGGGATGTAGAATGGGCATGATCAGAAGAATAGGGAGATTCTGAGCTAAATTTCAATATCAGCTAATATTCAGTATCAGCTTATCAACATCAGTCACCACCATCATCAATCTAGACCTTGTTAACTTCAGAGATACCATTTACTGGGCATTGACTAGGAGCCAGGCAGTAGGGTAGGCATTTTACAGGAAATTATGCCTCATTACAATCTGTTGGGGGCAGATACTGTTATTATCCCCATTTGTATATAAGGAGATTAAAGCCAATAAAGCTTGGATTGGTTCAAGGTCACATTGACTAAGGACTGCCTTGCTTGTTTTACAGGAAAATTGTCTTCTCTCAGGATTCAATCTTTGTATAGGAAAACAAGCCAGGGGACTATAACAAGACACTCATCACAGAACTGGGATCTTCCTACACTTCTTACCCCCAGTGGATTCAGCTTGCTAGTATAGAGGGAAACTGACTTTTTGAAAATATCTATTGATTTCTTTGTGTGGGAAAATTTACAATTTATATGCCTCAGATGCCATTGAACCATTCACTGCTTTGTTTCTTTGTCATGGGTAGGAAAGATGTTTGTGAAAGGAAGGCCAGGTGGCATCCTCATTTGGCCTCATTTGTGCAATAGATAACTGTGATCCTGGTACTGAGAAGGATGCCCCAAAGCCACTTGAAAGATGAAAGGGCCTATCTTGAAATAAGATTTGCTGAAAGATCACAACCCAAGCTTCTAAAATGTTAATTCAGAAAAAGGATGGCAAAGAACTACCAGAGTCTTCGAATAGGAATTTCTAATTAGAATTTTAACAGCATGAAATTGTCCTGGCTCCACCCTTGGAAACTGCCTTTTCTTATAGGAAGTAGATAAAATTTTCCTATTGCTTGGTTACAGACTTCAAAGACACGCAAGGATCAGTTTTTTTGTTTTGTTTGTTTTGTTTTGTCACTTTGCCCAGCTTTGGTATCTGGGTATTCCTGCTGAATTCTACAGTCCAAATTCTTGTCTACAGCTCGAGACTGATCTTAATATAAATGGCAGATTTGTCCTACCTCAGATGCTTATTAAAATGTCATTCAGCAATTAGCTGAATCAAGGAAAGGAACATAGTATGCCTTTATTCTGTCTCAAAACTTGCCTATATCTAAGCTGAGAATCTCGGTTTGCTCCCATCACATTGAAGCAGCCGTTGGTTAGGGTGCCTAGGTTATAAATATAGAAGGAGCAAGTGCTGTGCTTTGGAGATATCTGAAGGAAAATAACTTCTGCTACCTTCTACTAACAGCACCAATCAATTTTGGAAGTGATAAGGATAGATTCCCTGGGGCCATCAGCTGCTCTGTAACACATCCTGAAATATAAGAATTATATTGAAACGTTGCTATTTCATATAGCACTTTACAAAAATTTTTAGATTTAACCTTGAAAGTTGAATAGAAAGGGCTATCAAAAATAAAAAAAAAAAGAAAGAAAAGAAAAGAAAAGCTTAGCCCCTACAAAATCCATACTGCATAATGTATATATATCAATATTATTGGTGGGACTTTTTCTTCCTCCAGTGAATTAGAGGGAATCCCTGAGATACTGCCATCACACTAAAGGGTTAAGTTTTTAGGGCAAGTCTGAAAGAGTTTAATTTTTCTCAGCACTTCGCTTCATCTCTGGAAGTTGCCACAACATGCCTCACTTTGGTAGCACAGCTATGAAGACATCCTTTGGGCGTAGAAAAAGTAATAAAAACAGGGAATCTCCCCTTCTCACTCTCACTAGTGAGTACCATGAAGAAACATAATAATGGATTTGCATGCTTAGTATACTAAGGACATTATTTTCAATACTGTTTGGATCTTAATTGATAGAAAGCAAATAAAAAAGAAACTTATAAAGAATGTGCTGCATCACTTAAAAAATATTTCAAATACTTTAAATTGGCAAAGAAATTTTTCTTTGTTTTTTAAAACTGACAACTACTTCATCAATGCCCAATTCTTATTAAGTGCATTTTCTACTGGCTCAAGTCCTATCTTTGATTGCTCTTTTCCGAATTCTGCAGTAATAATCTAAATAAATAAATAAATAAATAAATAAATAAATAAATAAATGCATTGGGCTGACTTCTAGAATGGTTGAGTAAGGATCTCTGAAAATTCATTTCTTCATAAAAGAAATGAAGAAATAAGAACATTTGCAAAAACACAAACAAACAAAACCAACCAACCAAACAAACAAAAAACCCATCAAAATCAACTTTTGAAGAACTCTAGAAATAACTAAAGGCTTACAATAATCTGAGGAGTGTTTATTTAAGAAAAATAATTGAAACTCGGTAAGAACAATTAGATTTATAGCGTTTTAAAATTTATAATTCTTTCCTCTTCTCCAGCCATAGTAGCCTTGAAAACCATCAGGATTACAGTTATGATTGCTCTGAAAACCAGTAGCCTACTAGCCACTAGGACAAAATAGATTTGGAGTTTTCCTAAAGCCTGATCTCCAGAGAATTTCTACTATTTGGCTTGTCTGAAAGCTTGCTGAAAAGCTCCATTCTCAGGGCTTGTTTTTATTTGACTTGATTCAGAACTTACTCTGTATGAATAGTATTATCTTTAAGATACTTGTTGAAAACAATTGGCAGCAAATGTTTAATATTATAGCTGTCTGAGATGCCATTACCAGTTAGGGCTAACAAGAGGTTGACCAAAAAACTTAATTGGAAAAACTGAGGAATGAGACATTTGCAGTGGTCTTTGAAGGGCTCTGACATATTCCTGGGACTCTAAAAAGACACAGAAATTCTATATAAAAAATCATAGTGAATCCACAAAAGAATTATTGGAGTTAATAAACAAGTTCAGTAAGGTTGCAGGACACAAGATCAATACACAAAACTCAGTTGTATACACCAGCAATGGACAAATTGAAAATGAAATCAAGAAAGAAATTCTGTCCACAATAGCATAAAAAGGAATAAAATACTTAGGAGGAATAAATTTCACAAAAGAATTGCAAGATTTGGCACTGAAAACTAAAAACCATTTCACTGAAGTTAAGAAATACCTAAATAAGTGGGAAGGCATTCCACGTTTATAGATTGGAAAAATTAATACTGTTAAAATGTCAATACTCCTCAAATTGGTCTACATATTCAATGCAATCTCTTTCAAATCCAAGCTGCCCTTCTTTGCATAAATGGAAAAGCAAATCCTGAAGTTCACGTGAAATGCAAGGGGCCCAGAATAACCAAAGGAATCTTGAAAAAGCAGAACAAAGTTGTAGGCTTTGCACTTTCTGATTTCAAATCTTCCTATGAATTTATATGAATCAAGATGATATAGTACTGGCATAAAGATAGACAAATAAGACAAGTACATATGTAATGTAGAATCAAAAGTCTCGGGAAAAAACCCTAGCATTTATAATTAATTGATTTTTGCCAAGAGTGCCAAGACAATTTAATAAGAAAAACAGTCTTTTCATCAAATGATGCTGGGACAACTGGATACCCCCATGCAATAGAATGAAGTTGTACTCCCTACCTCATATGATATACAAAAATCAACTTGCAGCAGATCATAAACTTAAATTTAAGAACCAAAATTAATTTTTTGTGACATTGGATTAGATATGGTTTCTTAGAAATAACACCAATGGCATAAGCAACAGAAAAAGAAATTGGATGCCATCAAAATTAAAAACTTTTGTGCTTCAAAGGACACCATCAATAACATTAAAAAACAACGCAGATAATGGGAGAATATATTTTCAAATCACATATTTGATAAGGGTCTACTATCTAGAATATTTAAAGAACTTTTTACAACTCAACAATTAAAAAAACCTAATTTAAAAATGGAAAAATGATTTGAATAGATCTTCCTCCAAAGAAGATATATAAATAGCCAATAAGCACATGAAAGATGTTGACATCATTATTCATTAGAGAAATGTAAGTCAGTGCCACATGAGATATCATTTCACATTTATTAGGATGGCTATATCAAAAAGACAAAAAAAACAAGTGTTGTGAGGATGTGGAGAAGTTGGAACCCTCATACGTTGCTGGTGGGAATGCAAAATGGTGCAACCATTTTGAAGACAGTTTGGAAGTTCCTCAAAAATTCAAGATAGAGATACCATATGACCCAGAAATTCCAACTTTAGGTATATACCCTAAAGAATTAAAAACACATGTCCACATAAAAACTTTTGCATGAATGTTCATAGAATTAATAACAGCCAAAAGGTGGAAACAACACAAATGTCCATCAATTGATGAATGGCTACACAAAATATGGTATGAATATACAATAGTATTATTTAGCCAAACAAAGTAGTAAATACTTCTACAACATGGATGAACCTTGAATAAGGGAAAGGAGTCCTTCATAAAAGGCTGCATATTGTAGCATTCCATTTATATGAATTGTCCAGAACTGGCAAATTTATAGAGACAGAGATGGGTTAGTTGTTGCTAGGGGTTGGATGAAGGAGGAGGTGGGGAATGACTACTAACAGGCATGGGGATTCTTTTTGGTATAATGACAATGTTCTGGAATTAGATAGTGGTGATGGTTGCACACCTTTGTGAATATGCTGAAAACAGAATTGTATACTTTAACAAGATGAATTTTATGGTATGTGCATTATATCTCAACAAAGCTGTTATTAAATGAAAAAAAAAAATGAAGTCATTCCCCCAGCTGTTCTCAATTGCTGTTCTCAGGACTTTGTGGATGAATGACTCAGCAGAACTCAATACTTTATTTTGTTTTATTTTCTTTTATTTATTTATTTTGAGGCAGAATCTCGCTCTGTCGCCCAGGCTGTAGTGTAGTGGCACGATCTCAGCTCCCTGCAAACTTGACCTCCCAGGTTCAAGCTATTCTCCCACCTCAGTCTCCTGAGTAGCTGAGATTACAGGCACCCGCCACCAAACCTGGCTAATTTTTGTATTTTTAGTAGAGACGGGGTTTTGCCATGTTGGCCAGGCTGGTGTGGAATTTTTGACCTCAGGTTATCTTCCTGCCTTGGTCTCCCAAAGTGCTGGGATTACAGGCGTGAGCCACTGCACCCAGCCATTTCTTTTATTTTTTAAAAAGCAAGACTATTTTGCAACACAGAAAACATATATTAAACAAAATATATAAATCACATATCACTGTTATAAACTAGATAAACAAATAGACTTCTTCACAGACACCATATGGAGATGGGATTCACCTACAAATATAGTCAAAATACTGTGGTCATTTCACATTGAGCTTGGGTTGGCAGAGATAAAAAGAGGGAGAGGTTAGGCAGAATAATTCAGGCCTGATGATTCTCCTCTTGATCAACAATAAAAAGCCTTGTTTTAGATTCTTAACCGTCTAGCCTGGTTCTCTCTACTGATTATCTTCAACAGATAATAGTTTGTCTGCCAAGTACTGGTAATTATTTTAGATTGTGAGATTTCACTGTGATTAAGTGAGTTAAAATCTGTCTCCCTGGCATCCTAAATAAAGCCTATGCCTCTCAGAGTTTAAGCAATTTTTTTTTTCTTAAGATGGAGAATGGTTAAAAGGAGATTGATCTCTGCTTGTAAAAAACAACTGCCCCCCCACCGCCGCCCCCAAACACACACACACAAACCCCTCCGACTCTTCTAGCTAGTGTCACAATAAAAGATGACAATCAACAAAAGACTGAGCCTTTTGGCAACGGAGATGGCTTTAAACCTGAACAATTCTTTTGAGGTTTTGGTTGGTCTAGTCTGTTCCTTTCCAGGTAAACATCTTTGTTTATTTAATGCACACATTTTGTTCTAACATTCTAATGCTAATGTTTTATTTCTATCCCCCTGGACCTAAGAATACATTATGAAAAGATAGTATCTGGCCAAGATTTTTTTTTTTTTTTTTTTTTTTGAGACGGAGTCTTGCTCTGTCACCAGGCTGGAGTGCAGTGGTGTGATCTTGGCTCACTACAACCTCCACCTCCTGGGTTCAAGCAATTGTCCTGCCTCAGCCTCCCGAGTAGCTGGGACTACAGGTGCGTGCCACCATGCCCAGCTAATTTTTGTATTTTCATCACTGAAAAGGAGGCACATAAGAAATTTCAAGTTTGAGTTTCATGGTTTTCATTTTTAATGTGTTCATAGGCATACATATTTATATTTTGCTCTGCATTTACTAACTTAAATCTTGCATGCTTATATAATCTTGATATAACCAAAGTGATACACCTGAGGAAATGTAATTGTAAAATTGGATCGTAATTTAAATGTTCCATGGAAGCAAACTAAGGATATTATTCATCTTATGGATTTACAAGTTATTTTGGGGAGAGGTTGAAACATAGATCAAGCAAAACTCTTCACCTTGGTGAACCTGTTTTGGCCATTTGACAGTTTTTCTACTTTGGACATATTTATCGTAGGTTTGTCACAAGAGGGCAAAGAGGAAGGCTTTGAACTGTCATCTGCAAACTGAATTATCTGATGTCATTTATACATCTTACGCAATCTGGGGGCAGAACTTATTTATTTAGATCTGATTTATACTGTGGAATTCCCATGTGGATATGAATATGGTAATATTGAAAAGTAATTTAGATTTTCTGTTGCTATTTCCTAGTGACTAGTTTTGCAAAAGAATGCATATAAATTACAAATTAGAAGGAACCATGTCTTTAGAATTTTGTACTTATATTAGTGATGGAAGCAGACTGGCATTGTTAAAAAAACAATTGAAGGATCTGAAAATGTTTCCAAATAAAGTGGAAAGGTATTGTCCCAGTCCTTCTCAGTGACAGGACTCCTAAAAGGAAGAATAAATTAGTAGGAAATTGGGACTGGCTTAATTTTGGAAGAGTTACATCCAAAATGGAAGTGAGTTTTTAGGTCTTGGTCAGAATCTACTTAATTTCTGAAAGTTTTGGGAATTAAATCCAGACATTTCAGGGAAAAAGACCCTCAGCATGCTAGCATGCATGGCAGCACCCTCATGCCCCATGCAAGGTGGACATCATGAATGAAACAGGACAAACTTTCCTCCTAAACGCTAAGACAAAGTATGATAGCCAGCCTCCAAGATGTCTCCTAATGATCCCAGTCTCTCTCGTGTATCCATACTCTTGTATAGTTCCATCCCATATTGCATGAGGCTGCCCTGTTTGACCAATAGAGTGCTGCAGAAATGACTGCGTTTGACTTCTAAGGCTCAGTCATAAAAGATATCATGGGTACCGATCTGCTCTGGTGGATCGTGTTCTCTGGCGGAAGCCAGCTGCTGTGTCAGGAAGACCCTTAAGCAACCCTGTGGAGAAACTCACATGGTAAAGCCAACTGCTAACAGACAATACCAACTTACCAGTCACCTGAGTGAACCATCTTGGAAGTAGATCCGTCAGCCCTAATCATACCTTCAATTGATGGCAACCTCATGAGGGTCCTAGAGCCAGAGCCTCTCAGCCAAGCTTCTCCTAATTTCCTGACCTATAGAAACTACAAGAGGTTATAAATGTACATTGTTTTAAGCTGTTAAATTTGAAGATAATTTGTTACATTGCAATAGATATCTGATGTGTAGTGTTTGAAAGGTGATTCCCGGAAGTTTAAATGAGTGAGGAAAATGAGACAGGGAAGACAGAAGTCAATATGTTGATGAGTGAGTTACTGCTATAGACAAATGGGTTCAATCCCACTGGTGATCCTGCGATGGTTGTATAGGATGCACCTGAGAACAATGTCCATGAGGGAAGGGGATGCTTGCTTATTTTCCCAATGATTCCCATTTCTTCACTGGATAAAGGTTTCCTCTGGAAGCATTAAATTCTTAGTACTTGCAGGCTGCCTTGCCCTTGGGTTTCCAAGGAATCAGAAAATCCTCAGCCAGAAGAGCAGAAAGCTGCAGGTAGTGGAAACGGGAAGCTACCCTATTGCAAAAGAACTGTTCACAGAGCCCACAATTGAGCTCAGGGGTGAAGTTGGACTGAGTGAAGGATGGGTTGGATGATGGGTGGGACTTGGGCAATGCCTGCCACATAGCTTCGTAGACTTTGTCATCGCTACACTTTGAGAATGCACTCCCAATCAATTAGAGTTGGGATCTGAGATAATGTTCACTTGTCTTCTTCAGTTGATAATATACTCCCCACTCTTTGTTCCAGCCCCTCCACTCAACACCATTTTCCACCTGCTGAATTCTCGTTTAACTCACAAAGGTCAAAGGGTACCCACTCCATGAACCTTCCCTAATCATGCCTCCTTAGCCTGGCTAAGTTAGCTTCCCTTTCTTCTGATTCCCTGTTTCCAAGAGTTACATGGATTGTCACTGTTTCTTGATGTATTTGTCTCCCACCTGTGTGTGAGCTTTTGCTTATCTTTGTATTCTTAATGTCTGGTATGTATTAGGCACTCAAAAAACGTCAGCTGCTGCTCATAAGTGGAAGCTAAGAAAAGTTGATCTCATAGAAGTAAAAAGTAGAACAGAGAATACTGGAGGCTGGGAAGGGTAGGGGGAAGGAAGGGATAGGGAGCCGTTTGCTAAAGTGGCAAAATGACAGTTAGCTAGGAAGAATTAGTTCTAGTGTTCTATAGTGCTGTAGGATGTCTAGAGTTAAAAAAATATATAGTTTCAAATAGTTGGAAGGAGGATATTGAATGTTCCTAACACAAATAAATGATAAATATTGGAGATGATGGATATGCTAATTACCCTGATATGATCACTACACATTATATGAATTGAAACATCACTATGTATCCCATAAATTTGTATAATTATTTTATGTCAATTAAACAGAGGAAAAAAATTTAAGAAAGAAAAAAATGTGAGCTGAAAGCAAAACTAGAGGAGTTGGGGAAATGTCTAAACCACAGTGTTCTACAATATTCTCTCAGTTTATTTTTCCTACAGAGGTACCCAAAGATGTTTTATTATGGCTAAAACTATTTACATACTTCAGGATTACCTGGATTTCTCTGTATAGCAGTAAGCCAATTGAGAATAAAGATTTGCCAAACTGACCAGGTTTGAGAAGATGTAATGTTAAGCCTCAGGCCATCCAATACCTGAGTTAACTTACCATATGTACTTTTCAATCTGTTTTATCTTGGTAGAGAAACTTTTGCACTTAAAAAAAAAAAAAAGATTCTCCAAGGCAAAGGCATGAAATGGATATGTTGCCATGTTAACTGTGGTGCATGAGATTTGGTTCCTATTATTAAAGTTTGAAGAATAAGGTTTACATCTGAAGGGAAAAAGTGACCGGCAGCATTTCACAGCATTGTTTCTAAAAGTGCCCAGGGAACAATCCCATCCCCAAACATTAACAGATGTCGTTCTCTTGTCCTGGATTGACCCGGGGCCCTTACCCATGGTTCACTTGTGATTTAGCCAGCGTGGATTAAGTTATCTTTCCCTTCAGGGCAGGACAAGCAGAGAGAAGTTTCATTTTGGCTCATTCTGTTTTGTTTTTACCCCCTCTGAGCCATTCCATGGCTTATGTTGAGGGCATCGAACAGTTGCTGGACCCGGAGAATCCCTTGTTCTCAGATGCCAAGAGTTAAATGGATTCAGTACGTTGTCCAGGGGGCGTTATGAAAGGTGCTAACAGATGTGGATTTCAGCTTTGTCATTAAAATGCTTCTCAAACGCCACCTGATGTCCCTGGGTTAGAGGTTTTCTTTCAGCCTTTTCTCATTACATTTTAGCTCTGTTTTGTGAACTAAACCTTTGAAGAAACTTGAGAGCTGTTTTGGAAACCCAAGAATTAGAAAACACGAAATGTCTATAGCTCTGAAATATGCATGTGACCTTATTCCCATGCCTGTGGGGCAGGCAAGGCAAAAGCAGATGCTGTTCTTCTGTGCTCTGAAAATATCATATTCCTTAAAAGTTTTACCATTAATTGTATTATAATGATCTATACACAATAGTTTCCACTGCGGTCTTTGTGGAAAATCCTTAAAATTGGGTGCTAAAAAGATTCACACCATGTTTGGATCATAATAATGTCTGGAACTTTTGAATGCTTTTATTTTTCCTAAAGGTGTACATAATAAATCTAATAATATGCACCCAAATGCTCCTTCTTCTTATAGCTTTGTATTCTTCTGTAGTAAAGACAAAGACTAAATGCCAGTATCAGGCTCAGGATTTACATTAGAAGTGGTTTGGGACCCATCTAACTGCAAGTGAAATAGAAATTTTTTAATTCAGCTGATTTCATTTCACGTCAGCTCTAGTGGCACAATCGAGTTTTGCTGGGGTCTGATTCAATTAGGATTGTAAGCAATTTCTGGCTATTCACAGCAGAAAAGCAGTGTCGTGTATATCTCTGAAGATGCCCTTTACACAAATAATCCCGCTTTCACCAATTAGCAAATGACCTATTATAGGCCTGAAATGTCAAGGATAAGTCTAGTATTTGTTGGCCAAGCATCCCATCTCCTTTCCTTGGAGAACCACCCGTTTCCAACTCCCACCCTCCCCACTACCCTAAGCCCCAGATGGGGATGATTCTATTTTGAGGGTCAAGGGGTGCGCTCAAGACTCAGGCCAAGCCAGTTCAGGATCAATTTTCCCTGATTGCAGTGATTGGTTCAGGGATGGGCACCTGTATTAAATTAGGCCAATCAAGAGCTTTCTGAGGACTTTTGCTGGAATTATCAGACTCTGAGATTTTAAGAAACTTTTTTATTCAGAATTGTTAGTGGCTGCTTTTGGCACTAGATGGAGAGAACCCACCATCAAAATTAAGAAATCCAGAGGAGAGAGAAGCTAAGGAAAGGTGAGAGAGTTATTTTGAGGAACAACTGACTTTAGCCTTCCCCGTTATATGAGCCAATAAGTCCTCCTTTTGTTGTTGTTTTGGCTCTAGAAGTTGGAATCCAAACTAATACACAGAACTACCTTTGAGATCCTTGGCAGGGTGAATGGAGTGTGACCTCCTGTAGATGTGACACGGTCCTGGGAGGTGAGGCAGGGGTTTCCACAAAGACATGACCTGCTCTGGCTATCACTTCAATTTTTTGACTTGAATACCCTAATTTTAGGCAACTTTTTGGGCCCATTTTTGGGGGGTGGAGGAAGCCAGAATGAATGCAAGACAGGTACCTGGGTTCTCATCCTTGCTCTGCACTAACCCGTGACCTTGTGCAAATCCCTTCCAGTGCTACAGCCACTGGCTTCCCCTCTGTGGATAGAAGTTTCTTTGATGTTGAACCTAGGTTGGTAAAGTTTAAACTCTTCTGAGGCACCCTCGCATTTGTGGGAGGAATTCACCTTAGGAAACAGAGATCAAGTCATCCCAATTCCGGCTCTTTACCACATTTTCCTCCCTGTTCAACCTGCAAGTAATCTTTTACCTATTTTATGTTTAAGATTGCACTTGAAAAAGAAAAAAAAAGTCCCTTTTTAAAAAATGTTTGAAAACCACTGAAGAGGTCTCTAACCTTCCTTTCAGCTTGTTTCTCTGACGTCGTCAAGATCCTAATCCCTGAGAACATCATGTTGAAGGAGTTAGAGTCTGGTCTGCACCTGAGCTGGGCTAAGCCTCTTTACATATCCTCAGGCCCTATTGATGCAATGAGCCAAAGGCATTATGTTGCCCTTTGTCATTTTTAAATGGTGGGTTTGCTTTCTTGGTAATTCTAAGGATATTTAAATCCCTGACCTTCTTTCCCAAAAAGACCTATTTGATGAACAGTGTATTGTATTTGCTTCTTATTAAGGTGAATGGTTTACACAATTTAAAAATTATATAACTAGTACTTGCTCATTATAGAGATTTTTAAAAATCAGAAATTAAGCAAAAAAAAAAAAAAAAATTCCATAGTCTCATTATCCAAAGACAAGCCAGTCTTCTGCTGAAGTCTCCCTGATAGCTTTCCACTGCCTTTGGGAGCAAATTTCCTTGCCTGGGGCTGACCCAGCATAGTTACAACCCTTGTCCTTTCCCCTTTTGCATTTAATGTCTTCTCTGACTTCTTTCAGTTCATTGAAAGGGCTCACTTGCTTTCACCACTAGACCTTTGTGCCTCCTGTTACCACCTTCTCCATCTTGCTGGTTCCTCCTTGAGTTGCAGATCTCAGCTGAGATGGCTCTACCTCTGGGAAAACTTCTTTTCCCAACAGGGGTTCTGATAGACCCTTGCTCTCAAAATATCTTCTCCTTTCCTGAGCATTTACCACCAGTTGGCATTGTTACTGGTTTATTTACCGATGTCTCCTCTGTAGCTCCATGATAAGAAAAACTAGTTGAATTATTTTCCCCATTATTACTGCCAGTGCTTAGCCCTCATCTGATACAGTGACTCAGTGTGGATTGGTTCAATGAATCAGTGTTGTTTAGCCACTGAATTTTTCAATATATTTCGTTTGTCTTTTTTTCCTTATTATTTTTAAACATAGTTTGTGCCAACTGTTGAAGTGTTGGTTGTGCTCTGGAGGTTCTGTTCAACAATTCGTGCAGCATGTGAGAACCTTCTCTCCTTCTCAATTGTTGTCTCTTCCATGCCATATTATTTATGTGCCCCCTTCTCTGTGCCAGGCACTGTGCTGGGTGCTCGTCCATACACCAGCTCTGGTATATTGTCTAGGGCTATGCAGAACAGGGAGGCTTTATTGTTCTCATTCTCTACATTAGAAATTGGAGCCTCTTAGAAGTTAAGTAACTTACCCAAGGACACCCAACTGTCAAGCATCTAAATTGAGATCTGAACTGGGATTCAGATGTTTCTGAATTAAAAGTATCACTTTACCTCTTTTTTTTTGTTTGTTTGTTTTTGTTTTTGTTTTTGTTTTTTTTCCATTCAGGTTGCTATAACAACATACCATAAACTGGGTGGCTTATAACCAATGGAAATTTATTTTTCATAGTTCTGGAGACTAGAAAGTCCAAGATCAAGACATCTGCAGATTTGGTGTCTGATGAGGGCTTTCTGATTTCTAGATGGTTCCTTCTTGCTGCGTCCTCGCATGTTGGAAGGGGCAACGTAACTCTCTGGAGTTTCTTTTATAAGAACACTAATCCCATTCATGAGAGAAGAACCCTTTTAACATATGAATTTTGGGAAAAACATAACATTTAGAATGTAGCACCCCTTTGTTTCCTGGCCTGTGAACTCAGGCCAATCTACAAGGAAGTTTTGTTGGTCTTTATTGAAACTTTCACTGGGCTGCAAAGTAAAGAACTTTAAAAAAGTAACATCTTCTCTTAATTCAATCTGCTAACCAGAGGGTAAAGTGACATAGTACAAATGCAATCATAGGTAAAAGATTAACCTATTTTAATATGGAAGGTCTTTTGTTGTTGCTGCTTTGGAGGAGTTGACTTAGCCCATCTGGGAATGAGGTACCTTCCTGATATGCCAAATAAATACTTCCTCTCACTGGCAAGAGGTAGAAATGAAAGAATTCTATTTTAAAGATCAAGCCTTCCCTGTCCTCAAGGAAGTGACAACCAAATTTTTCCTTGACACATTTGGATTCTGTTTTAAATAAGGCACTGAAGGTTTCTAGTAGGCCAAACAAAGAAAACAGGATTAGGGGGTGGTGGATAGTTGATCGGTAGTCTCTGTGTGTGTGTGTGTGTGTGTGTGTGTGTGTGTGTGTGTGTGTGTGTCTGTGTGTGTGTGTGTGTTGGGGGAGGTGGCAGGGAAGCACAAAGAAAGGAAACTAAAGTCTGTGGCTCTGGGAAGAAGGGATTCGAGGTGTCTCGGCTCTGCTTAGAAGGTGCCTGGTAAAGTGGCCCTGAGAAGAAGCACTGGGTCGAGAATTTATCAATACACTTATACAAATTTAGAAAATAAACATGACCTCTGCAAGAGCTCCACCCAATTGACAATCCAATTTTCACACCAGGGTCCTCTTAACTACTCTTAACAGTGACTAGCATGAACAGCAACTGGGCCCAAGCCACAGCCCTTTTTCTACCTTCAGCTGAGGACATGGAGGAAAGTACGTGTGTAGGTAGAGAGGTAGGGAGACAGGTAAAGAGGTAGAGAGATAAGTAGGTAGAGAGGTAGGGAGATAGGTGGGAGAAAAAAATACATAGATGAGTGTGAATTTATTAGGGGTATTGGCTCATGCAATTATAGAGGCTGAGACATTCCATGACAGGTCATCTGCAAGCTGGAGACTCTGGGATGGTAGTAGATTGGCTCAGCCCAAGTCCAAAGGCCTTAGAACTAGGGAAGAGGATGGTGTAACTCTCAGCTAAGGCCAGAGGCTTGAGAACCCAGTGGGCTGCTGGTATAAGTCCTGGAGTCCAAAGGCTGGGGAGTCTGAAGTTGTTACCCAGGGACAGGAGAGGAGGACTATATCCCCGGCCAGCAGACAGATTGACACATTTGCCTTTTCTCTGCTTTTGTTCTCTCCAGGCACCCAGTAGATTGGATGGTGCCTGCCCACACTGCAAGCTATCTGGGATTGTATGCATTAGTTCCCCACTAACCTGCTGTTTCAACCTGCAGATTTATATCACAGTGACTGGCACAGTGCCTAGAGCTTCATTCAATTTATTGAATGGATTAATACAGTTGTGCGTGTACGCATGCATAAAAAGCAAAAAGTTATTCATCTATGAATACCATGATGAAACTGAGAAGCTTAGAATACTGTAGCGTGAAGAGTTACTATCTCTTATCTGAGAAGTACACTAAATATTAATACAACACTGAGAACCAACATAGGGAACTGCCTCTCAATCCCCAGCAGTGAGTAGGTGTTCCACGTAACTGAGCCAAGCCAGCTCTCTTGGTCAGACAATGCACAGGGAGAGCCTGTCCTAGGTGGCCTCTGCAAGAGCGACAAACTCACTTCTCACTGTTGGGACATTACTGGTACTGCTTCAATCCCCTATTTGAGTTATTAAACTTAGGCAACCTTAGAGAGTATCTAGCCTGGCCTCCCATTTAAGGAATGAGTATATGGGGAGTGAGGTGATGTTACCAGTCTCCTAGCTAGAACCAAAATCCCTTTATCTTGCCCTTTCAGAATCCTTTCTCTATGACTTCTCCTTTCCTCTAAATCAGGACCCACATGTTTCAGTGCTTTATGGGAACCTAGTAGGAAACATAAATGAGAGAAGCTGTCATATGTATGACAATAGGGAGTAGTGGTGAGTATGACAAACCAGAGCACACGCCCCATCTAAAGGACAGACCTACATTTCAGCTCTAAGTGTTGTATAAGGGAGGATGTGTCCAGCATGGATAAACCTGTTCCTTTTAGAAAAGCCTAAAATCTGAATATTTATGTGAAAAAATTCAACTTTTACATTTTGGCAGCAAAGTTTTAAAAGATTTGAAAATACCGTATGGGCAGAACAGGACATGTATTCAAGACCTGCCCGTGGGCTTTCACTGGTGACTTCTGTTCTATACCTTCCACTGAACTTGACCACAGAGCAAGGATATACAGGTATAAGTGGTGTGTCAAGCCATTAGATAGTAGTGACCGTCTCTATACCAATGTCTGAAGGTAACCTTCTTTTAAAACATGTATCTTTGTGTGAATTTAAAGTTCTCACTCTTGTGCTCCTGTCAGTCTCTTTGCATTTTGTTGAGTTGTATTTAGGATATGTAGGCTACTCTTAAATTTAAGGTATTTAGGGTATTCCTCAGAAAAAAATGCAGTTAAATTTATGTCCCTTAGTGAGCTGCAGAGTTAGTGGTCAGAAACACAATCTCTGGAAACGTTCTGCCTGGGTATGTGAACTTAGGCAAGTTACTCAATCACTCCATACCTTTGTTTATGTGTCAAATGAAGATAATAACAGTAGTACCGACTTCAGAGTGTTGTCACAAGGAGAAGCTAAGCTGTACATAAATCGCATTAGAATAGTGCCAGGTAGTGCCTATGAAGCACACAGTGATGTTTGCTGTTATTTGTATTAGTTTGTTAGTATTGCTAGTGAATTGTGCTTTCCCTTGAATCTATCCAAGGATTGTGTCCTTCATGTGGATAATAGCTGAACAGATGTATGCACTGCTTTTTACAACATGTACGCAGATAGGGGCTGATAGTAGTTAAACATAATCCCCTGGTCTTTTCATTTGGATATCCTCTTGTGGGGATCAGGAAACTACCAGGCTGTGGAGACCTTGGCAAAATAGAAGGAAGAGAATTGGGGTGGGGTGGGTTTGAGACCCTGCTGAGGTGGTTTCTGAAGTTCTGAGATAGGGCTCAGGATGATTTAAAACTGGTATCTCTTTTAAGCTAGACTACTTCTGACCTTATCACCAATATGCCATTAAGACCAGCAACCTCTGTTGCTCTGATTGGCTATTGGGCTATTCAGTCTTTTTAGAATTTCTACTAAGTTTTAATATTCTTGGTGTCATTTTCTAATACTTCAGCTTTTTATTAACTTAAACTACATTATTGAATTTAGTAATTATCTGTGTCATTATCTTGCAATACACATACATCATCTTAAAGCATATGTTTTCTAGCTGATGGAACAGGCTGGAACATCTCGTGCAGGTGGAAGAACAAACCCTTTCTACATAGACAGGGAAGTGTCCAGAAACAAATCATGTAGTTTCTTGTTTGTTTCTCAGCAATGCAAATTGCAGGCATATGATAGTTGTCATGCAACATAATGGTGGGAGGACAAGTTCAGGATCTGATTTCATAAACATTTCAAAGAGTTGTACTCTGTGTCTCCTGACCTGCATCATTCCTTTAACTTGAGGCCACCTTGCTATGTGCAGAAACCCTCTCAGGAAATGAGATGAGTACATCTCTGCAGGTGGCAGGCAGGTGTAATAGGAAAGGAATGTGGAGACTTAACATTGAGTTTCTGTGATGTGGAAATCACTGCAGTTTCTCTTTGAGCTGTCGGACAGGCAGTGGTGGTTTGCATTGAGAGAGCTCCTCCTCTTTAAGAAGGGTTCTCTTTCATTAGTCTTTTGTCTTGGTCTTACATTCCTTTTTAGGGAAAGAACTCTATAGAGGGTGGTGTCAGAAATTTGCTGGGGCCTGTTCTCCAGACCCGCCCACCTCCCAGACAGACATTTATGAGACAGAAAGAAGATGATCTAGAGAGTCTAGTTGATGTACAAATGATGGAAGGGATGTGATCATTTCCTAAGGTAGAGGAAATCTTGATAGGAGGACTGTAACAGATAGCCACAGCTGATCTCCACTGCCTGTTCTTAGAAACCCGTTTAGTGGTGGACTGTGTAAGATAAGGCTGTCCATGCTGACCCTTTTGGGTTTACTTCCAACATCATCTATGTCTTATCACTCTAGTTTCTTGGTCAGGCCTTTCTCTTGCCATGAAATGCTTAGGAGGACCTAAACTCCATTTATCTACATTTCTGCTTATTAGCATCATGACTTCATTGCCCTCTTATGCTTGTAGTTAAATGGGTTTTTTGAACTCTCTTCTAAAAGTCCAATCATCCTTCTGAATTTCATCTCTGATTAGTAGAACATAAAGTTTATTTCTCTATTTTGATTTTTTTTTCTTGAACCGTGATATCCCCCTTTTGATTGGAAGAGAAGTGACTTGATTATATTCTTCCCCCTTCCAGAAATTGTATCAAAATGAGAGACATCACGGGCTGTCTCTTGAGCTGTTCCTTGCATAATGTCTTCTTGAGAGGCCAATTACAGTGAACAAGACATTTTAGGTGACATCTAACTGGAAACTTAAAAACTACATTGTCACTTTGATTTCTGTTCTGTCACTTATTATTGTATTTTTCCCTATTTTGGCTATAATCTTCCATGTGGTTTTTAATTCAGCCTAGGTTCTGAAACTTAAAAATATGTTTGTGTGGTCAACATGTTACACCAGAATGGTCTCTTTTTATTCACAGTAAATGTGGGACTTGGTTTACAAGTGTTTGTACCAGTTCTTGTTCCTAAAACTGAAAGCCCTTTGCATTTTTGTGGATATTACTAAAGAAGTTATTCATACACTGGTATTGTCATGATTAATACACACTCCATTTTGTGGCTTATAGCATCTCTGGCTGTAGATGAAAAATTCTTGGTAGCTATGCATTCTATTTGAAGTTGTGATAAAAACTGACTTTTATGTTTACTGCTGATAAAGGGATTTTTAAAGATGTCTATTTACTGATGCAGCATTGGAAATCCTTTATAAGCTGAAAGGAAAATAACACCCCCTTGGCATCTGGGATTCTGTGTCTGGAAAGTCTCTACCTAAGGCCTTCAAGCAGCAAAGGTGGCAACATTGCTGTCCGGTAGAACTTTCTGCAATCCTGGAAATATTCTATTCACAGCTAGTAGCCACATGTGGCTATTAAAATTTGGCTAGTGTGCCTGAAAAACTTAAGTTTTCATTTCATTTTATTTCATTAATTTGAATTTAAATACTCACATGTATCTAATAGCTATCTTATTGGACTAGGTATAATCATGAACAGCAGAAAGTTGATTATTGAGGCTTCCATTAAGTTTGTAAACTTTTCCCTTGTTCTCTCTTGTGTTTAAGTTTGCTCTGAAAACTTAATAATAGTTATAAAATTTTTGAGTCCTTATTATGTACTATCTGTGATATACGTTTTAACAGGCATTATTTCATGTAATCTTCATTTCAGACTACAAAGGAGCTACTACGTCATTATTGTTAAAAATGGAGACAAAGAGAAAGGAAGTAACTTGCCTAAAACGTTACACAGGGAGTTGGAGTTATAGCCTGAGGTCAAGAGACCTCATATAGGTGCTTTTAGCTCTCTTCCAGTGCCTCAGTCTATCTGGGCTGGCATCACAAAATACAACCAGCTAGGTCATTTATAAACAATAGAAATTTATTCTCACAGTTGTGGAGCCTGGGAGGTCCAAGATCAAGGTGCCACCAGATTTAGTGTGTGGTGAACATTTGCACTTTCCTTTCAAGATGGCGCCATGTTGTGTCCTCACCCACTGGAAGGGACAAACAGATTCTTAAGCTTCTTTTGTAATGGTGCCAATCCCATTCCATGAGGGTTAGGATGTCATTTTGGGGGGAGTGGGATATGAAATTCAACCCACAATAGGAACCTGTTTTATTCTGTTAGGATTGGAATTTCCTGCATTTTGAGAATGCATAAATCTCGGGTAATTTTACCTTGAGATCTTCCCAAAACACAGGTGCTCAATTCCATAAAAGTTTATTTCTCATCAACACAAAATCTGCTGTGAGCCAGCTGACTCCCCAGGGCAATTACTACCCATTCATTGACTAATCAATGATCTAGGTCACCTCAAACTTGTGATTTTGCCACTTCAATGCAGTGCTTTAAGAAAAGCAAGAGAGAGCTTGGGGGAAGGGGGATCATTATTCCCCCCCAGCTCTTAAGTGCTTCAGATAGGAAGGGACAGATGTCACAGCCCGCTGGTTAGAACTAGTCACATGGCCTTACCTAACTGCAAGAGGTTAAGACCGTGTGGGAGGCACACACAAGTAGGAAATGAATCAGACATGGTGTAGCTGTCACGATTCAATATTTGACGATGATGATGACATTTTGAGAGATGTTTCCTTGAGAACAGAAGTTTTATTTCTCCTTATTCCTCACCCCTTCCTCCCCCTCCACAAACAGGTAGTAATCAGTACGTGTTTAATACCCTCTAAATGTCTGCTGAATAATGGAACACAAGGGGGAAAAAATAGCCACATTCAATAAATGATAGCTTCAATGATGAGGATGATGGGATTCCAATGAAGGAGCAATAAATTGCAGCTAAATACACCAAGAAGTCTTCATGGAGATACTGAATGTATCTGAACTGGCTATGCAGGTCAAATAGGATTTCAAGGGGGATGTGGGGAATCAAACAAGAGACTAATATGAGCAATGTTCCCAAAGCATCAAATATCATGTGTGAAGGGATGTGATTGCATGTGGCCAGGCCAGGAGAAAGGGATAGAGGCAGACATGAGTATTCTCATGAGGGGAGCATCTCAAGTATCAATCTGCCTTTAATAAAAGTGTTGACTTCAACTAGACGGATAGTGCAGCCCATTTCTCACCAGGTTCCTGTCCCTATCCAGTTCTCCATCTTTGCTCCTTCTACTTTCAATGTGCCAGATCCCTAAGAAAGGAAGGAGCTCACATTTTTGATAGACTCTGATATTTAGTGAACAAAGAAAGCCTTTCCCAGTCCCCTGACCTACTCTATAATTTTTATATACTTTGTGATAAAAATATGGAAAATTGGCTTTGAAACAAAAATATCATCTTTGTATTTTCTTCCTGACACTTTCATCTAATCTCCCTGTTACTCTCCAATAGCTGTCAGGGTTGGGTTAGCTCGATGTGGGCCTCCATCTCTCTCATCTATTTAAGAAAGAGAGGTTGGCGAGGAGACCTTTGATTTGTCTTTTCATCTGTTGTTTTTCACGTTTTCAGAGAGTGAACACATGTCATTGGCCTTTATGCCCCTTTTCTGAGTAAAATATCCTTTCTATTTCTATGGAAACCCTCTGGAAGCACTACCATTATTTTTGGTAGAAGCCACTGATTCTTTATGCTGTAGGAATTGTTTCTCCCTGCTGTAAAAGTGAGACATTTTCATGGATGGGGCCAGATTCTCTTAAAGTGTGTTCTATATTTCTTCTAAATGTATGTTTTTCATGATATCCCAAGAAGGGGGCAAAGATACAAAATTTATTGTGGAACTTAAGGTGAAGGATGGTTTTCAAGACATCCCAGCTCAGAGGGTGAAGCTTCAAGTTGAGTTTGAGGGAACTTGGGGAAAGAATAGCATTCCTAGGTGGAATGTGGTAGCTAACAAGATCACACGTTTCTGAGAGTGATTAGGAACTAAAAATGAAGGCTCTTGTGGAGTGGAATGGTACATTAATCAAGGAAATTGGAATCCTCATGCTTTCTTTATGTATGCTGGAATAAATTAAGGTAAAAACTAATTCATCATGGCCATTCCATGATGCAGGCACCTTGCCTGGAAAATGAAAATTGAGGGAACGGAATTGCATCGGGGGGAAGGCATGTTACACTTGACCCAACTGAATTAATGAGTGCTTGGAAGGGGTCTGGCAGGCAAGTGAGTTGTCAGCTTGTTGGTATCACTCTAGTAGTCTGGGAATTTAAGATAATGGGAAAAGAGAGGGAGGACTGGGGCATAACAGGCTAAAAGAAAGCAGACTGTATCAGATGCCCATGGGAGAAGAGAGCTTAGAAGTCGTTAAAAAAATGACCTGACTAGCAACAAAGATTGATGTGAAGAGAAGAAAGAAAAGGGAAGGGCCTTTTGAAAGTGCTTTTGGCTTGATCAGGAGGTAATTTATTTACTGTTTAACATGGCAAGAAATGCAAAATGAGATTCCTGGGTTGGAAAGGGGGTTTCATATTGGGCAATCAGTCAGGGGCTTAAAATAGAGTTTCCTGAACCTGTGGGCCAAACAGGTATGGCAGTTTAGCAGTCTGTGCCTCAGGATTAGCCTGCAGCAGTGTTGGAGGATGGCAGACATCTGGTGACTGTCATGGCACATGGATTTAGAGATGTAATATAGAAGTTGTGAAATCAAGTCAAAATATAATGCCAAAAGTGCAAGGAGGAAGGTTTCTGGGCCAGAGCAAGTTTCCATCAAAGTAATAGTTTCCATTATTGAGATGAAACCATGAGTATATTGTTATAACTCATGTAAATCCTTATAACAATTTATAAGTTAGATCACAGTGTTGTACCCACTTTACAGATGGATGGACTGAGGTTCAGAGATGTTAAGTGATATGAGGAGAGCACCCAGCTAAGATGAGGTGGCTTAAGATTTACAATACCTAATGCCAGCTAGGTATTAGGTATCTCAAATCTTAAGCCCCATCAGGCAGAGTTCAAACTCTGAACTGCTGCCTTTCCTAAGAGACACCTAAAAGACAGAATACGTGCATGAAGATCAAGGTAGGCATGTATCCTGACTTAGGCAGCAGTTAAAGGGCAAAAATATATGTTGGAAATCATGATGGTTCCTATGCACTTTTCTTGACACCATTACCTCAGATCTCTGGACTGATCTTTTTTTGTTTTGTTTACTGTTCTTTTCCCTTGCTTTATTTGTACCCACCATTTAGACTGTGATTTTGATCTGCCTTCTCATTCCGTGCTGTTCTTTGTTTATATCTAACCAGTCAACATAGGATGGTGGTTAAAGGTGTGGTTTCTGCTGCTGGGTTGCCTGGGTTCAAATCTTAGCTTTGCTACTTGGCTAGCTAAGCCAGTGGCCTTTTGTGATCTAGTTTCTTCATCTGTTTTAGTTACCCATGGCTATATAACAAACCACCCCACAACTTAGAGGCTTAAAAAAATCACAATCACTTGACCAGGTGCAGTGGCTCACACCTATAATCCCAGCACTTTGGGAGGCCAAGGCAGGCAGATCACAAGGTTGGGAGATCCAGACCATTCTAACACAGTGAAACCCTATCTCTACTAAAAATACAAAAAAAAAAAAAAAAAAAAAAAAATTAGCCAGGCGTGGTGGCGGGCACCTGTGACTCCAGCTACTCGGAAGGCTGAGGCAGGAAAATCGCTTGAACCCATGAGGCAGAGGTTGCAGTAAGTCAAGACCGTGCCACTGCACTCCTGCCTGGGCAACAGAGCAAAACTCCATCTCAAAAAATAATACAACCCCTTAGTTGTTCACAATTCTGCAAGTTGGCCAGGGCTTGGGATGGGTGGCTTGGCATGGGAGGCTCATCTCTGCCCCATGTGCTGTTGGCAGGGGAGGTGGGGTGGAGGTGGAAAAGAGGAGTAGGGAGAGCTTGATTAGAGCTGGAGGTTGCAAGATGGCTTTGCTCACATGCCTGGGGCTTCTGCTGGGGTAGATGGAACTGCCAGGGCCTCGGTGACCCTCTCTGTCTCTCCATGTGTTCTTTAATCATTGAATAATCTAGCCCAAGCTTCTTCACATGAAGACTGGATCCCAGGAGGCCAAATGCAGACCCTGCCACGTCTCTTAAGGTATAGGCCCAAAAATATTAATAGATGTCATATAACATCCCTTCTGTTCCATTTTATTGATCAAAGAGAGTCATGAGGCCAGCCTAGGCTTAAGGGCTGGAGAAATGGACTACACCTCTTGGTGGGAAAGATGGCATGTGTGTTAAAGATGGATGGAATTCTGGGAGGCCATTTTTGCAGATAATCTATAGGGAGGATAAATGATCTTTCCTAACTGGGTTATTGATACAGGTAGTTAACATTACCAACTTACTTAATTCTCACCACAACTTTAAGAGTTATCAAGAGAAAAGTATAATGATTTA
Source organism: Macaca nemestrina (assembly GCF_043159975.1). Taxonomy (NCBI): domain Eukaryota; kingdom Metazoa; phylum Chordata; class Mammalia; order Primates; family Cercopithecidae; genus Macaca; species Macaca nemestrina. The sequence goes on along the minus strand of NC_092126.1, from coordinate 128,677,499 downwards.
TAGACTGTGGGGTTCTATTTTAAGATGAAACATGCACCAGAGCAGATTTGAAGCAGGACGTGAATTTACTGGCAGTAACCCTCATTATAAGCACGTGGATGTGCTAAAGTGAGAAATTAAAACATCTATCAGTTAGGTGACGTTTTGTTTCCTTCAAAGGCAAAGATGTGCTAAGTTTTTCCAAACAGCTCATTCTCTCATAATTACCTAAATTATAATTCAATTTCCATGAGGGTTTAACAAAATTGTTATTACAGAAATGAATTTGTTATTTGCAATAAAGTCTACTTGCTTGACAAACCGGAAACTTATAAAGGTTTTTCTTGTAAGTGGTTATTATAGGCAATATGCAATAGTTCCTGTCCAGTGCTTTCGATACCACCCATGTCACAGCATGTTACACATCATAAATACATGGACCCTTTTAGTGCCAGTGCCCCCATGACCTTGGTTACTGAAATTTATCATGACTCCTGAAAACGATCCCATGAGTGATGGCATATACAAGGTCATCCATGATGGGATCACATAGGAGCCTTAGTAAATCCAGTAAGCTAAAAATCTTCAATCTCATGTCATGTTATAGATATGAACAACTCATTTTCCTTTTTCATGTGAAATCCTGCAAAGCTCTTTTTTGAAACTTTCCATGTCCCACTCCTCACACATAGAGTGAAGCACTCAGTCTTCTAGGCCACTTCTGTAGGAGGACCATCATATGCCCATCTGTCTTAACTGACTTCAAGCATACTCAGTTGACACCCCTAATGCTTTACCCATAAAGAGGCAGTGAATGAAATTTAGCCAGGTGGGAAGGTAAAACATAGAGGAAGAATGAGTGAATAATTTCAGGGGTTTTGCCCACACAGAAACATCAGATACCTTGCTTAAGAGGCAGTTACGACTTCCTCAACCTTCTGCAGGAATAAATAGAAGGATAATTTAAGGGTCATGAGAAACATTGACTATCACTATGCTTTCTGGATGACTTAGAGGAAATTTAGATTGTGCCCAATTTTCATCTTTAAACACTACTGTCTTGGTAAGATTAGGCTTTCCCTCTATGATTCCATTGTTACTGTACTTAACATACTCTATTGTGTTTGCTTGCCTCCTCTCTTTATTTATTTATTTATTAATTTTTTGAGATGGAGTCTCGCTCTGTTGCCCAGGCTGGAGTGCAGTGGCTGGATCTCAGCTCACTGCAAGCTCTGCCTCCCGGGTTTACGCCATTCTCCTGCTTCAGCCTCTGGAGTAGCTGGGACTACAGGTGCCTGCCACCACGCCCGGCTAGTTTTTTGTATTTTTTTTTTAGCAGAGACGGGGTTTCACCATGTTAGCCAGGATGGTCTCGATCTCCTGACCTCGTGATCTGCCTGTCTCGGCCTCCCAAAGTGCTGGGATTACAGGCTTGAGCCACTGCGCCCAGTCCTCTATTTATTTTTTTGTTTTTATTTTTCTTTGTGGCAGGATCTCTCTCTGTTGCCCAACCTGGAGTGCAGCAGCACAATCATATCTCACTGTATCCTCAAACTCCTGGGATCAAGTGATCCTCCCACTTCAGCCTCCTGAATTACTAGGACTATAGGCATGTGTCACCATGCCCTAAAATTTTATTGTTTTTATTTTTTGTAGAGACAAAGTCTTGCTGTGTTACCCAGGCTGATCTCAAACTTCTGGCCTCAAGCCATCCTCCTGCCTCAGCCTCCCAAAGCACTGTAATTACAGGTGTAAGCCATCATACGTGGCTACCCCCTCTATTGGATATAAGTTAGGTTACAATAACAGAAACCCCAAAATATAGTGGCGATGGAAGTTTTGTTTCTCCCTCACAGAACAGTCCAAGGATGAATAGTCCAGAGTAGTTGTGCCATCCTAAATGTGTGGCTTCCATCTCTGGGCACAAGAAAATAGCTAGAGTTACTGTCATCTCCCAGCCACTGGGAAGGGAGGAAAGGATAAGTGGGGGAATGCAAGCAGCTTCCTTCATAAGATCATAATCTAGAAGTTGCATGTATCATCTCTGCTCACATCCCATTGGCCAGATTTGGTCATGTGTTTATACTTGATTAAAAGGGAGGTTGGAAACACTAGACCTCAGCAAGGCAGCCATGTTCTTCACTAACACTTGAGTTGGCAGTGGAGATTCTATTAAAGAGAAAAATGGGAAACAGTTATTGCAGGGTGATTAGCAATTTATAGTCCTCATTACACTGTGAGTTCCCTGAGGGTCAATACTTTTAATCATTTGGCACAAAGCAGGTCCTCATTAAATGCCTATTTAATTCAATTAAATGTAATTGTATAGACTTTTCCTGAATGTGTATTTATGTTCATGTGTCTATCTTATAAACTCCATGAGAACAAGGAATACTTGTTTGAATCAACTCACCAAGATGTCATATAGCAGTTTTACACAAGGTAGGCATTCATTCATAGACAATAAGTATTTATGAAGCACCTACTGTGTGCCATATACTTTGCTAGGCTCTGGGGATTTAGCAGAGAATGGCAGTTACATAATCCTTCCCCTCCATGATCTTCATCTAGTGAGGGTGGCTGACATCTCCCAAAAATACTTCTAAATAACTAAGTAAATAATTTTAAGAGTACAGAGTCTCACAAAAGAAAAGTCTAGGAGGCTATGGCGTTATATGATATGGAACTCAACTCAGTCTAGAGAGTTAGGAAACCCTCCCTGAGGAAGTACGTGTTGAGGTTCAGTCAGTCAAGAGGTAATTATTGAGCATCTCGTATACCCGGGATACTTTTCTAGGTGTTCAGGATAGAAAAGGAAAAAGGAAAGAGTAGAAAATGCCTAGAATAAGAGAGTAGGGAAGGACATCTCAGACAGAGGAAATGCCATGTGCATGGAGACAGCTGGGAATATTCCAGGAATTAAAGGAAGTCAACATAGCTAGAGCCAACAGAGGGAAGGAGGAGTGGAAGAATGGAACAAGGCTGGAGAGAGGGGCAAGATTCAGATCACATAGGGCTTTGTAGTCTGCGTTAAGGATTTGGGTCTTAATTCTACCACCACTGGGAGGGGTTAGAGAATATAAACCAACGAATGGCATTCATTCACTTATTTTCATTCAACAGATATTTTGGGGACCCTTATGTCAAAGATTGGTCAGATAGTGGGTACAGAGCAGCAAATACGACGTAAGTTTCTGAGATTAACTGCTTTCTGGTATCAGTTTTCCTCTTCTTCTGCAATAATAAAACCCCTGCTTTTTGTCTGGGCCTGTGCAGAAATATAGGCTACATTTCCCAGCCTCCCTTGCAGAAGGCACGACCATGTGACTAGGTTAGACCAATAAGATGTAAGCAGAAGAATATTTAAAGAACAGAGGGTCTTGCCTCTTTTTACCCAGTCTTCCTTCCACCTGATTGGAAAACAGATGCCATGACTGGGCCTGAAGATAAAAGACTTGTAGGAAAGAGAATAAAAGAGAGAGAGAGAGAGGGGCACCTGAGCCCCTTAGAGATCTTGGAGCCACCTTAGCAGCCCTGGACTGCTTACCTCTGGATGCAAGAGAGAAATAAGTTTTGATCTTGAGTCACTGTTAGTTTAGATTTTTCATGACCAGCAGAGGAAGCTCATCTTAACTGGTGTAACAGGTCAGGTTCCAGTTCTCAAATAATTTATGTTCTATTTGGGGGAAACTGGTAATAAACAATGGAAGGGAAAGTTCACTTGGAGATCAGCATTATGAAGAATATAATGCTAGATGGCTCCTTCAGATTAATGGTCAAGGAGATGTCTTTGAAGAAGTGACAATTCAGCTGCTGCATGTGTAAAAGATCACTGGCAGAGGTGTAGTAAATGTGTTATAAAAGGGTGCATTCTCCCCCTATGTAGACAGGGAGAAGGGATAGAAGGTAACAGTCTGATTTATGTTGATTTTCTTTTCTTTTTCTTTTTCTTTTTCTTTTTCCTTTTTTTTTTTTTTTTTTTTTTTTTTTTTTTTTTTTGAGATGGAGTATTGTTGCTCTGTCACCCAGGCTAGAGTGCTGGAGTGCTGGAGTGAAGTGGCGTGATCTTGGCTCACTACAACCTCTACCTCCTGAGTTCAAGAGATTCTCCTGCCTCAGCTTCCTGAGCAGCTGGGACTACAAGTGCCCCCCACCACACCCAGATAATTTTTTGTATTTTTGGTAGAGACAGGGTTTCTTCATGTTGGCCAGGCTGGTCTCGAACTCCCAACTTTGAGTTATCCACCTGCCTCAGCCTCCCAAAGTGCTGGAATTACAAGTGTGAGCCACCGTGCCTGGACTTATGTTGGTTTTCTAAGATCAGTCCCCACATACTCTCATTCAACTGCCCAAAACCTGTACCATACAAATACCAGAGGAGAAATATCAAATAGAAGTCTAAGGGGACATCAACTTAGTCAGCTTGCACCGCCACACTCACAACAGTTACCAAAGTGTTCTTCTACCTCCAGCCAAAGGGGCAGGCTGCCCCGAATCTGAACCAGTGACCAGAGATGAACAAACTGTGTTTCGTTTGATGACAGACTTTGTGGTTGATCCCACCAACCTCCATCTGCAAATCATAGATTTTAGACTAGCACAGTGGCATCACCCCATGTTAAAGCTGATTAACCCTTTGGAAAGTATCTAGTAGACACTTAGAAAGGAAAAACAATGATTTGCGTGGGTCCTCCTCCTGCAGAGAAGCTGAACTTCACCCGCCAGTGAGGACACTGTTTCCTTAGCACTCTGAAATTAGGACAATTGTTACTGGATTAGAGGTCGTGTTCAGAACAGTTGTTATATATGTTTCTCTCTCCTGACTTTGCTCTCTCCTTTCCCCAGCATCACTTTGATTCAGTAGGGCTGACAGGCTGACAAAGACGCTGTTTTGAATGATTGGGGAAAAGATGTGGCATCAGCAATCTTGTCCTGTGGACAGAGCATAACCAGATACTTTACTGATCTCTTCTTCAAGCAAGCAGGAATTCCAAGAAAGGCTTCTATAATCAGGGTGTGGAGGGGGCATTTGGATACCTTTTATGGCTATGGTACCATAACTTGTCTGGTTGGCATGAAAAAACCACCACACTTCTCCCTTATCAAGTTTGCTGCTTTCTTTGTTTTGAGACAAGGCCTCACTCTGTCACCCAGGCTGGAGAATAGTGGTACAATCTTGGCTCACTGCAACCTCTGCCTCTCAGGTTCAAGGGATCCTCCCACCTCAGTGTCACAAGTAGCTGGGCCTGCAGGCATGTACCACCACACCAGGCTATTTTTTTGTGTGTTTTTTGTTGAGGCAGGGTTTTACCATGCTGCCCAGGCTGGTCTCAGGCAATTCCTGGACTCAGGCAATATGCCTGCCTCAGCCTCCCAAAGTGCTGGGATTACAGGCATGAGCCACCGTGACCCACCAGGTTTGCTTCTTTCTATCAAAGTTAACATCATTACCTAATATTTACCAGGGAGGTATGAAGAGGTTCTGAGATGATGATGGTAAGAACCCTGGAACTTGATGGGAGAGTGATTCATGTCCTGGGTAAGGCATTTCATGATCTGCAGGTGAGCGCACTGGCTAGGAGTCTGAAGACTCTTGTTTTATTAATAGTTCTAGGCTCTTCCTTTGATTGACTCACCTGGTGACCTACAGCTGTGGTGCTGATGACCCAGCCCGCTTTCAGTACTCAGGAACTCTGTGAGGGTAAAATATCATAATGTTCAAACTCACTGAGCTATTAGGAAGGCCAGAGCTATCAGTAATTCTGAACATGGAAGCTGATTAATCATCGCATCGACTCATTCACTAGGCTTCTGAATATCTGGAAGAAAACATAAAATAGTGGTTAAGAGTATTGTGGAGTCAGAGAAGCATGGGTTCAAGGACCTGTTCTGCCACTTTTAGCTGTAAGACCTTAAGAAGGTAAGTCTCTTCACTTCTCTGAGGCTCAGTTTCTTCATAAGCCAAGCAAGAATGAGGAAAATATTACCTTCCTCTGAGGGAAATGTGACAGTGACGTAAGTCATGCATGCAGAGCACTTAGCACAACACCGGGCACCTGGTAAACACTCAGTAAAAAATGCCTTTAAAATGTATTATCAATAATGATTCACAACTGAGTGAACATTTTAAACACACTATCTATTGATATTGTCTCTTGGCTTGGTTCATTATTGGACTGGCTAGCAGTGTCATAGCCATTGATGAAACCTTGAGACCACATAGTTTAAGATTTCTCATCTCTGTTTTTAAGTATGATTTTCTAAAAATCCAATTCTAAAGGGCCAAGCTTAGAAACTTGCCCAATCCCGTGGCTTGGCAGCCTCAGAGAAGAGGCAATCAGACAGATAGTTCTGTATCAACAACAAAACTAGAAGAGAATGCAGCTTAGGAAAGAAGCAAAAAAAAACCCAGCACTATCTAGAAGGTACGAAGTATGAAAGAAGTGCTCGAAGGATCCTCAAAAGAAGGAAATTTAGAAAATGGAAATTTCTTCATAGCTTGTACAAACTTATGTGGTAGACAACATTGCATTCTCCCTCCACACAGAGAGAGAGAGGTGTGTGTGTGTCATTTTCCTTTTCTTTTTCTTTTTTTTTTGAGACAGAGTCTGGCTCTGTCACCCAGGCTGGAGTGCAGTGGTGCGAGCTTGGTTCACTGCAACCTTCACCTCCCGGGTTCAAGTGATTCTTCTGCCTTAGCCTCCCAAGTAGCTGGGACTACAGGCACCCATCACCACGCCCGGCTAATTTTTGTATTTTTAATAGAGACGGGGTGTCACCATATGGGCCAGGCTGGTCTCGAACTCCTGACCTCATGATCCGCCCGCCTCAGCCTCCCAAAGTGCTGGGATTACAGGCATGAGTCACCATACCTGGCCTTTTCTTTTCAATAAAACCCCATTTTCTCCCCCCAGATATCTTCCTATCTCCCTTCAGGGAAGAGGACCCTCCCTCCAGCCAAAGGGTCAATTTGATGTGTTTCAGTCAATTGAGTAATTCCTCTTGCCAATAAATTATTTTAAGGGTGGGCATAAGGCCTAGCTCTGGCTGATGAAAATAGTGTGACTGGCTAGGGGACTTCTCACAATTTTTCCAGAAGAAAATTCTGTTTCACTCTTAAACTCAGGAATAGATCATCTCTTTCTTGCCAGATCTTGTTTCATCCCCGTAGGAAGCCTGGAGCTGTTTGGCAGCCATTTTGTGACCATGAGGAGAGTTATCCTGAAGTAAAACTCCTACATTGAAGATGGTGGAGTCTAAAAACTAGAGACAATAATTTTCTAACGCAGGCAACACTTTGAGACAGTGACTAATTCTCTTGAAATATACTTTGTGTGAATTTGGGTCTTGACATTACCCACGTGTGTCCTTGTCCTGTTTTCCCAACATCGAAAGTATAGAACTTGGTTTGCGATATTATTTTTAGCTATTGCCTACTTGAGGGTCAATCACGGAAATGATCCATTCTCTTCAGGGGGCAAATTATCCAAGGGGCAAAGGGGTATCTTCTGGTAAATCAGTGGTGGAATAGAAAGAGCAAAGTATTCTTGGCCCAATACATGAATCCTTCTCTTTGAATGGCCACTTGGTAACCATGGGGCTTTAGACAAATTACTTTTCTCTCAGTCTCAGTGTCATCATCTTTAAAATGATGTTAATAACACTGACTTTTTTTTAATATCCCTTGCTGTAAAGGATCAAGTAGGATCGTGTGTATAGAGTGTACAATGACACTTCTACAATAGTACAGGAATGCAAAACATCAATGATACCAATAGCAATTATGATATCTCATCACAGGTCTACAGCTGGGGGGGAAGCATACCGTTGACGTTTTGAAGTGCTTTCACTGTTTTCGTTTTATCTCTGTGATTCACCAGAAAAGAAATGCAAACTGACTTTTGTTCCGGAGTAACTTAAGAAGGACAACCCAGAGGGAATAATGTGTGCCTCTTTCTCTTAGAAGCATTAAGCAGTAAAAAAGAGAACTTACTCATCCCCTTTCACAACAGGTGAGGGCATTCCCCCACCTCGGGTTCCCATTTCACAGTCAGATAAGAAGTTTACTTTTCTCCGTGGTGAGAAACAGAATCCAGTGTGGAAGCTCAAGAATGATACTGATCATTTGTGGACACAAGCAAGCCGCTCTCCTGATTCAGATATCACAAGGTGAATGTCTTTTGGAGTTTCAGTGCCCCATCTCAAGGGGAGTAGAGAAAACCTTATAACTTCTGCCTAAAAGACAAATCTCAGTATGTCTGTGGAGTGGGCTGTTTTTTTTTTTTTCCTTAAATTTTTGCCATTTTTCTCTACAGGTATAGTCCTGTGGCAGGCCATGGAACTGGCAGGTTTCTATGTTTATTTCATTAGAATTGGACTTTTAGAGAACCATACTTAGAAACAGAGGTGAGGCTGTGCACAGTGGCTCATATCTGTAATTACAGCACTTTGGGAGGCTGAGGTGGGAGGATTGCTTGAGGCCGGGAATTTGAGACCAACCTGGGCAACAAAGTGAGACTCCATTTCCATAAAAATTTAAAAAATTAGGTAAGCATGGTAGCACATGCCTGTAGTCCTAGCTACTTGGGAGGCTGAGTTAGGAGAATTGCTTGAACCCAGGAGTTTGAAGCTGCAGTGAGCCATATCATGCCGCTGAACTCCAGCCTGGGTGACAGAGCAAGACACTAGTCCTAAAAAATAAAAATAAAAACAGAGATGTAAAAACTTAGAGAGTGTGTGGTCTCAAGGTCTCATCAATGGCTATGATACCACTAGCCAGACCAATAACGAATTCAGCCTGAAAAAAATATATATCGAAAAGAGGCTATCAAACCAACCATTTAGTGTTGTGGAAATTGTGGGTGTCAGTGAAATCACCTCTCTCTAGGAGTTGTATAGCAAATACATGGATGCAATTTTGATTGCTCCAAGGATTGGGGAGTATCTGTAGCTCTTGTGCTTCTATGTACAGATGAAATCATCTGACTGCTTTATTATGATTTCCAGGTTAGAGCCCAAACATGCAAATATTAAATGCATATTATAATACATGACTTTCTTTTTTCTTTCCTTTATATTAGTTAATACCTGTTTGTTTATTTAAATTACATGTCAGTAGGTTATATTATCTGTGAATTTTATTTCAGAATGGTAAAGAAGATGTGGCAAAAATAAATGGCCGATAACCACAAGAGAAAACTTCCTTGTGGTTCAGCAGAATTCTTTGATTTTTATAACCAGTTGATTCAGGGTTGTGGGGATATAACCTCACCCCTGGCAGAAAGCATTTTGTCTATGCCAACTTCTCCAAGCTCAAAAAGCGTTTGAAGAAAAGAAAATTCATTCACTAGCAAATAATTTAGCAATGAGTCAGTGGAGAGCTAGTACATTAGGAGAACAATTTAGAGGATGATTTTGTATGTTTCCGGATAATTAATCTGTTTCATGATTTATAGTACTGATTACAAATGTTTATTTGCCACATGTGACTCTCTCTTTCCTCCTAGATTATTTTTGTATAGGTAGTTTATTTCTTAAGCTGTGTTTCTTTGTTACCAATTTTCAAAAGAACTGAAATGTGCATGAGTAATTAATGGGGAATGTTGAGCTAGTTTTAATGGGTAAATTGTGCTATGGTAAAAATTGCAACCCAGATCTCTTTTGTATGCTCACAAGATGCTGGCCCATTCTGTGCACAGGTTGATAGCTGATTTTTTTGTAGCACCTCTGGTTATCTTGAGGTAACCAGAATTTTTTATCGTTGTTTTCATGAGCACAGAAAGTTAGCATGCCATTCCTGAGCTGACATCATAAAGACGGCCTGGCCGTTTGCGTATGATGCAATAAGCCACAAAAGTCTGTGAGTGCAGATGTGTGTGAGAAAGTTTATTCATCATGCCTCTTAAAGCCCACAACTTGAGTTAAAATGTAAACATATTATTCCAAAAGCATAATTCATTATGACATTCTCACGTAGTCTTACTCTAAAACAAAGTACTTACAGAATTAGCCTGGAAACTGGAACATAACGAATGAGCCATATCATGAGCCATATCACAGGTCAATTGAGGTTGAAGGGACACTCCAGGGTCTAGCCCCTCATGTAGAGGTAAGCTGAAAAAATGGGAGCAAAATATTTGGTTAAGAGAGGCTAGCAAGTGATGGGGTGAAGTATGTGTCTAAGATGAAGCCTGTCAATAGAAAACACACAAAGGAACAGACTGGAGAAAGGTAACTTGTGTCCTTGTTTAAGTTCCCGTTCCTGTAGAAATAAGACCTGATGATTTTGGCACTCTTTCCTGTTAAGGAAGGAGATAGCCTCAGAATCCTCCTAAACACAGAGCTCTAAGATCCACTACCAACTCAATCTGTGTTTATTTTTCTTCTTCAACTTTTAAATTCCGGGGTACATGTGCAGGATGTGCAGGTTTGTTGCATAGGTAAATGGGTGCCATGGTGGTTTGCTACACAGATGAACCCATGACCTAGGTATTAACCCCAGCATCCATTAGCTATTCTTCTTGATGCTCTCCATCCCCCCACACCACACTGACAGGCCCCAGTGTGTGTTGTTCCCTCTATGTGTCCATGTGTTCTCATCATTCAGCTCCCACTTACAGGAAAGAATATTCAGTGTTTGGTTTTCTGTTCCTGCTCTAGTTTGCTAAGGATAACTGCTTCCAGTTTCATCCATGTCTCTGCAAAGGACGTGATCTCATTCCTTTTTATGGCTACATAGTATTCCATAGTGTATATGTACCACATTTTCTTTATCCAGTCTATCTCGTTGTTGGCACATGAAATGAAGCTTATCTTTCTGTACACACTGGGGTGTCTTTTTAAAGTGATGTCAGCATATGAATGATCCCAGGAGTATAATGGAGCCAAAGCTCAATCTGGAGATGTGCATGAAAACATTTCTTTAATTGATATGGAGAATTGCCTAATAATTATGGAGTTCTTAGACTAGAAGATATCTCAAGTAGTCGGCTTATCCATAGGATGAGTACCCTTAAATAGGTGTTCTCTTGAGCCAGGACAAGTAGAAGGGTTATGGGATGCAACTTATTTTAATAGGGCTATGGTGTTTTTTTTAGGGAGAGAGAGACAGATAGACAGATGGACACAAACAGGGCGGGAGGGAGAGAGAGAAAGGGAGGTGGAAGAAAGTGGAGACATGATAACAGAGACACACAGAGGGAGGCACATGCACATGCATGCACACACAGAGAATAATCTTTAAGCGTACACCCACACACATTGATGGTCCAGTTAATCTCAGGGGAAACAAAAGTCAAAACAAAAATTCAAAATAACTTTTAAAGGGAAATAATTTATCAGTTGTGCATGCAGACAAGATATAATGATGCCTTTGATTTTGCAGACACAATTGCCTATCTATCATTAGGCACACTTTTCAGATTTGCTTTTTAATATTTGGATTTCATGAAAATGTACAGCAAATATCCAGCTTACTGGTAGTATTCTCTTGTGAACACCTTATAGTTTTGGTCTTAATTGGAAACTTTCACTCTAACCCAGATAAGAAAAAGTAGATATGGCAATTAGAAAAATCTCAGTGATGTTCACTAGGAAACATGACTATATAATGAGAAATATCTCCTTTGCCTTATTCTATTGGGAAACAAAATGTCTCACAACAACTAAATATATTGTATCTTTCCAATGTCTCCCCTTGGATTTTCTAACTTGATTCCTAAAGTAAATGGCTGGTGCCTTATTCTTCTTGGCTTTGCTGAGTGTGAGATGCTCCGGAGGAAGTGAATTTTGATGTTGTGAGTAATTCAATCTCTCAGGGCAGAAGCAATGGAGGACCAAACAGAGCCTAGAGTCTTCTTAGGAGCAAATAGAAAATGCCACAAGTCTATCTACCCCCAGGCAGATTTATGGCTTGGTGTCTGGTGAATCTTTAGATTAACGCTCTCCAACCCCTATTGTCTAGACCTGGCAGAGGCAGAAGATTAATGTCAACAGGGAGGCAGCCCGCACTAGATGTTGGAAATACAGATCCTACCTTTGTCTGGGCTATAGATCAAAAAAACCCCTTACTGTTTAGACAGACTCTGGAAAGAGATTTGCAAATCAGAGAGAGGTATTCATGTTGAGAGTGAAAAAGCAAGGTGCCTGAAAGAAAAAGAAGGTGTATAATAACTTACGTGGAAAAGACCACAGCCATCTCATGTCTTAACCTAGGCAACTTCTGGCTCCTGTTATTTGGAAGTCAGGGCAAGGATGAGGGTAGAAATATTGACTGTGGTTACAAACTTCATTCTGTGATGACAGACATGGGGTCACCTCAAAGATCCCACATGTAGAAGTTGGGTATTTTTTTTTACCACCATTCAGTTCCCACTCAAATGTGTGGGTTTAAAAATTTGCTTTCATAGAAAAAAGTTTAAAGGGTATATTTGTAGAGATCATTTACCTTCTCTCCTCCCCTGAGGAAAGCATTTAGATGATTTACTTCTACGGGAGGTAGGAGGATTAAGATTAATCATAAAATGCATTCCGTCTGAAATATGAGCAGAGGGCTGGCTGGCACCCAGAACAGGAGTGGTCAGTGGTCCTGACTTCTAACTGGAAGGGTCACCAATGGATATGGGGTGAGTTTCTAGGACTATAATTCACTCCTGGCTTTGACTCATTCTTTGGTTCCACTATTTATTAATTCTTCATTGTTGATTAGTTCACTCAACAGCCAAATGCTACTCTTTCTTTAGTTCCGAGCCTGGCCTTAGGTTTGAAAGTCTTTTTTTTTGAGACAGAGTCTTGCTCTGTCACCCAGTCTAGAGTGCAGTGGTGCACTCTAGTGCAGAGCAACTCACCGTAAGCTCTGCCTCCCGCGTTTACGCCATTCTCCTGCCTCAGCCTCCCCAGTAGCTGGGACTACAGGAGCCCGCCACCACCTCTGGCTAATTTTTTTTTGTATTTTTAGTAGAGATGGGGTTTTGCCGTGTTAGCCAGGATGGTCTCGATCTCCTGACCTCGTGATCCGCCCGCCTTGGCCTCCCAAAATGCTGGGATTACAGGTGTGAGCCACCGTGCCTGGCCAGGTTTGAAAGTCTTGACTGTCACAGTGGGTCTCACCTGATGTCCTTCCAGCCTCCTTACATTCCATTCCCCACACAGAGCCAGTGTGCATGCTTTAAAAATATAAATCAAATCAGATGGTACCTTTACCAAGAACCTTCAACGGTTCCCCATCTCACTTTAAAGAACATCTGAACTCCCTCCCCTGCCTTCCAAAGCTGACGGGAGTAGGGCCTCACCTCGCCTTGCATCTTATCCTTGTCCTCAATGCTTGCTGTATGATCTTTTCCTTTTCCTCAAATTTTACAAATTTGTTGCCACCTAGGGACTTTGCACTGATGTTCCCTTTGGTCCCATATTTTGGCATGACTGGCTTCTTCTTGTCATTCAACTCTCAGCCTAAACATTATCTCCACAGGAGTCCTTCCTGACACCTGTATGACTTTCTTTTTTATTCTTGAGAGGCAGTGTCTCACTCTGTTGCCCAGACTGGAGTGCAGCAGCACAATCATGACTCACTGAAGCCTCGACCTCCTGGGCTCAAGTGATCCTCCCACCTCAACCTCCCAAGTAGCTGGGACTACAGGTGCGCTCCACCATACCGATTAATTTTAATTCTTTTGTAGTGACAGGGTCTTCCTATGTTGCACAGGCTGGCCTCGAACTCCTGGGCTCAAGCGGTCCTTCTACCTTGGCCTCCCAAAGTGCTAGGATTACAGGCATGAGCCATTGCATCCAGCTCCTGACTTTCTATATTAATACCCCATTTTATTTACTTTGTATCATGTATTGATGTCAAGTATCCTTTTGTTTATTTACTTGTCTTTGTCTCACTTTAAAATGTAAGCACCAGGAGAGCAGTAGCCTTGTCTAAATTGTTCACTGCTGTCCCCTCAGCATCTCAAAGGGTCTGGTACACAGGAGGATTTATTCAGTATGTATGGAATTAATGAATCCTGGGAACACTTCAAGATCTCTAAAGGATCTGTTTAAAAATGCAGATTCCTGCATCCCATCCTTGGAGACCCTGAGGTGAATGGCAGGCATCATTGCTTTTAGCAGTTTCACAAATGATTCTGATACATATGAGTCTAGTTTTCTCTAAGCTTTTTGACCACCCCAGCAACAGAAACATTTTGAGAAAGGAATACAAAAATATATGTATTTACTTATTTACAAATTATGTTTGCACTATGTTACAAACAATATTTTAAAAGATAAGATAAAAATATTTAAGTCATTTTTATTAACATAAAAACTTTTATATTCTTAAGTAGATTAATAATCTGTATGCTTAGCTTTGAAATGTTCTTGCTAAGACACGGGGGCGGGGGGGGGGGGGAGCAAGATGGCCGAATAGGAACAGCTCCAGTCTCCAACTCCCAGCGCGAGCGACACAGAAGACCGGTGATTACTGCATTTTCAACTGAGGTACTGGGTTCATCTCACTGGGGAGTGCCGGACGATCGGTGCTGGTCAGCTGCTGCAGCCCGACCAGCGAGAGCTGAAGCAGGGCGAGGCATAGCCTCACCTGGGAAGCGCAAGGGGGAAGGGAATCCCTTTTCCTAGCCAGGGGAACTGAGACACACAACACCTGGAAAATCGGGTAACTCCCACCCCAATACTGCGCTTTAAGCAAACAGGCACACCAGGAGATCATATCCCACACCTGGCTGGGAGGGTCCCACGCCCACAGAGCCTCCCTCATTGCTAGCACAGCAGTCTGTGATCTACCGGCAAGGCAGCAGCGAGGCTGGGGGAGGGGCGCCCGCCATTGCTGAGGCTTAAGTAGGTAAACAAAGCTGCTGGGAAGCTCGAACTGGGTGGAGCTCACAGCAGCTCAAGGAAACCTGCCTGTCTCTGTAGACTCCACCTCTGGGGACAGGGCAATAACAAACACAGCCGAAACCTCTGCAGACGCAAACGACTCTGTCTGACAGCTTTGAAGAGAGCAGTGGATCTCCCAACACGGAGGTTGAGATCTGAGAAGGGACAGACTCCCTGCTCAAGTGGGTCCCTGACCCCTGAGTAGCCTAACTGGGAGACATCCCCCACTAGGGGCAGTCTGACACCCCACACCTCACAGGGTGGAGTACACCCCTGAGAGGAAGCTTCCAAAGCAAGAATCAGACAGGTACACTCGCTGTTCAGAAATATTCTATCTTCTGCAGCCTCTGCTGCTGATACCCAGGCAAACAGGGTCTGGAGTGGACCTCAAGCAATCTCCAACAGACCTACAGCTGAGGGTCCTGACTGTTAGAAGGAAAACTATCAAACAGGAAGGACACCTACACCAAAACCCCATCAGTACATCACCATCATCAAAGACCAGAGGCAGATAAAACCACAAAGATGGGGAAAAAGCAGGGCAGAAAAGCTGGAAATTCAAAAAATAAGAGCGCATCTCCCCCGGCAAAGGAGCGCAGCTCATTGCCAGCAACGGATCAAAGCTGGACGGAGAATGACTTTGACGAGATGAGAGAAGAAGGCTTCAGCCCATCAAATTTCTCAGAGCTAAAGGAGGAATTACGTACCCAGCGTAAAGAAACTAAAAATCTTGAAAAAAAAGTGGAAGAATTGATGGCTAGAGTAATTAATGCAGAGAAGGTCATAAACGAAATGAAAGAGATGAAAACCATGACACGAGAAATACGTGACAAATGCACAAGCTTCAGTAACCGACTCGATCAACTGGAAGAAAGAGTATCAGCGATTGAGGATCAAATGAATGAAATGAAGCGAGAAGAGAAACCAAAAGAAAAAAGAAGAAAAAGAAATGAACAAAGCCTGCAAGAAGTATGGGATTATGTAAAAAGACCAAATCTACGTCTGATTGGGGTGCCTGAAAGTGAGGGGGAAAATGGAACCAAGTTGGAAAACACTCTTCAGGATATCATCCAGGAGAACTTCCCCAACCTAGTAGGGCAGGCCAACATTCAAATCCAGGAAATACAGAGAACGCCACAAAGATACTCCTCGAGAAGAGCAACTCCAAGACACATAATTGCCAGATTCACCAAAGTTGAAATGAAGGAAAAAATCTTAAGGGCAGCCAGAGAGAAAGGTCGGGTTACCCACACAGGGAAGCCCATCAGACTAACAGCAAATCTCTCGGCAGAAACTCTCCAAGCCAGAAGAGAGTGGGGGCCAATATTCAACATTCTTAAAGAAAAGAATTTTCAACCCAGAATTTCATATCCAGCCAAACTAAGTTTCATAAGTGAAGGAGAAATAAAATCCTTTACAGATAAGCAAATGCTTAGAGATTTTGTCACCACTAGGCCTGCCTTACAAGAGACCCTGAAGGAAGCACTAAACATGGAAAGGAACAACCGGTACTAGCCATTGCAAAAACATGCCGAAATGTAAAGACCATCGAGGCTAGGAAGAAACTGCATCAACTAACGAGCAAAATAACAAGTTAATATCATAATGGCAGGATCAAGTTCTCACATAACAATCTTAACCTTAAATGTAAATGGACTAAATGCTCCAATTAAAAGACACAGACTGGCAAACTGGATAAAGAGTCAAGACCCATCAGTCTGCTGTATTCAGGAGACCCATCTCACACGCAGAGACATACATAGGCTCAAAATAAAGGGATGGAGGAAGATTTACCAAGCAAATGGAGAACAAAAAAAAGCGGGGGTTGCAATACTAGTCTCTGATAAAACAGACTTTAAACCATCAAAGATCAAAAGAGACAAAGAAGGCCATTACATAATGGTAAAGGGATCAATTCAACAGGAAGAGCTAACTATCCTAAATATATATGCACCCAATACAGGAGCACCCAGATTCATTAAGCAAGTCCTTAGAGACTTACAAAGAGACTTAGACTCCCATACAATAATAATGGGAGACTTCAACACTCCACTGTCAACATTAGACAGATCAACGAGACAGAAAGTTAACAAGGATATCCAGGAATTGAACTCATCTCTGCAGCAAGCAGACCTAATAGACATCTACAGAACTCTCCACCCCAAATCAACAGAATATACATTCTTCTCAGCACCACATCGTACTTACTCCAAAATCGACCACATAATTGGAAGTAAAGCACTCCTCAGCAAATGTATAAGAACAGAAATTATAACAAACTGTCTCTCAGACCACAGTGCAATCAAACTAGAACTCAGGACTAAGAAACTCAATCAAAACCACTCAACTACATGGAAACTGAACAACCTGCTCCTGAGTGACTACTGGGTACATAACGAAATGAAGGCAGAAATAAAGATGTTCTTTGAAACCAATGAGAACAAAGATACAACATACCAGAATCTCTGGGACACATTTAAAGCAGTGTGTAGAGGGAAATTTATAGCACTAAATGCCCACAAGAGAAAGCAGGAAAGATGTAAAATTGACACTCTAACATCGCAATTAAAAGAACTAGAGGAGCAAGAGCAAACACATTCGAAAGCTAGCAGAAGGCTAGAAATAACTAAGATCAGAGCAGAACTGAAGGAGATAGAGACACAAAAAACTCTCCAAAAAATCAATGAATCCAGGAGTTGGTTTCTTGAAAAGATCAACAAAATTGACAGACCACTAGCAAGACTAATAAAGAAGAAAAGAGAGAAGAATCAAATCGACGCAATTAAAAATGATAAAGGGGATATCACCACCGACCCCACAGAAATACAAACTACCATCAGAGAATACTATAAACACCTCTACGCAAATAAACTGGAAAATCTAGAAGAAATGGATAATTTCCTGGACACTTACACTCTTCCAAGACTAAACCAGGAAGAAGTTGAATCCCTGAATAGACCAATAGCAGGCTCTGAAATTGAGGCAATAATTAATAGCCTACCAACCAAAAAAAGTCCAGGACCAGATGGATTCACAGCTGAATTCTACCAGAGGTACAAGGAGGAGTTGGTACCATTCCTTCTGAAACTATTCCAATCAATAGAAAAAGAGGGAATCCTCCCTAACTCATTTTATGAGGCCAACATCATCCTGATACCAAAGCCTGGCAGAGACACAACAAAAAAAGAGAATTTTAGACCAATATCCCTGATGAACATCAATGCAAAAATCCTCAATAAAATACTGGCAAACCGGATTCAGCAACACATCAAAAAGCTTATCCACCATGATCAAGTGGGCTTCATCCCTGGGATGCAAGGCTGGTTCAACATTCGCAAATCAATAAACATAATCCAGCATATAAACAGAACCAAAGACAAGAACCACATGATTATCTCAATAGATGCAGAAAAGGCTTTTGACAAAATTCAACAGCCCTTCATGCTAAAAATGCTCAATAAATTCGGTATTGATGGAACGTACCTCAAAATAATAAGAGCTATTTATGACAAACCCACAGCCAATATCATACTGAATGGGCAAAAACTGGAAAAATTCCCTTTGAAAACTGGCACAAGACAGGGATGCCCTCTCTCACCACTCCTATTCAACATAGTGTTGGAAGTTCTGGCTAGGGCAATTAGGCAAGAGAAAGAAATCAAGGGTATTCAGTTAGGAAAAGAAGAAGTCAGATTGTCCCTGTTTGCAGATGACATGATTGTATATTTAGAAAACCCCATTGTCTCAGCCCAAAATCTCCTTAAGCTGATAAGCAACTTCAGCAAAGTCTCAGGATACAAAATAAATGTGCAAAAATCACAAGCATTCTTATACAGCAGTAACAGACAAACAGAGAGCCAAATCAGGAATGAACTTCCATTCACAATTGCTTCAAAGAGAATAAAATACCTAGGAATCCAACTTACAAGGGATGTAAAGGACCTCTTCAAGAAAAACTACAAACCACTGCTCAGTGAAATAAAAGAGGACACAAACAAATGGAAGAACATACCATGCTCATGGATAGGAAGAATCAATATCGTGAAAATGGCCATACTGCCCAAGGTAATTTATAGATTCAATGCCATCCCCATCAAGCTACCAATGAGTTTCTTCACAGAATTGGAAAAAAATGCTTTAAAGTTCATATGGAACCAAAAAAGAGCCCGCATCTCCAAGACAATCCTAAGTCAAAAGAACAAAGCTGGAGGCATCACGCTACCTGACTTCAAACTATACTACAAGGCTACAGTAACCAAAACAGCATGGTACTGGTACCAAAACAGAGATATAGACCAATGGAACAGAACAGAGTCCTCATAAATAATATCACACATCTACAGCCATCTGATCTTTGACAAACCTGAGAGAAACAAGAAATGGGGAAAGGATTCCCTCTTTAATAAATGGTGCTGGGAAAATTGGCTAGCCATAAGTAGAAAGCTGAAACTGGATCCTTTCCTTACTCCTTATACGAAAATTAATTCAAGATGGATTAGAGACTTAAATGTTAGACCTAATACCATAAAAATCCTAGAGGAAAACCTAAGTAGTACCATTCAGGACATAGGCATGGGCAAAGACTTCATGTCTAAAACACCAAAAGCAACGGCAGCAAAAGCCAAAATTGACAAATGGGATCTCATTAAATTAAAGAGCTTCTGCACAGCAAAAGAAACTACCATCAGAGTGAACAGGCAACCTACAGAATGGGAGAAAATTTTTGCAATCTACTCATCTGACAAAGGGCTAATATCCAGAACCTACAAAGAACTCAAACAAATTTACAAGAAAAAAACAAACAACCCCATCAAAAAGTGGGCAAAGGATATGAACAGACATTTCTCAAAAGAAGACATTCATACAGCCAACAGACACATGGAAAAATGCTCATCATCACTGGCCATCAGAGAAATGCAAATCAAAACCACAATGAGATACCATCTCACACCAGTTAGAATGGCGATCATTAAAAAGTCAGGAAACAACAGGTGCTGGAGAAGATGTGGAGAAATAGGAACGCTTTTACACTGTTGGTGGGATTGTAAACTAGTTCAACCATTATGGAAAACAGTATGGCGATTCCTCAAGGATCTAGAACTAGATGTACCATATGACCCAGCCATCCCATTACTGGGTATATACCCAAAGGATTATAAATTATGCTGCTATAAAGACACATGCACACGTATGTTTATTGCAGCACTATTCACAATAGCAAAGACTTGGAATCAACCCAAATGTCCATCAGTGACAGATTGGATTAAGAAAATGTGGCACATATACACTATGGAATACTATGCAGCCATCAAAAAGGATGAGTTTGCGTCCTTTGTAGGGACATGGATGCAGCTGGAAACCATCATTCTTAGCAAACTATCACAAGAACAGAAAACCAAACACCGCATGTTCTCACTCATAGGTGGGAACTGAACAATGAGATCACTTGGACTCAGGAAGGGGAACATCACACACAGGGGCCTATCATGGGGAGGGGGGAGGGGGGAGGGATTGCATTGGGAGTTATACCTGATGTAAATGATGAGTTGATGGGTGCAGCACACCAACATGGCACAAGTATACATATGTAACAAACCTGCACGTTATGCACATGTACCCTACAACTTAAAGTATAATAATAATAAATAAATTTAAAAAAAAAAAAGACACCAATGGGGGAAAAAAAAAAAAAAGAAATGTTCTTGCTAACTATATTTTCATATCATCAATAGGTCAAGGTTCAGTATATATAAAAGTTAAGGATCATTATTAACAATAGTAAACATGAAAATAAGTTCAAATGCTTTTTTTGATAATCACTTTCTTCCTGGCATTGTGGCAAATCTGACTCTGTCATCGTTTTTAACATGAAAGAAGTATGGATTTGGAGTATGAGAAGTGTCTGTTCTGCTTTTTTCTTGTGGTTGCTTGTGTTTCCTTTTTTGGTATTATCTTCTAACTGGAGTTTCTTAGTAGGCATTAGCTTTCATAGTCCACTGTTCATTTTGGCAATTTGGTTATCATTAGATAATGTGACTTTAGTTTGACTATAAAAGGCACACATCACCTGCAATATGTAGACTGATGAAAAGATGTGAGGGCACCACTGTGCATGTCTCCACGGTCCAGAACTCCTGAATGGTGCCCAGCTTACCTGGTGAGTGAGCCAGGATGCCTGGGGTCACCAGGGTAAAAGTGTGTGTTGGTGTTACTGCACCTTAACTTTTAAGATAATAAATACAAAGGAGACTGATGGAAAGTAATACAGGATGAGTCTGGAGAGGATGGCAAGGCATTTTAAATAGGAGTAAAGACTTTTACTTTATCCTAAGTGCAAGGAAAATCATTGAAGGGTTCATGCAGATCGGTGATATGATCATATTTTTGGGTTTTGTTTTATTTTTGGAGAGTGCTTCTTTTTACTTTTATTTTTTTAAAACTGAGGCACAGTTGACAAAAATGCATATATTGATGGCATATGAGGTGATATATTCATATAGGTATATGTTGTAAAATTATACAATCAAGCTAATTAACATATCCATCACCTGACATACTTATTTTTTGTTTTGAGAAGAGTTAAGATCTAATCTCTTAACAATTTCCAAGTATTCAATACATTATTATCAATTATAGTTACTACCCTACAACAGATATCCAAGCTTATCCAATTTCTGTTTATCAGATCACTTGGGTCTCCATGTAGGGAATGCATTGAAGAGGCCAAGGATGTAAGCCTGAAGCCCAGGGAGGAGAGCACTGGAGTAGCTCAGGTAGTGTGGGGAAGATTGGAAGCAAAATTAATGGGGTTGTCAGACTGGACATGGGGTGAAATGAGGGACAAAGGAACCTTGGTTGATTTATGGTTACCAGCTTCTGTGTGAGGTATCCTTTCTTATTATCCAGGATTCAAAAGTGGCTACTTTGAGAACCATTTCCAAAGCCAGCTTGTTGGCCTCATCTGCTGCTAACATGCATAGTTTAGCTTTTGCCTGTTTTGGCAAAAGTCCGGCTTACCATGTCAGGAACATATTGGGCTTGACTTAAGAGACTCTGTCAAACGAAGATGTTCCAACAGCTTTTCTTGAAAGTGAATGAATCACAACATTTTCAATAAAAGTTTATGGCTTTGGAATAAAAAAACCAAACATATGAGTTGTGACATGTTAATGATACTTATCTTTTTTTTAGAAGAGGATGGTGAACAAATACATTGTCTTGAATAATGGAAATGTAAGTAAAAAGTCTAAAATACAAGATGACTAAAGACTTTCTGATGTGGACCATCAGAATATCATAGAACCAAATGCATTTTGACCAGATCTTACAAAAATACAGAATACCAACAGTAACATATCTGTAATATACAGTTGAAAGCCTGGCACCGTGGGGATTCTCTGAATGAGATTCTTTCACTAAAAATCATGGCTGTCCTGAGTACCATCTTGCAAAGTGTAATGTCTTTTTACATTTTCAATTAAAATAAGCTAATAATTTGGCCTAACAGTCTGGTGCTGCCTAAGAAGTCCTCTCCCACAGTCTGAGTTTTGCATGTGAACAGTTAGTCATTAGTCTTCATTCTATACCACTTACAGCTGGTCCTCATATTGTTCAAAGCAGTGACATCATGAATTTTCCCAAAGATTGTTAATGTCAGTGGCAATACACCAGCTTCTAGTGATTCTCAATGCCCTCTGAAGTCCTCTATTCTTCCCCCAAAAATGTATTAACCTGAAATCAAAATTATTAATGGTTTGAGTATTGCCAACAGGAAATGTAGTGTTCTGTTTGTCTTTATAAAAACAATTTTAAAATCAGTATTATTTATAATATGCTGTTGGTGTGCCACATTTGTTTGGCATATCCTTCAAAAAGGTTACATAAGCCTTTTCTTCTTCCAGAGGAAGGTTTTAATCAGGGATTTTTCTCTTGTACTTCATCTGACATGTTTAAGGACTTACTAACCCTTCCTCTGTCTTCTTTTTCTCTCTCTGCCACCTTTTCTTCTTCCTTCTTATCATTCATCTTCTGTCTCCGTGTCTTCCTTCCATTCTTCTGCAAGCAGCTGATCTTTGAGCTCTTTCATATGTGGCAGACCCTGACAAGGACCCTCTACCTGAAGATCAGATAATTAAATGGGGGAGACCAATTCAGAAATAAGAAATTTCAATATTAGTAAAAGGGACTCTGAAAGATGTAAATGATTAAGGTGTCTTACGGGACTAGCTGACTCCTATCTCTTCTCTGTTTTATTCATTCATTCAGTTAACAAATATTTATGGAGTCTCTATGTGCCAGACAGATAGTACTTAGAAATATGGAGCTTAAAGCCTAGGAGAAAAGGCAGTAAAAAATAATTGCATATATAACAGTAAAACTGCAATTGTGGTAGATGTTTTCATGGAAAAGTTGCAGGTCCTGTGGGATCGCATAACAGAGGGAACAAACTACCTAGTTTGAATGCCGAAGTTGGGCTTCTCCTGATGCCTTGACATTTGCACTGTGACTTGATGGATGAAGGGAAGAGAGAGGTTAGAAATGCAGTGGGCAAGGGGCAGGGATGTGGGTAAAGGCCCCATGATGGGGGAAAAAGAACCAGCATGGCTGAAGAATAGTCGGCTAAGGGAAAAACGCTAAGCAGGAGCTAGGGAGCTGCCAGACTGCGCAAGACTGTGTAATTCATCCTGCAGATCTTGACCTTAATTTCGAGAGCCATGAGAAAACATTTAAGCAAGAGATAGACAGCATCTTGTTCATTTCAGCATTTTGCTTTCCCTTAAAACTCCCTGGCCTTGACTTTCGGCCAATTTCTCCAATGGATCTGGCAGCTGTGGGATTGGAGATCAGTACCTAGGAATAGTGTATTAACTGTAATTAGAGTTCATATACTGATGCCCGAAGCCAGAAAAACACACTGACCCTGGAGCATGGCCGAAGGACTTGGGTGTCTACTAGTAGATATGGTGCTTGTGTTATGGAGGTTTACATAGTGAGCATTGAGGACAGCAATCAACTCAACACAATTTCTTGCCATCATGTTTGTATTATAGCCTGTGAAACACTTGAAATGTTGCAGCTTTGATAAAGTGTTTGTAAAGCACATTTAGATCAGCAACCTTCCTTTCTCTCTCTCTCTCTTTTTAAATGTGGAAGACTTCATGATATTCCCACCATCAATTAGAAGTAAATCCTATACAAATTGATTACAGGTACCCTATTTTGATAAAGTTTAGCACTTTTCTCACCATCTCTCTCTGTGTGTGTGTATGTGTGTGTATGTGTGTGTTTTAAAGGTCTCTTGCCATGGGTTAATTAGATACTACCTCAGAGAGAAAGGGCACCTAGTCTCTTGAAAGTCTTTGAAATTGTGCTGCAGTTGAATGCATGGTAATATATCTAAGTCAAGTAGGGTTACATGTTACCACATGTAGGTAATGCAGCATCAAAGACTATGCTTATGTTAAAACAAAATTCTTTATTTTTGTTGTCGTAAGAATCCCCAGCTGGGTACGGTGGTTCATGCCTATAATCCCAGCACTTTGGGAGGCTGTGGTGGGCTCGATCACGAGATCAGGAGTTCGAGAACAGCCTTGCCAACATAGTGAAATCTTGTCTCTACTGAAAATACAAAAATTAGCCAGGCATGGTGGCAGGTGCCTGCAGTCCCGGCTACTTGGGAGGCTGTGGTAGGACAATTGCTTGAACCCGGAGGTGGAGGTTGCAGTGAGCCAAAATTATGCCACTGCACTCCAGCCTAGGCGACAGAGTGAGACTCCGTCTAAAAGAGGAAAAAAAAAAAAAAAAAGACTCCCCCAACCTTGAGTTTAAATCAAACACCAAAAGGAGCAAAAGAGTCAGAGTTTCTTTCTGATGTTTTCTCCTGGTCTAAAAACTATTTTTAAAATAAATGTTTATGAGAGTTGTTTTCCAAGGAGAACCATCACTTCATCTCTCATACCATTCAAGATTTTTCACAACGTGTTATTTTTTGCTTTGTGATTTTTTTTTGATATGGAGATTATACAGAGCAGCCATAGGTGCTGAGGTTATTATATTCTACCAAGTTTGATTTATGAATTCCTTTTTTTACTATCACTATCATTGATTTGAGCTTCAAAATGGATCCTCTTTGTTATGTACATAGAAAGGATAATGATCGTTTATGTTCAAGCAATTCATTTAGCTAAAAGCCAAGGCTGGAATATTCTTACTGCTAATTTAATTCCACAAGTTGGATATTATTTTCAATTTGTTTTCCATTCATACTAGACATAGAAATACAGGGCTAAAATCAGCTCGAAGGATCTATCTGGTCCATCTCTTTCTGGTGTAACTGGTAAATGACAGCTATTTGGGGATTTAGCTCTAATTTAGCATCATTAAATAATTCAGTGCAGAGATCTATGATAGTCAACAGAAACATTGTGAAACAATGAAAAAAAATCCTTCCTTTTTGGAAATGGTATAGAATGGGAACTGCATATTCCTAGATTATAGGACTTGTCTTAGATTTTTATTGCCTTTTCCACCCTCCTACCTTAGAAATGACAACTAATATATAACTAATATAAAGCTAGGGTTTGTAGTAGTAGCCCCTTCTCATCTGGTTTCACATAAAAATTTTAGTAGTGACACACAAAGATAGTTAAAAAGAAATTTAAATCTCTTATGAAGTCTTTCAAGGAATGGCTGATGGAGACATTGTATAGCAGAACTTCTTCAAATTTGCTTTCCCTCATCTCTTTCTCTATTTATTTGCAATTGCCCTCCATTTCTCTCTCCTCTTGTCTCTACATTTCCCTGAACTTTCCCATAATCTCCCCCACCTGAATATTTCTCTTTGCATTTCCCCTCTCTATTCGCCTCTTCATTATGTATGTCTGCTTAGCCTCTCCTATCTCTTTCAATTCTCTTGCCTATCCGTATGTAGATAAAAATCAAAGACAAGGCAATTACAAAGTAAGTAAGGAGGCTTTCTCCTTAATAGGGTGGATAAGTTGGAGGGGGCAGATATAACCTAGACCTGTGTTTTCCACAAATAAATGTGCATGTGAACCACCTGAGGGACCTTGTTAGAAAGCCGATTCTGATTCGTTAGGTCTGGGATTGAGCTTATATTCTGCATTTCTAATAAGTTCTCAAGAGAGTCTCTTGCTGCTGGTCCCTGGACAAGTCAACCTAGAGACCAAGAGAGAGAAGTGTTGGATGTAAAGAGAGCAGCTAGACATGATCTCCTTAAAGATGATGACAGTGTCTGCATTATTTACCACTGTAGTACATGGTCTGATACACAGTCCACCCTGTTCAGTAATTTATTTATTTTTTTGCCTGATGATCTTGAATACAACAAGCTCTGAAGATATGTTCCTTTCTTTCCTGTCTTCTCTTAAAGCTTGAAATGCCTGAGCAGTGCTACATTTCTTAAAGCAACCCCATTTATTCCAGACATCCATCTGGCATGTGATTTACACTGAATCCAGAGGCACTCAAGGATTTTTATCTGACCCTTGCAGTCTTCAGAGATTCATTCTTCACTCCCAAGTATACTCACACCCCACACTTGGCCATAGCTCACTTCTGACAGGCCAGTTTGGATCTTAATCACAGCTCCCGAAGTTTTAGTTAACATAGCTTTATCCATGAACTTAATCAGCAGGCTCTCCACTCTATCATTTCAGCCATTGATCAAACAACAGCCACTAAATCATAGAGAGCCCTGGCTGATCCCTGAAAACTATGCCCATGCTTGATGCTGGGCCATTGATGGAAACTATTTTGTATTGCCTTTTAACCACTTATTTACCAGTTGTATTTCAACTGGATTATCTCAGAATAACTCATAATTAACAGTTTTAAAAATATTTTTATTTAATAACAAATGTAAGACCTGATTTTATTTTAAAAATGCAAAAATGTGGAAGCATATAATATAAAAGAGTAGAATTTTTCTTCATTCTTTCCCTAATTTCACTTCTCTCCTCAAAGGTACTCACTAGATAGACTTTTTTTTTTCTTTCTGGAGCTTTTAAATTTGCGTTTTGCATCCTCTCTCTCTCTCTCTCTCTCTCTGTGTGTGTGTGTGTTTGTATGTGTGTGTGTGTGTGTGTGTGTGTGTGCTGTTAGAAATATTTACTGTTAACTGGATATCCATGTGCTCTTCCCAATTCCAGTTTCCTTGTAGCTCATATTGGCCTTGAGACTAGCTTAGGCCCATATACTATAAACAGAATTGAGGCCAAGCACAGTGGCTCATGCTAGTAATCCCATCACTTTGGGAAGCTGAGGCAGGAGGATTGCTTGAGGCCAGGAGGTCAAAATCAGCCTGGGTAACATAGTAAGACCCTCTCTCTACCAAAAATATTTTTAAATTAGTTGAGTGTGGTGGCATGCACCTGTAGTCATAGCTACCTGGGAGGCTGAGGTGGGAGGATTGTTTGAGCCCAGGAGTTCAAGGCTACAACGAGCAAGATTACACAATTGTACTCCAGCCTAGGCAACAGAGTGAGACCCTGTTTCAAAGAAGAAGTAATATTTGTCATTGCTGGGCTGATGCATAATGGTAATAATGAGTTTTCTTCCTTTCTTGCAAAGACTGAGGAGGCTCCATCTTCTAAATGTTACATATACAATACGATGGAAGCCTGGGTCCCTGAATGACTATATGGATTAGCATTCTTCTCTCATCATGCATATGTGTGTTATATATGTACCATGAGCAAACTATATCTTCATTGTGTTTAATCACTAAGATTTCAGGATAAGCTAGTTAACACAGCAAAACCAATTATAACCTAATACATGAATCTGTACTTATGATGTTTTTTAAAAATTCAAAGGATTATAGTATGTGTATTGATCTGCAGCTTATTTTTTCACTTAACATTTCTAGACATCAGTCCTTGTCAGTACATATCAACTATCCTGATGTTATAAAATCATACTCTCAGAACCATATTTTGACATGTTAATAACCATCCACTTAACATAGAGTCAGACTAAATTTGTGTATAAGGTAAATATTTAATATGTACATGTCTGTAAGTATGCATCTGTAAGCATTTGCCATTTAGTCATTTGTAAATGCATTTACAATAATTATATATAATTTTGTATGTAAAGTAGTATAACATGACAGGTTCTGAGAGACTTGAAGAGCATTCTCATGAAGAAAAAAAGTTGAAAAAAATTTTCACAAGATTAAAAAAAATTAAGAATGCAGCACAAAGTATGCCAAAAGGAAAAAAAAAACCCAGCCACTTGTCTTTTAGGAAATGTCATAGAAAAGCATCAATTTGTTTCTAGAGGACAAAATTTAGTATACCTAAATCATAAAAGTCAGGGGGCATAATAAAAGATGAAAACATAAATATGACAACTACAAAAATGACTGAAAGTATAGCTCATTTTAGTTTTCAAGAGATGATCAAACAATATTTTTACATTTTTAATGAAAATGTTAAGAGGTCAGAGTTCAATTAACCTAGCGATTTTATTCTTGAAGCAGACTCACAGGATAGGAAAGTTACATCAAGCTTTTATTTCCATTTCTGATCTGTGAGGTTAGGGAAAGCTTCATCTCTTATGAAACATTGCATATATATACTTTTTGTTGTTGTTGTTGTTGTTATTTAGCATCTTTGCTTTTTCAGCTCCCCTTCATTACGTTGTGAATGGTTGGAGCTCAATGTAAGATAAGACTAGCTCACAGAATCATTCCTGTGTGGATATTGTGTTTTGGTTGCTCAACCTCATGGTCCTTTCCTAACAGTACCCTGATTTCCTTTTGGGGAACCCCATTTTATGCTGTCTTAGCAGGAGAGAAAATCCAAGTTGTGCATGGCAGCAAAGGGGAGCCGGGAAGCATCTCTGGCAGTTCCTTTCTTTCCCAATTCTGAAGTAAGAAATAGTGAGAAAGAAGAGAAAGTAGAAGTAATGATTAAGCAGATGTACAAAGACTGACCCTTACTGATGTGCACCAATGAAAGGGGGACAAAGCAGGCTTCGACCTCCTCTTCTTTTTCTTTCCTCTCTTCTCATTTTTTTTCCTATTTTCATTTTTCTTTCTCCTCATAAGCTTTCTTCTCACTTTTTACACTCTCCCATCACATTTCATCTTCGTCTTTCTTTTTCTTCCAATCCTGTACTTTCTTTGGTACCCAGGGGATATATCTCAGGAAATTTGTTACCCTATGTCTCTTTGCTGTCTAGTTATCTGACAATGTTTCCTTCTCTAATAAAGTTTTCTCTTTCTCTATGTTCCCTCTCATATGTTATCCCTTCATTATATTAAGATACTCAAAGAAAGGAAAATGCCTTGGCCGTCTTTTTGACCAACCAAGCTGGATGTAATTCCATTGTTTGCTGAGAAAAGAAGTGCATGTGACTCACAGGGTTTATCTTTGTCTGGACACTCTGCTCATCACGGGTTATGTTGTTTGACTGTGAAAGATGTATACTATGCCCAAATTACGTCATCTGCCCAAAGATTTGCAACAAAAGCTGGTCCTTTTTCCTCCAACTTCTGCACATACCGATTGCTTTGCTTAGTTCTCTGCATCTAATTTTTATATTTTTAAATCCTCTCTGCTGAATTTTGGCTGGAGCAGCATAACCCACCACAATTTAAATGGTTTTGTCAATTATGCACAAAAGGCCAAACAGCTTCAAGCACCTTACAGCTCCCTCAACTGCGACCTCTATTCCTGTCTCTTATTCTTTCCCTACCACTGCCCTTCTCCCCAGTACACTCTTCTTTTATATTTTATAGTAACAGTACTGTTAGAAAAATAACACATAAAGGCAAATTCTACTGGAAACTGTAAACCACTGGCTGGTCATCAGACCAGTATCACTGGTATTATACAGACATCTATTATTTTTCAGCAGAGAAAAAGATGTTGTCAGAAATTCTTATTCTGTGTACTCTATAAAGACAATGAGGTTATACAAATGCATAGACTCAAGAAATATGATCAACGCCCTTGTGGTTTGTGTGATCGGTTTCTGTGATGAATGGCAAGCCACTAAGAAGGATCAGTTAAAGTGGAGGGAGGAAACCTCAGGGTTATATTAGATGGTGCTTTTTAAAGTCAGCTTTGAGTATTTCCTTGTGCATTTCATCATGAATCTGATTATTAGCACTGCTCATGAGGATATAGTGTGGCTATCTCAGAGAAATATTGGGGCACATTATTATGTGATTGAAATAAATGGGAAGAAGGAAAACTATACTCAAAATATCATTCTTTTTATACCAGAAAGAAGTTCAAGATGACCCGGTCCAACTCCCTTATTCTTCAACATAGAAGCTGAGGCTTAGAGAAATTAAAAGGCTTGCTCATGTCACATAGGTATTTCTAGGCAAAATCTCATCCAGGATCAAGGTCTCTGGTCTCTAAGATTGGTGCCCTTGCCACCTCTTTGAAATTCATGACTATGTAATTTTCTCTCATGCTCATTCTCATGATAATTTTTGTGTTTCTCTGCATCACTAGGTCATTTTTTGATAGTTGTAACAAATTCAACAAATATATATTCATTAACAATTTTCATTTTTTTTCTTTTTTCTTTTTTTTTCTGAGACAGAGTCTTGCTCTGTCACCTAAGCTGGAGTGCAGTGGCATGATCTTGGCTCACTGCAACCTTTGCCTCCCAGGTTCAAGTGATTCTCGTGCCTCAACCTCTCCAGTAGCTAGGATTATGGTGCCTGCCACCACACCCAGCTAATTTTTGTATTTTTAGTAGAGATGAAGTTTCACCATGTTGGCCAGGCTGGTCTCAAACTCCTGACCTCAAGTGATCCGCCTGCTTCAGCCTCCCGAAGTGCTGGGATTACAGGCATGAGCAACTGCGCCCGGCCAACACCTTTAGTTTTTAAAGCTTATATGCAAAGAATTATGCCTGTGGCTTGAATGGGAGTGGGGATAGCACAGCTATATTAGTTTCCTGTTGCTGCTATTACAAATAGTGAGAAACCAGGTGACTTAAAATAGTAAAAATAATAATAATAATAATTATTATCTTACAGTTCTGCAGGTTAGAAATCTCACAATAGTGGTAAAGAGTTTAGGGTTTCAGAGCTCACCTGGCTCAGTTTGAATGATAGTTGTGTGATTTTAGACAACTCACTTAACTATTCTGATTCAGTTTCCTTTTCTGTAAAAATATGAGTATTGATGGTACCTGCCCCTTAGGGTTGCTGTGAAAATTATAGGAGTTGATTCGCATTAAACATATAGAACAGTGCCTGGTACATTGTAAGTGTGTGCGTGTGTGTGTATGTGTGTGTGTGTGTGTGTGTGAGAGAGAGAGAGAGAGAGAGAGATTGAGTCTTACTATTATAATATTTCTTACTCTAAAACTTGCACAACAGAATTCCTATTAGGGAGCTTACAGTTGAATTGTCAAGAAACAATATGAATCGTCTGAGTATGTGAATGGTTTCAATAAGATGAGTGGGCTTGGTGTACAAGAGAAGGCAGGACATTTTGAGAGGCGGCGGCACAAGAAAGGCTTAAATCCAAAAAGAAAGTTGAATCCAAGTATGGTTTATCCAGCAAGCATGCTGGACAAATGTTGCAAATAGACCTCAACTCGTTTGTTTGTTCACATTTGTCAAGGTCTTTCAGTAAATATTGTTAGCCCCTGATAATGAGAGTTGGGTGCAAGCTAAATGTTCCTTTCCCTGTGTGTAAACTTTTCTGCCAAGTGGTACGTTCATGAGAGCAAGGCTCAAACTTTTTTCTGCCACACTTCCAAAGGTTATTCACAAGTCTCCTCTGTAATCCAATGGCCGACTCTGCTGTCTGTTGTTTTAGGTTCTCCAACCAATGTCATATATGAAAGGGTCACTTGGACACAGATGTGACTATGATCTGAGGTGTCAGTAACTAACTGAATTGCATCAGGCAGCAGGAATATCCACAATGTGCGCCTACACAAGACTGAACGACACCACTGTGGCAGCATCTTTAGGCTCCTGACTCACCAGATTCTTATGCCCCGTCTTGGTAAGGGTGACAGCTCCTCTATAGCTTTTTAAATCTAATGCATCCACTTCACCAATGTACAAATTATTTGCAATATCTGTTATGCTTATTCATGAATCCTCTGGTGTAACTTTAGATAGAGATACAGCCATGCACTGCATGAAGACATTTCAGTCATGATCATACATTTCAGTATCATGGTGGGCCCGTATGATTATAATAGATCTGAAAAATTCCTATTACCTAGTGATGTTATAGCCATCATAATGTTGTAGGACAATTACTGTATTTTTAAAATAAATGTAAGTAAACAGTGTTCATAAAGTCTACGGTAGTGTACAGTAATGTCCTAGACCTCTACATTCACTCGCCACTCACTCACTGACTCACCCAGAGCAACTTCCAGTCCTGCAAGCTGCATTCATGGTAAGTGCCTTATACAGGTCAACCATTTTTTATCTTTTATATTGTATGTTTACAGTATCTGTTTTATGTTTAGATGTGTTTAGATATACACATACTTTCCATTGTGTTACAGTTGCCTGCAGTGTTCAGCAAAGTAACATGATGTACAGGTTTGTAGCCTAGGAGCAATAGCCTATATACTATATAGCCTAGGTATATAGTAGGCTATATCACTTAGGTTTGATTGAGCCACACTCAGTCATAGTGTTCTCTGGTTCTTTGTGCTTGTATATTTATTCTCTCACCCTAGATCACCAATCTACTCATCATAGCCTTAAGAAAATACCTGTGTTGGTTCCTCTCAAATTTTCATCAAAAATATCTCCTCTGAGTTTTAGTCTTATATATTAATTACTTATTTTTCTCATGGCATATTCATAGTCTGATATATTCGATTATTTATTTTTCTCACAGCATACATGATATGATGTTTGCACAATGATGGACTCACCTACTGACAGAACGCAGTCCTGTCATTGAGACACGTGACTGTATTTTAATGATCTCCATCTTCTATGTAAGAGACTTTCCTCTCGATGTCTTGGTAGTGTGCTCCTGATTAAAAGAGGGAAAATGCCCTGATTGGATGAACTGAGTGTATAGGTAGGGCTTGTCAACTTTGAGGTTTACTTCGGGGCATCTGGGTAGATCATTTTTGGATGAACCCTCAATGTAAGTATCTTTAGCTTCTTTTCCCTTGACTTGGTCAGGTTCCCAGGTATATTAGGGTTCTCTAGAGGGATAGAACTAATAGGATATATACATATGTGTGTATATGTGTATATATATGTATATATGTATATAAATGTATATATGTATATAAATACATGTATATATGTGTATATATAAATATATATAGAGAGAGATATAGGAGCTTATTAAGTATTAACTCACACAATCACAAGGTTCCACAATAGAGACTCTAGTTATTTGTGTCTTATATTTATTCTCTCATCCTAGATCACCAGTCTACTCATCACAGCCTTAATAAAATACCTGTGTTGGTTCCTCCCACATTTTCATCAAAAATCTCTGCTCTGAGTCTTAGTCTTAAATATTCGATTAGTTAATTTTCTCATGGCATATTCTATTTAATATAGTTATTTGCATATCAAATTGTATCCTCATTTTCTTCTTAGACTCTGAAGCCTGTTAAGAAGAAACTGTGTCTATCTTCCTTGAGATTGTTTACCGAGTATAGTACCTGTCACATGGCAATAATGTTAATGTTAGTTCATGTTCACACTGCTATAAAGGTACCACCTGAGACTGGGTAATTTATAAACAAAAGAGGTTTAATTGACTCACAGTTCCACACCTTGTCTGCAGGCTGAGGAGCAAGGAGAGCCAGTCCGAGTCCAAAAAGTAAAGAACTTGGAGTCTGATGTTCGAGGGCAGGAAGTATTCAGCACGGAAGAAAGATGTAGGCTAACAGGCTAAGCCATTCTAGCCTTTTCACATTTTTCTGCTTGCTTTATATTCTATGGCAGCTGATTAGATGGTGCCCACCCAGACGAAGGGTGGGTCTGCTTTCCTCAGTCCACTGACTCAAATGTTAATCTCATTTGGCAACACCATCACAGACACACCCAGGATCAATACTTTGCATCCTTCAGTCCAATCAAGTTGATACTCAGTATTAACCATCACACCAGGGAAATATCTTCCCATGGAGAAGGGTCTGAATCTCTGTGATCTTGGAGCCAAGCAGGAAAAGAGGGATAGCCTCTCTGCGTTCAGCATTCAGTATGCATGTGGTCATTTGATCTACCTTTTTTTCAATACAGCATCCACTTTATCACCCAGAGAATAGACCTGTGTACTTCAGTGTGGTAGAGAAGGGAGAGTTAACCAACAGGATAAAAGAGGGGAAGGAATCTAGGAATCTAACTGCATTTCAAACAGATTTTACCCAGTACTTTTCATTTTGGTAAAAAGAACTCCTTAGACCTCCCCGCTCTCAGTTCTAGCAGTACCTGTGGATAATGCTAATTCCTGTGTCTTTTGAGAAGTCCGTGGTGTGAATTGGTTTGTGCTCAGGTTTCCTTATGATTAGCTTGGAATTCAGCTTTTCTGACTCTGCTAAGCCAGGTACCACTCATTCATCTGCCTTCAAGCTTCCAAAATTTTGTTGTGTCTTTTCTCCTGCTCTCCCTATTCTTGTAGGCATATGGCTTTAGAGAATAATAAAAACTCTTTATTGTAGTCTTACTGAAGTTTTGGAAGGAAGTGAATTAGATGTGTGTTTGGTCCATCAGCTTAACCCAAACAGTCCCTATTATTCTTCAAGTTGCTTTGCTCTGGTTTCTATTTCTATTGCACCAATAAAAGTGATCTTATTTAGATCACTAGTGACCTCCAAGAATCTAATTCAACATCTGTTTTAGGTATGCACTTCATTGGGCCTCTTGACACATTTGACACTGAAATCCACACATTGAAACCACTGTCTTGGCTTCTATGATATGACTCTTTCCTGGTTTTCTTCCTACCTCTTAATTAGCCTCATTTGCTGGCTTCTCCATTTCTGAGCCACATACAATCAGTGTTCTCCAGTTCTTTGTGTCTTGTATTTATTCTCTCATCCTAGATCATCAATCTACTCATCACAGCCTTAATAAAATACCTGTGTTGGTTCCTCCCACATTTTCATCAAAAATCTCTGCTCTGAGTCTTAGTCTTATATATTCAATTATTTATTTTTCTCATGGCATATTATATTTAATATAGTTATTTGTATCTAATTGTATTCTCATTTTTTTCTTAGACTCTGAAGCCTATTAAGAAGAAATTGTGTCTATCTTCCTTACCATTGTTTACCTAGTATAGTATCTATCACATGGTAGGAGTTTAATAATGTTAATGTTAGTTCATGTTCACACTGCTATAAAGATACTACCTGAGACTGGGTAATTTGTAAATAAAAGAGGTTTAACTGACTTACAGTTCTGCATGGCTGGGGAAGCCTCAGGAAACTTACAATCATCTTAGAAGGCGAAGCAGAAGCAGGCATCTTCTTCACAAGGTGGCAGGAGAGAGAGAGCATTTTAAAAACCATCAGCTCTCATGAGAACTCCCTCACTATCATGAGAACAGCATGGGGGGAACTGCCCCCACCAACCAATCACCTCCCATCAGGTCCCTTCCTTGACACCTGTGGATTACAATTCAAGATGAGATTTGGGTGGGGACACAGAGCCAAACCACATCAAATGTATACTGGATTAATGAATACACATCCACACCCATAGGAATATGACTTATATTTTGGCCCTATATTCTTCATTCTCCACCATATTATGCCCCTTTTCTAGGACTGAGTTAAGGACTTTTCAGATCATTGATGACTTGCATAGATGACTGCCCTTGTTTTATTCCCCACCCCCGATATGTGTCCTTAATAAGGCTTTAGAGAAAAGATTCATCCAGATGGTAACATACATTTAAAATCAGACAGCTGAGGAAAAAAGTCATCCATTACATTAGGGGAGTTGAGTGTTGAGTGAGAGCTTTTTCTAAAACATCCATTCAATTTGTGAAAAACTCCAAACTACCAGCACTTAATTTCTTGCCACAAATCCCAAATTTAAAAAGAACCATGGTTCTCCTTTTTTTGTGTTCTATAGTCTTCCATAAGGGAGAAAGCACATCATGAGGTTGATCAGGCACCACCTGGTTATGGGTTCTTGCCTAGTTCTGGAGTCTGCATTAACTCCTGACATCTTTATTTGTGGAAATATTACTTTGGGGAACCAAGTAGAGCAGACATTAAAACCAGGGGATTTCTGACAGCTTCCTGGCTTGAAGTTTCCTCTTTAGTTTTTCACATTGCCTAAGGAAGATAAGCTAAAGATTACTGAAAAGAAAACAAAGCTTTGCCAGGTACTGTGATATGGAAAGCCAGGGCTCACTGTTCAAAGAAGTCCACCTCCCATGCTGTTGAAACAGCCTTGCTTTATCGTGTGTTGAAATCATATTTTAGACTCTTGGCTATTCTTCCATGTCTCTTGTGGCTGAGCCTGTCTCTTATATGAGTTCAACTGGGCCTAGATTAAAAACCAATTCAGTTCAAAGAGCATTTGAATCTAGATACTAACTATTCTTCGCCAGTGAAACAATCCCATGGGAGACTTTTTTTTTTTTAATTTAAATGATGTAAAAGTCACAATTAACTTGATAATGATTGGTACAATTTAGTCATTAAAATAGTCTAAGCCATTTTATTCACATACATTTTGAGGAGCTACTATAAAGCAGATGCTGTTCTAGGTACTGTAGATATTGTAGGAGACAGAAAAGTTGGAGGAAGACAGAAAAGAAGCAAATATATTGACAATAATTTTGATAAAAATATAACTCAATTGTGTCAATCATTAGTAAGCTAATTGTGGTTTTTAAAACTCACTTAAAAAGAAGGCTCCCATGGGGTTGTTTCACTGACCCAAGTATAGTTCATATCGAGGTTCAAATGCTCTTTGAACTGAATTGGTTTTCTATCTAGGCCCAGTCAAACTCACACCAAGGATAGGCATAGCCACAAGAGACATGAAAGCATGGCTGAAAGTATAAATACAATTTCAAATGAAGAGTGTGATGTGATAGAAAACATCTTAGAGTAGGTGTGTATGTATAGGTTCTTTAGACCAAGGTGATCATGGAAGACCTGTTTGAGTAGGTACATCCACGTTGAAATTTGGAGAATAACAAGGAACTAGTCATTTGAAGACGTAGGAAACAGCATTCTTTGTGGGAGAAGTGAGGTCAAAAACTTAGGTCATTAGAGAGCTTGGTGTGCAGGCAGAACTATAGGACCAGTGTGGCTGAGTATAGTGTGGAAGGGGGAAAAGCACTTGGTGGTAATGTTAGAAAGGTGAGTGGAGCTTGAATCATGGAGGACAAAGGGTCTCGAAGACTCTACTGGAAGTCACCAAAACATTTTGGAGAGTTCACAAAGCTAAAATAATTTTCATAATAATACTAAATATTATTTTCCCTTTTCACATTTGTTCTCTGATGAGCACACAGTAGAGTTTTTCAGAGGCTACATACAATCATTCCTAAATCTCTCAAATTGCTGATGTCTCAGGGAAATCAACTCATCGTAAATTTAAGCACAGACAAGTACATATAAATGGAGATGGCCTAACTAGCCATACAAGCTGATAAAAGTTTTAGCTAAAAATTTAATGAATGAGCTAAAACAGAAGGTGGCTAATATGAGAGTATAGAATCCTTGGGAGCTGCAGACACAAGGGGACTTGACACTCACTCTCAGGCTCTTTTTTGTGGACTTTATTGGATATTCATGAGAAAGATGAGAGGCAGGTGAGAGTCCAGAGGAAACCTCCCTTGTGGTGCAAGGCATGGAGAAGGGGAATAGCAACATCCCTGGGAAAGGCATGAAGCCCCACCCAGGTCCTTCAGTTGGAGATATCAGACAAAAAATTTAAATGTAATTATTAAATTAATGGATCTAGTAGAAAAATGAATAGCATGCAATGTCAGATGATGAACTTTAGCAGAGAGATGACAATTAAAAGAAACAATCAAAATGCTAGAAGTGAAAAACAGATTAAATGCCTTTGATAAATTTATCAGTAAACTCAATACAGCTGAGGAAAGAATCCGTGCGATTGAAAATAGGCCAATAGAAATTACCCAACTTGAGACACAAATTAAAAAATGGAACTGAGTATCCTAGAGTTGTGGAACAATATCAAATGGTCAAATGGTCTAATACACCATATGACTGAAATCCTAGAAAGAGAAAAAAAACTTGAAAGAATCGATATTTGAAATATATGTCTGAGAATTTTCTAAAATTAATGATGGATGACAAACTACAGCTCTAAGAAGCTTAGAGAACAACGACGAAGATGTTAAAAACCCTAGACACGTCATATTCAAACTTCTGAAAACCAAAGATAAGGAGAAAATCTTGAAGGCCATGAAAAAAAATTGCATAAAGAGAAGCAAAAATAAAAATTATTAGCCACTTCCCCTTAAATCTCTCCAAGCTAGAGGACAAAAGTGACATCTTTAAAGTGCTGAAAGAAACAAATTATACAAAATTATTACATGTACCCTAGAAATGCATACATCTATTAGGTATTAATAAACAAATTTTAAAAACCCAACTGTACATCCAGAATACTATATCCAGCAAAAATGTCTTTCAAAAATACTTTTTCAGGCAAAAACTTGGTGAACTCATTACCCGCAGACCTGTTCTGTGGAAAAAATGTTAAAGGAAGTTCTTCAAACAGAATGTAATACCAAATTAAAGAAACTTGGACCTACATGAAGAAATGAAAAGTACTGGAAATGGCATTAATGAAGGTAAGTATAAAATTATTTTTTCTTCATTTGAAATTGCTCTAAAAGATAACTTTCTATCTAAAGTATATACTAATGTACATTTATAGCATATGTATGAGCAAAATGTATAAAACGATAGTAAAAAGAGGGGAGAGAGGAAGCAAAAGAATACTGTTTTAAAGTTTCTTGCCTGCCATGTGAAACTGTATATTTGAAGGTAAACTGATTAAAGATTATATATGTGTGTATACATACATATATACACATACACACATATATACATATATACACACATATGTATATATAAAACCCTGGAAGAGCAACCACTAAAAATTTATTTTAAAGAGATATAAAAATAATCCAGCTTTAGTTTTTAATCTGGTAAATATCAATAGATATAACCAAGCTCTTTGCTTTCCTCACTAATTTCTAAAAGTGTGACAGAGTCCTGAGGCCAAAAGTTTTAAAAGTTTTAAAGTAGCACCTTGAAGGCCCTGGTAAGGAATTTCAGTTTCATTATAAGTGCAACTGGAAGCCTTTTGAGTTTTAAGCAAGGGTATAATATACCACATTTGCATTATAAACAGATGTGGAGAATGGACTGTAGAGAACAGGAATGGAGGGAAGACCAGTCAGGAGGCTACCATAGTCATCCTAGCCACATGTGGTTGGGGCTTGTACAAAAGTGATGGCAATGGCGATGGAGAGCAGTGGATGGATTAGGATGATTTTTACATGTTGAAGGGATTGCATTTATAAATGACTTGAGGATGATGGGAAAAGATCAGTCAAGGATAATGCCTAGACTTCTCATCAACCTTATTGATGAAATTTCATCCATTTAAAACATACACCAAGATGAGTATGGAAAGATATATATGCCTACAGAACCATACCACTGTAATACAGAAATATCTTTTTTTTTTTTTTTAACCAATTCTAAACAGTTCTTTGTGCTCCTTTGCAGGACCTCCTAGATTTTTTTACTTTAGCAATTGAAAAAAAATAATGGTGCACATTTCCAAGGTACATCCATTAAGGAAGGAATATAGTTAGAAGAGGGAAGTGGATGGGAATTGAGAATTCTGGCACTAGATTGATAGGCTGTTTCCAATGGTTATGCTTCATATCCTCCAAGAAGACATCCATACCCATTGCTCCTTGCTATTCTTCAGCTGGTGGAGAGCCCAACTCTGCCCCGCGATGCCATGCTGCAGTACTATACTATACTATACTATACTATACTATACTATACTATACTATACTATACTATAGTACAGTTACTGTGCAGCTGCACTGTAATTACCATTATATCCCCCAATACAATGAGTGCCTAAAAACAATAACTGCATATTTCTGCATAGG
The DNA here is from genome assembly GCF_043159975.1 of Macaca nemestrina. Lineage (NCBI taxonomy): Eukaryota > Metazoa > Chordata > Mammalia > Primates > Cercopithecidae > Macaca > Macaca nemestrina. Next base: position 128,637,507 of record NC_092126.1, on the reverse strand, counting down.
GTCTTGTACATATGGACATGCAATAAATGATTGCATGAATAATCATTCATGAATTATTGATGAATAAATGAATATGAACAATTCTTAATTTGCTAGAGTTTGCTGTCATTAATGATGCCATTTTTCATACCTCACTGGCATACATGCAAAAAAATCCACCTTCACCACTAGTTGCATGTGGGCTGTTTTATTGGTTGAGAATCATCTTCCTTGATGTGACTCTGGCTTTTCTAGACAGGAGATAGTGTCTGAAAGATGACTGGTTGGGATGAAAGGGCATTCTAGGATTAGAATGATGATAACTGATCAGTAGAGATTCCAGCTTCTTGAGCTCTGAATGCTCACATAAGGCATCCAGACAGCCTTCAAAATATGCCCTACCCATATTTTCTGTAACATACTCAATGTTATTACAGAAATATCTCCTGTGTGAACAGTGAGGAAGGCTTAACTTGTGCATCTTGAAAAAAAAATCTAAGTACACATATACAATTAAGTACATGATAAATTTTTACACATGTATCCACCCACATGACTATCACCCAAGTCAAGATATAGAACATTGTCAGTACCCCAGAATATGAGAGTAAACTAAGAGTAAAGAGAAGAAAATTGACTGGTCAGTCTGAATTAGTGAAAATAGACTAAAATATAGAGAATCATAGCTTAAAGTATATTTTAATTTCCATCTATTAAATAAGGAATGTGATTCAAATGCCAACTTGCATGCCATAGACTTACTTTCAAGTAAGTCTAACATTACTTGAAAGTAGATTGATTAATTAAAGATGTAACCCTAGGGCAACCACTAAAGATTCTTTTAAAGAGGTATAAAATTTAGGTAATACGTGAGTACCTACATTTATTCATCACATTTCTTGTTCTTTTACATGAAGATGTATTCAAAACTTTTAAAATATTTTTAACATTCTCCTCTAAACTCATTGTATTTATACTTTCATTTGCTTCACAACTAGTTTTATCAAAGAGAGCAGAAAGAAAAAAATTCAGCATAAATACAAAGAAAAAGAAAAAATTCAGCACAGGCTCAGTTGAATAATTGAAATGTCCAAATTAGTGGGATCTGAGCTAAAATGGTTGTACAAGTATTAATAAAGAGTTACGTTCTGCATTTCTTGTCCTGGTCAGCTGCATTACAGGTAATTAGTGATGGTGCTCTGGGGTGAGAAGACCACACTGCCTCTTTGAGTACCTTATGGATTCACTCACCGATCTGCAATATGTCAACACTCAGAGAATGAAAACAAGGGATATGAAAATAATGTCTGCCTGCATAATATCTAAAGTCAGATTTACTGGAACAGTTTTAAAGGAATAATGCATTTATCCAGGAGAATACTGTAGAAGAGACTGACAGGCATTGCATGACTAATGTTCTTCCAATAATAACAATAACTTGCATTTATAAGCCGCTTTTAACTTTTCACTGGCTTTTACATATCTCATTTAAGAGCATTTTCAGTGTCTCCGAAAGCACACGTAAATGCTGGATTTCAAACATAGATGAAACTTGCAACTGAGTTTGAAGTAGTCATAAGTTGCTGTGGATGTACCCACAAGAACATGTCCTCTGTAACAAGAACAGTGTGTGTCTTTAAACCTCTAGTGTTAAGAGGCTGACAGTTGATAGATTACTATAAGCGCCAAGCTCTTTTCCAAGTCCCTCCCAGGAAAACATCTGCACTTTTTTCAGATATGGAATATTCAGGATTGTTTTTAATTTGCAGCCAAGAACTTTGTCTTCTCAGCTGATTCCTTTTCTTGTTTTTACCTGTATCCCCTTAAGCTGGGATTCTAAGGAGAGTGATTAAAATCAAACAGATACCTTCTTCTGTGGCCAGGGAGAGAACATTCTGTAAGGCACGAGGAATTGCTGGTAGAAGAAACGGCAGATTTTAAGGAAAATCTTCCAAAACGACATTAAACTAGACATTTCTTGGGGAGTGGGTATTGCTTGAGGGCATTATAAAGTCGGGGACAGACTTTATAATGTGTGTCCATTATTGTGGTTCCAAAGATATTGGTAAAGGAGGAAAACAGTTAGAAACCTGCTGAGATCTATTCAGTGCTGTTCATAGTGAATAATCTGAGAACACAAAGGCTGCCACTGACTGTATGTGCAGTTACTGTGGTAGAGCTTCAGAACATGAGTCTGGTTTAAGACTGGATTATGTTTGATTCCTAACTTCATGACCTAGGGTGACTTACTAAACCTCTCTAGGGCCTCAGGGTTTTCCCTGTACAATGGGAATATGCAGGAAAACTCAGCACAGAGAAGTTGAATTATCCACCCAAGATCACACAGTCAACAAGCTGCAATGTTTGTGTCTGAACCACGGCAAATGACTCCAGAGCCCTAACTTTTACCATCAATGGCTTGATCAAGGCCAACATTAAGCCAAAGCATTATTTGCTTTTAATACAGGGTCCATATGTTCCAAGTTGCCTGAGACAGTCCAGTATATGCCTGGTATAGCTATTAAAAGCACTCCCTTTCACTTTCCAAATTGTCCTGGCTTTGTTTGGACCATAAATGCTATGGTCTTCCTCATCCTTGGTTAGTCTTTATTCTCGTCTCTCATTGGGCCTTACACCTCCATTTATGACTTTTCTCTCAGGCTCCCAGGGCCTTATGATGCCCTGAGCTGCTTCCACTCCTCTGTGTTGCCACCTTTTAAGGCCAGATGGCTACAAATGCCAGCAGAACTGCTTTAGCTCCTGCAGATGCCGTAGCTATCCCTCTTCTCACCATGATACGCCTCACTCATCTTTGGGCTTCTCTGCCCACTCTGACACTATGTCTTGATTCCCCCTATTCACATGGTGGTCCTTGCTTGGGAATGATCTCAGCATCCACTTTGGATCTGGCATTTGTTCCTCAGTTCCATGCACCCATATGCCCCTGATTCCAGAAAATTCTCTACTGTGGTTTTGAAACAGCCTGCCTTGGCTTTGTGACTATGTTTCTTTTCATAAGAGGCTGATGATTGCAAATTATGACAAATGTTCTCCAGCTGGGTGCCCTTCCCTAGAAAGAGGCTGTTTACCCTCTAGGAGGAAGGAGAACATTGAATATCTACATATTTTCTGTTGAAAGTGTCATTTGTTTAAAAATTATTCTTTTGAAAAATATTTGTTTCACATAAATGTGTGTCTATGAATAGGTTATGAAAGACTTGCCTCTGATGTTACAAACAAAAGAATGTGAGATTAAAACAATGAGCCTGTAATTTTTACCCTTTTAAAGGGGTAAAACAGTGAGTTCTTTGCTTGTGGTCAGCACCCTGTTGTGTCTCCCTGGGGACTTGGCTGCAAGGCAACAGCAGCCTCTCTACCGACCCCGCCCCTTTGCTGAGTGAACCCATTCCACATGCGCCCAGTGGCCTGAAGCTAAAGATTTGGAGGCAGGAAGCATCTTTTCTCGAGATCAGTTCCAGATCTTGATGGTCCAGCACCTTCTGCCATTTTCAACTCAAAAGACCCAAACTGAAAGTTCTATTGCAGAGCTGGGGAGATCATTTCAAGAGAAAGCATGTGCCAGATACACAGTGGCACACACAGTAAGTACCCAAATGTGTTCCTTCAACTAAAATGGAGTTTAGAGTGGGTCTTCCTAAAAACAACTCATAATAATCATTCAATGAATTCTGTAAACATGTAAAAACTCCTGATAATCTTCTCTATCTCTATTCCAGTTACAATCTTATTATGACCTTATTTATCCTGTGACATAAATAATATGGTTTCAATGTCATCAGGTGAATGCCTAGCTCAAGGTCACATAGCTAGCCAATGCCTAGCCCAGGCCCAAATTCAATATTCTGAAAAATTCCTTCATATATCTCTTCACTTCTTTCCAACATAAAACCAAAATAGCCAAAGAAAAGATGTGAAAATCTGTCATGTGAAAGAATATTTCTTTGGATAGCTTGTTCAAAAAAAAGACCTAGTATTGCATGTAAATGAACATTGTGGCCTTCATTTATATTCAGGTGATTTAATGTGTAGAAGTGAAGCGTAGAGCAGGGTGTGACCATTATCATGCTGTGTTCATCTAACGCATCTGGACAGTTTTAAAGATATACACGCAAAGAATTTGGCAAATGTAAATGTCCTCTGACATTTACTTGGTAGTAAACATAAGCATCCAACTTCCTCAGCTTTGTTGGCTTCATTACTCAAAGTATACTCTTTCCTCTTTCTCTTACTCAGTTTAAAAATTTCCATTAAATTACTTTATATTTTTTAAAAAATTTCAGAACACTGGGGAGAATGACAGGACACTAAGTTCAGCAAGAAGTGAGTTTTATATCAGTAATTTGCCTAAGTAAAAACCAGAAAGGAGGAAAGTAAAGTGGGGGACAATCATTTAAAGTTGAATCCTTATACCCAAAGGAAATGGAGTTTGAAGTTACAGAATTGCCTCCATGTCACAACTTAAGTGCTTAGCGAGGATCCCCTCCTTGCCAGCATCTTGAACTTTTCCATTTCTGTCTTCATCGGGGATAGCTGATGTTTATAGAAAGAAATTCTCAAGCTTGCTCAAATAAAGAGGAAGGTAATTTCAGGGTACAAGAAATACTTGGTTTAAGAAGAACATGAACTTTGGAATAAGACAGAATTGAGTTTGAATCCTATTGCTACCAGTCACTAACCATGGGACTTGTGCAAGCACATAACTTAAGCTCTCCAGGTCTCAGTTTTCTCAGCCGTAAAATGGGAATAGTAATAGTTCTTTGTAGGGTTGCGGATGAAATGAAACAATGTATGCACAATGCCATGTGGTTATGTGTTCAGAAATATTGACCATTATTTGTTTATTGGATACTGAGTTTGGATACTGAGTCTTCATGAAGATGGAAATGAAAAGTTGATAGGAATAGAAAATACTTCTGTGTCCGGAATTGGTTCCTTCCTGTGGGTTCTTGGTCTCACTGACTTCAAGAATGAAGCCGCCGACACTTGCGGTGAGTGTTACAGTTCTTAAAGATGGTGCATCTGCATTTTGTTCCTTCAGATGTTCAGGTGTGTCCGGAGTTTATTCCTTCTGGTGGGTTCGTGGTCTCCCAGACTTCAGGAGTGAAGCCACAGACCTCCTCAGTGAGTGTTACAGCTCTTAAAGGTGGTGTGTCTGGAGTTGTTTGTTCCTCCCGGTGGGTTCGTAGTCCTGCTGACTTCAGGAGTGCAGCCTCAAACCTCTGCATTGTTACAGCTCATAAAGGTAGTGCAGACCCAAAATGTGAGCAGCAGCAAGATTTATTGCGAAGAGCAAAACAACAAAGATACCACAGCAAAGATGCGGGGAGTGGGTGACTGGGTTGCCGCTTCTGGCTTGGGTGACCAGGTTTTATTCCCTTATTTGACCAAGCCCACGTCCTGCTGATTGGTCCATTTTACAGAGTGTTGATTGGTCCATTTTACAGAGTGCTGATTGGTGCGTTTACAAACCTTTAGCTAGATACAGAGCGCTGATTGGTGTGTTTACAATCCTTTAGCTAGACAGAAAAGTTCTCCAAGTCCCCACTGGACCCAGAAGCCTAGCTGGCTTCCCTTCTCACTTCCAGCTCTGTGAGGCCGCACATTCATTCATTTTTGTCTCCTCTGTAGTCTTCCACTGTTTTCTTTTAGTATTTTCTCTCTCTTGATGGAACTACTCAGTTTTCTATTTGTGTCTCTTGACTGACATGGCCCAATGGAACTGCTAATCCTAAATCTACTTGACTACATTCTGGTGCCCATCAACAGTTGACTATAGATTATCAATATCTTAGTTCAAACTAAGTTCAATAGAAACAATCTGATTAGCTGCTGGTCAGCCAATGGATGAATACTCTGGGTCAATTTTTCACTCATAATGTAATCAAGCTAATGGTCAAGTTGTTGACTTTTAAGGTCAAATAAGTATTGCCACTCATCCTGACTTTGAGACACACCATGGTTCCTTCCACCAGCCTAGGTCCTCTGGCCGGTGGACTCAAGGCCTTGAGTAAAATGCTTTCCTTGTCTAAAATCCAAAAGATCTGTTACTTAATATGATTAGGCTTCTTGTAAGGTCTGCAAATCTTTCAAAGGGACATTTCAAAAGCTTCTGGACTTAGATAATTGTGTCAAAGGGAAACAGCTGTTTCTGTATTTGCAGAGAAGAATGAAATTAAACAAATGCAGAGAAGAGGCTCGTGTATAATTAGAACTGGATTTTAGCAGTGTTTGGACTCACCACCCGGCAGCTTCATTCTTCTTCTCTATCCAGCCTCTTACCATTTCTTGATTCTGTCTCACGCTGTATACCCATCTTTCATTTAGCATTTCCCTTACATTTCACTGGAATCCTTCGCTTCTTGCTTCATAGTACATTTCCCCGTCCTTAGATTTTATCACCACTTCTTTCCTTTCAAGATTCTTTTGTTCATTTGCTTTTTGTTTGCATTGTCTGTTGTGTTTTGATTTTGGCTAAGAGAAAGATAAAGAAAAAATATAAATTCCTACATTGTTTTTGTTTATTTCTGGGAACAATCATTTTCTCGTTTTCTGTGGTGAAATCTCACAGGCCTCATTCAAGCCAGTTTCAAAAACGTAGTATTAATCTCTTGCTGTTTACATGTAAGATATTTCAGTGAGTTTTCCAAATGTTTAAATACATGGTCAGAAGCTGTGGTTTACCTCCCAACTTTGTTTGGAGAAAACAAACTAAAACAGCAAGGCTTTTTCTCTTTAGCCTTGGTTCATGACCACAGAGTTTCTCCTTTGAATCCGATTTTCATCGTTCTGTTGTATCTTGAATGTTGTAAAGTCACAAGTAACTCACTCTGAAAATCTCTTAAGTTCACATCACTCAGAAAAGATTCATGTATGGTTATAAAGGTGTCAACACTTTTACTTTTATTAAAATATCAGCAACTGCTGATCAGCAGTAATTTTAATTAGTTTGTCTCATAAATATTTGTTGAGCACCTACTAAAAACTAGAATCCAAAGGAGGAAAAAAATGTAGAGGGTAGATACATACTGACAGTTGTTTAATGGAAGAGTAAAATAATAAATGGGTAAATTGCACAATTGTATGAATTTCCATATGATTGTGGAATAATTATGGTAAAGATTATTAGAAATTTTTTACACATTGATTTTATCCTTAGAAGAGGAAAGATCACTGAATACAAGAGTTTTGAATGTTCTTTATTCATTTAAAAAGCTGACTAAATTTCAATCTTAATATGAAATTTTAATTTATGTCCACTTTGTATTCACACATTGGACAGCGATTTTCTGAATCTCTTTTATGAATTATGTTTTGGCTCTGCTTTGCAAATACAGTGATATTAAAAAAATTGTTGATTGCAGAGTCAAGAATTAGGCAAGTAATCATGTACATATATTTTAAAAAATCAAGTTCAATGTTATGAAGAAAAAGTAAAAGAAGCTGTGAGAGCATCACAGGAGAACTAATTTGGTTTGTGGTGTTATGATACCGAGCAGCATTTAAGCTTGATTCAGACAGGCCTAGGGGGCAGATCTGACTGCACTACTTACTGGTTTTATGACAAGACCTCATCTGTGAAATGGGCACACAAATAAATATTTCCTATTTCGATGGCTTATTGCAAAGATGAAACAAGCCCTTATCCATAATATAAGTGCTTTTAAAACAATATTCTTTACTGATAATTCTAATAAGGCAAGCAGAGCTAGGAACCACAGAACAAGAGGTAGAAAAATAGACATTATCTGGAAGCATCTATGCATTCAAAATCCCAGTGCAGACAATGATGGCCTGAATATCAGGCACTGTCAAGCCATCCTTTATTCTGAAAGCCAGTGCCTCTGTTTTTGAATGTTATGGCTCCATTTCATCTTGATCCTGAAGTGGGGTGGGGGGGCAGTGTGGGCATCTGTGTGGGCCTGGTCGTTATGTTTTACATCCGTTTCCACTGTTATCTGCACATCATCCATCTTGGTTCCTGACATGCCTTGAAATACGAGCTTGCCTCCACCAGGCCTCTCTTCACATTCTCCTTTCCAAAGCCATAAGGAAAACGATTGCTTTTCAAATGTATTTAGGGCTTCAGGAAGGTAATAGCATGGACAGCCTGAGACCCAAATGCCCTACTGATTTCTTAAGCATGCAACTCAGAGGCAGGCAGGCCATCTGCTGCACATGGTCCTTTGTGGGGTCAGGTTTAGGAGGCCCTTTCCACTCTCCAAGCCCAAGAAATGGTTTTTCAAAACTCAGCAAGAGTGGGGCAGCTACTTCACCCATCAGTTTCTTCCTAGTCCTGTGTCAGAGCTCTTAGAACAGATGAATGATGAAATACGTAGGTACAGAATTCTGTTACATTCATGGGAGTATTATTCTGCATTCGTTAATGGTTTTGAAATAAAGACAAAAGCAGTGTTAATAGCCAACATTCTTGAAGCACCTACAACATGCCGAGAAATATGCCAAACAGTGTCATGGCATGTTCCTTTTTCGTTGTTACAACCTTGTGGAGAAGGAACTATCATCTGCTTTTCAGGCATGAGGAAAACTGACACTCAGAGAGACTGTCCCTCATCTAAGGCCTTCCAGTTCATAAGTGGCAGAGCTAGGTTCCAGCCAAGTCTTCCTGTTGTGTCCATTAGAACACAAGATAATGAGATGATATCCATGGTTGTTTATACTCAGTCATTCACTCAGTCACTCCACAATGATTTATTTATCGACTTCGTCCAGACAGAATTCTTGGCAGTGGAGACTGAGCAATAAGAAACAGGTAAAATCTTTACCCTCATGAAGCTTATATTTTGGTGGAAGGAGATAGAAAATAGACAAAATAAGTAAATTTTATAGTGTAAAATGATAAATGCTAAGGAGAGAAATTAAGTAGGAGGGGGCATAGCCTAATTTTAAATAGGGACATCATTTAATATATTTCATACATAAAGCTTATTCGGGGACTGATGCTGAGAGTGCACTTGATATAAGATCTTTTCCTTCCTCCTTAGGGAATCTCAGGCAGTTTCATCTAGCAAATATACAAGCCATTTGTACCTTGGCCCCCAGATGCATAGACATTCACAAACATCCTGGAATTAGTGTGTTCTTTCATAGGCTCCTGTCTGTTGAAAGTCACTAAGTATGGAAATAAGCAAGTGCTTTAGCCTTGGAAATTCTTTTTTTTTTTTTTTTTTTTTTGAGACGGAGTCTCGCTCTGCCGCCCAGGCTGGAGTGCAGTGGCCAGATCTCGGCTCACTGCAAGCTCCACATCCCGGGTTCACGCCATTCTCCTGCCTCAGCCTCCCGAGTATCTGGGACTACAGGCGCCCGCCACCACGCCCGGCTAGTTTTTTGTATTTTTTAGTAGAGACAGGGTTTCACCGTGTCAGCCAGGGTGGTCTCGATCTCCTGACCTCATGATCCGCCCGTCTCGGCCTCCCAAAGTGCTGGGATTACAGGCTTGAGCCACTGCGCCCGGCCAGCCTTGGAAATTCTATAAAGACCTCTTTTGGTTAAGAGCTGATGTTGAAATGGATTTGGACATAAATGCTGTTTTTCCATCCAGAATAGGTTTGAAGATATACACGTGATGGGAAAACAGAGCTGCCAGATGAATTTTCTATTTGTTTAAAATCCACCAGCAAAATTTACTAGTGAAGAAAAGCCCTGGTCATCATTCCTATATCTTCCCAATACCCTGAAAAAGAAAAACCACAAAATGAATTGTTTGAGGCTCAAGTTTGCATACTTGCCACTTAGAATTCAATAATTAAAAAAAAAAAAAAACTTAGAGCAACACAGAAGATGGCAAATATGGGCCTTATACACATGTGCATACGCACCCACATGTGCATACATACATACATATGTTCCAATTTTCAGTCTTTCCCCAACTGTAACAGTAAGAATTTCTAAGATCAATGGGACCATTTCAATATGACATATACTACCAACGTGAATTTGTCACTTGGGAAAGCACTTGGACTAAAGTAAACTTTTCTACCATTTTTGGAAAAGATGGTCAAATGAACAGCATAGATAAGGTAGCAGGAGTTATGCATAGCTTTTTAAAATCAAACTGTTTTAAAGTGATTGGTACAACCCAAACACCAGCCCCGGTCTATAAAGAATGTGCTAAGTGCAAATGATTTTTATCTCTTAGCAGCTCCAGTGGGACCTTGCAGTCCTTTGAAAGTCATTTGTTGTTAGTCTCTGCCTTGAAAGCAATATCACTACCTGTCCTTAAAAAGTGTCCACACTTCAGGTTTTCCAGTGATTTCAAGTGGCCATCACCCCATTATTCCTAATTAGTGAGATTTGCTACTTGTGGGCTTTCCCGTAGCTATATGTGAATGTCCTACAAATGACTGGTCACAGATATTTAACATCCACATTCCACTTCCCTTCAGGTGCTGGCTTTCAGCCTGCCTTGCCCTTTCGCCAGTTTTAAGAGTTAGGTAAGTAGGACTAATTTCTGTTTCAATATCTCCAGCTGTTTTTGAATCATTAATTCTGCTTTTACTGCAGTAGATTTCCTATTCATTACAGAATAAAAATGAACATGCCTCAGGTATTTCACATTCTCCCAGCCTTATTTTGTCAAAAAAAAAAAAAAAAAGCCCCTTCTGTACCTCCTAAAATTTAATGTATTCTCTGAGCTAATTTGTGTCTGGTGGTAATATGCTTTTATTGCTAAAAATCAAGTTATTTCACAGATTTGACCCATTTTATTTATTCAGCTCAAAGTTTTCAAGCCCCTCCCAATTAGGTCAATAATATGGACCATGCCCTGAACTATGCCAGAAAGTAATTCTGTACTTTCATTGAGAAACATTTCCTAAGTTTCCCCAAGTTTCACATACTATGATATCACCCACTCAGGAACAATTAAATTCTTATGGAGAAACCTGGCCTTTCACTAGTGAGATGAGGAAAAAATAAGAGGCAGTTAGATTAATAGGAAAATAATGCTGTTGTTGAAGAGAAACTTTCTAAACTATATAGCAACGGTCAAAAACTCAAGTCTTTCCAAGGGATTGGCCAGTGACTTAAAGGTTTCACCCAGTCCAGGCAAAAGATATCAGAGACCACTGGGCAAGGTTGCACACAGGAGACTGAGTGCTCCATTTAACTCATTCAAGTTCAACATTTAAAGGCACATCAACAAGCAGCAAGAGATGCCGGTTGAACAAATCACACTTGTGGGCCATTAGCTTAGAAAACCAACTAACCTTTAATTATTTGGGCCAGGTTAAGGAATAGCCATTTAGATAGCTGATATTGTAGATAACCAACTCCTAAATGACTTTCCAAATCACTTGCATTTGTCTTTAAGGCTGGATATTTACTTATGCAACTTATTATGCTCTTACTTGGTGTTAGTGTAAGGCTATTTCCAGAGCAGAGCAAAATGACCTCTTGATGTCAGAATTTCATTCTACTTGATCTGGGAGGAAAGCTATCCAAATGCCAACCCGTGTATTACTCCTTTCTGTGTCTCACAGTTTTATAACCTAGGTCCACAAGCCCTCTTGTTCTGTAGCATTCAGCTTGACAACTCAAACCTTTGAAAAAAAAATCACATATATGTGGACCTATGTACACATATCATTGTTCTCACAGATAATGTTGCACTTTCTCTCCACATATGTATTTCATAGAAATTGTCTCTTTCCCAGTGCTTCATTTTACTCTTGCCATGTATGTCTCTAGTAGACAAAAAGGTCATGAATCTGGAAAAACACCCTTTCATGGACAAGAAATATATTCAGGCTTTTTTTTTTTTTTTTAAAACATGTGTTGAAACCAGACCCAGGAAACTGGAGGCAACTTTAATCATCATGTCAATTAAATGGGAGGGTGTTATTGTCTGTATGAATGAGATGTGCTTCTTGAATTGATGAGTAAAAAATTCCTCTGTAGTGGTTCTCATCTTGCCATTAGCACCTCCATCCCTTAGAGTGTCAATATTTTGTATATTACCTCTGATTCCTCAATAATATACTCCAGATAGCACACCCTGGCTTCATGTTTTGCTTTTCCTTTCAAGTCTGTGTTTCTAAACTTACCTGTCTGGTGGCATTATTAAGCTTTGATATGTGCCATGCACTATGCTTTGCATATATTAGCTCATTTAAAAATGTCTCAGTTCAGTTACATGGAAATAAGTTCAAGAGATCTATTGCACAACATGGTCACTACAGTTAATAACAATATATTATATTCTTGAAAATTGCTAAGAGGGTGAATGTTGTGTTCTCTCCACAAAAATAGCTATGAGAGCCAATAAAATGTGTTAATTAGCTAAAATTGGTCATTTCACAATGTATGTATACCTTAAAACATCATGATGTACATGATAATTACATATCATTTTACCAACTTAAAAAACCAAAAAAAGTTTAAATAGTTAATAAAACAAAAAATTAAAAATTAAAATATAATATAAAGATGTTTCATTGTGAAATACACAAAAATACAAGTTATAGGCAGGTTTTTGCCAAATGGTTAAAAAGTAAATATCTGTATCCACACAAAAACCTGCTCATAAATGTTTATGGCAGCTTTATTCATGATTGCAAAACTTGGAAACAACTAAGATGTCCTTCAGTAATTGATAAATAAACAATGGTACATCCAGGGAACAGAATATTATTCAGCAACAAAGAGAAATGAGCAATCAAGCCATAAAAAACCATGAAGGAATCTTAAATGCATACTGATAAATGAAAGAAGCCAATCTGAAAACGATACACACTGTAGAATTCCAACTATATGACATTCTGGAAAAGGCAAAACTATGGGTTGGGGGAAGGGAGGGATGAATCCACAGAGCACAGAGGATTTTAGGGAGTGAAACTATTCTGTATGATATTATAATGGTGGATACATGTTGTTATACATTTGTCCAAACCCATAGAATGTACAACATGAGTGAACACTAACATATACTATGGACTTTGGGTGATAATGATGAGTCAATGGAGGTTCATCAGTTGCAACAAATGTACCAGTCTGGTGGGGGATGTTGACAGTGAGAGCTGTTGGAGTGAGGTGGGGGTAGGAGGTATACAGGAGCTCTGTATTTGTGCTCAATATTTCTGTGAACCTAAATCTTCTGTAAAAAATAAAGGCTATTAAAACAACAACAACAACTTACCTGTCCTCTGTCCCATTCCATCAGATCCCACATGTGAATGGCTGTGGGTGGCTGAATGTTACCCATCCTAGAGAACATGTTGATATTTTAAGGCAGGATGAGAGAGTCTTTCTGGCAGGCCTCATATTGTATCTATATAAGTTAGTAACTAGTTTTCTTAAGCAGAGTATTATCTCCAAGAGATGTAAAATACAACATGAGGAACTCTTTCTCCCTCAACCAAATACCTCTTAGAGCAACAATGCTCATACTCTCCAGCCCAGTGGTATCAGCGCCATCTGGGAACTGGTTAGAAATGCCAACTCTTAAGCCCAAACACAGACCTACTAAGTCAGAAACTGCAGGTAGCAGTGGTGGGGGTGGAGGGTGGGGTGGAGTGGGAGTGCACAATCTATGTTTTCATAAACCCTCTAGGCAATTCTGAGGCATATTAACCTTCCAGAACTACTTGCGAGTATTTCCCTCCATAGCTCTGCAGGTAACCTGTTTTTCACCACCAATCTCCCCAGCCAGATTGTAAATTCAAAAGAAAAGGGCTCATCTACTTGTTTATGATTAACCCCCCAGCTCTAGCATTAATGCCTGGCACATAGTAGGTGCTCAGTGTATATATGTTGAATATATAAACAAATACATGAGTGATTGGCTAAATGCCTAATCCTCTAGCGAGACATGGCAAATACACACTGTAACTTTCCTAGCCCATTATGCAGGCACAATACTGTGGGGTTAAGCAGGGATTCATATGAGCTCTACTGCTTGGGTTTATCTCTTTGCTCTATCAACTCTGTAACCTTTGGTAAACCCCACCTCTCTTTGGATATTGATTTTCTCATCTGCAACATGGGGATAATAATAGTATCTTAACCTCATAGGGTTGGCTTTTTTTCTTTTTATAAGATTAAATAAGTTGTGGTAGTGATGTTTGTTATGATTTTAGCACCATGGTTCTTTCTTTCCCAAGTGGTAGCCAGGATATTCTCCACCCAAACCTGCAGATTTTGACAAAGGTCTCAATAGAGATTTCCCTGCCCCTTTATTAGCATAATATTGAGAGAACTAGAGTCCTGCAGACCTTAATCCAACTCCTATTTTGTAATTATTCACATCACAATTTATTCTGTCATTTATTGCTGCTGTTACTATTTACACTGCAAATAGTGCATTGTGGAAATATTTAAGTGGAATCTTTTAATCTGGTTGCATAAACAATATCAATGATCTGATATGACTTCCATGGTAAAGCCTTTCCTATGTTTTCTCACTTCTTGATGGAAATGAGAAACCTATGTTCCTATTACCTTTACTAAGACCTCAAACTGTTGTCATGGTTAAACCATTAAAATACAAACAAGTTGGGCTTTCTTTCTTTCTTTCTTTCTTTTTTTTTTTGGCTTTTGTCACATGTAGTAATGTGCTATTTATTATCTCTTTCTGACTAATCCTCATTTTGTTTTTGATGCTCAGCATATTCCTTTCTGTGGAGAGCCATAGATTTGGCAGAAACTCAAGGAAAGGCTGAAAATACTTCTTAGAAACTATTTTAATCCCAAACAGTTAACGTTTGGAGAACAGGTTGAAACATATGTAATATAGGCACCAAAGTGTAGGCAATTATCTCCAAAGGGCAATAGGGGACAGAGAATAAAGGCTGTAGTGCCCTGAGGTCGAGGTAACCGGAGAAATGCCTTCTTTGACTTCCCAAGGGTCACAGTGTCAACTGAAGAATGAAATGATAAGACAAATGGAAAAGCTTGGTAACCCCCAAATGGGTGTATTTATTCACACAGCTCAAACCTGACTACTGGAGCTCTTTTCCTGTCTGCTGACAGCCATTCTGAGCATTATAACAAGATCCAGAACAGGTTGTCTAGAAACCCTAATGATGCTCTGGACAAAGTGGATGAAAGGTGACAAGGCAAAGGGGAATGTGCACAGAAGTTTTGGCTCAAAAATCATGTGACTTTCAGAGGTTCTTTGTGTTGGCTTGAACCTTTGCACAACACAAAGACAATACAGTTCCTGTTTAATGTTTCTGAAGATAGAAGTGGATGTCCCAGAGTTAGGATTGCCTTCTAATTAAATGATGCCATTTGTGATGTCCTTGCAATATTTCATGGGTCAAGATGAGCTGCCTCTGCTCTTCCTTCCTGTAGTTTCATCCTGCCATTTAACCACATGTATTTGCGGGTGCACACAAACACACACACACACACACTCCTCAGTAAAGCACTACCCATTACAGTATTGCTGTAAGGCAGTATTAGTTATTATTCAATGTCTGCAGTGCAGCTATTATACAACATGGATTTCAGGAAGGACATACACTATCACAAACATAACACCACCTTGCAGGATCAATTAAGAAAAATATGAGCTAAGGAGGCAGAAATCCTTGCTTAGTATTACAGAGAAATTATGACAAACTGTGAAAAGTTCCATAGGTTTTTGTTGCACTGAAATCTTTCCTTTAGGACCAACTTCTATGAAAATATACTATGCCTGGAATTTGCCCTGTCAAAGCCAGACATATTTTTTTAATTGAATCTTGCTTTGAGAGTAGTGAACTTTTTTTTCATCTGTAATTTGCTTTTTATGTGAAGGGAGAGACGTTCTGTTTCTCTTCTTTGGGGGAGTTGTCATATTCCTGTAAAAACAATCAATGTTAGATCATTTATCTCCTGCTCCATCAAGCTGTGATGTGGGATGTAAGTATGTGTATGTTCGCAATATAGATTTTTCGTTGCTATATTTTATAGTCATATTATTGGTGAGTGGCCCTCATTTATTTTCCAGACCATTTTGAACCCGATGACAACTCTTTAGGCTTTGTTTGTTAACTGTGTCCTGCCTGTCTACCTTTTCATGTAGTAATTGCTTTCAGGGAATAAAACAGAAATGGAGTATTGCTTTGTTTAATATTTTTCAAATCAAGTACATCATAGCACAACCATCTGTAAAAATACCTTTCAGCTTTCATCAACTTCTGCTACAGTTTTTTTTTTGAGGATTAATAATTCCTTCACATGGGTGTGTTTCTATGGCTAATGTAATATTTTTGAGCAAAGACTCGGTTATATTTACGTTCTGGCTTAGGTAAAAAAGAAAATGACTTGTTGAAGAAAAAATAGAATATTTTCACTCCTAAAATTTTGTTACTTGCAGAACAAGTGCTTTTGGAATGAAAAACATAGTTGGGAAGCTTTTTTGGTGAAAAATGTGGAAGTAAAATCATATTCGCTTTTTCTGCATGTAGAGTGCAATTCTCTAGCAGTGGGAATATGGCCCCTAGTCACATACTAACACAGTGTGAACTGCCTGGTTTCCTTCCAAGGTCCCTCTCCTTGATTGATTCCGGGGAAGGAGGTTTGTGTCTCAATTATTTTTTGTTGGCAACTGTGGTCCCTGTCTTTTCTGCCTATCTTTGTCTCTCATATGCCATTCTCCTCTCCTTTCCTTTCCCAAATCTTCACAAAGCCACAGTTGTTGCAGGTACCCAGGCTGGGAGGTGGGGCAGGCTGTGGTGGAGATTGCAAGATCATGTAGAACATGAAGCAACTAGAATTTTATAAAGAGACATGACCATTTTTTCAAAGTTCCTTGGCAATTGCTTTGTCTTAATTTGGGCTGCTATAACAGAGACCATTGACTTATGGTGGCTTATAAAAAACAAAAATTTATTTCTTACTGTTTTAGAGGCTGGAAATCCTAGAGTAGGTTGCCAGCATGGTTGAATTCTGATGAGGTTCCTGTTTCAGGTTGCAGACTGACGATTTCTGGTTGTATCCTCACTGGGGGAAGGTGCAAGGGAGTTCTAAGGGGTCTCTCTGATAAGGGCACTAATCCCATTCATGGAGACTCCACCCTCATGACCTAATCAATTTCCAAAACCTTACCTCCAAATGCCATCATTTTGCGGGTTAGGATTTCAACATATGTTTTTTGTGTGGGACACATTCATTCATTCCATTGCATTCCATCCTTAACCCCCCACCTGAAATTCATGCTCTTCTACATGCAAAATACATTCATTCCATCCCAACAGCCCCAAAAGTTGTAATTCATTCCAGCATCAACTCTAAAATTCAGGGAAAATTTGAGCATAATTCTGTATTTGCTTATGTGTGATTTCATCCATGAGAAACATTAAGTGAACATAGAAAACTACAACCAGGTGAGCCAAGCAGTGTAGGGATACACAAAATGCAAGGGCTTTGAGCATCCACCACCATCTGCCCTCAGTTCATCGCATTCTTGCGAGCCACACCCACCTACATCCTACGTGACAACTTTCCCTGGGATTCCAGATAACCCATTCCCACCACTTCACAATAGCTCACAAGGTGCACCTCTCCCCACACCCATGACATAAGCAAATGCAAGGCTGAGTGCCATATTTCTTCTAGTATTTATGTCTTTCTTATTCAACCAGTGTAACACTGTACCATTTTTATTAGGTTCCAATCTTCTTAAAACATGTCACAGGTGTTATTTTTGTGTATTTGCCTCTAGCCCCATTTTGCCCTAAGCCTTGTGGTTTTTATTGCACAGTTTTACATAGTATGATGATTTTCAAGAATGCCTGTATCACATTATAGCAGAGCTGACTTTATGTTGAAGCACCCTGTGGCTGGCAACAGCAGGGAGCTGTTACTACTCTTATGTCTGAAGGAGGAGAGCAGAGAAGATGTCATGGTAATCCTGAGAGGGAGACAGACCCTGCAGGAGAAGGATGCCTTGCTTCCACAAATGCCAAGTGCTGCTAGCCCATGAAGCAGCAGATGGAGAGCCTGGGGAATAAACACCCCGACCTCACTTTCCAGTCATTGGCAGTTATCACATGTTGGCAGAACCCCGCTGGAAGCTGGTGGGCTTGGCAGTCTGCTGAATGCAGTCCCCTATGGTCAGATGATACACAGGGCACAGCAGGGTGGGGAAATGGATATGGAAGATTCCCTTGCCCAACGCCACTGGGGAAATTTTAATTATTTATTACATAGATGAGCTTTATTTTTCTTTTTCTAGATCTCTGTTATGTGGTCTGGAGAGTTGAGGGGTATTTTCAATTCTTTTATGGGATGTTCAGTAAGATGCAACCACAAGAGGAGACTCAGGAGTGGCCCGGGAAAGCAAAGTGTGTTATACTCACAGATCCTAAAGGTGGGGCATACCACTCAGGGACACAGGGGCAAGAAAGCATGGTGGTCAGGAGGCAGGAAACAGAAACACAAACAGGGGGTGGATTGGGGCCATGGTCCATGGGGATTTCTATGGGAAAGGCAAGGCAGGGCAAAGTGAACAATTTAGGACTAGCTGGTTTGAGTGATATGTGGTGCGTTCTAAATTATAGAGGTGGTCCCTTGTTGCCTGGAATCTGGCTTTGGGATGTTTAGGGAAGAGGAATATAGTCTCCTGGGGTGTCTGGACCAAATAGAGAAGCTCGGGCTCTGGGCTGCAGATTGGTTAGTTTGCATATCAAAGGCATGCCTGGCTGAGCTCTCCCTATCTCTAAGAGCTGGCTGTTCCTGGGAGGGGCAGTCCCTCCCCAGCTAGAACGGTTTTTTTGAGATGTCAAAACATCAGAATATATAGAAAATAAAAACATATACAATACAGGGAAACTCATTGATGTGTTTTTCTAAACAAAGGAGAATTTTCTACCAAAGAAGAGAAACTGCACTCTTCTCAAATCAACCAGTTCAAAGTAGCCAACTTAAAAAAGAATACATTTTCCCCATTTCTTGTTATATATTCACACTTATCTTTATTTATGGTCATTTCCATAGGAACCGCTTTCTAAAGGCAAATATGTTTTCATCTTTAATGCTGGAATAGTGAAGAAACATAGCAGAATTTTGCCCAGATTGATTGGTTAATGTTAAATAATTTGTTACCTTTTGTGCTTGGTTAATATAGTGAGAAGATATTTCTGAAACCTCAACTGTGTTTACAGCCATGAAAATAATGTTTCAGGGGGAGCGTTTTTGGCATCTTGTTGTTGTGGTAATGTATGTCTCTTCTTCAGTCACGCTGAGGTGTAAGATAAAAATACTGAAGAATTGGGATAATTCACTTGCCTGCATACCTCCCCTTGAATAAGGAGATTAATTTTTTAATAGTCATATTACAAGACAACTGTCACTTTCATCTAATCTTCAAGTACTGGGGTGGGAGGAAAGTGGCTTAAAATGAGACCCTGTAGGGGCTGCCAATTTATCAGTTGCCCCAGCTTGATCTGAAATTCAGAAGAGACCATGAGCTCAATCTCAAAGGCAATTATACCAAAGGATGTGAAAACTTAAAGAAACCAATTTGTCATTGATTAGGATTTGTCTTCCCTGTCCTGCAACAAGCCTGTCAACAAAAGGAGAGAGATTTTGTATGGTCACGTAGAGCTGAGATGTTTATGGGGGAAAAAAAATACAAAAACTTTAATCCTCAAAAGATAAGTAAAATATATATTTTAAAAATTTCCCCCAGTTTCCCTTTTTTTTTTTTTAAACAAGAGGCTCATGTCTTATTTTTTCACAAGTAAAATTGATTTCAACATTAGCCTTAATTCACTATGTTATATGCTAAGGTGAAGCGGGAAGTTCATATTGGTTAACTGTTGACTGGGGAAAATGATTTAAGGATATGGGCAATGTTAATAGGGATAATGGAGATGAAGGTTTACAAGCTATTGGAGGCTCATAGACTTTTACAAGTTGAGATATAGCTCATATATCATAAAATCCACCTTTTTAGTATACAGTTCAATGTTTTTTAGCATTTTCACAAAGTTGTACAACCATCACCACTATCTAATTTCACAACATAGTCTTCACCCCCAAAAGAAACCCAATACCTTTAAGCAGTCACTCTTCATTCTCCCTACCCCCATCCCCTGGCAACCATCAATCTACTTTCTGTCTCTGTGAATTTACCTGTTCTGGACATTTCATATAAATTGAATCTTGCTGTATATGGCCTTTTATGTCTGACTTCTTTCATGTAGCATACTATTCTAAGAGTTCATCCATTTTGTGTTATGTTTCAGTATTTCATTCTGTTTTAATTGCCAAATAATATTCCATTGGATAGATACACCACATTTTGTGTATCTGTTATTCAATTGATGAAAACTTAGTTCTAGTTATAAGCTATTATGAATAATGCTGAACATTATGTACTTGAACATTTATGTACTTGAACTTGAACATTTATGTACAAGTTTTTGTGAAGACATACATTTTTATTTCTCCTGAATGAATATATCTAGTAGTGGAATTTCGGGGCCATATGATAATTTTATGTTTACCCTTTTGATGAACTACCAGCCTATTTTCCAAAGTAGATGCAAAATCTTATGTTCCCAATAGTGTATGAGGATTCCAGTTTCACATATCATTGCCAATATTTGTCAGTGTCTCTTTTTGATTATAACCATTCTAGTGAGTTTGAAGTCATATTTCACTGTGGTTTTTATTTGCATTTCCATAATGGCTAATAACGTTCAGAATCGTTTCAAGTGCTTTTTGGCCAATTGTATATCCTCATTTGTGTATTTCTCTTTGGAGAAATGTCTGTTCAGATCCTTTACATATTTTAAAATTTGGGTTGTCATTTTATTGTTGTATTATAATAGTTTTTAATGTAATACAGATACAAGTTCTTTATCAGCTATATGATTTGAAAATATTTGCTATCATTTTGTGGGTTGTCTTTTTACTTCTTCAGTGGTGCTCTTTGAAGCACAAAAGTTTTTAATTTCGAAGTCCCACTTATCTATTTTCTTTTGTCACTTGTATTTTCATGTTATATATAAGACAATACTGCCTAACCTAAGATCTTGAAGGTTCTCCTAATAGTTTTACAGTGTCATCTCTTATATTTAAGTCTGTGATCAATTTTAATTTATGTGTATAGTGTGAGAAAAAGATCCAACTTTATCCTATTGCATGTGGATATCAACTTGTCCATTTGATATCCAAGTTGTCCATTTAAAGTACTATTTATTGAAAATACTGGTTTTTTTCCTCCATTGAGTTTTTGGGCCCTCTTGTTGAAAATCAATTGATTATACATATAAGTTTCTAGACTCTCAATTGTATTTCAGGTCATGGAGTGTAGGAATCACACACTCAAATGATTGTCAAGGGCATTGAGGCAGATGACATAAATGACTTAAATGTAAGACTTAAAACCATAAAAGCCCTAGAAGAAAACCTAGGCAATACCATTCAGGACATAGGCCTGGGCAAAGACTTCATGACTAAAACACCAAAAGCAATGACAACAAAAACCAAAATAGACAAATGGGATCTAATTAAACTAAAGAACTTCTGCACAGCCAAAGAAACTATCATCAGAGTGAACAGGCAACCTACAGAATGAGAAAATTTTTGCAATCTATCGATCTGACAAAAAGCTAATATCCAGAATCTACAAAGAGCTTAAACAAATTTACAAGAAAAAAACATCAAAAAGTGGGCAAAGGATATGAACAGACACTTCTCAAAAGAAGACATTTATGCAGCCCACAAACATGAAAAGAAGCTCATCATCACTGGTCATTAGAGAAGTGCAAATCAAAACCACAATGAGATACCATCTCATACCAGTTAGAATGGCAATCACTAAGAAGTCAGGAAACTACAGATGCTGGAGAGGATGTGGAGAAATAGGAATGCTTTTACACTCTTGGTGGGAGTGTACATTAGCTCAACCATTGTGGAAGACAGTCTGACAATTCCTCAAGGATCTAGCACCAGAAATAACATTTGACCCAACAATCCCATTACTGGGTATATACCCAAAGGACTATAAACCATTCTGCCATAAAGACACATGCACACATATGTTTATTGCAGCACTGTTCACAATAACAAAGACTTGGAACCAACCTAAATACCCATCAGTGTTAGACTGGATAAAGAAAATGTGGCACATATACACCATGGAATACTATGCAGTCTTTAAGGATGAGTTCATGTCCTTTGCAAGGACATGGATGAAGCTGGAAACCATCATTCTCAGCAAACTAACACAAGAACAAAAAACCAAACACTGCATGTTCTCACTTATAAGTGGGAGTTGAACAATGAGAACATGTGGCCACAGGGAGGGAAACATCACACACTGGGGCCTGTCAGGAGGTGGGGGGCTAGGGGAGGCATAGCATTAGGAGAATGTATACCTAATGTATACCTAATGTAGATGACGGGTTGATGGGTGCAGCAAACCACCATGGCACGTGTATACCTATGTAATAAACCTGCACGTTCTGCACATATATCCCAGAACTTAAAGAATATATATATTTTAGATGGAGTCTTGCTTTTTCACCCAGGCTGGAGTATAGTGGCACGATCTCGGCTTACTGCAAACTCCTTCTCCCAGGTTCATGCCGTTCTCCTGCCTTAGCCTCCTGAGTAGCTGGGACTACAGGTGCCCACCACCACGTCCGGCTAATTTTTTGTGTTTTTAGTAAAGACTGGGTTTCACCATGTTAGCCAGGATGGTCTCGATCTTCTGACCTCGTGGTCCACCTGCCTCAGCCTCCCAAAGTGCTGGGATTACAGGCATGAGCCACTGTGCCTGGCCTTAGTGTGTGTGTGTGTGTGTGTGTGTGTGTGTGTGTGTGTGTGTATGAAATAAGTTATGATTAATGGTGTAAATAGTAGACTATAGTGGAATAGAGCAGTAACTTCTAATGAGGAGAGTTAAGCAAGTCTTCACATTGTGTGGACATCTGCACATCCAGGATGACAGATTAGCACCCACCAAGATGAAAACATGCAAACACGTGGAGATGCAGAGCTAATGGACTCCATCTACACTATGTTAAATCAGGTCAAAGATTAATGAAAAAACTAGATTATTCTGAGTGTTTACCTGTTTATCATCAACCAACTACATGTTTGATGTTTAAATAAGCAACTGGGTAATTCATGGGATTGTACTTTTCATTCAGTTGTTCAGAATAACCAATAACATACAATTTGCTAAATGTTGACAGAAAACTTTATTGCCCTCCTAATTTATTTCTAAGTGGCAGAGGGGAATTTGGAAATAACCAAGAGGTTGTTTGGGGAAAGTGAAGTTGTATAAGATGGTCAAAACTTCTTTCTTGGTTTCACAGAGAGGTACCTTGGGTATTTACAAAATATGTTTATAGCAGGTTATTTTTACTGCATGATAAAATTTTTGTATTTTCTTACTTTTGCAGATGACCTATTTTTCTTGAATTTCTCAGAAAGGGTGGTATGCTAATCTGAGAAGAGATGCCAAGATGAAATTAAATGAGCAAGGATTTAATTAGCAGATTCATCTGTGAGGGAAAATGGGGCAGGAGCTGGTAAGGTTGGGAGAACCATCATAGGGTAAAACAAGTCTGCCCTGAGTGACCACAGAGGGAAGGAAGGTTGGGTCTAAGTTTCTTAGACTGCCATGCTGTCTAAGGAAGTTTTGGCAAGGACATTGGGGAAATCTTTGAGCCAAAGATGCCTGTTATAGGAGTACCATGTCTCCCAGGAATAGGACTGCTTTAGTATCTCTACCATGCCCAGTCACTATGCAGGAGCAGCTTGTGAAAGCATGGGCTGGGTACAAACATGGTGGGGGATTTCAGATTGTGGCCACTGACTATTGGTGAATTGTACTCCTTGTAGTTGAAGTCTGCAAGGAGCATCTCATGGCAGTCAAAAATGGTGATTTCATTAGAATACAGATTAGCTGTCATAAGAGACCCCAAAATACTGTGGCTTAAGCAAGAGATAATTTTATTTATTTCTCAAACTGGAAACTCAGGCTGAATATTAGGGATCTGGGTTCCTTCTATCTTCCTGCTCTGCCATTGTAGGGTTGTTACCTTTATTCACATATGGGTGGTGGTCCAAGATAGCTCACCACCATGTCTGCCTTCTAGCCCACTGAATAAAAGAGAGAGAGAGAGAGAGAGGAAGGGAGGCTATTGCCTTTCCCTTGAAGGGCATAAGCTGGTAGTTGGGCACCTCCTTTCTCCTCATATTTTATTTGCTAAAACTCATACTAATTTGTATTAGTTTCCTGTGGCTGCTGTAACAAACTACCATAAATTCAGTGGCTTAAAGCAACAGAAGTTTATTCATTCACAGTTCTCTTTTTTAGTGACTGAACTCAAGGTGTCAGCAAGGCTGTGCTCCCTCTGGCGACTGTGGAAGGGAACCCCCTCTTTGCCTCTTCCAGCTTCTGGTATCTATTGCATTCTGCATCACTCCAGTCTCTACATTGGTGGTCACATTGCCTTCTCCTCTGCTGTATGTAATTTTCCTCTGCTTCCTTCTTATAAGGGCATTTGCAGTTGCAGTTAATGCCTCCCTGGATAATCCAGAATAATTTTCCCATCTCAGGATCCTTAACTCAATCACACCTGCAAAGCCCCTGTTACCTTGTAAGGTGACAATCTCAGTTTCTAAGGATTAAGACCTAGCTGTCTTTGGAGGTTGATACATCTTGGCTGTATTTCATCTTGAATTATAGTTCTCATAATCCCCACGTATCATGGGAGGGACACAGTGGGAGGTAATTTAATCATGGGGGTAGTTACTCTTATGCTGTTCTCATGATAGTGAGTGAGTTCTCATGAGATCTGACAGTTTAGTTTTATAAGGGGCTTTTCCTCCTTTTGCTCAGCACTTCTCCTTCCTGCCACCATGTGAAGAAGGACATGTTTGCCTCCCCTTCTGCCATGATCGTAAGTTTCCTGAGGCTTCCACAGGCATGCAGAACTGTGAGTCAGTTAAACCTTTTTCCTTTATAAATTACCCAGGCTCGGGTACGTCTTTATTAGCAGCATGAGAGCAGACTAATACAGAGGTCATAATTCTGCCTACCACATCAGTCATTTGGGCACACTTAGCTACATGGGAGCTTGGGAATAATAGTCTTTTGCTGGGCAGATATGCATCTATCACAGGTTAGGGGATTCTTTCACTAAAGATAGAGGAGGAGAATAATTATTGGGTTTCAATTTTCTTTCTCAGAAGTTTCTTAAAGGTATTGTCGTTTGAATCTTAGAGTAAAAAGCTTCACATCATCAACTCCGAGTTCTGCATTTCATTGAGTACTTTGAGATCCAAGAGATGTTGGAGTGAAAGTAAATTGCTTTTGCCTGCCCATCATTTATTATTAATTCCCCACTTTTTCTTGTAACATTACTCTGATTTTCCTTCAGGCAAACACCCCCTCCCAAATTGTAGTTCATATAATATGTGGTGCATGTACCTGAAACCTGGCCAATTTGCATTTTGCATTGGTTCAAATTTGAGTCTGAGATCTAAAGGGGTTTTCCAAAGACCATGGGTCTTTTATGGGAACTATTAGGAATGGGGTGCTCTCTTTCCACTGGGATAGCTAAACTGATAGACATAAACTGGAAGTGCTAGTAACTATCTTCCCATGGGATCTGAAAAGGCTGCCTGAAAGTGAAGCCAATCTACAGAAAAAGAGGAGTTGAGGAATAGGGGTAAGAGGGA
This sequence comes from Macaca nemestrina, assembly GCF_043159975.1. Classification (NCBI taxonomy): domain Eukaryota; kingdom Metazoa; phylum Chordata; class Mammalia; order Primates; family Cercopithecidae; genus Macaca; species Macaca nemestrina. The sequence continues at coordinate 128,611,857 of NC_092126.1, read as the reverse complement.
ACACATTCTTCATTTAGGCCTAGATCTAGCCACACCTGAACCAAATATACCCCCATGTTTGTATGTGAGCCGATAAATGGCTCTGCCCTACCATTGCTTTCACTTGTTCTTTTGGCAATTGGATTGGATTCTGAAACTTGTAACCAAGTGGCCCATCTACTGAAAAGTGAAATGATGTGCTAATGGAAATATGTCAAGTTTTAAGCAAAGTCAAGGCTAGAATTCATGTCTTCTTTTAAACTACTCTCTTTTGCCTTTCCTTTATTTCACGTAATGGCTGTTGACCAGTTTCTTTTTATTGCACTTTTGATTTTTAAAGATGGCTCGAGTTTTTATGTGGTTTCCTCTCATCTAGCCTACAAGTTTCAATAGTTTACGGAAAAAAAAAAATTGTTGACAAATAGAAGTTGTGACAACATTGAATACCCTAGTTTAATTTGGGAAACAAGAAAGGCAAAGAGAGTAATTTTTGAAAACCAACAAGAAGTGAGGAAGAGATCGATGACCTTTTTTTGTTGTTGTTTCCAGCAGATTTATAATGCAATAAAAAATTTGTTCTGCAATCATTTAGCCCATGTGGTCGATATTAAACTTTTTAGTCAAAACCGTTCATGTCTTCAAGAGGCTCTGAAACTTTTTTATTTAAGTTAAGGATGCTGCTAAAATGTTGAACTCAACATTCCCCCTGAAGTTCTTTCAAGACTGTTATTATGAATGTTCAGTTTTAAGAAATTCCAGATGAATTGTACAAACCAAGATGAAAGATGAAGTATAACAGCAGCTGCGCACAAGAATTATGCAGAAGTATGCAAATTGTAACCCCAGTGATGATGGAAATGTTAACCTTATGTTTCAGTAATAATAACTACTCTGATCTAATAGTGAGCCAAGAGGCACAAAGGGCATTCGGAGCTAAGAATTAGTAAGTAAAGAAGGCTTTTCCCTCCTGCATGACATCGGGTTATTTGTCTGAAATACCTTATTGTTCAGTGCAATTTGCCACAGAAATATTCACAATGACATGTTCATGGCATAGGTATTTGTCATTAAATGTAAACCTGTGTTACAGAATTTTGAGCCCTGAGCTCCCATAAAACAGGGTACTGATTTATTTTTATAGATGCTGAATCCTTGAACTTAATAAACCTTCTGACAGTGTTAGCATTCAGTGGCACTTATAGGTCAATCCTTTCTATGTTAAGAGGGGAAAAAGGAAAAGCTAAGGAGTTCAAGAAAATGGCAAAGAGAAGGTTCTAGAGTTGGGAAAGTGCTAAAACATACTGGAAATAATAATTGCTGTCACTAATTGAGTATGCACTGTGTGCCAAGCACACTAAAGTTCTTTATAGTTATAATATCATTAAGACCTCAGAATAGCCTTATGGATTGGAGAAAAATGGAGGCCTCCCTAAGGTTTCAAGGCTGGAATGGGACAACATCTGTTCAGGTTAATATCATAGCTCTTAAATGTTCTGATACAGTGTTGGTACCCTCAGATGTCATCCTGTAACACTCATTATGCCAGAAGCCAGGATATTGTGTTTTCCTCTTGTGTAACTAAAGTTTGTCAGGTGGACTTTGGAGTACCTTCCTGTTTTCAAGTCTTTCTGTTTTGATTTCTTTTAGGTATTGAAAATCAATGTTTATTTTGTAAACAATTAAATACATTATTTTATGAAAACAAAATAGAACACTGCAAGTACGTCTTGAGTTTGCTTTGTCTACCATCTCTACCTTGTTCCCTCACTTCCTTTTTGCTGGAACTCTATCCTCACCAGCCCCCAAGATTCATCTTGGTCATGCTTGGCACTTATTTCTTAGGCTGGGAAAGTCTAGAGAAGCTCTCCAGGAGGACTCTAACTAGATCCTGTCTTTCTCAGAGCCCCTTAGCTGTGTGTTCTACAATCTTCACTATGCTGCTTTCATGTCATGATCTGACAATTTCCAGCTCCTGCCATCATGCTGACTTTCAGCCACTAGGGAATGAGAACAAAGGAAGAAGAGGGTGTATTCATTTTCTTTGAAGATGCAAACTAAAGGATACATGTATGACTTCTGGTCACATCTCTACCACCCAAATCAAAATCACTTGATTGTATCCCTTGTGTGTTAGTGTAGAGTTATGATGGAGAGTGCTAATAGTTTCCCAGTATCCATTCTTCCTTTACCTTTTCAATAATGGATTCTCCAAATTTTAGCTAGACAGATAAATGGCTTCCAGGTGACAGTCTCCATTCTCCAGCCTTCCTTGCTGCAGTAGTAGAATCTAGCCAGTACCTTTTTCTGGCCTGACAAGTAGGTTTCAAAGCTGACTAGGCAGACTGTGTTGCTGACCACCTTGGAGTTTCTGTAACACATTACTGATTGCAAATTAGATCTCATTCTCAGAAATTTCTGGAACAAACACCTGTGTGACCCTGGCCTCTATGTACACTCAACGTATGGCCACCCTAGCTGCAAGAGAGGCTGAGAAATATTATCCTTAGTTGGAAAGCATATGTTCATCTAACATTTTGGGTGGGTTTTTTTTTTAATAGAAAAAAAGATCAGGATGGAAATTGGAGGACAACTTACAATCTCTATTATATTTAATCAAAACATATGCAATGCAGCTAGATCAATACTCCAGGTTGAACTTTGTAGCCATAAATATATCTATTGAAAAAGAAAACAGAAAAGTAGTAAGCCCAGAACTCAACTCAATTTAGAAAAAGAAGTTTATTCCCTAAGAAAGTTGAAAGAAGAAACTACTAAAGAGCAAACATTTAACAGAAAACAAACAATAAAGATGGTAAACAAAAACAAAGTCCACTTATTTGAAAAGGTGAAAAGAATGAAGTGGAGAAGGAGAACAAACATCTGGCAAGACTTAGAAACAAAGACAGAAGGCACAGAAAAAACAGGGGGCATAATTAAATATAAAATAGTGACTTAAAATATTGGAAGGGTGATTATAATTTGATGCTAACAAATCTGAAAACTTATGTAAAGTTGACTCTTTTTCTAGAAAAAAAATTAGGTTACCAATATGACATGAGTGAAGAAAAAGGATTTATGAAGCTGTCAAATAACTTGATTTAGGAGTCAAACATCTATCCAGCCTCACTTCTAACTACACCCAGACCCCTGCAACTCATGGCCCAGACCATTTTTAAGTTGAGTTTTATCACACAATCAAAAGAATAGGTAACGTTTAGCTTCTACAGATTGTTTGACTCTACAAAAGAAAAACCTCCCCAATTCTGGTTTTGAGAAAACAATATTCTTGGTTACTATAGTTGATGCTGTGGCAAATTGCCTAGATCTACCCTTTATGAACAGGGCATACATTCCCCCAGCTTCTGGGAATGGTGGCTGCTGGCCATGCATAGCTGAGTCTCTTTCCAGGAACTGCCTTTTGCTGGAAGGACCTGCCTTGTCCAAAATTACATTCTTTCCCCGGGGAGAACCAACTTCCAATTATTGGTAGATGCAATGGCATAAGGGCCTGGCCACCTGGAATCAATTTAAGATAACTTTGAAAGACCATCCTGGTTCTATCACTGAGGCTTCCACTGCACCTACATCACAGTTTATAACTCTACCCACTGCCCTTGCCCTGATAGGGATTGATGCTGAGCTTAACTTCCCGAATAAACTTCCTGAACTTACATGTCTGCCCCAGGGTCTGCTTCCTGGGAAACATGACTGAAGATAATAACAAAACTGGGCAAGGATAACAGAAGAAAGGATAGTTATGGGCTGGTTTAACAAATACATTGTGATGAAGTTGGTTTTTTTTTCAGGACTCTAGACAATGTAACATTTGAAATCTGGTAATGGACTTCAACAGCAAAAAAAAAGAGAAAGACTGGGTGTTTGTCTCACTAGCAGAAAAAAATTATTATAATTCAGCTTCAATTAATCAGAATTTAAAAAAATTCTTACCCGCATCTTATGAGAAAAGCCTTGCAAATTCTAATCTAGGGGCATCCTTCACTAAACCTCACCAGCACTCCTCTAAACTGTAAAGGTTATGAATAACAAGGAAAGTCTGAAAAACCCATGGCTGAGAAGAGCCTAAGGAGACATGATGAGAAATCTAATGTGGGATCCTGAAGAGGATCCTGGAACAGAAAAAGGACCTTGGCAAAAACTAAGGAAGTCTAAGTGAACTGTGGATCATAGTTAATCACAATGTATCAGCATTGATTCACTAATGGTAACAAATATTTCATGCTAGTGTAACATGGTAATAATAGGGGACTTTGGCTGTAGGCTATGAGAGAACTCTCTGTACAAGCTTTTCAACTTTTTTTGTTTTTTTTTGGTAAATTTGAAATGTCCTAACAAAATCTATTTTAAAAAAAGACTGAAGGGAATTATATCAATATTAGTGGCTGTTTTTTTCTGGCTTGTTTTGAAGATAAGATAATGCTTATAGGGCCGTGCACAGTCGCTCATGCCTGTAATCTCAGCACTTTGGGAGGTTGAGATGGGTGCATCACCTGAGGTCATGAGACTGAGACCAGCCTGGCCAACATGGTGAAACCCCCATCTCTACTCAAAATACAAAAATTATCTGGGCATGGTGGCAGGCACCTATAATCCCAGCAACTCGGGAGGCTGAGGCAGGAGAATTGCTTCAACCCGGGAGGCGGAGGTTGCAGTGAGCTGAGATCCCACCACTGCACTCCAGCATGGGTGACAGAGTGAGACTCCCCTTCAAAAAAAAAAAAAAAAAAAAGAAAGAAAAAAAATAGGATAATACTTATGAAGTGCTTAGCACAGAACCTGGCATATAGTGAGCATTCAATAAACCTATTAATATGTCCTGTTATTGATTACGTCTTCTTTATACTTTTCTATGTTAAAATTTTTATCATAAACAAATATTGCATCAGAAACTTCTTTTTCAAAGAAGAGCGACTCCTAGGTCACTACCTGATATGCTCTGAAGCGAGAGTGAGGGAACTCAATGGCACGTGGAACTACTCATTGAAATCTCACTTTGCCCCTCAATTCTAGAAGCCAGTCTCTTCGCAAATGATAATGGGAGGATTTCCTGTTATGTTAAATGATCCCAGAAGGTCTAGCCTTTCTTGAAATAATTCTCTATTTGAAGGATCTTGGAGGAATTCATTCTTCCTATGGGTCCGTGTGGAGGTTGATTTTACCCCTAAGGCTAGTACCAAGAAGGACCACTCCTCCTACAAGTGTTGACCTGTGGACAAGGCTGGTTGCCACCATCTTCATGACATCATGAACTAAGTCCTCTGAGGCTGGAGGGTACGGGGTGCTGGGGGCTTCAGAAGAAAAGAATGCCTGGAATGGCAACGATGAAAGTATGCTAGGAAATGATAAAGTGATAAATAAAGGAAATTCCAGGAAGCCCTATGGATCCATTTGAGGCTGAATGTGAGAAGGGAACTAAAGTTGCAACATATAGGTCAGGCTGCAACACTCTGGGGCTTGGTAGACAGGACTGGTGAAAGCAGGTGTGAGCACGGCCCACACTTAAGAAAAAACATGGCAGTTAGGGCCAAATGGGAAGGAAAGAATCATGGGAGATCACTTATTAAATATGTTTTTTGTATCTTTTGATAAGCAGACTTATTTACCAATGTCTAGTGGATAATGCCATGTGGCAAGTGGAAACAAAGCCAAGAAAACAGTCAACCCAAGCCAGAAATCCATTGTATACTGCCACATGTTAGGACCACTACGGTCTCACAGCACTGAAAATAGCAAAACGGTACCACAGACCCAGCTCCCAATTCCTGGAGAACTTCTACTCATCACCCTGGAATGACTTAGTGAGGAGCATAAGTCCAAGCTAATCTTTAAAAAAGCAACATAAACAAAATATTCTTTTGTCAATTAAGGTAGTCATCTCTATCTCTTCTACTTTCTCTTCTATCATCTTATCCTTTTTTTGTGCTATTAAACTGTAACTGTCATTTAAAAGTTTGTGTACAAGTCCTCAGATGTCTGTACTTTATTAATATTTTTTAAATTTTTAATAAAGGAACTGAATGATGTGATGGAACTTGCACTAGAAAAAATAAACTTTCTTAGTCAATAAAAAATGTATCGCTAACATTATAGTTAATGGTTAAACATTAGAAGCATTCCTTTTAAGGAAAATATAAACAAATATTGCCCTTGGATATTATCCGCATTTAATATTAACTGGACATTCTAGTCAACTGAATAAGACAAGAAAAATAAAATATATCAAAAGTAAAATGGAAGATACAAAGATATTTATTCTCATATGATTTTTAACTTTGCAAATCCAGGAGAATCTGCAAACTAGCAGTAGTTAGAGAGTTCAGTAAATTTTTTGGATAGAGGATCAATATACAAAAACAATAGTGTTCTTACTTTAACCAATTAGAATACTTAGTAATACCCCATTTAAAAATCTATACAGTCCTTTGAAGCAAACCCAAGAAAAGATATGAACGATCTTTTAAAAAAGAATTCTAAAAGTATTGAAAGATATAAGACAATCCTAAGTGAGAAATCACATTATGAAATAACAAGACTCAATATCATACCCATATCAATCCTCCTCAAATTGATCTATAAATTCAATGTAATACAAATTCAAGATCTGTTTAATAAAAGGGATTGTTTAGTTCCTGTACTTAATAAAGCTGTACCACTTTTACCTCACCTCTTCTTAAAAATCAGCATGGGATGCTCTTTTTTTTTTTTTTTTTTTTTTTTTTTTTAAAAGGGTACAGATAGATTGATACTAAAAAGTAGCCTCTTGTTCTCTTGCTGCCATTGTAATTGTTTCCAAATAACATACAAATATTTAGAAACGATTGTTTCTCAGATCCCCAAATTCATTGTAATTCTCTAGCTGTATTGAGAAGATTGACTTCAAAGAGAAGAAAAGTAATAGTTTAAAAAATGCGACTATAATTTTTTAAAAATAAAAACATCTTTTTGGATCTATGAGAGAATTCTGCCATAAAAATAATAAGTAGCATTTAGAAAACACTTTCTATGTGTCAGGGAGTGTGCTAAAAGCCTCGTGTAGATTTTCTCATTTAGACTTCAAACTAATGTGTCATTATTAATTAGTCTCAATTTATTGGTGAGAAAAGGGAAACTTGGAAAAATTAGGGAACTAGCAAGGTCACCTAGCACATAACCAACTTGAAGAACAAAGAGTCTAAAAAACAGAGCTGGGTTTTTAAATAGAAAGTGCCACAACCTCTTAAGCATAATTCCCCATATATTGCTTGTGTTAGGAAACAAGATAAGTTGGGGATTAAGAGACTTATATCCTCATCCAAGCTGGATAGCAGTAGCAGTATACTCAGAGGGTTAGTTCTGAGTCCATCTGTTGATGCACAAAAAATGTATTAAGTGCCTAATATTCATAGGACACTAATAGAAGTACTGGAAGAACATATAGTCCCTACCCTTTAGGAATGGACAGACTTTTAAGGGAGGGAAGGGAGTGTAGTAGTGACTATTGTTTCTCCGGAGCAACATCTATTTAAGTCTTTACAGCCTCACTTGTGGCTTTCTTCATGCACAAAATCTCATGTGAGTATCTTATTCTGAATGGTTAATACTTCCTCCTCTTGGCAGTGACAGAACTGAAAATTCCCCCCAGACATTTCCCGTTAAATATATTAAGCATTCAAGACAAATGCATTGGTAATTCTGCTCAAGGTACATAATTATTACATGGGAATTATTTATGAAGCATGATGTCAGCAGATACAGTTTTGAGTTAGAACTGAGTATGAAAATCTTCAGGTTAGAACACAGTGTTGTATTATTTAGTGCCTTCCATTTTTAGAGGAGAGTGAAAAATGTAGTTATTTAGACTTTTGAAAATGTTGATGTTTTTAAAAATGACTGTGGGCTGGCCGGGCGCGGTGGCTCACGCCTGTAATCCCAGCACTTTGGGAGGCCGAGGCGGGTGGATCACAAGGTCAGGAGATCGAGACCATCCTGGCTAACACTGTGAAACCCCGTCTCTACTAAAAATGCAAAAAATTAGCCGGGCGAGGCGGCGGGCGCCTGTAGTCCCAGCTACTCGGGAGGCTGAGGCAGGAGAATGGCGTGAACCCGGGAGGCGGAGCTTGCAGTGAGCCGAGATCGCGCCACTGCACTCCAGCCTGGGCGACTAAGCGAGACTCTGTCTCAAAAAAAAAAAAAAAAAAAAAAATGACTGTGACTATGAATTTTATTCTAGAATTACCCTTTGATATCCAAAAAAGAAACACACATTTGGGTTACTTACTTATCTGTAGACACAGCAAATTATATGATTTCTTCACCCTAGTTAAGTCAATCCTAGTCATGGTACACATCATGCATTTGTGGGGTGGCTTCTCTCAAGTACCTATTATGAGGTTAGCTCATCCTCTGGGCCAAAACTGTTTTATGAACTTCCTCTGAACAAAGTGTTATTTTGCCAAGTCAGTCACAGGCCACTGCTTGGTTGTGTCTCAGGTCAGGAGGTGGCACATTCTTTTATGACCAGGCATAAGGTCATATTCTCATGTCACAGATGCCATATATCATATTCTAGATCAGTGGCCCTCACCCTGGAGTGATTTTTCCCTCCAGCGTACACTGGGTAATGTCTGGCAACATTTTTAGTTGTTACAATGGGGGTGGAGGTGGGGAGTGCTCCCAGCATCTAGTGGGTGGAGGCCAGGGGTGCTGCTAAACATCCTACAGTGCATGGGACAAGCCCCCACAGCAAACACTTATCTGGCCCAAAATGTCAGTAGTGCTGAAGTCAAGAAACACTGCTCTGGAAGGAGAGCATGGCATAGTCAGTTAACATTTTTTTTTTCTTTGTTAGTATGTACATGGAATACTAAGAATATTTAATACATTTGAATTTAGGATTCAAGCTACATTGTCCAATGTACTACATAACCTGAACCTATGGCAGGGCAGGTTAGATATGTGAGAAGGGCTTTCCTAATCGATTTAACCTGTCCATGATCTTTGGTGATGGCATGGAGGCCAACCATAGAATGAGCCTTTCATTTTTTAGAGGGCAGGATTTTCCTAGAGCCTCACTCTTCTTCTTTCCCACTGCAGCTCTGTCCATTCAACACAGATCCTAAGGATTGTGTTCAACTTAGGATTGAACACAGTCCTAAATGTGTTGTTCAACACAGATTTGTTTGACAGAATTTTATGTGATGATGAAAACATTTTCTGTGTGTCCTTTCCAGTATAGTAGCTATTAGCTACAAGCAGGTATGACATACTTGAAATGTGGCTGGTATGCCCGTGAAATGGATTTTTAAATTTTATTTAATTGTAGTCCATTTAAATGTCAATGTAAAGAGCCACACATGCTACTGGCTACCATATTGGACAGTGCAGGTTTGACCTCTTCACACCTCTCTAGGTCAAACTTTCCTTGGAGATGAAGTCAGGCATAGATTGTCATCATTGTCAACTTCCTCCCATTTTGTTTCTGAACCTTTGGAGAGGGATATTTGGGCCTTGAGAGGGAAGGTGGACAAAGAGGTTCCCATGTGACCCGGCCTCCAAAGAAATATCTGCGGAAAAAAAAAAAATCAGATATTTTGAACTCCCAAAGTTAGACTCTTTGAATTTACAAATCTGTATGATATATAACCTATCTTCTATAAGTAATTTTGCTAAAAGTTTCTCCCTCTGTCTTAGACTTAAGTGATTATATGAGTACCCTTCCATTACAGTGATGGAACCTGGTTCTTAAAGAAAACACTGGATCTTCCAAGAATAAGAGATTGTTATTCCAACAGAATTAGTGGAGGCATTATGTTTTTCCTTCCCCCTCTTCCAGGAACATTCTTTTAAGTTTGCCTCCCCAACGCCAGCCTCCCTCTCATTTCGCCCCATCACTTTCACCTTTTTCTTCCTTTCTCTCTCTTTCTCTCTTGCTCTTCCTTTGATCACAAATCCTCTACCACTCAGCCCATGATTATTTCTTCTACTTTAAGAAAACCTTCATTAAATACTCTTTGGGATTGCATGTCTATGCCTAACTAACAGAAAAAAATTATTTGTAACTGTGCCATCTCCCCATACAGGGTAAGATACATGGTTGTCTGGAATTGTTAGTTTGGGTCCTCTGAGAAGCAGACACTATGGCAGGATTAGATGTGCAAGCATTTTACTGGGGGAAATGCCTGTGAAGAAAAATGGGGAGGAGCTGGAGGACGCAGAAGGAACCATGGAACTGCACACAGGTCTGACCTTATGAGAAGAGAGGGAAGGAAGGAAGGCTGTGTAGGAAAAGTCTAGACTACAGTGCTCTTCTGCAACGCTGAAGAGGGATCCTCCAGCGAAAGCTGCCCATTAGAAGAGCTCTCATATCCCCAAATGAGTCTGTCTGAGTGTCTGCTGTGCCCAGTCACTGGCTAAGACCCACTGGGAAGAATGGCCTCAGGCAAATATGCGGTAGGTGGCTTAGAAGTTATGGCTAGTGATCAATGACATCTGTCTTCCATGAAGTACGGCATCTAAGAGGTACGTGGCCAGCACATCTGGGTTAGTCCTAAGCTGTCCTGGACTTGGAAAAAACAGACAGGGCTGCTTATGCCATGAGCTGCATCCAAGAAGTGTTTCATGACTGATAGGGTAAAATACTTGTCAGTTTAGAGGAAACTTATAGAATATTTTTGGCCATTCTCTTTCCTACATTGTACATTATGAGGTATTTTCAGTTTTTCCCAGTCTCCAGGCTCTTGTTCATGTGTTCCTAAACATACACATTCTTTCTGCCTGAAGTGAGTCTTCTGCAACCATTTCCCCAGCCTAGTGGCTTGAAATTTCCACTAAACTCCTCTCCACAGGAGAGTACTTCTGACTCCCCAACTAAAGTAGATGCCCTCACATCTCTCTGGAATTCTTGCAGCCTAAGTTATTTTTCTGTATTTAATATTGTCCTTTTGTCTACTAAATATATCACTCATGAAGCCATAAGCTGTAGCCGTCTCATTTACCATTGTATTCCTAGGGCCAGGCATAGAGCTGATTAATATTTCTTGAATGAATGAATATGTTGTGCAAGATGTGCTAAAGTAAAAAAAAAAATGATGTATAAGACAGTACTCACTTTCAAAGTTTTTACAATCTAGGATAGATTTCTCAGCAGATGATGGTGCAAAACTACCAAAATTACTGAAATAACTGAATAAAAAGACTTTTCAGAAGACTTAAGGCTTTAATTTCCTAAGTCAAGAATTGTATAGCCAGTAGTTAAAAGTCTACCAAGTTAAAATCTTATCAAGCCCACTTTCTTTAAAAAAAAATTTGTTTTTTATTATACTTTAGTTCTAGGGTATATGTGCACAATGTACAGGTTTGTTGCATATGTATACATGTGCCATGTTGGTGTGCTGCACTCATTAACTCGTCATTTACATTAGGTATTTCTCCTAATGCTGTCCCTGCCCCCTATCCCCATCTAACAGGCCCTGGTATGTGATGTTCCCCACCCTGTGTCCAAGTGTTCCCATTGTTCAATTCCCACCTATGAGTGAGAACATGCAGTGTTTTATTTTCTGTCCTTGAGATAGTTTGCTGAGAATGATGGTTTCCAGCTTCATCCATGTCCCTACAAAAGACATAAACTCATCCTTTTTCATGGCTGCATAGTATTCCATTGTGTATATGTGCCACATTTTCTTAATCCAGTCTATCACTGATGGACATTTGGGTTGATTCCAAGTCTTTGCTATTGTGAATAGTGCCACAATAAACATATGTGCGCATATGTCTTTACAGTAGCATGATTTATAATCCTTTGTATATATACCCAGTAATGGGATGGCTGGGTCAAATGGTATTTGTAGTTCTAGATCCTTGAGGAATCGCCACACTGTCTTCTGCAATGGTTGAACTAGTTTACAGTCCCATCAACAGTGTAAAAGCGTTCCTGTTTCTCCACATCCTCTCCATCACCTGTTGTTTCCTGACTTTTTAATGATTGCCAGAACGGCTTTAACTTTCTAAAATCACATAGGCACATTCTCCAAGTCTGTTCTTGGATAGCCAAGGTTTCCTGACCTCAGGGGCATCTCAGTGAGGGCTGCTAGAAAATTATTTCCTGCACACAACTCACCCGAGTTCCTGATTGCCCTGGCCAGAACTTCCAACACTGTGTTGAATAGGAATGGTGAGAGAGGGCATCCCTGTCTTGTGACAGTTTTCAAAGGGAATGCTTCCAGTTTTTGCCCATTCAATATGATATTGGCTATGGGTTTGTCATAAATAACTCTTATTATTTTGAGATACGTCCCGTCAACACCTAGTTTATTGAGAGTTTTTAGCATGAAGTATTGTTGAATTTTGTCAAATGCCTTTTCTGCATCTATTGAGATAATCATGTGGTTTTTGTCTTTGGTTCTGTTTATATGATGGATTACATTTATTGATTTGTGTATGTTGAACCAGCCTTGCATCCCAGGGATGAAGTGAACCTGATCATGGTGGATAAGCTTTTTGATTTGCTGCTGGATTCGGTTTGCCAGTATTTTATGGAGGATTTTTCATCAATTTTCATCAGGGATATTGGTCTAAAATTCCCTTTTTTTTTGTTGTGTCTCTGCCAGGCTTTGGTATCAGGATGATGATGGCCTCATAAAATCAGTTAGGGAGGATTCCCTCTTTTTCTATTGATTAGAATAGTTTTAGAAGATATAGTACCATCTCCTTTTTGTACCTCTGGTAGAATTTGGCTGTGAATCTATCTGGTCCTGGACTTCTCTTGGTTGGTAGGCTATTAATTACTGCCTCAATTTTAGAGCCCATTATTGGTCTATTCAGGGATTCAACTTCTTCCTGGTTTAGTCTTGGGAGGGTGTATGTGTCCAGGAATTTATCCATTTCTTCTAGATTTTCTAGGTTTATTTGCATAGAGGTGTTTATAGTATTCTCTGATGGTAGTTTGTATTTCTGTGGGATTGGTAGTGATATCCCCTTTATCATTTTTATTGTGTCTATATGATTCTTTTCTCTTTTCTTCTTTATTAGTCTTGCTGGCAGTCTATCTATTTTGTTGATCTTTTCAAAAAAACCAGCTCTTGGATTCATTGATTTTTTGAAGGGTTTTTTGTGTCTCCATCTCCTTCAGTTTTGCTCTGATCTTAGACATTTCTTGCCTTCTGCTAGCTTTTGAATGTGTTTGCTCTTGCTTCTCTAGTTCTTTTAATTGTTATGTTAGGGTGTCAATTTTAGATCTTTCTTACTTTCCCTTGTGGGCGTTTAGTGCTATAAATTTCCCTGTACACACTGCTGTAAATATGTCTCAGAGATTCTGGTATGTTGTGTCTTTTTTCTCATTTGTTTCAAAGAACATATTTATTTCTGCCTTCATTTTGTTATTTACCCAATAGTTATTCAGGAGCAGGTTGTTCAGTTTCCATGTAATTGTGTGGTTTTGAGTGAGTTTCTTAATCCTGAGTTCTAATTTGATTGCACTGTGGTCTGAGAGACAGTTCGTTATGATTTCTGTTCTTTTACAATTGCTGAGGAGTGCTTTACTTCTAACTATGTAGTCAGTTTTGGAATAAGTGCGATGTGGTGCTGAGAAGAATGTATCTTCTGTTGATTTGGTGTGGAGCATTCTGTAGACGTCTATTAGGTCCTCTCAGTGCAGAGCTGAGTTCAAGTCCTGGATATCCTTGTTAAGTTTCTGTCTCATTGGTCTGTCTAATGTTGACAGTGGGGTGTTAAAATCTCCCATTATTATAGGATGGGTATCTAAGTCTCTTTGTAGGTCTCTAAGGACTTGCTTGATGAATCTGGGTGCTCCTGTATTGGGTGCGTATGTATTTAGGATAGTTAGCTCTTCTTGTTGAATTGATCCCTTTACCATTATGTAATGGCCTTCTTTGTCTCTTTTGATCTTTGTTGGTTTAAAGTCTGTTTTATCAGAGACTAGGATTGCAACCCCTACTTTTTTTTGTTTCCCATTTGCTTGGTAGATCTTCCTCCATCCCTTTATTTGAGCCTATGTGTGTCTTTGCATGTGAGATGGGTCTCCTGAATACAGCACACTGATGAGTCTTGACTCTTTATCCAATTTGCCAGTCTGTGTCTTTTAATTGGGGCATTTAGTCCATTTACATTTAAGGTTAATATTGTTATGTGCGAATTTGATCTTGTCATGATGATGTTAGCTGGTTATTTTGCTTGTTAGTTGATGCAGTTTCTTCCTAGCATCAATGGTCTTTACAATTTGGCATGTTTTTGCAGTGGCTGGTACTGGTTGTTCATTTCCAGGTTTAGTGCTTCCTTCAGGAGCTCTTGTAAGGCAGGCCTGGTGGCAACAAAATCTCTCAGCATTTGCTTGTCTGTAAAGGATTTTATTTCTCCTTCACTTATGAAGCTTAGTTTGGCTAGATATGAAATTCTGGGTTGAAAATTCTTTTCTTTAAGAATGGTGAATATTGGCCCCCACTCTCTTCTGGCTTGTAGAGTTTCTGCGGAGACATCCACTGTTAGTCTGATGGACTTCCCTTTGTGGGTAACCTGACCCATCTCTCTGGCTGCCCTCAACAGTTTTTCCTTCATTTCAACCTTGGTGAATCTGATAATTATGTGTCTTGGGGCTGCTCTTCTCGAGGAGTATCTTTGTGACGTTCTCTGTGTTTCCTGAATTTGAAAGTTGACATGTCTTGCTAGGTTGGGGAAGTTCTGGATAATATCCTGAAGAGTGTTTTCCAACTTGGTTCTGTTCTCCCCATCATTTTCAGGTACACCAATCAAACGTAGATTTGGTCTTTTCACATAGTCCCATATTTCTTGGAGGTTTTATTTGTTTCTTTTTGCTCTTTTTTCTCTAAACTTCTCTTCTCACTTCATTTCATTAATTTGATCTTCAGTCACTGATACCCTTTCTTCCACTTGATCAAATCGGCTACTGAAGCTTGTGTATGAGTCATGTAGTTCTTGTGCCATGGTTTTCAGCTCCATCAGGTCCTTTAAGGTCTTCTGTACACTGTTCATTCTAGTTAGCCATTTGTCTAGTCTTTTTTCAAGGATTTTAGCTTCCTTGTGATGGGCTCAAACACCCTCCTTTAGCTTGGAGAAGTTTTTTATTACCAATCTTCTGAAGCTGCCTTCTGTCAACTCGTCAAGGTCATTCTCTGTCCAGCTTTGTTCCGTTGCTGGTGAGGAGCTGTGATCCTTTGAAGGAGAAGAGGTGCTCTGGTTTTTAGAATTTTCAGCTTTTCTGCTCTGGTTTCTCCCCATCTTTGTGGTTTTATCTACCTTTGGTCTTGATGATGGTGACCTACAGATGGGTTTTTGGTGTGGATGCCCTTTTCGTTGATGTTGATATTATTCCTTTCTGTTGTTTGTTAGTTTTCCTTCTAACAGTCAGGCCCCTCAGCTGCAGGTCTGTTGGAGTTTGCTGGAGGTCCACTCCAGACCCTGTTTGCCTGGGTATCACCAGCGAAGGCTGCAGAACAGCAAATATTGCAGAACAGCAAATGTTGCTGCTTGATCCTTTCTCTGGAAGCTTCATCTCAGAGGGGCACCCAACTGTATGAGGTGTCAGTCAGCCCCTACTAGAAGGTGTCTCCCAGTTAGGCTACTCGGGGGTCAGGGACCCACTTGAGTTGGCAGTCTGTCTGTTTTCAGAGCTCAAACACCATTCAAGCCCATTTTCATAATAGATAAAACTGATATTAATAAATGCTTTATCTGCATATAAATGAATATTCCTGGGAGGAGAGTTTTATTTATTTTAAATTTTCATTTTTTCAATAATTTAAGCTTATTTTAGATTTGTGGGTACATGTATAGGTTTGTCACATGGGTCTGTTGCATGATGCTGAGGTTTGGGATATGAATGATCTCATCACACAGGTAATGAGCATAGTACTATACTCATAGTACTATGCCAAATTGTTAGTTTTTCCACTGTTACCTGCCTCTAGTAGTCTGCAGTGTCTACTGTTGACATCTTTATGTCCATGAGTACCCAGTGTTCAGCTCCCACTTATAAATGAGAACATGTAGTATTTGGTTTTTGTTCCTGCATTAATTCACTTAAGATAATTATCTCCAGTTGCATCCATGTTCTGCAAAGGACATGATTTCCTTTTTTTTTAATGGCTGCATACTACTCCATGGTATATATGTAGCACATTTTCTTTATCCAGTCAACTGTTAAAGGGTACCTGGGTTGATTCCCTATCTTTGCTATTGTGAATAGTGCTGCAATGAACATAAGTGTATGTGTCTTTTTGGTAGACTGATTTATTTTCTTTTGAATATATACCTAGTAATGGGATTGCTGGGTCAAATGGTAGTTCTGTTTTAAGTTCTTTGAGAAATCTAGAAAGATAATTTTAGATGGCATTAAGGAAGTGACAGTGATGATTGCATTATGTCAATGATACCTTCTTGACCACTGAATCTGGCCCTGTCCCAAGCCAACCAATTCTCTTTTTCTTTTTAAGATGGTTTAAGATATTCTGTTACAACCAAGTAGTGTGCTGAATGAAACACAATAGAAAGAGTTTGAATTATTTAGGAGTATACATTTTTTTTTAGTATAACATTGACAGCAGATATTAACATGTAAGTAATGAATGTACTAAGAATCATGGCATAAATAATAATCCTTTATAGCTTCATAACTCCATAGTTTATAGAATGCTTTCACATAGTCTGTTCACAGTTGCTATATAAGATGGGCAGTGATTGTCAGTCTCAACTGAAGACACAGCTTCATCCAGAAACTTCTTCAAAGTCAATGAAAGTAATGTGAACAGTCATTATCAAAACCCAGCTCATCTTCCTCCTAACACTTCCATTAGTTCCTAATGACCTTTTGCTAGAGACTTCATGAATCAACAGTTCTAGGTTGCTATGAACATCTAACAAAAGATACAAGTAAATAATATGTATTAAGAATAATTAAATTGTGTATGTCTATGTTTCAGTGTAAGGTGAATAATACAAAAAAACTTATCTGATAATCTAGACAACATTCATGTACAGCTGCCATTTTTTAAAAACCTGGCAAAAACTTCCAAAAGAAAATATTATTAGTCCTTTTAAAGAAGTGCTTAACTAGCAGTATTTAGCTTTGATCTCATGATCCAAAGTAAACTCAACAACTTTTCTCAAAGAACCAAGACTTTTAAATTAAATCATTGGCTTCCAAAATCTTGGCTGAGAAATCTGACATGGTAAACTATCTTCTGCTCCATTTATCTAATGTGAAGAGATGAAGGTCCAGGATGAAACCTGGCAGGATTTGAACCCAAAGTTCCGGGAAGTCTAAATGAGTCCAAGATTATGTTTGGCGGAGAATCGTTCCCCCTGGCAGGGAAAACACACAGCTTTAAGCCTGTTGATACTGACAAAGCTTTTTAAGATAAGGGATTAAAATGCTCCCTAAAAGCAGAAACTCTTGGTGTCTGCCTTAATGCAACAGGTAGATAATTCCAAAACACTTCTGAAAAAGGTCTTTGTTTGGGATACTCTCCCTGGAAAGGAACAAGGAGATTATTTATCTGTGACCGAAAAAGAAAAGAAAAGGGCAAGCAAGCAACTTCTTTCCTTCTTTAATAAGAGTGAGGTCCAGGGAGAGAGACAATCTCACACTACTCTGAGAAACAGTTAAAAGCAGGCAATTTTCTCCTCCCTCAGGCTCTGCGGTTAGATGGTTAGAGTCTGAACCAAGGAGAAAGACTAGCAGCTTCTGTTCACAGCTTAGATAATCACTTCCTGTTTGTCCTTAGGCAGATTGCCTCATCAGTTTCAGGAGGCTTGATTAAGAGTGTCTCAATTTACCCATCTAAAATAATAGCTGTTTCATCAGGGATATTGTGGGGTTTAATTAAAGCCTGTGAAGGGTACTGAGATCCTCAGATAAGACTCTCTGTGTAAACACTAAATAATGTATGTCTGCCTATACACAGGTATAAGCTAGGCCTGCAAAATTGAATTTATCTGACAAAATATTTTTTCATCCCATCAACATGCCTCACACTAGTTTTGTTGCCCCAGACTTAGAACAAAAATTCCTTCAGGCCAGTATTCTCCAAGAATTGCCAAATGCTTAGATAAGGTGCCTTGGTAAAGCTTAAGTGTCCTGGCCAACTTTAGGTTACCTGCCTTCTTACAATGTTTTTCAAACCTCAGGTATTTGTTTCACAATTTCATAGATTTTACTATTTCTGCTTACCACCTGTACCATTGTTTAATATTTTCCAAATGGGATACTTATTTGCCTTAAAATGCCTTAAAAAGTTTATTTAGGGCAAAAATTTCACATGACTATTGTTCACAGAAAACGAGTGTTTTCCAATAGCAAAGACATAGAATCAACCAAATGTCCATCAGTGGTAGACTGTATAAAGAAATTGTGGTACATGTACAACACGGATTACTATGCAACCATATAAAAAGAACAAGATCATGTCCTTTGCAGGAACATAAATGGAGCTGGAGGTCACTATTATTAGCAAACTAACGCATGAACAGAAAACCAAATACCACATGTTCTCACTTATAAGTGGGAGCTAAATGATTAGAACGCATGGACACAAAGAGAGGAACAACAGACATTGGGGCCAACTTGAGAGTAGAGGGTGGGAGGAAGGAGAAGATCAGAAAAAATAACTATTAAGTACTAGGCTTAGTACCCAGGTGACAAAATAATCTGTAAAACAAACCCCTGTGACAGAAGTTTACCTATTTAACAAACCTACACATGTACCCCTGAATCTAAAATAAAAGTTAACGAAAAGAAAACAAGTGTTTTCTAATATACATTAAGTACATACCTATTCAAAATTTTAAAAGTTTATTCATGTTACTTAAAAATTATCTTGCATATCAATAGTTTATGCATATCATATTTTGATGAAGTAAAAAGTAAAAATCATTCAAAATTGTGTATAATCTCCAGATGATTTATACTTTATATATATAATACATTTTGATGCTATTCTTTTTGGCAGCTTTATCAATGAGCTATTGCAGTTTAACAAACTATAGAGGCTTAGAATAATAATCATTTATTATTCTTTAAGGGTCTGTGGGTTGACTGGGCAATTCTGCTGTTCTGAGCCAGGTTTGACTGATCTTGGCTGGCCTTAGTCATGTGTCTGTGATCAGCTGGCAGACTGGCTGAGGCTGGCTGGTTTAGGATGGCCTCAGTCACATACCTGGTGATTGTCCAGCTCTTGTCTTAGGGCAATGCAGTGACTGGATCACACGTCATTCGTTTTTCAATAGACTATGCTAGATGTTCCCAGAAATGATTTAGGGTTCTAAAAGAAAGCAGAAGTTGCAAGGCCTCTGGAGGACTAGGTTTGGAAGGAGAACCACCTAGCCTCTCCTACATTTTACTGGCTAAACAAAATTACAGTGCCAATTCAGAGTGGTTATGGTGGGGTCCAAAACTCATTAGGGTTCCATATTCCTCCTAGCTTTCCACCAAGCCATCCCTAGGCTGCAGTCCTCATCCTCATGGTCCAAGTAGCTGCTGGAGTTCAAGCCATTACATGCTGAGTTTGACCTGCAGGAGGCTGAGGGAGGCTGGATAATGGTCCCTCAAGGCCTCCATGTCCTAAGTTTTACAACCTGTGAATGTTATCTTACATGGCAAAAGGGGTTTTGCAGATGTGATTAAATTAAGGATCTTCAAATTGAGAGTTTATCCTCAATTGCACAGGCAAGCATAATGCAACTATAAGTGTCCTTGTAAGAGGGAGGGAGAGGGAGAATTGATTGTAGCAGAGACAGTAGGCAACATGATGAGCAAAGTAAGATATGACACTGTTGGCTTTGAAAATGGAGAAAGGAGACAAGTAATGCAGCTCTAGAAACTGGAAAACGCAAGGAAATGAATTCCTCTCTAGAGTCTCCAAAGGGAGAATGTCCTGCTGACACTTTGATTTCAGCCCAGTGAAACTAATTTTGGACTTCTGGACTCTAGAACTGTAAAATAAAAAATCTATGTTGTTTTAAACCACCAAGTTTGTGGTGATTTGTTGTAGCAGCCACAGGAAACTAAAGCAGAGGCTCACTAGATGTTCCATATAATACTTCCACTTGAACTCATTGGTCAAAATTTGGTTACATGGCTACATATAGCTATATAGCTGCAAGGGTGCCTGGGAAAGGCTTTTTTTTTTTTTTTTTTTTTTTTCTGGATGCCATTAGTGCCTACTAAAGAAGAAGTGAATGATGTTGGAAAACAACTCATCATGTCTGCCACAGATGGAGAGATAGTACTCAAAGTAAATTCAATATATACTGAACATTTAACAAATGTCAGGTATGTTCTGGGTTCTGGTTATATACAGGTGAACAATACAGGCAAAATTCCTGCTCTCATGTAGTTCATATTGTAGAGAGGGAAGACAGAAAATGAACAAAGCTATAAATATATAATGTAAAATGGTGATGTATGCTAATAAAGAAATAAAGCAGGGGCTGAGTATAGAGTTGGGAGATTCATGACTATTTTGGAAAGGATTTTACAAAAGAATATGAGAAGCATCCTGTCATAAGATAATAGGGTGTAGCAGGCCAGGTGGTCAACTGGATAGAAACTGCTGTGCCTAAAGGTATTTGAAATCAAACTTAGAATCTGCTTCCAAAATGACAATGTGAGGAGCTCTGTGACTCTCGGCCCAGTGGAACAACCATAATTGATAAAAATTATTTTTAAAATAATTTCTCTGAAAATTATTATAATGGCATACAACAGATGATAAAATAGTTATTTTTAATAATCAACTAAATCTTATTAAGAACAGTGAGCATCTGTAGCATTTGAGTCATGACACACTCTCTCCCTATCCTCCCTCCCCTGCCCCACAGTTCAATGTGGCAAAAACTCCATTCCAAACAGATGTGGCCAAGAAGATAGGGTGCCCTCCTCTCTAAGCTCGAAGTCAAGGGGTGTACCTGGAGAGGCAGGTTTTAGCATTTCTGATTCTCCTATGCTCTGTCTTACGGAGGCTAAATTCCAGGCAAATGTGAATGAGAGGTTGGGGGATTCCCTTTCTCTACTCAGACCCCAATCACAGGGCAGAGGCTCTACTCAGTTACAGCAAGCTGGGAATACTATAGCTCAGATGACGCTCTCCCCAGATCTCTCATAGGTAGAGGTTTTATGCCAGCTGCCAGCAGAGGCTAGTCCAGAAGACCAGAGGCTGCTTCCCTTACTCAGTGTCCTTCTCATAAAGCAGGAGCGTCTCTTCAAGAGAAATGAGCCACCGTTCCCAACCCCAGCTCCACAGAATAGGTACAGATGTTTTGCCAAAGGGGGTAGGCATAAGAACAGAGTTCTGAAGTCTTCCTCGTAGGAACTGACTTTATTTGGAAGAAAGTGTGGGAAAGAAAGTTCAAGCCTAAGGGTGATCTCAAAACCTTGGAGATTTTTAGTGGTAAGGAGGCTGGTTGCAACATGAGAGCAACAAACTAAACCATAGAGCAACTAGTTTATTGAAGAGAACCAGGGAAAAAGCTAAGAAGAGACTTACTTGGGTCAGAACAAACCTCAAAGACTGGATTTAAAGCCTACCCTTGCAAAGGGGCCTGAATTTATTTGCATCAGACTATGGGGCACTTTATGCTCTAGGACATTGCCAAGAAATAATAGAGCAATAAATCAGCAATTAGTGGAGCCTAACAGCTGGGTGTGATACCAACAGAAGCAGACAGCTTAACAGAAAGTTCAGAAAAAGAGACAGTGAAAGAGAGCCCTACTAAAAACACTGTCATCCCTGTTTAACTGTGGGCATGCCCAAGCTTCTTAGTAAAGAGCAACAAAGTTGACAAGCCTCTGGCAAGTCTGATGAAGAAAAAAAAGAGACAGACAGAAGACACTGATGGCTAAATTAAAGATCAGAGGAGCGGTTATTACCACTAACTTCACAGAATAAAAATGATTACAGACGTATATTATGAACAATGGTATGTCAGCAATTTAGGTAACCCAGATGAAATAGACAAATTCCTAGAAATATACAAAGTACCAAAACTACTCAAGAAGAGATAGGAGAGCTGATTAGATCCATAAAACACAAAGAGATTGAGTTCAGGAGTAACAAAGTTCCCACAAAAAAAAGTCCAGAACCAGATGAATTCACTGGTGAATTTTACCAAAACTTAAACATTGATATCAATTATTCACCAAATTCTCCCAAAATATAGACGAGAAAGGAACATTTCCCAGATCAGTCTATGAGGGTAGTATTACTCTGATACTAAAATCTGACAAAGACATCACAAGAAAACTACAGACCAATACTTCTTACGAATATAGACACAAAATATTCAACCAAATACTAGCAAACTGAATTCAGTAATATATAAAAGGGGTTATATTCCATAACAATGTGAGATTTATCCCAGGAATGCAAGTTTGGATTGACATCTAAAAATCAATTAATATAATATACTATATCAGTAGAATCAAGAACAAAAAACATATAAGCAATTTGATAGATTTAGAAAAAGTATTTGACAAAATTCCAAATCCCTTCATGACAAAAGCAATAAGAATAGAAGGATATTTCCTCAACCTGACTAAGGGTATGTACAAAAACTCCACAACAATTTATTTATTTATTTATTTGTTTATTTATTTATTTAGACAGAGAATCTTACTCTGTTGCCCATGCTGGAGTGCAATGGTGTGATCTCAGCTCACTGCAACCTCTGCCCCCCAGGTTCAAGCAATTCTCCTGTGTCAGCCACCCAAGTAGCTGGGATTACAGGCATGGACCACCATGCCTGGCTATTTTTTCTATTTTTAGTAGAGATGGGGTTTCATCATGTTGGCCAGGCTGGTCTCAAACTCCTGACCTCAAGTGATCTGCCCGCCTTGGCCTCCAAAAGTGCTGGGATTATAGGCGTGAGCCACCGTGCCCAGCTGCTGACAATATATTTAAAAGTAAAACATGGGAAGCTTGCCCCGTAAGATCAGAAACAAGACACGAATATCCACTTATGCTATCTCAACCTTATACTTGAGGTTCTAGTCAGGGATATTAGGCAAGAAAAAGAAATAAAAGACATTCAAATTAAAAAGAAAAAGTGAAACTACTTGTATTAGCAGATGACATGATCTTGTATATAGAAAACTCTAAAGAAACTATTAAAACTAATAAATGAGTTCAGCAAGCTTGCAAGACACAGATCAATATGCAAAAATCAACTGTATCCGCCCACTGTAGCAGTGAATAAACTGAAAATGACATTAACAGATTAAGTCCATTTACAATAGCATCAAAAGAGTAAAATATTAAGAAATAAATTTGTGAAAGAAGGACAAAACTTATACTCTGAAAAGCTATAAAACACTGTTGAAAGAAATTACAGATAACCTAAATAAATGGAAAGTGATCCCATGTTCATGGATTGAATTACTTAATATTGTTAAGATGTCATTACTCCCCAAAATGATTCATAGATTCAATGCAATGCTTTTCAAGATCCAAAGTAGATTTTTTTTTTGCAGACATTGACAAGGTGATCCTAATGTTTATATAAAAATTCATGGGATTCAGAATAGCTAAAACAAGCTAGAAAAAAATGAGAAAAGTGTTAGTGTACTCACAGCAATTTTAAAACTTGTTACAATACCAGTAATCAAGACAGTCTGGTAAAGAGTCTGGCATAGGGATAAACATATAGATGAGTGGAGTTGAAATGAGAGTCTGGCAATAACCCCCGACATTTATAGTCAACCGATTTTCTACAAAGGCATCTGAAGAATTAAATGGTAGTAAGAATGATCTTTTCAACAAACGATATTGGGAAACTTGATGTCTGCCTGCAAAAGAATTAAGTTAGCCCTTTCCCTCACATCTGACACAAAAAATAACTCAAAATAGGTCACGGATCTAAAGATAAGAGTTAAAACTATAAAACTCTTAGAATAAAATAATCTTTGTAACTTTGCTAAGCAATGGATTCTTAGGTGTGACACCAAAAGCACAAGCAACAACAACAAAATAAATAACTTGGACTTAATCATGATTAAAAGCTGTTTCACTTAAAGGACACCATTAAGCAAGTAAAAAGACAACCCACAAAATGGGAGAAAATATTTGCAAGTCATATCTCTGATAAGTGACTTGTGCCTAGATCATATACAGAGCTCTTACAACTCAACAATAAAATGACAAACCAATTAAACAATGGGTAAAGATGTGAATAGACATTTCTCTAAAAAAGATGTACAAATTGACAATAAGCACATGCAAGGATGCTCAACATTATTAGTTATCAGAAAATGCAAATGAAAATTATAAAGAGCTATCAGTTAACACCCATTAAGATGGGTATAATAAAAATTACAAATAATAACATGTTGATGATGATGTGGAGAAATCAGGATTCGCATACACTACTAAAGGGACTTTAATATTTTGAAGCTGCTTTGAAAAGTAGTCTGGCTGTATCTCAAAAGTTTAAACTTAGAGTTACTATATGATCTAACAATTCCACTCCGAGATGTATACCCAAGAGTAATGCAAACATAGTCACACAAAAAGTTGTATACATATAAATGTTTATAGCAGCATCATTCATAATGGCCAAAAAGTGGGGGAGAAACATCCAACAGTTGAAGAAAGAGCAAATAAAATGTGGTATATCCATATGATGGAATATTATTACGCCATTAAAAATGATAACATGTTACAGCATAGATAAACCTTGAAAACATGCTGTTAAATGAAAGAAACCAGTCAAAAATGCCCACACATTATAAGATTTCATTTATGGAAAATATCCAGATAGGCAAATATATAGAGACAGAAATTAGATTAGTCATTTCCTAGGCCTGTGGGATTTAGTTAAGGTAGATGGGGAGTGACTATTCACTGGCACAGAGTTTCTTTTGGGGGTGATTAAAAGGTTCTAAAATGGACTGTAGTGATGGTTACACAACCTTGTACATGTACTAAAAACCATTGAGTTTTACACTTTGTAAAAGGGTGAATTGTATCATATGTGAATTACATGTAAGTTTATATATATAAGAGAATATGCTAGCCAAAATAAAACTAAATGAACTACAATAACAAAAAACACATCTGGGGTTATATTCAGCCCATGCATAACCAAATTGTGGTACCTAAGATAGAGTCTTTATAGGATCCCCTTCAACTTCAGGATGTTCATTTTATGGCAGAAAATCATGACCTAGGAATAAGAAGAATTAATATTTGGTACACAAGATGAAGAAGAGATTATATTTATTCAGCTGACTAGCCTTAAAGGAAAACAAGGAATAAAAGCTATGCATAATTGACCAAGCAGAGGAAAAGAAAGTTGCCTTCTAATCCCAAACTTAAAACAACATGGTCTGAAGACTAAAATTTTCTCCATGGCTGAGAACACCTGATCTTATGAACCGAGAGGCAGGAAGGGGTTTCTCGGGAAGAGCAAGCAGTTCTGTGTTGATCAGGTGTTCTCAACGATGGAGAAAATTTTAGTCTTCAGACCGTGTTGTGTTAAGTTTGGGATTAGAAGCCAACTCGGTTTAGAAATAGGAGTCCTGGCTAGGCGCAGTGGCTCACACCTGTAATCCCAGCACTTTGGGAGGCCAAGGTGGGTGGATCATGAGGTCAGGAGTTCAAACCAACCTGGCCAACATGGTGAAACCCCGTTTCTACTAAAAATACAAAAATACAAAAAAATCAGCTGGACGTGGTGGTGGATGCTTGTAATCCCAGCTACTCAGGAGGCTGAGGCAGAGAATTGCTTGAACCCGGGAGGCAGAGGTTGCAGTGAGCCGAGATCATGCCACTGCACTCCAGCCTGGGTGACAGAGAGACCCCATCTCAAAAAAAAAAAAAAAAAAGAAAAAAAAGAAAAGAAATAGGAGCCATTGGTTCAAATTCAGGTACTGCCAACCATTATTATAAACTTGGACTTACCATCCCCAGTCCTCATTTTCCTTGTCTATAAAAGAAGGCAATCATTGCTATTCTGAAAACTTGTTGGGAGGATTAAATAAATATGGTTATTAAGTGCCTGACATATTAATTTCCACCTAATTCACTAGCATGGATCCAAATCTACCATCCTGTTCTATATTGTCATTTCTCTCTTTTAAAAAATTCACTATGTATGGTCTTTCTATATTCTAGGGGAAGCCTAATTAGTTATCAGCATAAGAGTATGTGATTTAGAAAATAGTGTTATTTCATCTAAGGGAGAAAGAAGAATTCTCTATCACCACCACTACTACTACCAAATAGCACCAATCTGCTGGATTTCTTTCTTTTCTTTCTTTTTTTTTGAGATGGAGTTTTACTCTGTCACCCAGGCTGGAATGCAGCAGTGCAATCTTGGCTCACTGCAACCTCTGCCTCCCAGGTTCAAGCGATTCTCCTACCTCAGCCTCCCGAGTAGCTGGGATTACAGGTGCCCACCATCACGCTTGGCTAATTTTTGTAGTTTTAGTAGAGATGGGGTTTCAACCTGTTGGCAAGACTGGTCTCAAACTCCTGACCTCAGCAGGGATTACAGGCGTGAGCCACCGCACCTCTGGATTTCAAAATAAATTGGGATAAAGGACAGAGAATGATTTCCCTGAGCAAAATAAAACTCAGCTTTGAACCTGTAAGTTTCCTAAAGAATAATCTGGTATAAAATCCTGTGCATGCAACCAAATGCTGCAAAGGAGAAGTACAAGGTGTTGCTGGAGAATATAGAGCAGGATGACCTAACTTTGCCCACTGGGGTCTTAAAGGAGCTGTATCACCATTTCTGCTTCCCCACCGCTCCCCACCGAATGGTTTGAAACTGGCCTTTTTGAAGCTGGTCTTTTAAACAATCATTTGCTGTCTTTAAAAAGTTTTAAATGGCTGTCTCAGTAAAAGTGAAATCAATATTCTTTCAGCCCTGGCTTTTAGCAGATAATGTCTCCCCATAAATCATGAGCATAATGACACTGGAATAATTCATCATCTCATTACATTTACAGATGATGCGCCACATTGTTCTGAGGCGAAGGTTATCTTCCCTGCCTGGGACTCCATCCAGAAACAAATAAAAGACCAAGGAACCTGATTATTCCATGGTCCGTTTATAGAAGTTGTTGTGGATCAGTTTTCCGTCTGTCAGCTACTTTTTCTTTACAGTCCTTCTGTGAACTCACTGCAGGGATATATCCTTCTAGCTCAAGACTTTCACTAACCTTTAAAACTTTGTTGTTGAAGAGGCACTTGTCTAGGATGAAGATGTTCTGTGGGCTTCTTTTTATATCAGTGCCAGATCTAAGGTCATTAGTGAAACAGTCAAGGATTTATTGAGCAGCTACTATTTGTCAGGTTATGGCACTGGATGCTGACATGTTCTGTTCTCATTGACTGTACCATCACGGGGGAAGATGATCAAGAACTCTTTACAAATAATCATACCATCATTGCTAGTGGTAAGTACTGGGGAAGGGAGACAAAGGGGGCTATTAATAAAAGAACCTCCTAATTGAACTGGTGGGGCATGAATTATAGAAGGCAGCTCTAAAGTGATACTTAAGGTAAGACTAAACATCAGGTATATCATATCTGTGGACTCAATACTTGATGAAGGACTGGATGAATGAACAAAAGCAACAACAGAGAAGCAAGGGAATGGAAAAATAGTTCAGATAATGGCTATTAATGTTAAGGACTGATTCTTTACCCAGTCAAAAAGAGCTGAATTGGTAACTGTCAATTAAGATTTGTGTAGACCTGTGGCATTATCCCTTTAGTACAAAACCTTACTATTTATACAGACTGCTGAAGTCCTAGTTTGGGTAAGTGCTTCAGAAGTAAACAGACTTGAATGTAAATTTCAGTTACCATATTTGGTTAATTCCATTGAAGCTTTTAGTGATAATTTCTGAATCTCAACTTCTTCAACTGTATAATAGGGATAATAAGACCTCTTAAGGTTGCTGTGAAGATTAAAAGAGAATATGTGTACCAATGCAGGAAGATACAGGGATTAAGAAGCTACGCTGGGTTTTCTAGCAAGTTTTGTTTGAATCCCTGCTGGGCCACTACCTAGCCATGTAACCTCAGCAAACAGCTATTGTTTAACATAACATATATGTTCCATAAACTCACTGCATTATGCTAAATTGGGCAGTACAAAGCACAAGGCTTATGAGGAAAATGGGGCTCAGGGCACAGCACAAAACAACTTTTTCAGTGACATGTTAAAAAAAAAGATAGAAACCTAATGTTAAAAGAAAAACTTTAGATAATTAAATTTAGTAGAGTTTATTTCAGCAAAGAATGATTCATGAATTGGGAAGCCCCCAAAATTTGACTTAAATAATTTTACTAGAGAATGAGTGTTACTTCTTGGTGAACAAGGGATTTGACTTGTTGCACAGGAGAGCTTGAGAGAGCTTCATGCAGCAATGTGGGCTTTCAGTATTTATAGACAGAGTAAGGAAGTGAGGTATAACAATAGCTTGATTGGTTGCAGTTCAGTAGTTTGCCTTATTTGACATGTTCTAATCATTTGGCAGCCTGTGATTGACTGAAGCTCAGCTGCTATGATTGGCTGAGACTCAGCCATTAGTTACAAGAATATACTTGTAAGTTAGGTTGCATTTTGATACATACAGACTCAAGATATGGAGATAGCTTTAGGCCAAATTTAATTTAACACTAAAGAAACAGTAGACAACTTTACACTTGATAAATAGCTAAAAAACAATAACAAATACAACAATATATAAATATGGCACTCCACCTGGAAAAAGACCTAGGGTTTGCCTATGGAAGTGGGGTGGAAAGGGTTGCAACTTGCAAGCTACTGTGAAGTGGCAGGAGCTGGTTATCTGGAATCCTAGGGAAAGTTGTAGCACCAGATGAGGATGGTGTGGCTCACAACACGCATCAACCGTGTTGGAGCAAACATGCGTTGTAGCAGAACCTGATGTGCTTATCGTTGCTCTGCCTCAGTTCTCTCATCTGTAAATAAAAATGATCATGGCACCTGCCTTGCAGGGTTGTTCTAATCGTGATTACACTAGATAGTTCCAGGTAAAGTGATTAGCACTGGGCCTGGCATATAGGTTTGGTGTATTTCCCCTGGGCATTTATGATTTCATATTATGTTAAATTTGACTTAAAGAATTTTCCTAGAGGGCTGCGTGTGATGGTTCATACCTGTAATCCCAGCACTTCAGGAGGCTGAGGCAGGCGGATTACTTGAGGTCAGGAGTTTGAGACCAGCCTGGCCAACATGGTGAAACCTGTCTCTGCTAAAAATACAAAATTTAGTTGGATGTGGTGGCAGGTGCCTGTAGTCGCAGCTACTCAGAAGGCTGAGGCAGGAGAGAATCTCTTGAACCCAGGAGGTGGAGGTTGCAGTGAGCTGAGATCGCGCCACTGTACTCCAGCCTGAGTGACAGGCGAGACTCTGTCTCAAAAAATTTTTTTTCTTTTTACTACAGGATAAGTGTTACTTCTTGGTGAGCAAGGAATTCAACTTGTTGCGCAGAGCCTGACAAAGGCTCACAAACCTACACAGTCATGATACCTATGCAGGGTCTCCTACTCCTTTTTCTCAAACGGGCCTGACAGGGGAGGCTGAAGACCATTTCTTCCTGAGGAGAAGGCAGGGAGAAGAAATGGCAGCCATGGCTCCCTAGACTCAAGGAAGAGACGAGGACCATAGGTAAGTGTTTCCAGTCCACCAAGAGAGTAGTCCTATATTAGCCATCGCCTCTGTTCTAGCTGTTCCTGTGCATGGTGCTGGAGTTAAGTCATATAACCTCCCATTAGCTGTAATCCACTTCTTGGTGACTCTCCAAACTGAACCTGAATTCCAGAGGTTTCCCTATCAGTTATCACAGTTGGCCCAGCCTGCCCTGAAACCCAGAGAGGTAATTTCATCTTTCATCTGTCCTCCTTCCTGAGTGTCTGCGGACAACTGGCTAAGAACAGATATGAGGGGGCCAGGGCATGACTCACATGGTTTGTTTGGCTGAGCTAGAGAACAAAGGAGACTGGCTTGTGTGAGGAACATGAGAGTTGTTTGCAGGACACTCCTGAGGCATCAGTGCAGGCGGCTGTGTGAGCTTCCCTGGTGTGGTTTGCTTCCAGCTAAAGCTCCTACAAGCTCCTGAGTCATATACTCCTGAGTCTGTATGTTTCTTCTCCATGGGTGTCTACTCCCACCTGTGTGCTAGGAGGGTACAGTGCTGCCTCCTCCTTAGCCTTCATCCCTGGAATGCCTTCTGTTATAGGAGAGACCCCACTCTCCTTCTAAGAGTGACCTTAACCCCTGCACCTCCATTGCCACCTTCTATTGTCACTCCTGGCTCTGAATTCATCCCTTATGCCCTTACCAATATCCCCTTGGCACTTCATCCTATATGTCTCTGGGACCCCAAGTTCTTTGATCATTCTCTTTTATTGTACCCCCACCTCCTATCACTCAACTAAGAATAGAAGGGTGGTGCGGTTAAGAGCATAGGCTTTGGAGGCAGACAAATCTAGAATTCTGCCTCTTCTGCTTATAAGGGGAAAGATAGTTCACTTCTCTAAGAATTAGCTTTCTTATCTGCAAAATGGGAATAGTAGTGCCTGCCTCCTTGGGGTTTCTGAGGATTAAATAAGTAATGTCTGTGAAATTCACAGAAAGCACCTGACAGATTAAATACTCTATTAATGTAGCTGTTGTTATTATTAAGATGCTTAACTTCTTATGAACAGTGGCAGTGGCATTGCAGAGCTAAATCCACACAGTAGGAAATTTACAACTATTTATCCAATGAATGAATTATCACTCATCATTAATGCTGAGTGTTCAGTTCATATATTTTTATATGAATGATGCATTCATTCCATACATTTTTAACAGACCATACCTACATTTGTCTTTTATTTTTTATTTTTTAATTTCAATAAATTTATGGGATACAAGTACAATTTTGTTACTTGCACAGATTGCGTAGTGGTGAAATCAACACTTTTATAAAGGGTATCCATCACTCAAATAACTTACATTGTATTCATTAAATAATTTTTCATCATCCACTCCCTCACCCTTCTGAGTCTCCATTGCCTATCATTCCACATTCTACATCTATGTGTACACATTATATATGTATGTACACACATATGCATACATATACATGCATATATATTGGTGTGAGCAACACCAATAGGCACTCTGAATGAGAATGGGTGTAAATTTGTACAGTGAGAATTACATCTAGGTGGAGAAATGACTTGGAAGCTTGAGTTACAGTCTGGATTGCTCCACATTTACATTTTCATATATCCTAGAAGTATGAAACCCATTTCCTCAAACTTTAAGCTTTATTAACTCAACCTTGGTCCACAAGTGCCTCCATAGAACTGTGTAGATAGAAAATACTAAAAAGACTTCTTTCAAGGACTTTTCTGTTGATTTGGGAGAATAAGGCATGTTCATACGGCTTTTAAATATCAGTATGGGTTAGCAGATAATTAGTTGTTGATATGAACCCTAGAAATAATCAACGTAATGGGAATTCAGAAGTAGGAGAGTTCTGGTCCAGCTAGCAGGCGAAAGGCAGGCCATGTTGAAGGTGAGAGACTATATGAGCTCTATAAAGGATAAAGGGTGTATCTGGGAAGAAAGTGAGACTAGGGCATCCCTTGTGGGGACCACAGCACAAATTCTGTGGAAAAGCATTGGAGAGTGTTGACTTGATATTTCCATCAGACATTGGTTCTCAAAGGGAATATGACTATCAGAAGGCTTTTTAGAAATCTTTGGGAATGATTTAGGTTGTCACAACTGGGGAGACACTACTGTCATTTAATGAGTCGAGTCTGGAAGTTGCAGACATCCTACAATATGTGAAGTAGACATAGAAATGGTAAATTTTCCTGAGTCCTGGATAACTTTCAGATGTCCTGCTGGACATTTATGTGGTTGAAAACCTGCATATATTTATTTTATGTATAACCGAGGCTACATGATTGATAGAGATAGATATAGATAGATAATGCTTTAGTATTATTACATTTTCCAGGACTGCAACTACAGAGGATAGGTTATAGTTGACTACCTTCAGAGTTTTACCAAGCATTGTTCACCATTTCAGAATATCATATCACCAATCAACAATGATGGCACCACTCATGGAAATTTCACTGTAACAGCTGGTTTGAGTTTGTAGCTGTCAGATTCACGGTAATTCTGTGCAAGTATATATGATTGTCCTTAGTTCTTATTTCAAACTGTCAAATGGAAAGTGAAAGAATGAACAATATTCTGTGAGTATTCTAACTTTTTAAAAATCCACAATGATTTTATATAAATGGATGCACAGATCAGTATGTCTTCTAGTGTAATCATGCCTGAGCACTTACATTTTAAAATATGTTATTTTATTATAAGTTAATTTTCTCTATTTCTCCTCTATCTCGTAGTGAAGTCATCATGTTAATATTTTTGAAACTGTTGGTTGTGTTGTCAAATATTCATAATAGATAGGAGATGTAGGGCTTGATAAGCAATAAAAACTCCTGGATTAAGAAATCAAATCTGAGAATTACAAGGACATATTTGCTTAAATTCACTGTAGTGGGGGCTGGGATGGGCATGGAGTGGGGTCAACCTTTGTTTAGCTTTACATCTTTCTCCATAGTGCCAAGGTAACTGGTTTGCTCAAATACATCAATTTTTAGTGATTTATTTTAGCAAGAGGTAGATACGCCTTTATACTTTTTCCATATTTAAATTATTTATATCTGATATGGATGTTTATGGAATAATGGATATGGCCAAGGAAATGGTTGTTGTATGGCTTCTTTATCAGCGTCTTCAATGCATCAAAATGCTTTCCTTCTGTTTAAATACCATAGCTGTAGAAGGGTCTCCACTGAGAAGGATTATCTGAATAAGCCATTTTTGTGATAAGAACACACCCCAACAGCCTTTCCCCCTGTTCAGCTTATGTAGTTAAGCTCTACAGAGAAGTTTCTCTTTTTTCTTTTTACAAACTAAGCAATGCTTTTCCCCTGACAGATGGCTGAGGCTTTCCAGAACTCCATGCTTCTCCAGAAACTATCCCTCAGGCAAGTCTTAGGTCCACTTAAACCAAACTTTGGCAAGAGGGAGAAATCTCACGTTTCCTCAAAGAGAAAATAAAATGGCAAGGCATGGGAATAAAGTCTCCAGCAGCTGGAGCTAGAAATTGTTCATAATTATGGCGAGAGATTTGGTGTCAGGATAAATCCTAAGCCTGGTTTCCCAATATTTGAGGATGGCAGGATGTATCACAGGGTCTTGTAAGATTCTATCAGGAGAAAATAAACATGTTGCTTTCACTTATGAAACAAGTATATTTTATATGTCACTTTAATAAACCAGAGAATGAAGTCATAAAATCAATAGTGATCGGTTACAGAAACACGAGCTGCATAGTGCTGGTTAGGTGTTTAACAAAAAGATCATGTAGACCCAGGCTCAAAGATCCCCCAGTCATTGTTTAAGATGGGTTTCCATGTTGAGGGCTAAATAACCAGGAAACAGCAAATGTAGTGCTCATTTCATGTTGAGATTGCAGCCAAATGCCATCGTTACTGTTCTTGGGCCTGACATACCCATTAAGGAGAGGTTGTTTAGACCCCAAATGGTATGCTAAATAAATAAAGCTTATTGGTGGTGAGGATGCAGTTTTGATTGCTCTGAAAATTAGACATTTTCACTGAGAAAATGCTTTTTGTAATGTGATACACTCAATAATTTTGATCTAAGAATCATTTCAGGATGGTTGCCTGCTGCTGAGTACACCAAATATGCTGACGTTGGTTTGGGTTTTGGTTTTCTAGGAAGTTGTTTTGGCATCAGGTAGACATTGGCTAAAACTGTCAACTGGGCAATATTCAACAGCATGGTCATGTTTAAGAGCTTGGGCTTTGCAGGCTAATAGATTTGGGTTTAAAACCCCAGACTCTACTCATGAGCTAGGGGTCTTCTGGGAAGTTACTATAAAAGCAACAATAACAACATTGTATTATGAACAATTTTAAACATAGACAAAATTAGAGAAAATAACTCAGTGATCCCCTGTGTACCCATCACTAGCTTCAAAAATTGTCAATATTTGGAGCAAGTTATCTAACCATGTTCTCATCAGTAAAATGGAATTCATAATAATTCTCACATTCAAGAGTTCATGTAGTGATTATAAAAGCAATAGTATATATATATGACCTTTAAGCACAGAGGCTGGAATATAATAAGTGCTCTCAAAAGTTTATTCCATTTTGAACTAGGAATACCTTTGGTTTAAAGACACAGCAACCTATGCTGAATGAAAAGTAGGATCTTTGTGGTTTTACTGGCCTTTAGAATTTCACAAAGAATATAGCCCCTTAGCATAAAATGATCAGATCTTATATTTAAAAAATAACCCCCCACATAGTACAGGGATCTGATGCTGAGCTAGCCAAGGCTGTGTCTCAGCAAAAATTCCAAATGACCCATGAAAGGCAAAAATTTCCTTAAAGAAGATGATACTGTCCTCAAAAAAAAAAAAAAAAAAAAAAAATCATTGCAATAAAACAAAAAGTTTGTGGCTAGAAAATCTTACCCCAATGAAGGAATACCCTTTCTGCTCAGGTCTGCAGGCTACCAGTGCTATAGATGACCTCAGAGTGAATAGCAGTTCTGCCATCTGCCATTCCCTTTTGGCTGTTCTCAGAGGCCTTTATGGCAGTGAGGGAGAGCATTCTTTTGGTGCGAGAAATAGTTACTGCTCTTGGGTTAGACTGAGAAAGTTTTGCTGAGCTTCAGGATCCAGAGTGAGTAATTTACAGAAAGCGCTCAAGGGTCTATTAGACGGGGTTCCCCTGCCAGGAGAGGTGTTGGGGAAGACTAGTTTTCTAGGACGAAAACTGAGCTGCTTTGCCGAGCACACCAAAAAAGGTGGTGCTGGGGGGGAGAAATGTAGTTTTAACCTTGATTTGTAGCAATTATTATGACCTTCAAAGAGTCATTTGTTAGGGCAAATAAGGATATAGAATTTTAAAAATCCACAAATTGGGTTACTTATTTTGGAGCCAAAGCAAGTTAATTTTAAAATGGGATCAGCACCATAGAATAAATACTTTTAGGTCTTATCCTGCCATTTATACTGGTGTGACCTTAATCTATCCTATCTTCAGTTTCCTTGTCTCAAAAATTGAGATTATAATAGTCTCCCTACGCTGAGGTTTTTGCCAGGGAGAAAGAGATAACATAGGTAAATACATGTGCATTGCTTTTAAATACTAGGTAAAGACTCATATCATCATCATCACAATCATCATCATGGTCATCATTAGTATTACTATTTTGGTGAGTTGATCAATGATGCTACTGGATGGAGAACTTTTTCTGAATGGCATTTCTCTTGCTGTTGGCTTGGACATAGGCAGGTAAACTCAATGTGGAAATTTTTATGCAGTAATTATTTGTTTTTCTTCTACCAAATTGCAGAGAATCCATACATGTAAGTACTGTCTGCTAACTGATTCCACCACTGGAGCTCCATGGAATCCATACAAAGCACACCTCTTCTCTTCTCCTTGGCATCCAATTTGGTGGCTCTACATCTGCTTTCAACAATGAGTCAAGGCTGTATCTGACAAGATGGAAGTTCAAAATCAACAACAAAATCTATTTATTTTGGTTTTGATCCTAGCCCTGGGCCTTTTACTAAGTATTCAGAACTGATTTAATGAATGAAAAAATGAATGAATGGTATACATTTCCATTGTCTATTCTGCTTCTTTTGCCTAGGGAATTGGGTTAGGCCATGATTTCCTTGTTGTTTTTTTCATGTTTGTTTTATCTGCACAACCCTAAATTAAACCGACTAGTTCCATTCATGTATTTCTCTCTTGTTTTATGAGCACCTAATTTCTTATTTTTATTTAAACAGAAGTTAAATAGTAAAAACTTTGGAGTATTTAATTTTACTTAATTAAATTTTTTTTTTAAAAAAATAAGCATTTACCTGAAAGGAGTATTGAATTTTGAAAAGCAACTTCAACAAATCCCTTTTTGGATGAGTACAATAATGGTTGAAGAGGGCACAATTCATGATGAATTCATTTGAAAGTATAACAGATTTAAAAGTTTTTTAAAAGGACTAGTATAGAAAAGCCCAAACAAATTATTCAGGATTTTGGGATGTTATTTAGAGAACACACTTTCTTGTATGATTGTTTCTTATTTTTCTCCTTTGTGGTTGCTTGAGTACCACTATAGTGACTCTGTTACAATGGAATTGTTTAACACAAAGTATGCTAAGCAGTTAATACTTTACAATTATATTTTAAGGTATGTATTGTTATGCTTTTTAAACCATAAATTTAAAAATAAGGCTCAGAGATGTTGAATATCTTATCCAACGTTGCACCAGTGGAAAGTTACAAGTCCAAGGTTTGTGTCCTGATTTAACAGGCTCTGAATTCCAGATTCTAAATTTGCTGTTGAGCAGAAAGTGATGTGCACTAGAAAAGTAAATTGATTTCCTATGTAGGCAGACTTCTCACATAAGTAAAGGACTTGTGAGATCTTTAACTTTACATTGCCTATACATTACACTGGTCTAGTCAGTAAATAGTCCCATGATTGCCCATTCTCCAAAGTTAAGTGACCAGTTAGAGAAATAAGATCAGGACCTGTAGCCTCATATTCTTGAGATCTCCTTTAGTGACAAATCAGAGATGATATCTTTCTTGTTAAGAGAAGGTAAATTTTTGCAACTATTCTGTGTGTTGAAACAAATAAAAATAGATAAATTATAATATTTAGGAAAAATATTCATAGGCCATAATTCAAATTAGAGTTGCAGGAAGAGTAAGTGGGAGGTAAAAAAAAAAAAAAAAAAAAAAAAGGAGAGTGAACTTCTGATTCATTTGGCAGTGAATAAGGAGGGAAAATAACGTGTTTGGGCTATAACTGGGAAGGAAGGATATTGAAAATAATACTAAGTGAGGGTTGGAGATTAAACACTTTCTTTCCCCAATGTTAATGGTGGCCTACTCCCAACTTCTCCTCTCCCCCTTCACCAAATTACTTCTCACCATGGTTACCTCCACATTCCTAAATCCAACAGACATTCTTTAGTCTTCATCTTAGTTGGCATCCGAGCATCACTGGTACTATTGCCTACTGTACCTTCCCTTTCTCTGATTTCTGGGCACAATTCTCTCTGTTTTTTTTCCTAGTGTTCCTTGTCCTTCTTTGTAGGTTCTTCTTTTGCCCAGCCATTAGTTGTTGGAGGTCCTAGGCCCTCTCTTCTTATTCTGATTTCTCTACCCAGTGATCTCATCCACCCCTGTGGTTTTCAAGTTGCATATATACTCAGATGACTCATGGTTTTATCTCCAGTCTTGATCTTGCCCTTAACTCCAGATCCATATATCAACTGTCTACTTACCATCTTTTGAATGCCTTGAAGGTACCTCACATTCAGCATGTCCAAGACTGAGCTCATGATCTTCTCTCCCAGGCCTGGTCCTCTTCCAGGGTCTCTCTCGCTGAACAACACCACTGTTCTGTTTACTTGTGCATGCAGAAGCCAAACAGCTAATCTCTCCCTTAACCCCCTTATTCATTACCAAGTTCTACTGACTTCACTGACTAAATCTCTCTTGAATCCCATCTACCTCTGTCTACCTCCTTGGTCATTACCTTAGGCCATGCCACAATGATGTCTTTTCTGAACACTGCAACTTACCCTTGGACTGATCTACCTGCATCCACCCTAGCCTCTCTACCATCTTGTCTCTACCCTGCATTTTCAAAATGTAAATTGCATCGTGTCACTCCCAAGCTTAGAATCCTTTCATTATTTTTCATTCTTCTTAGGACACAGTCAGAAATCTGCCCCATAACTCACCAGGTGCTACCTAGTCTAGGGGAGTGGTTCTCAAAGTGTAGTCTTAGAATACATCAGCATCACCCAGTAGTGTGCTTTGAAATTCAACATCTTATGTCTCACTTTAGATCTGCTGAGTCAGAAACTCTGGGGAAGGGGTCCAACAGATTGTGTTTTCACAAGCCCTCCAAGTGATTCTGATGTATATACTCAAGTCTGAAAACCACTGCTCTAGGGCCCACCTACCTTTCTGGCTATATACAGCCTCTTGCTTTCACCATTCCAGCCTCTCATAGCTTGCTTTTATTCCCTCATCAAGCATATGTTTCCTCTTACCACAGGGCCTTTGCACAACTCTTCCTTTTTCCTTGAGCACTTCTCCCTCTTCTCCTTCCCTAGTTAATGTCTACTCCTTCCTCAGGTCTCAGCTCAATACAGCTGCCTTGGACCAATTTCTCCTAATGATATATATTGCTCCTTTATAATACTTAAAACAGCTGTGTATTTGTCATTTTTGTATGGTTATTGATTAACATCTATCTCCCCTACTATACTATAAACACCAAAAGAATTGAGATGGTATGTATTTTTGCTTATTATCTGCACTATTTAGTTCTAGGATAGTAATAGTACATACTCAGATATTTGTTGAATGAATGAATGAATGAATGAACTTTCCCTTATAGTCTCTGCATACTGTTTGAGAGCACAGGCATATTGGAATCCTCATGGGCAGCTGCCAGTGTCCTCATTTTATAAAATGGAGATACCTACCTCATAGACTGGTTGAGGCAATTATATGAGGTAATACATAAACAAAACCTAGCACAGGACTGGGCACACAAGTCCTTCATAAATCTTAGCTCTGATCATTATTATTATTATACTCTATTATTATTATTTCAGTTTCCATACTCTCCCTCAATCGTAATGGTTGAGTGTGGTTGGAACCAAACAGTATAATTCTTGGTAAATATGTACATTTTAAAATTATGAGATGAAAATAAATGGTTGTGCATTTTCTCCATTTTTAAAAAAAATTGTGTATCACCCAATGTATTTGTCCCAGAAAGTTCTTGTTAGCCCTGTCACTGGTTTCTAATACCATTCATTTATTAATTCAGCAAATAATTAGGGAATACCGTGATGTATTGTGCTGGATTCTAGGGATGCAGTTATGACCAAGATAGGCATGGATCCACATGGAGTTCACAGTCAAGTGGAGAATAAGATATTAATAGTGCAGTGGGGAAATACTTCACCACAGTGCCACTGAAAATGATAAAGACAAGTACAAGGTCCTATGTGTTTGTGAAACTGGAGGACCAATAGGCAAAGTGGGGATTTTCCACCTTGAGGCCACCTTTGGCTTTCAGATAGAAGCCGCCTGACATAAACCAAACTAACTGGTGTTCATGGCAGCATGTTATACAAACCAAATAGGTGAAATTGATGCATTTCTCCCAATCTGAATCAAACTGGTCTCAATATGTGTTAATTCGGTGTGTTCCTATGAGCAAGGTTTCCATGAAAACCAGCTAAAAGGGGAACACAGCTGGGAGCAGTGGCTCACACCTTTTATTAGTCCATTTTCATGCTACTGATAAAGACATACCTGAGATTGGGTAATTTATAAAGAAAAATAGGTTTAATGGACTCACAATTACACGCGGCTGGGGAGGCCTCAATCACGGCAGAAGGTGAAAGGCACATCTTACATGGTGGCAGGCAAGAGAGAAGTGAGGCAAAAGGGGTTTCCCCTTATAAAGCCTTCAGATCTTGTGAGACTTACTACCACGTGAACACTATGGGGGAAACTGCCCCCATGAATCAAGTATCTCCCATGGAGTCCCTCCCACAACACATGGGAATTATGGGAGCTACAATTCAAGATGAGATTTGGGTGGGGACACAGCCAAACCATATCATGCCTGTAATCCGAGCACTTTGAGAAGCCAAGGCAAGTGGATTACTTGAGCTCAGGAGTTTAGGCCTGGGAAAGGAGAAACCCTGTCTCTACAAAAAAAATTACAAAAATTAGCTAGGCATGGTGGCACACACCTGCAGTCCCAGCTATTTGGAAGGCTGAGGTGGGAGGATTGTTTGAGCCCAAGAGGTTGAGACTGCAGTGAGCTATGGTTGTGTTACTGCACTCCAGCCTGGGTGACCAAACGAGACCCTGTCTCAAAAAAAAAAAAAAAAAAAAAAGGGAAGTGGGGAGCAATATAAGGGAAAAGCCAGGTGGGAAGCCTGCATTATTAAAATGCCTCCCAGTTGCTTTCTATGCACACTTAGCATTTGAAAACTATTCCTTTCTAGGCCCTCTGCCTGATTTCCCTTTGGCTGGCTCTGATTTCTTTACCACTCTGAACACCTGGGGCCGAGGCTCTTTTTCATAGTAGTTTGAAAGCAATCCTTTCTCTTTCTTTTTACTCAGTTTGATCCAGGCCTTAATCTTTGAACAGCATCAAATATTCTTTGCCATTTGATAAAGCTGGGGTTGGAGGAATCCAGAGTTTTCAAAAGCAGGTCTTGCGTTACCGTTGGAGATCCAGTGAGTCTTTCAGCAAGACTAACTCTTAAATCATCCAGGCTCAATTAGTTTATTTCAAAGAAATACCCAGGTGTTGTTTGACCTTCAAACATATGGGCTGCTGAAGTAAATGAAAGTCTTGCCTGTTCCCATAATGCTGAGGGAACTAGATGGGGCAATTCATTTTCATATTCTCTGAGTTTTGAGGAGGGATTATTAGGTTTGGGCTAAATGAATCATTTGCTTTAGTAATATACTCAGTAGTGGGCTGCAGTTGCCTTGCTGAGGGTACAACCAGATGTGAGCTGTCACTAAGCACCACTAAAATAGGGAGAGATAGGTAGAAAAACTGGGCCACTGTAGGTGGAGCTTGAGCTCTGAGATGTGGGGATAACAACCTAGGCTACAGGGAGAATCAATAAGGTAGGTGGATCATTGTGTGCTCTGCGCAGTTGCTTGACAGCGGGGAGGTGTTGGTACTGCGGAACCAGGGTGGCTTTTTTTTTTTTTTTTTTTTAACCTCTTTCCAGCACTACGAGTGGGCACTATCCTTTAAGACTAAGACTCCTGACTTGGTATGCAAAGATTTTTTTTGGTTTTTGTTCAGACCGTTCTACCCAGAGTTGTTGGGGTTTTAGTATAGCGGCCTATGTTTTTGTACCTTACATGTTTTCTAAGAATTGGAGCTGCGTTAAAAAAAATTGTTCAGTAGCCAAGTGTATGTTTTTGGAGCTAGAAAGACCTGGTTTCAAATCACAATCCCTCCCGCTTATTAGCTGTTTGACAATAGGAAAGTTGCTTAACTTCTCTGAGGCCCAGTTTTCTCAGGTATAAAATAGCGCTGATAATATTTTAGCATTTCACAAAGTACATTTCAATGAAATTTTAATTTGCATCCAATCAAAATGGGATTTAATGATCAAATACATCTGGAAAACCCTTTAGACTGTTTTCCTCTATCTCAGATATGATAATGCATATTTTCAGATTAAAGTCCCTGGGAACTTGTGCAGGAAATGAAACTGTTTAACCCCAAATGTGAAAATGTAGTTAAGATCAGGAGGCTTTTTCTTTTGTAGAAATACAAATGATCTCATAGCATGATTGTAAGGGTTAAATAAAAATTTAATATAAATGCTTTTCAGAGCATCTGGGTCATAGTAATCAAAAGTAGTGAGAATTATCAGTGTATAAATATTATTGAGGATTTTTGTCTTCAAAAACAAAACTAAATTTGATACACCTGGGTTTTGACCACAGACATTAACTGTATCAGCATTTGCCAGTTGGAAGTTTACAGAATTCAGCTCTCACTGGTGGCTACTGGAATGGTTGCGATTTATTGAGTGGCTACTATGTGTCAGGGAATCCATTAGGTACCTCAGTAGAGAGTCATCAATATATTTAATGGTCCCAACTACTCGACAAGCTAGATATTATTCTTTCGTTCATAGATGTGGAAATTGAGGCTTAAAGAGAATAAGCGCACTGCCCAAGGCAGTGTAGACACTCAACTGTGGAGGTTGGAAATTAGCTTGATTTTTTCCGACCAAAGCCCTTGACTATTCTCAGCTGGCATTTTACAAACCCTGGAAGATATTCGCAATAAGCCTAATTGAAATCAACCACCTGACCAACGTGAGGCAGCACAGGACTAAATGTGTTGGGAAGGTCACACTTCAGCCACACCAAAAATGTTTCCTTTATGGAATTCAGCTTGTTCACTCATCCCAAAGACTTGCACACATCGTTCCCTTTGCCCAAAGCATTCTCCCTGTGTTGTCTTTCTTGGCTGTCTCTCACTCATTCTTCAGGTCCTGGGACTGATGTACTTCCTCCAGAAAGTCATTCCTAACTCTCCAAGTCACAGGCAATGCCTCTTCCATAGACTCCCTTAACACTCTGCACTTGCCTTGTCACGGCTCTTTCTCACTGTCATGCCTTTCACTTGTCCATCTTCCCAACAAACTGTGAGCAGGAACCAGGTCTCTGTGAGCATTGTGTCCCCAGCACATCACACATAGTACTGCATAGACATTTACTGACGAATGAATGGTGTTCATTCAAAACCTCTATGGGAAAATTATTTATACCTTAGATTAATAAGAAATGGGACAATAATTTGTTGAATAAGTATCACCTATTTGGTATGCAAGAGCTTCAAAAACATGATTTAATGGAATATTTGGCAATAGAATGTTGAAAATCCCTGCATTAAACAATACCTGCTACTAAACTATAAGGAAACCTTTGTACTACGGTGGAGATTGTTGAGAGATGGGGCATATTTTGGCTGAGTCTATAGAAGAGTGCACAGTTTTCCAGGTTCAGAAACTTATTTTCTAACAGGACTCTGAGTTGGAGGTGGTAGAGGTGTGCAGTGGTGCGATCTCGGCTAACTGCAACCTCTACCCCCCAGGTTCAAGTGATTCTCATGTCTCAACCGCCCAAGTAGCTGGGATTACAGGTGCGTGCCACCACACCTGGCTAATTTTTGTATTTTTAATAAAGACAGGGTTTCACCATGTTGACCAGGCTGGTCTTGAACTCCTGGCCTCAAGTGATCTGCCCACCTCGGCTTCCCAAAGTGCTGGGATTATGGGCATGAGCCACTGTGACCGGCCTCTCTCTCATTCTTAGAATACATTTTTAAAGTCCTGGTTGTTATTACCATTACAGTTGAGAAAGCATAGGCTTTGAGAAGTTTTGCAATTTGACAAAGACACACAGCTAGAGTGGTGGAGCAAGCATTCAAATCCAGTTCTGTCTGCTTCCAAAGTCCATTTTGCCCCACTTATGCTGCCCTATCTTCTAAGATATGAGCTTTCTTCTCCATGGGAGTTACACTGACAAAGTAATTAGTACTGGATCTTGGTGAATAAGTTCCCTCTGGAAATTAATCTTTGCAGCAGAAGGGTCCAGTGAGCTTAAAAATCAAGGCAAATATGCTTAAACGTTCTGTATTCTCCTCCTATTTAGGCTATTGTGTCATCTTCCTCAATGCCAAAAATATTCTGATGGTGACAACAAGAAATATTTATTAATGTCAGAACACCTATTTCCTTTGTTAATTCTGAATCTGCACTTAGCCAAATCTAATTCTCCTTAGGTTCCATTTTTTTCCTTGTTGATCGAGAGTACCCAATGTTAGGTTTACTCTAATTTGACATTAGTTATGGTTTTGTATGCAGGGAATCACCCTGGTTTTAAGGGCCTGCCTATCTCAAAGGTTGATGGATTATCTCCTGCAAAGATTTCTATAGATGAATTCTTAGAAGCATTTGATTTTGATCTTATCTACTTCATGGCATAACTGGAAGGCAAGGGGAATGTGGGAGATTGATTCCTTTGAGCACGTTCTCAAAAAGTGGCATATTTTCAATCATATATTATGGTAATATCTTGACATGTTAGTTGTTTTGGTTAAAATGAAAAGATGTTAGGGAAGCAACACGAAAGCAAAGGGTAAGCCTGTTCGCTACATAGTGGAAACATCAATGCCAAATGAGAAGTTAGAAAAGCTAACCAAAGCCTGTCATCATTTGTGATGCATGCTCCTCACCACAAAGGTCAAAGGCGTCCTTGCTCCCTGCTTGTGCCCCCTAGCTTCAGAACCTGACCATGCAGCCCATCTGCCCATGCAGCTGACTGTGACTGACAGGCACTAATGAGTATCAAGTGCTTGGCATGGGGCAGGGCACAGCACTACAGCACTAAGGGAGGATTTTTATTCTGTCCATTTCACTTCTTGAGATGATCTATTCTTATTTGGTTTCTACGTTCTAAAGGTTTAATTGGGGGTTTGAGTCTCCTTTTGATGATTCATAGGCCAATGCCTAAAGGAGTGGGCCCTTCCCAGGCTTCATTCCCATTTAAATGAAGAGACTCATTTTTCTCAGAGTTTCTCAAAGCTTTGAGGAATCCCTGCCTGAGATTCACCTGGGGTACCCCCTTTTTTTTTAATGTCCCCATTTACAATACCTGCATTTTGGAGAGTGAGTTTAGAACTTTAATGAGCTCCTCAAGGGTGACTTCTTAGCAGTTCTTCAGCCTTATGACCACTGGCCAGGATTCAGAGAAGGGAGGAGCTGGGAGAGGCCTGGGAGGTCATATAGTCAGTTAATCCCTGTTATTTGACAGATGAGGTAAACCGAGGCACAGAGCAGAACCAAAGTTGTTGACAGAGCTCAGGCAAGACCCGAGTGTGGGCTCTTCAGATCTCTCCCAGGCTCCAAGGCCAAAATCACCTTTCTAAACTGTAGTTGACATTTCCTTTACAGCTCTGGAAGCAGAGTATGAATTTGTTCTACAAGCCTATATTTTATAAGGACGAAATGGTAACTTATTGAAGTGCCCATTGCAGTACCATCCGCTTTTGATCTCAAGCAGTAACATCTCAATTAACCTATTCAAAATTGCTTTGTGATCTCTCATTGTCTTCAGAGTAGGGTTCAAGTGGGTAATAGC
This sequence comes from Macaca nemestrina, assembly GCF_043159975.1. Taxonomy (NCBI): domain Eukaryota; kingdom Metazoa; phylum Chordata; class Mammalia; order Primates; family Cercopithecidae; genus Macaca; species Macaca nemestrina. Next base: position 128,567,014 of record NC_092126.1, on the reverse strand, counting down.
CCCTCTCTGTGATTGGCACTCCCTTCTCCAAAGCATCTGTCATTCTTCTCCTCTCCTCCACCTACTTCACACTCTACTCTCCAGATAATAACTTTTTTCAGTTTGAGAGAGCCGTATTCATTCCTCTCAAGGGTTCACACATGTATTCTCTCTGCACTGTTTTTCTAGCAAAGCTATTTTGGATGTCAGGTGATATCTTTTCTCCTCTGGAAAGCTTTCTCTGACCTCCCAAGTGCAGGTTACAGACATTCCCAGGAACCTACCTTGCACGCTATGCAGCTCCTTTCAAATGGATTGATACCATGTTGCAATTGTTTTTATGTTTTTCTCCCCAAATATATTTTATGTTCTACAGGACAGGAAGCATGTTTAATTGAAGTGTACCTAGGACACAGTACCTGGCACCTAGAGGCACCTAATAAACTATACACCAAATAAATGGCGGGATTGGTAAATGGTAGAAGGTGATGTGGGTTAGGGCAAGCTGGGGTCCATCATGAAAGGTTTTGGTTCTGAGTAGAAGATGCTTGTCTGGACCTAGTCCATGACAATGATCCATCTGAGGCTTCTTGATAAGGGTGTAGGGGGAATATTACCCTGGCAGCAGTGAGGAGCTTGACTGGGAGTGCAAAGAAGCTAGAAACCACATGAGAATTAGGATGTGGCTGCCACAGTCCAGACTCAAGGCCATGACAGTAAGGAGCAGGCCTATGGCTGTAGGAATGATAAAGAAATGAATTCATCCCAGAAATGCTGCTTGTGAAATAAGAGCACTTGATAGAAGAGAGTCAAAGATCATTCCTAGAGGGATCATCCTTTCTTTCACAGGTTTATTAATTTATTAATTCAGCAAACATTGATTGAGGTAAAAGGCACTGGTGTATAGCAGAAAATAAAACAGACATGGTCCTTGCCCTCCTGAAAGTAAGATAAATAATAGATAAGTAAACCAAAAGAAGGAGTGCTTAATATAACCAGCAAGGAATCAACTTCATGAATGAAATTCAATAATTCATGTAAAGCATTTGGTACAGTGCTTGCTTGGCATGTAGTAAAAACTCAGTAAATATTATCAGGTTCCTCTCCTCCACCAATCATCTCATGAAAATAAAGAGATCTTCTGTTGTGTCTCATAGCTATTAAATGAATCACAATAATGGCTGCCATATATCAAGTGCCTATTACATACCAAGTTCTATATCATGGGCTTTGCATGTACTATCTTCTTACAACAACCTTGTAAGATAGCTACAATTATCCTTTTTCAGATAAGGAATCAGAAGCTAAAATAAGTTAATTTTCAAAAATTTCCAGTGCTAGTAAAGAGAAATCCTTAGGCGTGCTCATCTCACAAATTCTATTCCCTTTCCATTGTCAAATATGGTTGCTGTCAACTAGTGTTTTGACCATCTGCTTTATGATGGATCTGATGGGTTCTTTCGACTTAGCTATCCACTCAGGTAACTGAAAGAACATGCAAGTAATAAGGAGTAAATGGAAGCAATTACATATGGCTCAGCTACCCACATCCAGGCATGGACAACTGTGTGCTCCTTCCTGACTTCCAATGTACATCTTTGAACTGAGAAGACATTTGAATAAAGTCATTCTGTGACTCTTTGAAGAAAGTGTTTATTTCTGTATGTTTGGAACTCTTAGATCATAGAGCATCTACATTATTGTTTAACTCAAATTCTGAGTGCCTACAGTGTTAGGACAAAGAGTGTAGGCTCTGTTGACGTCCTGTCTTTAGTAAACTGAAATTGAACAGGTCACTTAATACATTCTAAGCCACATTTAGTTATTTATAAAGTTGGAACAAATAGGATCATAACAGAAACACTATCTCATAGGATGCATTTGGGATTTAATGAGTAAAAATAAAGTATATTCTTAACTTGTGGCAATTTTGCATTTAGCAATGTCTGGAGACATTTTTGGTTGCCACAACTTGGGGAATGCTGCTGGTGTCTAGTGAGTAGAAACTAAAAATGCTGCTAAATATCCCACTTTGCAGGAGACAAACCCCTCAACAAAGAATTATCTGGTCTAAAGCATTACTAGTGCTACTAGTGCCAGAGTTGAGACACCCTGATGTATATCCTAGGAACACTTGGAAAATCCCCTGGAAACACTCAGATGCATGATACCCAGATGAAAATACATCTAGGGTATTGACTAAATATTTCACTTTTCATCTAAATATTTTGAAGTCATGAAAAGAATATTTCCATTTGGGATGTGGTGTGGGGCGGTAAAGTTCTTTGTCAGTTGTTTAAGAGTTTCACAAAGCTGAATTCGCATCAGACTCTAAGTTCTGTTTCTTTCATTTCAGGAGTGGTTCACATATAACATCACTTTGGGAATGGAGGTTTATTTGTTTTTATGTAGTTCTGTGTAACTTAAAAGCATCTTGAATTATTAAACCAGTTATTTTCCAGGCCTGCAAATGTTTTCAGCATGTCGCCCTGTTTCCCTGAGTCAGCACATAGTATTGTGTCTTGGAAGACCTCACTCAAAACCATTTCCTTAAAATGTTGCTATTTTTCTTTTGGATTGTTATATTTGGGGTGCTTATTCTGACCAAAGAGGGCATGTTTCTCCCAGATCTCCTCATTTAAGGACCTGTTGGGAATTCTACTCAGGGTGAAAAGGGTACAGACCATAATTTCAGGCTAAAGAGGATCTTAAGGGGTCATTTAATATTTTCCCCTGATGCACTGGACTCTTGCTTACTTCCAGCCAGCAGCCAAACCATAAGGTAAATCTTCCAGCTCACATTTTATGAGACAATAAGAGTACTTTGAATTACAACTAAAAAATTCTTTTTCTGCTTCAGAGCCAAATGTTTTTACAAGAGGCAGAAAAAAAAAAAAAAAGAAGAAGAAGAAGAAAAAGAAAAAAACCCGCTCAAGTCAAACTGATGAAAACCAGTCAAAATATGTCCTTGCTGTGGCTGATACAGCGCTCCTGGCTGGTCCCAAAACACAGAAGGCGTCTTCAGGCACCACCACTCTCCACACTGACTAAACTAGATTTGTGTCAACTGCTTGAAAGCTGCAGTCCTGCACCACACATTTCCTGAGATTATTATTGAGAATTATCAGACCTGTTTTGTTCATTACCAGGAAGCTGAAAAATGACTTGCAAAAAGAGGCTGAAAGCTTTCTACAAGCCAGTACAGGCTGACTTTTAAATAAAGCTCTTGAATCCATCATGCAGGGGCTAAAACCTCAGGGAAGTTATCCTTCATAATAACTCCATGGAAATTTCTATTGAAATCCATGGGCCCCCTAGGGATGGTTAGTCCCCCCTCCCATCTAAGTTTGTTCACTTAATATGCACTCATCTCATATGATTTGCTTTTAAGGAGCAAATGTGTTCATTCTTAATTTTTATTTTAAACAATATTAACTCATGCAGAAGCAAGAGAACGAGATTTTCCCCTCTTAATGTCAAGAAATTTGAATTCTGCTTAAGGAAATCATGCAATTATATCCTGTGAGAACTGAAGACCTACCTCATCATCCAATTCAGTTTCATAGACCCAGAGAGGATCCTAAGATACCCAAACTAATTATGCCTGAATGAGGAATAACGGAGCCCAGCCAAAGATCTTTGTGCTGTAATACACATGGCACCCGAGGTCTTACTGATGTTAATTGTTCTCTTTGTTGTTTTCATCTGAGACTAGACTGTCCAGCTCTTATTTCTCCTGATATTCCTAACAGTTCATTAATAATCCCTGTCCCCTTCATCCCCATCTGACTTTGAAGAACCTGAATTCATCTAGGCTTTGATTAGTGGTAATTATTTACCTGTCAGACTCCAGCTGGAGTGCATCACCGAAGCTGAGTCACATAGCTTTGCTTCCAGTGACTGCTTTCAAACAATTAAATCAGAGAACCACCTGTGTAAATATGTAATATTTGGTGATAAGACAATGATTAGGCAATGCAGCCTGAGCTGAACTCGTGAAAAATACTGAATATTTCTCCCTCGGGCTTTTTACACATGCCTTTAAGCATTTCTGATCTCAAGAACAAGGTCAGGTTATTTTCCCACCCTTCCTACACCTTGTTTGTTTGGAAAATGTAGCTAATCTAATATCTCTAGATTTGGTTTGTTTGAAAGCATTAAAATTTTAAGGGAATCATCTCATGTGCAAGCTGAAAGAGAGGTTGAAATAGGGTGAAACACTAACCAATAATTTTCTTTTTCAGAGCCAAAAAGTCGACGTCAACAGATAAACTGACAATCGAAACTCATTTTGGACAATGGTATCTGTCGTTATTTGTATTTAGTACTTCTTTGGTGGGATTGCAAAGGTAGGATCATGGCAGGAGCAAGAGCTTTGTAGTCAGA